>NC_132995.1:43988253-44595176 GCF_048564905.1 Vicugna pacos
TGTGGGGAAGGCAGCTCTTCCAAGTCCATTACCAGGAAATCTCTGTATATTTTCCTATAAGAGCTCCCTAGTAATAAGTGCTATTTAAAAGAAATTATGGTTCCAAATGTTCACGAAAGATGAGGATTTTCCTCTCACTCCCTTCA
Organism: Vicugna pacos; assembly: GCF_048564905.1. Classification (NCBI taxonomy): domain Eukaryota; kingdom Metazoa; phylum Chordata; class Mammalia; order Artiodactyla; family Camelidae; genus Vicugna; species Vicugna pacos. Next base: position 43,988,400 of record NC_132995.1, read on the forward strand.
CCCAAATTCTTTGCCTAAAAACTTGGAAGAAACTGTTAGACTCTAAAGCATTAATTTTTAGATTCAGTTTGGACAAGAAAACTTATTTGAGTCAAACTTGCTCTTTGTGTATGGATTTCCCTTTCTACAACAAGGAATGTCTTGGAGAAACAGATGCCTTATCCACTGGTCTGGATCTATGAAGGCAGAAAAATGGGATTTGTCATTTTGGTTGGTTTTGTATGTAGCCTGCTGTGTAAACATTTTGTAAATTATAGTCCCTTGTATATATTAGATATGTAATATAGAAGACTGATGCATTCAGTATTCTTCTGCAGGTATAATTTTGCTTCAGAAAAGTCTTCAAAGTAGAAATATCATTCAATAAAAACCACATTTTACTTAAGTGAGCTTAGTTGGTCACTCCATGTCTCATTTTGGTACCTTTTTTGAAAAAGAAGATGATTCCATACCTTTTGAGAAGTCATAACATCTTTGATAATCTGACCTAATCTGGCTTTGTATTTTTCATTTCAGTCATAATAAGGTCTGTGAAAGAGAGATACAAGGTGCCATGAATATGTACACGAGGAGGACCTGAACTTTGGAGAGTGTGTCAGAAACGGCTTCCTGAGGACAGTGAATTTAAGATCAGTTCTGAAAGTTGAAGAGAAATTAGACAAAAAGAGGGAGAAAGTATTCTCCATGAAGAAAATGTGTTCGATAACTCCTGAGGCAAGAAAAGATCGTGGTTGCTTGAAAGAACTAAAATCAGTGTGGCCAGAGAATAGATAATGGGTCATTGGATCTCAGAACAGCTCAGGAGGTAATCATGTGAAGAGGTAACATTCATTATTTACATTTATTTGCTGGTGCTTGGTCTCTTAAATCATTATTAATTGTATGTATATGTACATCATTAAGATCATATTGAGCACTACTTACTATTACTTTTACTTTACTACTTACTATTACTTTTTTATAAAATAATTTTTGATTTTTCAAAATCAGCTCATGCATTGAACCATCAGATTTCTGAATCTAACCCTGTGTGACATATTCTTCCTTTTCATGAAGTTTTATTTTTTAAAGTTAATAGCATTTAAGAAAATAAAAATAAGAACACTCCACCCAACAAGAGCAAAATACAATTTTCTTCAAGTATACTTGGAACATTGACAAAGATAGACCACTTTCTGATTCATAAAAAAATTTAAATGAAGCCAGGCAATATGTATTTTCTGACCACAATCTGAACTAAAAATCAACACAAAAAGATATCTGGAAAAACCCAAATTTTTCAAAATTAAGCATATTTCTAATTAACACATGGGTCACAGAGATAGTCACAGGGAAATTAGAAAAATTTTGAACTGAATTACAATGACAGTGGAAACACATGACAAAATTTGTAAGATGCTGCTAAGGTAGTGCTTACAGAGAAATAAGATTTAATGCATTACTTTAGAAACCAAAAAAGTTTTGAATCAATAATCTAAGTGTCTTAAGAAAATAAATTAAACCCAAAACAAGAAGGAAGGAAACAATAAAGATAAGAACATAAACCAATGAAACTGAAAATAGTAGGGAAAATCAATATACCCAAAAGCTGGTTCTTTAAAAAGATTACAAAGATTGATAAACATCTAGCCAGACTGAACAAGAAAAAAAGTAAGAAGACACAAATTATCAAGACCAAGGATGAATGAGGGAACATCACTAGCAATCTGGCAGATGGCAAATGAATTATATGAAATAAATAAATAAAAACATTGTAAATAAATTTGATAACCTAACTGAAATGGAAAAATTCCTTGAACGACAATATAAGAATCAAAGAACAAATAACTTGAATAGTTTTAGGTCTATTAAAGAAATTGAATTTGTAGTTAAAATACCTTCCCATAAAAAAAGCACTCAGCCCAGATGGCTTTATTGGCAGGTTCTTCCAACATTTAAGGAAGAAATCATGTCAGTCCTAAACAACCTCTTATAGGAAATAGAAAAGGAAGGAATACTTTCCAACTCATTTTATGGGGCCGCATAACTCTGATGCCAAAACCAGACAAATACAAGAGCAAAGATATACAGACCAATAACTCTCATAAACATAAGCACAAAAATCTTTAACAAAATATTAGCAAATTAAGTTGAATAATATGCAAAAAGAAAGTAAGACCAAGTCAGTTTTATTCCAAAAGTGAAAGATTGTTTAAATATTCTAAGATCAATTTTATTAATCCAGTCACCAGGTTTTTAAATCATCAATTTAGTGATTGTACAAAAAATGAGCCACAGTAATCAAAACTGTGATAATGAGATAAGAATAGAATTAAAGATTAATGAAACAGAATAGAGAGCCCAGAAATAAACACACCATTTTTGGATAAAGGGTCAAAAATAATCCAGAGGAGAGAGAATAATTTTTTCAGTACATGGTACTGGAACCAAATAAATAAATACCTTTTCCCATACTTCATTATATATAAATGTTAATATTAAGTGGATATTAAAACAAAATAAAAATCTAACTGTAGAAGTTAGATAAAAATCTAACTGTAAGAGTTCTTGAAACTGTACAAGTTTTATGTAAAATAAAATCTTTGTGACCTTGAGCTAGACAACATACTGTATAGAGAGAAAAGAAACATGAACCATAAGTGAAAAAGATAAGTTGGACTTTGTCAAAATTGAATGCTTTTACTATTTGAATGACAGTGTAATTTGAGTAAGTGAAAAAAATAAGCTGCAGACTGGGACAAAATATTTGCAACCCTTAATGAGATAAATTAATCTAAATCAAGCCAAAAATGACACAGAAGATATTAGTAGATGAAGACATTAAAACAACTATCACAACTGAATTCCGTGTATTCAAGAGCTTAGAAATCAGGAACATATCAGATGGGGATATGAAAGGTTAAAAAATAATACTCTAATTGAAATTGTAGAGATTAAAACTGCCATGTCTGAAATAAAGAATATCATGTCAGGAGGGATTGACAGATTAGATATCTCAGAAGAAAAGATTAGTTGGCTTTAAAACATATAAACTATCCAAAATGACACACAGAAAGAAAAGTAACACAATACTAATGAACAGAGCGACAGTGAATTGTGAGACAACTTCATGTGGCCTAATATATGTGTAATTGGAGTCCTTGATGGGCAGATAGAAGGGGGACAGAAAATATATTCAAAGTAGCTGAAAATTTTCCAAATTTGTTGAAAACTTTGTCAGCAGCTCTAACCATCCCAGCCAACCCCAAGCACAAGAAACATGAAGAAAACTATACTAAGGCACATCATAATCAAATTGCTTTAAAGTACTGTTAAGAATTTATAGAATATGCTTGGGAGTAAATCTCGAGCCCACTGGATCAAGGAAGTGGAATATAAAGCTATTTAATTTGGGTATTTTTTTCTATGATTCCGACTTAATGTCCTGATAAGGGCCCTTGGAATCAGTTTTTAATACATTGATGGTGTGGTTGCTGAAAAAAGTGATAGCCTACATTAAGTAGAGATATGATAAATGGTGATAGAATTATTCAGGAAGTAATAAAAAACCTCAGAGAAGTTGGTATCTTGGAGTGGACATTTTATATAAGACCAAACCCCTGCTTACTATGTACCCTGGAAGGATTTGGAAGATGCTTCATGTACCAGCATCATTGAGTAACTTAGTAGTGACTTGTTTGCAGGTGGGAACTTTGAAGGTGATGGTGTTGCAGAGATGAAATCCCTTCTATAAATATGGATGATATGATGCAGGAATATCAGATATCAGGTGGCAAAACTTAATTATCAGGAAAGTGGTGATAATAAATACTTCAATAGTCAGCAAGTCTGGAATACAATCAGGGGGTACCAGACCCATAGAAATTTATGGAGGTGATTCATGAAACTTGATGTTAGTAGAGGCAATATAGATGAGCAGCCACTAAAGGCATTATTTATATATATATATATACACATTTAAAAGAGATCAAGACTGGATGAAAGTTAAAGTCAGCCACTTCAATGGAACATCATAATCCCTTGCTTAGTTTCCAGGTGCTGCCACTGTCTGTTGGCATTAAGTCTTTCTTCTCCCTTAGCAGGCTCCACCATTCCCACAGTGGGGCAATGCTGCGATTTAACACTAGTACTGCTCTGGTGCCCAGGAGGTAAAGTGAAGTGAGGTTCTGAGAAAGGAAACCATTATAAGCCACTTGCTTCATTTGAAGCCTCTGCATGGTCATCAAGCAAGATGGAGTTTCTATCCCCTAACAAATGGAAGTGGTCCCTTGCACAGGCCCAAAGGATTGAGGGTAAGCTAAGTATTCAAAATTCATAACTGCATCGATCCTAATATCCCCATCACAAGGCTAAGGGTCCCTACTTCTCTGTGAGGACTCTGACTTTATCATGGAAGATTGACTGGGATGAGAATTCAGCCTTCTCTTTAGCTTTGCCACTCATAATTAAGTCATATTCCTAATCACAAATCATCTTGGCCCTTTGATTTTTATTTTTCTTTTAATTTGTGTTTAATTGACCTAAGTCTGTCATTCTCTTTTTTTTTTTTCCAGTAAATCAGTGGTGCTGGGCAATAATCACCCATTTCCACAGTCCTAATACCTAACTCTCTTCACCGTTGGTCTGAAATGCCAGAGAAAGCACACAGGCTGGTACATTTTTTTCCACCTGTATCACATCCCCATTCACCACAAATGAAAGCCTTAACATTTGCACTACTGCAGACTGCCAGACTCTAGGACCTCTGCTAGACTATGTTTCTAATTATCAGTCCTGGTAGCAACTGTCCTAGGTAGGGTACCCTAAAGGCAGAGCCTTTAATGGGCAGAGCCCCAATAGCATCTTCAACAATAGCCAAATAGCCAGTAATCATATGAAAGTGTGTTTATGCTCATTAGTTATGAAAATGGGAATTAAAACCCAATGAGATAATATATATTCCATATGTATTCAGAAAAAAAGTATATTCTACAGTTGTTAAGTGTAACATTCTAATAGGTCGAGTTGATAGTTGTTCACATCTACATCTTTTCTGATTTGCAGTATGTTTGTTCCATCAGTTACCAAGGAAGAGGTGATAAAATCTCCAATTACGAGTGAGTACTTTTTATTTATTTATTTCAGTCATTTTTGTTTTATGTACTTTAAGTTTTGCTATTAGATTCATACACATTTAGGACTGTAGTGCATTCCTAGTGAATTGGACCTTTTATCATTATGAAAATGTTTTTCTTTGTCTCTGCAAAACAATACTCCTTGTTTTGCAGGTTATGTAATACTCATTGACTAATGATGTTTTCATAACATACCTTGTTTCACTAAAGTATAGTTTTTAGTACTGCGTAGATAGATGGTATTTTTATTTGGAGAAGCAGGTAACCGGAGAACCTAAAAATCAAAGCATTGGTTTTCTTTGGGTGAGAGTGAGGATGGTGAGCAGAGAAGATGTTATTGGAACATAGCACTTGGGTTATTTTTCTGTCACTAGCAATATTCTGTTCTTTTCACCTGCCTAGTGGTAACACAGGTGTCTGTTTTTTAACAATTAACTAAGCATATGATTATATTTAATGCACTTTTACATATTTTATAGTTCACAGTGAAAAAATTCAAAAGCAAAAGGAATGATCATTATGTATACAAAGAATATTTACAAAAAATCACATGCTTTGTCCCAAAGGAAATCTTAATAAATGTCAAAAAGTGATATCATTCAGATTTTGTTTTCTCAGCAATACACATATTCAAAATCAACCATAAAAAGTAATTTTTAAAACCCCGTGTAAATAGAATATATAATACAAGTAACGGATTATAAGCCATAGCATTAAATAAATATCCATGAAGCTACACTGACATTTAAAAAATTAAATAAGTTGGAGCAAAAGGATAGTTCTTCCTTTTGGCAAAATCTTAATAAGTAACATAGAAAGAATAAGAATAGAAAATCACTATGGCAAATACTACAGAAATAATTATTGCAGGCAATAATCATCATGGATGCTATTGCTGAATGGAAGTATGACAAGGAGACTGGTTTTCCTTTACTTGCTTATTTTAACCCATCTCAAAATATCTTCCCTTCAAGATACGCATTTAAGGCAAAAAGAAAAATAATAACTTTACTGTGGGAAATCCTGGCAGACACCACCTTAACTAAGTTTTCGGAGTTATGAACCAGTATTGGAACATTTTCACTTCGGGTACCTCCCAATATGATGCACTCCAATTCTATTCTCTTGGGTTTAGCATCACCTTGGCAAAAATGCATAATATCAGTCTGATTATAAGAAAACTTCAGACAATGTCAAATTGATGGATGTTATATAAAATTACTAACCAGTATTCTTCAAAAGTATCAAGATTATGGGAAAACAAAGAAGGGCTGAGAAACTGTCACAGATTGGTGGGGACTTAAGAGACGTGGTGACTTAAGGTAACCTCTTCTTCCTATACAGACACTTCAATAAAGGATTTGTCCTTGCATTAAAACCATGGTAACTACCTTTCATGTCTAATAGGAGATTCTCTGTAAAATATACTAAGGGCTTCTCACATTCAGAAGTGCCTCTCAACATTGGCAAAGACTGCTTTCTTTAACTGTTGCTGCCTGTTCATGGACCATAAGTCCTTATGGCATGCCTTTTCTACTAATTAGAGGTGGTAGTCAGCCAGCTCATTGAAGAGGAAGTTCTGCTGGAGAAACAGATGACACAGAGCTACAAGAATCCATGATAACCACTCATCACAAGCAACTTAGTTCTTCATTTATAAACTATAACACACACAAGGATCACCATAATATGAGGTAAATCATCAGAATAAATATAAAAGAATAAAACAAGAAAAAGAATTATTGACCCAGAGAAAATATAGATGATGCAAGAAACACAAACTTTTAAAACTATAGTTCGAATCTTTAGATTCACTGAAAGATAAACTTTCATGCACAGGAGCAATCAGAGCAGGAAATCATTTTTTTAATTTTTAAAACTTTTTATACAATTTTAAAGGTAACTTTCCATTTACAGTTTTTACAAAATATTGGCTACATTTCTTGTGTTGACAGTACATCCTTGAGCCTACCTTACACCCAACAGTTTGTATCTCCCACTTCTCCACCCCTATATTACCCCTCACCTCCTACTGGTAACCAGTAGTTCTATCTGTGAGTCTACTTTTTTGTTATACTCACTAGTGTATTGTGTTTTTTAGATTCACATGTAAGTGATATCACACAGTATTGTCTTTCTCTGTCAGACTTATTTCACTAAGGATAATATTCTTTAGGTCCATCCACATTGCTGTAAATGGCAGAATTTCATTTTTGTGTGTATGTGGCTAAATAATACTCCATTGTATATATGTACCTCATTATCTTTATCCATTCATCTGTTGATGGACTCTTGGGTTGCTTCCATATCTTTACTGCTATAAATAGTGCTTCTGTGAACATTGGGATGCATGAATCTTTTCGAATTAATGCTTTCATTTTTTCTGGATATATACCCAGGAGTGCAATTACAGGGTCATATGGTAATTCTATTTTTTTTAATACCCTCCATACTGTTTTCTGTAGTGGCTGCACCAATTTACAGTGCACAAGGGTTTCCTTTTCTCCAAATCCTCTCCAACATTTATGATGTGTGGTCTTTTTAACAGATATGAGGTAATATCTCATCTTGGTTTTGATTTGCATTTCCCTGATTATTAGCAGGGTTGAACATCTTTTCACGTGCCTATTGGCAATTTTAGAAAAATGCCTATTCATGTCTTCTGCAAAAAAAAATTCAGGTTTTTTTGTTTTTTTTTTTTTGCTATTGAGTTGTATGAGGTGTTTATATATTTTGGATTTTAAGCCCTTATTGGTCCTATCATTTGCAAATATTCTCTCCCATTCAGTCAGTTGTCTTTTTATTTTGTTGATGGTTTCCTTTGCAGTACCAAAGCTTTTAAGTTTAATTAGGTCCCATTTGTTTATTTTTGCTTTTATTTCTTTTGCCTTAGGACACAGATACAAAAAAATATTGCTATGATTTATGTTAAGGAATGTTCTGTCTATGGTCTCTTTTAGGAGTTTTATGGTTTCAGGTGTTACATTTAGGTCTTCAATCCATTTTGAGTTTATTTTTGTATATGGTAATAGGAAGTGTTCTAATCCCATTATTTTATATGTAGCCATCCACTTTTCCTAGCACCATATATTGAAGAGAATGTCTTTTCTCCATTGTATATTGTTGCCTCTTTGCCATAGATTAATTGACCTTAGGTGCATGGGTTTATTTCTGGGCTCTCTATTCTGTTCCACTGGTCTATGTGTCTGTTTTTGTGCCAGTACCATGCTGTGTTGATTATTGTAGATTTGTAGCATAGTTTGAAGCCTGGAACGGTGATACCTCCAGCTTCGTTCTTTTTTTTCAAGATTGCTTTGGCAATTCAGGGTCTTTTGTGGTTCTGTGTGAATTTTAGAATTATTTGTTCTAGGTCTCTGAAAAATGTCATGAGTATTTTGGTAGATATTGCATTAAACCTGTGTATTGCTTTGAGTAGTATGCCCATTTCAACACTACTAATTCTTCCAATCCAATAACATGGGATATCTTTCGATTTCTTTGTATTATTTTCAGTTTCCTTCATCAGTATTTTAGTTTTCAGAGTGTAGTTCTTTCACTTCCTTGGTTAAGTTTTTTCCTAGGTATTTTATTCAATTTTAAATGGAATTTTTTTTTTTTTTGCTTTCTTCTTCTGATTTTTTTTTTTGATAGTTTATTCTTAGTATCACAAGTCACATCTTTCCTCAGAGCGTGCTGGCAACTGTCACCTTGGTAGCGGGTAGAGCTTAAGATAGAGGGGCTAGAGCTGGAGCCAGGTGTAAAGTAGGACTTCCCCTCTGTTCCATGCCATCACTGGCGTATCAAGGGTGGGGTCTGATCCCAAGTTTTGGAACAGAAGCCTTGAGGGTTGGACCCAAACTGGCTCTGTTCCCTTTAAGTGTGTTTTGCCATCTCCCTGCACCAGGATGCTTGCCCCAGAGGAGGGAAGTGCCAAAGCAAGGGGGCCCATTGTGGGCTCTCAGTTCATGTTGGTCACAGACAGAAGTCTGAGGTGCTGCCTGTCTAGGCACTCATGGCTCCACTCAGATGCAGTCTGAGATGCAAGTCCCCTTTAAATTGTTTTCTACCTCTGATTTACTGTTCCTGTTTTTAGTCCACTCATCCTTCTTCCTTATTTGTCTCCTGCCTTTCAAAGCTGTTTTCAGTGCACCTCACTCTTGTTTTTCTTCCTTTTCATTATCCTTCTTAGGTAGTTGTATTTCTTGTTGTTACTTACTCTTTGAAATCTTAGGTTAAATTTGAAATTAAACTAGAAATCTTTAGGTTCTAATGACTAATTTTCTTAGCAGATGCTTTTCAGTAAAAATTAAGGGTTGTGGGGAAGCCTGTAATCTGAAGCATCCATCATTCTGAGACTGAGGAGAAACAATTAAGATTAATAGAGTGGAACCCTCTTAACTAATACTACTGGGGACCTGTAATTGATCAGTTAACCAAAGAAGTTGGATGTAGCTGGGACTAATAAAACTGTTAATACTGAAGCATTTTACTTCATTGGAAACATAAAATTGTATTCATTCACCAGTCCTTACATGTAAAACTGCCAAGGTCTTTTCTTTGAGTGTAGGTTATTGAATGGTGTTGTTAATGCTTTTACCAAAATCACACACTTAGTGCATGAGATATGATTTCTTATTTTGATTTCTTTGGTGATAGTAAAGGCATTTGAAGCAATTTGAATACAGAATACTTATAGATATTCACAAGTTTTCGTACAGTCTTTTCCAGTGCCTCATCCACAACTAATTCAAGTCAATTTTCAGTGACCTCTTTATTGAGTCATTTTAGAGCATTCAGCTTCAGTTTGTTGTTGTCATTGCTTATATAGGCTACAGTTTTCTTTTTGTGCTCATATTTTATCAGCTTATATACAGGAAACTAGATTATGTAATAAAAGCAACAAGCACAATAGGCATAAACAGTACTAGAAACAAATACAAGATTTTTCATAAGCTTCTGCTTAACTGGAGGAAGAAGTATCTGGCCATACTAGAGGATAGCTTATTAGCCATGAACCTTCAGCAGTGTGAATATCAGCCAGTGTTTTATAGAGAGAATGAAGAGTGCAGGGCAATATGGTGAATTAGCTAAGTGGAGGTTAGTTAATACAATTTCTATTACACATTGGGATTAAGGAAGATCAGCAGTTGAACTAGCACATTGGCAGAACCAGGTGACAAGTAAGGGCAAGGGAAAGTTTATGGGCTTATGTTTGCTTGGCTATTAATACCCAAGTTTTTCTCAGTGGTGTATTTCACTTTCAGTCATTTTTTAGTATTATTAAGATGTTGGCATGCAAACCCATTTTAATCTACCAATTTCTATTTGCATTGTTGGAACATGGTTTGGGTTAAGACTGAATTTAGCCATCCAAAATTGCCTTTTTTGTATGCTGAACTGTGAATAATAATATGTCCCTTGCCTAAAACTAAGTAATACTTTATCCTCCGTTTATAAAATAAATAACATTTACCTGAAACAGATCTTAAATCCATTTGTACTTCCAAAGTATTTTGAGAACTCTGGCAACAAAACGTAAACTAAGGAATAAATTTACACTGATTTTTCTTATACAGTAAATCACTTTTAATTTCTTCCTTCATTCAGTGGTTGTGGGATACTGCAGTAAAATGCTGAGATCACTTCAGTGTGTTCCCCCAATGCCTGGCTTCCTGGCCCTGCACACTGCCTAAGGGTTCAATAAGTAGGTTAATTCTTCCTTCAGGGTTGGCCTGAGGGTTAAAGTTCCTGATGAGACAAGTAGAAATTGCATGTAGGAAGAAGTTGGGTGGATTAAGTGTATATGAATGCTGGGGGACAAAAACCACTCATGTGCAGCTGAGGTCACAACATGCTCTTTATTCTGTTTCATATATTTTTTCTGTTTCTGTTTTCATGTTGATTTGTTGTTTTTGGCTTATTTTACAGCTGTATTACAGCCAAGCTCTTTCAACATCTGATAAATGATTGCTATGAAAACATCTTCCAGTATTTAATGCAGTTGTTTTCGTAGAAATTTTACTTTCTGTTCCTTTTTGCCTTTTTATTTATTCTAAACCTGTTTCCTATTTTACCTCTTTATGAATAAGATGAATTAAAGAAAGGAAAATCATAATAGCATGGAAAGGTTTAGTTTTACTTGATTAATTTTTTTCTATGACATCTCTAATAGTAATGGTAAAGATGATCTCCATATATACTGATATTTTATATACTTTATTATTGGCCATTTTCCCCATTTTAATAGACTATACATTTTACCACAGAGGATAAGAGCCAGATTCCCTGAATTTAAGCAACTCACCCAAAGTCGTGTATCTAGTAAATAGCAGAATAAGAGTTAATAGCTTAGAAATAGATCATAGATTCAAACTCAGGTCTATTTGGCTCCCAAGCCAGTGCTTTTTCCTCTTTGCCAATATTTCTCAGTCTAGGAATCCTTAAAGGTTAGGGTATCGCCACGTGTCATCTCTTGACAAGTTTTTTTATTCTCCCAACAATTTACTGAGTGCTTATTATGTGTTAGATGCTATTCTAGGCACCTAAGGTACATTATGAGAGAAAGAAAAGAAACTGTTGTTCGCCTAATAAGCTTACATTCTTATGGGAATGGGGGATATAGACAATAAACAAGACATAATGAAAGTAATGTGTTAGAAGGTGATAATTGCTATAAAAAAGAACATTCACTGTCAGTTTTAAATTGTGCTTTTATTGTATTGAATATAAATATTTAATATAATGATATCATAAATAATCATAATGACCTGTAACAAAGTACTGACTTGCAATTTCAGAGCAATTATTTATATTTGAGTTTTCTCTCACATTCTGGCTAGTGAATGCAGAAAAAAATGTCATGGTATAATCTAAAAATGAAGGAGTCATACTGGCTCAAAGATGATTGATTCATAACAGCATGGAAGTACAGATGCCATGAACGCTGAAGACACACATTGCAGCAGTTGGTTCCATATTGAATTTGAAACTGCCATTGTATCACACAGACTGTATCTTTTTAATGTACCTCCTTAAAATAATTCTATGGTGTTTAAAACCCTGTTCCAAATCCTGTTAATCAGATTATTTAGTTCAGACTTAAATCACAAGAATATTTAAACATATCTTCAAGTAAAATATAGCCTTGCAACATTAACTATGACACCTTATTAAAATAGGCACTCAAAGATTATGACCAGGTGTTGGTTAAGTATAAATCTGATCACAGTGTACTGTCAAGCAAAGCCTTTAAATTGTTAAAAAAAAAAAAAACTAAGGTTTAACTTGCATATTATTTTTTTTTAACTTACGTATTAAAGTACAGAAATCTTAGTACACAGCTTAGTGAACATTAAGGACATACTATACAGCATACTTCTGTAAACAGGCAATGTCTGTATTAGAAATGTTAAAATTTTAAAATACAGAAACACATTAAATATAGAATCAGCCCTGAAGAAACATCACCTTGTATTATTTGTTTTTCTGATACAATTATGTCTTTTTTTTTGAGTTATAGTTTACAATGTTGTGTCAATTTCCAGAGTAGAGCACAATTTTTCAGTTATACACAAACATACATATATTCATTGTCACATTCTTTTTCACTGTGAGCTACCACAAGATCTTGTATGTTTCCCTGTACTATACAGTATAATCTTGTTTATCTATTCTACATATCTACAAATTTTGTAGATACAGTATCTACAAATTTTGAACTCCCAGTCTGTCCCTTCCTACCCTCTCCTCCCTGGCAACCACAAGTTTGTATTCTATCTCTGTTTCTGTTTTGTATTTATGTTCTTTTTTTTTTTTTAGATTCTACATATGAGTGATCTCATATGGTATTTTCTTTCTCTTTCTTGCTTACTTCACTTAGAATGACATTCTCCAGGGACATCCATGTTGCTGCAAATGGCATTATGTTGTCATTTTTATGGCTGAATAGTATTCCATTGTATAAATATGCCACATCTTCTTTATCCAGTCATCTGTCAATGGGCATTTAGGCTGTTTCCATGTCTTGGCTATTGTAAACAGTGCTGCTATGAACATTAGGGTGCAGGTGTCTTTTTGAAGTAGGGCTCCTTCTGGATATATGCCCAGGAGCTGGGTTCCTGGATCATATGGTAAGTCTATTCCTAGTCTTTTGAGGAATCTCCATACTGTTTTCCACAGTGGCTACACAAAACTGCATTCCCACCAGCAGTGTAGGAGGGTTCCCTTTTCTCCTGTCCAGCATTTGTCATTTGTGGACTTCTGAATAATGCCCATTCTGACAAGTATGAGGTGATACCTCATTGTAGTTTTGATTTGCATTTCTCTGATAATTAGTGATATTGAACATTTTTTCATGTGCCTATTAATTATTTGTATTTCTTCCTTGGAGAATTGCTTGTTTAGGTCTTCTGCCCATTTTTGGATTGGGTTGTTTGTTTCTTTCTTATTAAGTTGTATGAGCTGCTTATATATTCCGGAGATCAAGCCTGTCGGTTTCGTCTTTTGCAAAAATTTTCTCCCATTCTGTAGGTTGTCATTTTGCTTTACTTATGGTTTCCTTTGCTTTGCAGAAGCTTGTAAGTTTAATTAGGTCCCATTTGTTTATTCTTGCTTTTATTCTTGGGTTGACTGCCCTAGGAGAACATTTTTGAGATGTATGTGAGATAATGTTTTGCCTATGTTTTCTTCTAGGAGGTTTAGTGTATCTCATCTTATGTTTAAGTCGTTGATCCATTTTGAGTTTATTTTTGTGTATGGTGTAAGGGAGTGTTCTAGCTTCATTGATTTACATGCTGCTGTCCAGTTTTCCCAACACCATTTGCTGAAGAGACTGTATTTATTCCATTTTATGTTCTTGCCTCCTTTGTCGAAGATTAGTTGACCAAAAGTTTGTGGGTTCATTCCTGGGCTCTCTATTCTGTTCCATTGGTCCATATGTCTGTTTTTGTACCAATACCATGCTGTTTTGATTATTGTAGCCCTATAGTATTGTCAGAAATCTGGGAAGGTTATTCCTCCAGCCTCTTTCTTTTTCTTCAGTAATGCTTTGGCATTTCTAGGTCTTTTGTGGTTCCATATAAATTTTATTATGATTTGTTCTAGTTCTGTGAAATATGTCCTGGGTAATTTGATAGGGACATCACCTTATATTAAATCCAGCATTAGCAATTTAGTTTTAGTAAAACAAAATAGTTTATCATTCAATTATTTTTATATATTATTGGTTTTCACTATTTTTTAACATTTTTTATTGATTTATAATCATTTTACAATGTTGTGTCAAATTCCAGTGTTCAGCACAATTTTTCAGTCATTCATGGACATATACACACTCATTGTCACATTTTTTTTTTCTGTGATTTATCATAACATTTTGTGTATATTCCCCTGTGCTATACAGTGTAATCTTGTTTATCTATTCTACAATTTTGAAATCCCAGTCTATCCCTTCCCACCCTCTACCCCCCTGGTAACCACAAGTCTGTATTCTCTGTCCATGAGTCTATTTCTGTCCTGTATTTATGCTTTGTTTTTGTTTGTTTGTTTGTTTTTGTTTTTGTTTTTTAGATTCCACATATGAGCGATCTCATATGGTATTTTTCTTTCTCTTTCTGGCTTATTTCACTTAGAATGACATTCTCTAGGAGCATCCATGTTGCTGCAAATGGCGTTATGTTGTCGGTTTTTATGGCTGAGTAGTATGGTTTTCACTATTTTTAATTTGTAAATTTGTTTTACCTTATAGGCACTTAAGAAATGCATTATATTACCTAATTTATGTGTTTATGTTTGTACATACTTAAGTAATATAGCATTGAGATTCTGTGAGATTTCATTTTTAAAGGAAAGGTTTATATATTTCTGACATTTGAGAAACACTGCTCTATGCAGTGTTGTCTCCTTCTAAATAAAAATTTATTTGATAAATAGTTTATTTGAGCACCTTTAGTGCACCATCCACAACTCTTGTTTAATTGCCAGTTTACCATCTAGTAGAGTATTAGCTTCTATAGGAAATAATAATCTGTATCCATCTAGTTCCTATTTACAATGTTCTTAGCAAGTAGTGGTCTTTCAGGTTGGTGATAAGATTCAAACAACTGTCATTTCAAAAATTCCATTTTGTTTGGGAAATTTTTTATATATATTTATTCTTTATGTATAGGTCTTTATTATAGGAATGTCAATCATTCTGTCCCTTACTATGTTTTCATGATAACATTCTTACAATTCTAAATTCCTGAATTTTTGAATTTAGATTTAAGAGACTGGATTGAGTAGAGTTAATTTTTAGTCATAAATTTTATCCAATAAGTAATCCATGTTTCCCAGGCCAATTTGGGGAAAGATTTGGGGAGATGAATTGGAGCACCTGTTCACATCATGGCAATGAAAACAGCTTTACATTCAATATTAAGCATCTCTTTATGTAAAATGTATTTGCCACTATAATTAAAGCCACTGAATTGTATGCTTTAAGTGGGTAAAATGGGTGAATATAATCTGAATTTTACCTCAATGAAGTCATTGTTTAAAAAATATTAGAGCATTGGTGCAGCCTGTTTCCATTCACAATCATTTACTTTGTGATACTATTTTCATATATAGTACATTTGTATACATTTACTCATAATTCAGTGTTACTATATTTCTATCAAATAGTCATAGTCTGTTAAAGATTAAGAAAAGAAAGATATATTCTCCTTTATATTTACCCAAATATTTACTATT
Source organism: Vicugna pacos (assembly GCF_048564905.1). Lineage (NCBI taxonomy): Eukaryota > Metazoa > Chordata > Mammalia > Artiodactyla > Camelidae > Vicugna > Vicugna pacos. The sequence continues at coordinate 44,004,245 of NC_132995.1, forward strand.
TCTTGTTATATATCTAAGTTTCCATCCAAATTTCCTCAGTCTGAAAAATTTCCTTTGGAGTTTCTTGTAATACAGCTCTGCTGATAACAGGTTCTCTCAATTTTTGTCTTTCTAAATGTATTTATTTTGCTTTCAATTTTAAGGTAACTTTTTTCAATATAGAATCTGAATTTGACAGTTCCCACTCCCCCAGCACTTTAAAGATGTTGTCCCATTCTCTCCTGCTCTCCACTGTTTCTAATAAGAAGTCAGTTGTCATTTGTATCACTTTTCCCTTATTTGTAATGGGACTTTTTCCCACTGGCTGCTTTTCTCTTTATCTATGTTTTCAGCCAAGTGATAAGAATGTGCCTAAGTGTGGTTTCCTTTGTTTTTATATTAATTGGGATTCATTGATCTTCTTGGATCTGTAAGTTTATGTTTTTTCATCAGCTTTGGAAAAATTTGGCCATTATTTCCACAAATATTTTTTTCTGCCCAATTTTCTCTGTTCTCTCTGAGAATGCAATTAGATATAACAACTCATTTAAATATGGTCCCACAGCTCACTGAGTCTTTGTTCCATTTACTCAATATCTTTTCTTTCTCATCTTCAGATTTAATATTTTCTATTGATCTGTCTTCACGTTCACTGTTTCCTTTATTTGGCTCACCTACTGTGTCTAACCTACTGTCATTCCCATCCAGTAAGTTTTTCATTTCAGACATTATATGTTTTATTTCTATAATTTTTATTTGGTTCTTTTTTTTGAAAGTATGTATTTTTCTACTGAAATTCTCCAACTGTTCATTTTGACCACACTTTTCTTTAATTCCTTAAACATATTTATATTAGCTGTTTAAAAAACCTTTTCTTCAAATTCTAACATCTAGGTCATTTTAGGATTGGTTATTGTTGACTATTTTCTTAAATATGGGCCACATTTTTCTGTTTCTTCACATATTTAGTAATTTTTTATTTTACCCTTGTGGAGACTATAGATAGCTTCATCTATATACTGTTCATTTTGTTCTAGCAAGCAATTCAACTAGCTGAGCTCAAACTCCAAACTCTCCCCTGAGCTAAAATTGTCACTTGTTTCTTTCAGCCATCCAACTGTTGCTTTCTGCCAGGCCTTCTGCACATAGCTTTCCAGTGTATCAAGAGAATACTATTGTTCAAATAACTGGTCCTTAACTTTCAATTCATATTTGAGTATGAGGTACTAAAAAGATCATTGAAAGCTCTCTGCATGAATGTGGATTGTTATCTGTTGGTGTCAGTGTTAGACAAAATACTGGTCATTTTATTTTGGACCTCCATATGTCAGTATTTCTAAACATTTTATCTTATGTTTTTTTTTCAGAGAGGATTTTTCTAAGCTCCTCTCTTAAGAGTACGAGCTTGGCTTACAGCATTCTTGGAGCCAACTTTGGGAAATAAGCTAGTATTGTCACGATTTAATACACAGAGTTGAAATAATTCTCCTGTTTTCAAATTGAAGATCAGTCTTCATTCCAATCTGGTTTTCCAGTTCAAAGTCTCACTGGTTGTGCTTCTTCAAAGAGTAAATCTCTAGTCTTCTCCATGGACAAAGGAGAGACAATTTGCTCACCTGTATGATTGACAAAGGCTATATGTAGGTCTGCCTCCTTCTAATATAGACTTTTACCCAGTACTCGCTGTTTCCTGCCTTAGCTATACCCCTACATTCAGAAGTATTTAGGACCTATGGTTTATGTGTCTTTATGAGACTCCATTGTATTAATTGACTTGTTTCTGTACTGCTTCCCCCTCCTGGCCTATGATTTTGCCTTCAGACATTTGTTGAGTATGTTTTACCTTATCCATCTGCTTCCTGGCTTCTAAAATTTTTATGTTGTTTTCTCCTTTCCTGTTATCTTTGGCCTGTGGGTTTATTGCTTTTCGATCATTCTACTGTCATTTTAGTGGAGTTTTCAAAGGGAGAAGTGTAAGTTTCTATGTTCAAGCCACTATTTTTAACTGTAAATTGGTCTTCTTTATTTATTGCTTGGGACTATTATATCTGTCTAATCCACTTGTCACTATTCTTATTCTAATTCATTTTGATATTTACCTTACCCTTATTTCTTCTAGTTCTGTTTCAAATTTCTAGTGGACAAAGACCCAGAATCAAAAAATCTTAATTCATTTTGGAAAAGGAACTCCCTTACTAGGCATATATAATTCTCCTTGGTTTACTATAGAATTTCTTGTCATTAGTCAGCTATATGGCACAATAAAAGTTTTATACTATCATCCCCCAACAAGTGATCAATTTTGACAATACCCAAATGAGAGTACCTTTGTGAGAATCCAGGAATCCACAGGGAAAGTCCCAGCACACTATTAGAGCAAAAAATCCAAGAATAGATGCACTGAAGAGAGTAAGAACAGTTTCCCTTTATTTGTATCACCTAACTCCCAAGACAACACAGCTCAGTGCCAAGAGACATCCCGTTGGCCAGTAATTTCTTCCACAAAACAAATCTTAACAAATTTAGGAAGATTATTAGATTACAAAAGAAACCTTAACAAATTTAAGAAGATTGAAATCATACCAAGTATCTTTTTTGTCCACAATAGTATGAAACTAGAAATGAATAACAGGAGGAAAGCTGGAAAATTTATAAATATGTGGAAATAAACAACACTCTTCTAAACAATCAGTGAGTGAAAGAAGAAATCAAAATGGAAATTAAAATGGAAATTAAAATATCTTGAAACAAATGAAAATAGAAATACAACATACTAAAGCTAATGGGATACAGCAAGCCAGTTCAAAGAGGCAGATTTATAGCAATAAATACCTACATGAAGAAAATAGAAATCTCTCAGAAAAAACTTCAACTTTACACCTAAAGGAACTAGAGAAAGGAAAAAAACAGCTGATCCCAAAGTTAGCAGAAGGAAGGAGACAACAGAGATCAGAGCAGAAATAAATGAAATAAAGAATCGAAAAACAACAGAAAGTATCAATGAAACTTCCGATTGAAGAGGAGGGAACACTTCCAAACTGATTTTATGAAGCCAGTTTTACTCTAATACTAAAGCCAAACAAGGACACCACAAGAAAAGAAAATTAAAAGCCTGTATCCCTGATGAAAATAGGTGCAGAAATCCTCAATAAAATACTGGCAGACCAAATTCAAAAGCCGATTAAAATAATCATACACCATGATCAAATGGGATTTATCTTTGGAATGCAAGGATGTTTCAAACCAATAAATGTGATACAGCACTTAACAGAATGAAGAAGAAAAGTCATATGATCATCTCAGTAGATGCAGAAAAAAACATTTTTAAAAACTCAGCATTCTTTCATGATAAAAACTCAAAAAATTAACTGTAGAAGGAATGTACCTCAACATAATAAAGGCCATCTACAACACTATACCTCAAAGTGAAAAGCTGAGAGTTTCCCTGTAATATCAGGAACAAGTTAAGGATGCCACTCTTGCTTCTTCTAATCAATGTAGTAGTGGAAGTCCTAGCCAGAGCAATTAGGTTAGAGGAATAAATAAGTCATCCAAATTGTAAAGGAGGAAGTAAAATTGTCTCTGTGGATTAAATGATCTTAGAAATAGAAGACCCTAAATACTCCAACAAAAATCTGTTAAAGCTAATAAACAAAATCAGTAATGTTGCAGGATAGAAAATCAGCATACAAAAATTAGTTGTGTTTCTATACACTAACAATAAGCTCTCTAAAAAATGAACAAGAAAACAATCCCTTATAAAATAGCATCAAAAAGAATAAAACACTTAGGAATAAATTTAAGGAGGAGAAAGACCTGTACAGTGAAAAGTATAAGCCATTGATAAATGAAATTGAAGACACTACAAATAAAAGGAAAAATAACCATGTACATGGATTGGAAGAATTAATCTTGTTAGAATGTCCATACTACCCATTGAATCTACAGAGTCAGTGCAATCCCTATCAGAATTCCAATGACATTTTTCATAGAAGTATAAAAAACAGTCCTAAAGTTTGTATGGAACCACAGAAGATTCCAAATAGCCAAAGACATCTTGAGAAAGAACAAGGCTGGAGTCATCACGCTTCCTGATTTTAAATTATTTTACAAAGCTGTGGTAATTTTTAAGGTATGCTACTGGCTTAAAAACAGACACATGAATCAATGGGACAGAATAGAGAATCCAGAAATAAACCCACACGTATACAGTTAACTAATTTCTGATAATGATGCTAAGAATACACAAGAGGAAAGCACAGTCTCTCTAATAAATGGTATTGGGAAAATGAGATATCCCCATGCAAAAGGATGAAATTGGGCCCTTATCTTACACCATACACAGAAATTAACTGGAAATGGATTAAAGACTTAAACATAAGTCTTGAAAATCTAAAACAGAGAAAAGGCTCCTTGACACCAGTGTTGACAGTTTTTTTGATAACACCAAGTAACACCAAAAGCATAGGCAACAAATGCAGAAATAAACAAATGGGACTACATCAAACTAAAAAGCTTCTTCACAGCCAAGGAACTAATTAACAAAAGAAAAAGGCAACCTATGAATTTGGAGAAAATATTTGCATATGTCTGATAAGGGGTTAATATCTAAAATATATAAGGAACTCATACAACTCAATAGCAAACAAATAACCTGATTAAATAATGAGCAAAGAGCCTAAAGAATTTTCCAAAGGAGACATACAAGTGGGCAATAGTTACAAGAAAAAGTGCTCATCATCACTAATTATCAAGGAAATGCAAATCAAAATCACAATGAGATATCACCTCACAGCCTGTTAGAATGACTGTTACTAAAAAGGAAGAGAGAAGTATTGATAAGGATGTGGAGAAAAGGGAACACTTGTACTCTGTTGATGGGAATGTAAATTCATACAGACATATGGAAAACAGTATGGAGGTTCCTCAAAAAATTAAAAATAGAACTTACATATGATCGAGCAATCCCACAATCCCACTTCTGTATGTGTATATATATATCTCCAAAGGCAACAAAATCAGTATCTTTTAAAGATATCTACACTCCTATTTCATTGCAGTATTATTCACGATAGCCAATATACGGGAACAACTTGTGTCTTTTGGCAAGATGAATGAATAAAGAAAACACACATACACACGAATATTATTCAGCCATACAAAAGGAAATTCTCCTTGTTACAACATGAAAGATATTAAGTGAAATAAGCAAGTCAGAGAAAGATAGATACTTTTTGTCTCACTTATATGTGGAATCTACAAAGAAAAAAAAAGTTGAACTCATAGAAACAAAGAATAAAGAATAAAATGGCGATTGCCAGGGACTGAAGAGTGGCAGAAATGGGGAAATGTTGGTCAAGGGGTACAAAATTTTACTTGGAATATAAATAAGTTCTGGGGATCTAATGTATAGCATGGTTACTATAGTTAATAATACTGTATTGTATACTTGAAATATGCAAGAGAGTAGATGTTAAGCAGTCTCACCACAATAAAAAAAATATGTGAGGTGATGGATGTGTTAATTAATTTGGTTATGGTAATTATTTCACAGTGTACATTTATATCAAATCATCATGTACACTTAAATATATACATTTTTATCTGTCAGTTATACCTCAGTAAAGCTAGAAAAAATACTTTGTTATTTGTAATGAAGTGTGGAATTGCAGATGCAAAGAATGGTAGGAGATTTGGTAAAATATGGTAAAGTGTCATGGGACCAAGTAGTTAATGGTCTTTAAAGCTCAACAGGAATAGATTTGTTAATGATGCTATCTTCAAATATAGCTTCAGAGACTACTATTAAACTAGAAAAGGAGGGGGTTTTTTGTCTGAGATTTTACACAAAGCTTCTTTTAATCGACACACACTTTTCTCCAGCATATTTCCACATAGATATAAATAGTCAGAACTAATGAAAGGCTAGAAAAGCAAGTATTTGGTTCTTCCAGCCCTTTTACTGGAGACAGGTAAAGGATGTTGAGATTAGGGATTTTGTCAACCAAACAACACTGTCTCTACATGTACCTATCATAGTGGAGACTGCAAAGAAGAGAAGAAATTGATTGTTTGGTCCCTAACACTAGCTGGGTATATTTGTAACAAGGCGAGATTTTCCCTTAAAAGCATTGTTACTTATCCTAGAACAGAAAATAGGAGTGATCTTTGAAAATAAGAGGGGATATGTCTTTTCTTCTTGAAGCACATGTGCAAAAACCAACAGAAGAGAGAGTTCTATTAGTCACAGTAGTAGCTGAATCTAGAAATCTCTTCAAATTTATCTACCCTGGTACTATAGGCAGCCTTAGAGAAAATATTTGTGTCTATATTTGTGTACTGGCCTCAAAGATCTAGGCCTAGTCTATTAGCATATGAAGTCCTGGCTATGAGCCAAAATCACAGAAGCTAGGTGAGTAAGTGCAGCTGAGCTCTTTCCACACACTGAGAGTATTCACAGGCTCATAAGCTAGGCAGGCTTGCAGTGGGCGGAGTGGCCAGGTTTTCAGCAGAGCCATGTCCAGTTTATTGTGGCTCATCCAGTACTGGTCAAGGAGTATGGCACCAGAATATTTTTATAGTTAATAGCAAAGGCTGTGTTGGGATTGCTGAGCTGTCTTTGTTTCAACAGGCATTTCTTGTGCCGGTGACATTGGTAACAGCTGAAAAGAATTCATCTCCTTGGTTGACTAAGCAGAGGATGGTTACCAGAACTGACCTGTAAGTCTGAATAAGCTTCCCTAGAGGTCCTGTAGTTTTTAACAAAGCAAGCATTCTGAGGAGAGAAGAAAGGGATAGAGGCATTTAATTTGAAAATGAAAAGGAATATGACATTATTTTGTTCTCTACTCTAATGACTGGACGTGTATGTACACATATAATAAACATGTATGTTCTGAAAAGTATGTACTGAAAATCACTTGATACAGTAATACTGTGTCAACAACTGCATATTAAAAAATCCAAATAAAGAGCACAGATATGGAATAAAGGCATATTTTATCCCTTTGCAGTCAGTACAGGAAAGATTCCTTAAGTTAAATTCTGAATTAGATTTTGAAGAGGATGAAGCCTATGAATCTCTAAAGGTGAAAGAGGACAGTGGTATAGTTAAATTCTAGGCTACCAGGCCAAAAAAAAAAAAATCCAGAATTTCCCTTTTTTGACTGCAGGACAAATGATCATCTGCAGAAGTTTTTTCCTTTCATTTGATGCTGTCCCACTCTCATCACAGTAATGAAGGCGTTCTTTTGGCAATATTATACCTATGGCAGATCTGAAAGTATGGAAGGCAAGAGAACTCAAATTTGTTAGCAAACATAGTAGAGCAGCTGAAGTGGAATACTTTTTATGGAAGTAAAGTTGTGATTAATAAAATCGTAGTTCCAATGATGAATTTTGAGTGATGGACTTACTAATTAAGATTTTATAAAATAAAGAGTAGGCTGTCACTGTGGATACTTGGGCTGAACAATACATAATATTATACAAACATTCTCAAAGTTTGGTTGGTGAGGGAAAAGTTAAATGATGAGGAGAATTCCTAATAAGCTATTGTAATGATCCACACATGAGAGAGTTTAGGTCAGAGCTGGGAAGGGGCAACATGGGGAACTGGGGGTGGGGGTGTGGTGGGTCTATGATGTTGATGGAAAAGTGAATCTCAAAGTTACTGCAAAAGAAGGATTAGCAGAATTTGTCATTGTAGGTCAAAATTGTACTAGGGGGGAAAAAGGAAAATGATACCAAGGTTATGAGCCTGGAAACACTGAAGGGTTTGTTGATAATTATGAGAAAATTTGTAAAGATAGGTCTTTGGAGGAGATGGGCTTGTTTTTCAATATGTTTCAGGAGTTGTGGCTTTTTTAATTAAAATGCTCTGTGGGCAGTGGTATATAGGGAACTAGGAAGAAGGTAAGTGTATTTGTAGATGAGTATATTGTAGCCCAAACTTGGTAATATCCGAAACCATAAGACTCATCTAGAACCTTCACAAGGGGAGTATCAGGAGTGAAAAATTTGGAATTTAACCTTGGGAAATTCCCAGAGTTAAAGGAAATGAACTAGTGACAGACACATCAGAGAGAGTTGGAAGGAATTGTTTAATCTCCAAATTCTCATATAATCCATGATGCCGTGAATTCATCTCTAAAACTCTTCAAAAGTGGACTTCTAGTCTGCTGTTAAGAACCTGAAGACAGTATTTCATTTAAGCCAAAGCAAGAGAGAGAGAGAGAGTGGAGAAATAATAATTTTGATAGTTTATATTTTATGATATTGCTGGATCATACAGGCCTTGCCCAGCCAGTATCTTTACTTCTTCGATAACTCAGTGAAATGACTATTACTGTCCCCTTTGTACCGATGAGAAACTGAAGGAAGGGCTACTTATATAAATTTCTTTAAAAATGAAAACAGAGTGAGAAAAAACCCACTGGATTTGGATAAAGAAGTCATTTGAGAGAACATTGAGTTTCCCAAATTATTACATTGTGATTGGGAAAAATTATTTCCACATAGATCTTTTAAAGGTGGAACTTCTGTTCTCTTAAAAATTCTTGATGATGCTGGAAAACTTTCTTTAGTTTGTCATGGAACAGTCCCTTGTAATGCAGAGCAGTAATAAGCAAATCAAGGTGTCTCCTCTTTAAATGTATGGGTCCATTGGTAAATAAACTATCAATATTTCATTAAAAATAAATATCTGTTTAGCTAGAGAGAGTTCTCTTCTTTTTTTTTTTTTTTTGGCTTATAAACAACAGAAATTTATTTCTCACAGTTCTGGAGGCTGGAGTCTGAGATCAAGGTGCCACCATGGTCAAGTTCTGGTGAAGGCCCTCTTCTGGGTTATAGACCACGGACTTCCAACTGAATCTTCAGAGGAGAAAGGTGAAGCAAGTTCATTTTGATATGACTTTACACTTGTATGCCTGCTCTTCTTGAGGAACTTCTCTGTTTTTCCACAAACTACTGATTTAAACTATAGATAGGGACTGTTTATAGAAAATGTCAGAGAATTTATAAATATAATAGGGAAAATTTATAAATATAATAGGGAAAATGCAACTATCCTCATTTATTGTAGCTTCAAAGAAGCACATGGTAACCCTTAACCCCTCCTTTTCCTACTTGTAAACCCTCCTTAACATTGTCTTCAATTTACTGAACTTCTTTCCCTCTCCACAGTACTTTTCTGCTCTCTCTCTCTCTCCCTCTCTCCCCTTCTCCCCTTCTCATTCATTTAAACCTTCCCCAGGGCAGATGTTTTCTTAACAATTAAAAAGGAATAGCTACTCAATCACCCCAATATGTGGCCACAAGCAGCCTTCAAAGTCGGAGAGTGGGGTGTGTGACCTGAGAGGGGTTTATTTTCTAAGTTAAACACAGCTTTTTACATACCTAACAGTCAAAAATATTTCCCTGTTGTATGCGCTGATATGTTTATCTATATGCATAATCATTTATTTCTTTTGTGGTATATTTAATCTAAATTTCAAAATATATTTATGAACTCCTGGATAGTCATACCATTCAGTACTAGCTTACCCCCAAATTAGTTGCAATCTTTCTACATTCTTAAAATCTGCCTTCTTGATGTCCTATATGTTTCCCGTTAGTTAAGTGACTCTTGAAAGCTATTCCTAACTTTGGGAATATAAAATACTCCCATATATCCTTTTTCCAGATTTGCCAATTATTTCATTTTCTATACCCCAAAGGCTCTAGATCCATGGATCCCAAACTGTGCACCGAGGCACCCCTGGGCATTGCAGTCAACTCACAGGTGCGCTGCAGGATTTTTGAATTTTTGAGAGAAACACAGCGACATCTGTTGGGTATGACCTGAATTTACCACTATTAAAGTGTTGAGACTTTTCTAGCCTAGGAGATTAATGGAAAAAACTACTGAAATTCCTAGGGCCCCATAACTGAGAAAGTTTGGGAATCTCTGTTCTAGGCATTCAATTTTCTTTTACATTAAATTAGCATTATAATTATTTTTGTACACAGTTGATCAAAACAACTTAAATATATTACTCAAATTTTGATAAATAATTATTAAACAAAAAAATCGTTTTTATTAAAACTCATCTGTCAGTGAGATGCATGGGAAATTTTACCCCCAATTAATTCGTGTGTCTGTATATGAGTTTTGGTGACTTGATTGAATCAATTTTTTTTAGACTGTTGTTTTGCTGATATAAGCCTTGGTAAAACTTGTTTACATAAGTAAATAGATGGGAATAGGAAGATATTTATTATAATAGTGTCACTATGCTTTGAATTTCTTTTGAGTTATATGCCAAATATATAAGCAAAGAATTGGAAAACTACCATACTTATAGAAAGATTTGTTGTCTAGACCTGTGTTGACCACTAGGCATTAGCCACATGTAGCCATTGAAATTTCAATTAACTAAAATTAAATGAAATTTCAATATCAGTTCCTAGATTGTACTAACTATACTTCATGTGCTCAAAAGCCATGTATAGCTAGCGGCTACTGTATTGGACAATGCAGATGTCTAGACCAGCACTATCCAAAAGAACATTTTCATCACTGTAGAAATTTCTGTTGGACAGTGCTGGTTCAGACATTAAAGTCAACCTCTTTCTCAACACACCAATATTTTAAATAATCTCTGGTTTTGGTACCCGAGAGGTTTTTCCACCCCATGGTAAATGCAGCATAGTTGTTTATTTTAATATACGTTTTATCATACTATTTTTTTTTACTAACTTGTCTCTTTTTTAGTGCTTACTGAATGTTTATTATACATCAGTACCTGTGTATACATTACATACATCATATTTAATCTTAAAATAGTTTTTAAATTGAAGTATAGTTGACTGACAATATTATATCAGTTTCAGTTTATTAGTTTCTACAACATAATGATCAAAATTTTTAGAGATTACACACCATACAAAGTTATTACAATATTATTGACTATGTTCCCTGTGTTGTACATTACATCTTGTGACTTACTTACTTTATAACTGGTACTTTGTACCTCTTAATCCCTTTCACCTGTTTTCCCCATTCCCCAGCCTCTTCCCAACTTAAGCCACCACCAGTTTGTTCTCTGTATTTGTGAGTCTATTTGTTTGTTTGCTTTGTTTTGTAGATTCCACATATAAGTGAAAACATACAGTATTTTTCTCTATCTGACTTATTTCACTTAGCATAATATCCTCCAGGTCCATCTATGTTGTCACAAATGGCAAGATTTCACTTATTTTTATGTCTGAGTAATATTCCTTTGCATGTATATACCAATTTTCTTTATCTGTCAGTAGACATTTGGGTCACTTCCGTATCTTGGCTATTGTGAATAATGCTGCAGCAAATGTTGAATGCATATATCTTTTTTAATTGGTGCTTTTGTTTTCTTCAGTAAAATACCCAGGAATAGAATTGCTAAAGTATGTGGGCATTCTATTTTTAATTTTTGAGAAACCTCTGTACTATTTTCCATAACAGCTATACCAATTTAAGTTCCCACCAACAGTGCACAAAGGTTTCCTTTTTCCCACATCCACATCAACACTTATCATTTCTTACCTTCTTGGTTATAGCCATTCTGACAGATATGAGGTGATATCTCATGGTTTTCATTTACATTTCCCTGCTGATTAGTGATGTTGAGCATCTTCTCGTGTCCGTAGGCATCTGTAAGTCTTCTTTGGAAAGATACCTGTTTGGTTCCTTCTGCCCATTATTTAATTGAATTTTTTATATTGAGTTGTAGGAGTACTTTGTATATTTTATATGTTAACCCCTTATCACATGTATCATTTTTCAAATAAATATCTTCTTCCATTTGGTAGGCTGCCTTTTCATTTTGTTGATGCTTTCCTTCACTGTGCAAAAGCTTTTAAGTTTGATTTTATCTCATTTGTTTGTTTTTGCTTTTGCTTCCCTTGACTGAGACATATGTAGAAAAATATTGCTAAGACTGATGTCAAAGAGTATACTGCTTATGTTTTCTCCTAGGAGTTTTGTGGTTTCAGGTCTTACATTTAAGTCTTTCATCCATTTTGAGTTTATTTTTGTATATAGTGTGAGAAAATGGTCTAATTTCATTTTTCATATGTAGCTGTCCAGTTTTCCCAACACCACTTGTTAAAGAGAATGACTTTTCCCCCATTGCACATTCTTGCCTCTTTTGTCATAAATTAATTGACCATATGTGTGTGAGTTTACTTCTGGGCTCTCTATTCTGTTCCGTTGATCTATGTTTCTGTTTTTTAAATTTCTGATGAGTCCTCAGCAAATCATATCAGGAAGCTTGTTTGCCCTAATATTGGAGATGATAAGTTGGATCACTTGGCTAAGGTGGTATCTGCTAGCTCTCTCCACTATGTAAGTACAGCTTTTCTGTTTGTAATTAATAAATAGTGTATGGGTAGATACTTTGAGACTAAGTAAATATCCTATTCCTCATCAAACTTTCACCTATTAGTTTTAGCAGCTGTAAATGATTATCTAACTCTACCATTCCTTTTCTATTTATTAGTTGACATTTTACTGTAAAGACAATCTTTCCCCTATCTCTTTTGTTTGTCTGTTTGTATCAGTATTGTTATGGGTTGCGTGTTTCTGCTCCCTCACCCCAAATTTGCCTGTTGACATCCTAATTCCCAATAGGATGGTATTTGGAGGTGAGGCTTTTGAGAAGTAATTAGGTTATAAGAGTGAAACCCCCCATGATGAGATTATTGAGTATCTTCATAAGAAAAGGAAGAAAGCTAGACTATGCTGTCAGCATGTGAGGGTACAAGGAGAAGATAGACATCCAAACAACAGGAAGCAAGTTTTTATCACCCACTAGATCTGCCAGCACCTTGATATCAGACTTCACAGCCTCCAGAACTGTGAAAATTAAATATTTGTTGTTTTAGCCACCAAGTCTGTGATAATTTATTGTAGCAGCATGAACTGAATTAAGACAAATATGGATTCATGAACACATTGTATTCTATAGGTTATAATCCATTACTCTTGTTATTTATTTTGATAAAGTGTTCCCAGATTTGTCAAGTAGGAGCTCTTTTAAATACTCCTGTGTCTTTTTGATATTTTCCCACAATCCTATGAGAACTTCCTCACTTGCTAGAGCAAAATATTCCAGGCTTATCTCAAACTACTCCAGTCTAAAATTAGCCTTTCCCCATGGGGCCTAATTACTTTAGTGGACAGTAGAATTTGGAAATCAAGATCTGTACACTAAGTGTGCTCATTGGTACTGGTGTATCATTGCATCTAGGCTCTCTCAGCTGACAGAGCTAGGAAATATATTTTAATATTTCTAAAACACATATATTTTATTTACAAACATATATATACCTATATCTGTATTTTTCTAAGTATCAAAAAATGTGTTTATCATGATATCTCTAATTCCAATTCAATATCGTGTATTATATTATAGTCTTCCACCTTTCCATATTTGTTAACTCCCTTCTTTAACAGTGAGAAATCTGGCTTCGATTGTCCTCAATATGTTTACTCATTTGCTTTAGCCTAGAATTCACAGAAGCTAGCTTCAAATTGCTAACTCATATTATTGCAAATAGCAAGGCCACTAACTGTAATTTAATATTTTATAGTTCTTTTTTGTCTAAAATGTATATACAGTGAAATATGCATGTCTTAAGAGTATAGTGTGATGAGTTTTTCACTTGATAATTTTAACTTTTATATTTATACCTATAAATCAATCTATCTTCTAGAATTTATAATTGCTATCTATAGAAAGATACCTGAAATCATTTACTCCACTGTTGCCTGAAGTAGAGACCTAATTTTGTCATTTTATACAAGTGTTGATTTAGACATACCTGTATCTAATATATCCTTTTTTTTTTTAATGTTTGTTTTTGCTTGTCATTTCTTCTTCCACCACATACTTTTTTTCTGGCATCATTTTTCTTCTTCCTGAAAATATAAACACATTTTATATACATACATGTATACACCTATATATATATATATTTATATATCTATATATATCTATATATCCCTGAACAATTAATTCTTCAGTAGGGGCAGTTGCTCATAAATTCTCAATTTTTGCCTAAAATGTCTTTATTTTAGCTTTATCCTTTGAAGATAATTCCCTCAGAATAAAATTTTAGGTTACAAATTATTTTCTCTCAGTAATTTAAATATATTCTATCCCTGATTTCTCGTTTCCATTGTTGCAGAGAAGTCAGATATCAATGTTGCTTCTTTCATGGTAAATTGTCATTCTCTTTGTTCTTGAGATCTCTTCATATTCAGTGCTTTGCAGATTCACTCTGGTGAAGTATATATGTGTATTTCTTTATATTGATTCTTTTCAGGATCACTATACTTCCTGATTCTGAAGATTCATATATTCCAACATTTCTGGAAAGTTCTCAGTAATTATCTCTTAGAATATCTTTCTTTTCTTCTTTATTATTATACTTAAAGCTATGAATAGATGGTTGTTAGACCTCATTCTCCTCAGACCATAATTTTTTTTTGTATTTTCTATCTGTGCTTTATTCTGAATAATTTCTTTAATTTTATTTTCTAGTTCACTCATTCTCTCTTCATCTGTGTCAAATCTGATGTTTCACTTGTCCAGTGCATTTTAAGTTTTAATTATTTTTTCCATAAACAATCCAGTTGAATCTCTTCCAAAAACTCTGTTTGGTCATATTTTGTATTCTTTTATATCTGGCTTGTATTTCTATTCCCTTCCTTATTTTTTTTCAAATATTAAGCATACTTATTTTATATTCAAAATTACATAATTCCAGTATTTGAAATACAATATTTCTTCATCAGATTTCTCTCTTTGTTGTTTATGTTGGATCTTGCTCATAGTATCCTGTCTCTTCATGGGTTTTGTGATTTTCCTTTTTCTTTTCCATCATGAGATCATAATCTGGGACTTTTTCTAAGCAAATTATTTGAGGCCAGGGTTGAGGATGCATTTTCCTAGAATGGATTTACATTTTCTCCTCCTGGGTTCCTACAAAGAAGTATCAACCAAGAATTACTTTAATTGGTCAGCTTGGTTATTTTTCAACCCATTTAAATCCCAATATCCACATGACACCCTACCTGTGGTTATAATTAGGGTGCTCATACATTCTGGTTTGCCCAAAACATTTCCAGTTAAAATGTCTGTTGTCTTAATGTAATTATTACGCGTACCTTCTTCCACTCTTAGAAGAGTTCCTGTTTGGATTGTAAAGTATATGTTGCCCTATTAAGATTACTAACAGAAGGGAGTTTTTGTCCTTTCCAATTATAGCCAAGACTGATCAGAGGTTTTATTATTTTTCCTTTGCAAGGAAGAATTTCTAGTTCACTCTTTCATTGAGTATCTCCCAAAATTCTGACTTAAAGTTGGGGTTTCCATCCCAACTTCTCAAATAAAAAGCTCTAGGTTTCTGGGGGTTGGCAGATGCCCTCAGGGCAGCTGCTGGCTTTAGCATGTTTACCTCTGTGGATTCATGCTTCAACTTAGTTCTTTGCCTCTAAGGATGCGTCTTACTTTATTGTGAGCTCAGCTGTGTATTTTAAAGGACGTTGTAAATCTTTTATCCAGAATATTTAGTTGTTCGGTTGTGGGAAGTTTTTTCCCCCTATGACAAAATCCCTAGGCTCAACATAAATACTGACTTAACTGCATGTAGTATTGGAAGAGCCAATTTTCTTGTGTTGATGTAGCCCAGAAACTTCAAAAAGCAAATTTTCTACTTGAGAGGTCTAACTTGTCCGATTTTGTTGAAAATAGGACATTTTTACTTGAAGGAAAAAATGTCAAAAATTTTTCTTTTTATGTTTTACATTCTA
The DNA here is from genome assembly GCF_048564905.1 of Vicugna pacos. Lineage (NCBI taxonomy): Eukaryota > Metazoa > Chordata > Mammalia > Artiodactyla > Camelidae > Vicugna > Vicugna pacos. The sequence continues at coordinate 44,020,062 of NC_132995.1, forward strand.
CAGATACAAAGTAAGAGTATAAAATCACTTTTTTTCCTAAAAATGTGAATAGACAAGTGCTAGCATGGAGATAAAAGATACTATTGTTATAGGCATTTTATAAAAGAAGAACATGAGGCACAGAGAGGCTAAATAACTTACCCATGTCCCACTATTACTAAGTAATGGAGCTGATATTGGAACCCACAGCCAGCCTATCTGTGATACTCAAGGCTTAGCTACTACCTCTTATGCTCCTTGGCATAATTATATGCATTTTTTATCTCATCATCATAAACTGAATGCTCAAGGGGAAAATACTGTCACATTGAAACCTATTATAGTTTTCCTAGTATTTGGGGTGTTGATAAATATCCAAAACGCACTCAGGATATAAAGGATACAAAAGGATAGAAAAAATAAAAATAATTCCAATCTTGTTATAGGTTATAGATTACCAATCTATAAAAAGACTGGGGAAACACCAACCTTTTAAACCTAAATCATAAATGCTACCCACTTCTCCATCCCTTTTCTTGTTCTGTTCTATCTCCCTGGAAGGCTGTTTCCTCTTTGTCTATCTGAAAATCTCTTCCTTATCTTTTTAATGTAGCTCAAATATTTTCTCCATTTAAAAAAAAAAAAAACTCCCATGAATCCCATCCTCCCCCTAGGCTTGCTCAGACAGAATTAATGATTCAGACATCTGTGCTTTTATAGCATTTTACATACATTTTTAATAACACTTATTAATTGTGTTATGCTAAACCATATTAAATGATCATTTTTATAGGTCAAGAATGGTTGTACTCAATGTTTCTTGAATGAACAAATAAATGAGTGATACATACTTGAGAGGCTGTGGCATGCCTGAGTGTTTAAGTCATTCAAGTGATTTCCCAGGAAAAGACACCAATTACCAACATAAACTTTCTTTTTTTTTCTTTTTTTGAGGGGGTGGGTTTCAACATAAACTTTCACTGTAAACATAAGTAAAACATAAATAAAAATCTTAATTAAAAAAATGATTGAATGTCAGCTGTTATCATATGGTTTAATATAAATTTATTGTGTATATGTATACCCCACTAGATTGGGGGTAGAGACGAATATCAGGATAAATAATAAGACTACCAAATAGTACTTAAAGTAAATTAGATCTATTACCTCTCTCTTTGACTGGTACTAGTTTTTTTTTAATTGCATATCTTTGTTAATTACAAATGGCAAAATTTTGATTAGTAGTAAACATCACTTTCTCTGTCTGACTCCTCACTTGCAATTATAATTATAGCATATGCATAGAGAGACTTTAAATATGGTAAATATTCCCTGAATAAAAAAAATACCACTCTTGATTTACAGCCAAGTTTTGCCATATTTAATTTTAAGTGGCTTTTATTTACTAAGTAGCATTTGTTTTGATAGTCTGTTTTAGTTAACATTTATGTAGCTGTATTTTAAATGAAAAATAACATGTATTTTCCTATACAAGTTTTTCTCATTTTAGCTAATGAAAATTTTGCCAATTAGGCAGTAGGAAAGTATCTGTCGATAGTTAATGCTAATAGAGACATCAGAGCATTCTCTCCACTATTAATCTGTGACTAATGGAAGGCCCATTTCTTAAGTACACACAGAAGAAAGAATAGAAAAAATACTGGCTATGACACCAAATGAATTGCCTTCCTCCCACACTACTATGCCCTTGTAACCTAGGGCATGTAGAGCAGGCTGGCAGCCATTGCATTACAGATTTTAAAGTGCTGGAATCTCTTCGTCCTGTAGCAGGTTGCCTGATGGATTGGTGAGTAATGTACTTGAAGAGTGCATTACTGAGCTCTAGACTAATGGCCACCTCTTGCCCATGGCCTTTATGGTAGATCATTCATTGTGCTGCCTCATCAGCTTCCTGCCAGTCTGTATCTGGCATAAGCACTGGCTGTTCCAAAGCTGATTAATCCTCTAGGAAGGAGTCCAGCTGCAAATCTTAGTGTGGATTATAGAAAAGTGGGAATGTTCTGGTGCTATGGGGACAACACAACTTTTCTTTTATTTAAGAATCCTCATTTTAGAAGATGATATTATCTCACCAATAAGTATATTACTGGATATGGCAAATTATATAAAAATTTAAGGAATTTCCAATAAAATAATTTTATTTTATTGCAATGATTGGTAATTTCCAGGTTTTAAGTTTTACAAGAGTAAAAAAATCTTACAGAAGATCTCTACAATGTAAACTTGCTAGTGTATCCGTCATCTAAGGAGACATCATACACAACATAACTGTATATTTCATTTTTATTTAGCTTTTCTCTCTCACATGTTTTGCTGATTTCAGAATTTTTTTTAAAAGGTGAAATTTCTGTAATTTCCACCTATAAAGTAATGTAGACTTTCTTCTGAAAGGATAATAATAGTACTATAAAGAGTAATATAACTATAAAATTACTATAAAGAGTCACAAATGGAATTTGATGGCAGAATTTTATTCAGTAGAAATGTATGGCATAAAATTTGCTTTTGATTTAGTACAGAAAATTATTTTGATTTTTTAAATAGAAAAAAAATCCTTCACTTATAATTTGTCAAAGTAGAGGTCTGCACAAATTATAGGTTTGCTATATTGTTTTTAATTATAATTAACACATTAAAGAAATAATACATCAAATATCTTAGGTCTTTTGGTGATTTAATAAGCACAAGTTTATCATATTTCTTCAAATAAAATTTCCTGAAATTGAGTGTGTAAAATAAGACAAAAGAAATAAAAGCAAATAATAGAAGATCACATGTGACTCAGGACTAAGTACAGACTATAATTCTAGGAGAATTTGGAGGAGAAGGAAGTCAATGATGACTGGAGGAAAAGAAACATCATGGAGGAGCTGACTTTTAAAGACTAGAATTTGGGAAGGGTAGACATTCCTGGTCAGTAAAATAGCATGAGCAAAAATAGAGAAATATTAAAGAAGTGTTAAATAAATGTTAATGGACTAAAAAGATGAAAAGCCTGACCAGAGCAGAGGGTTTGGGTTTGGAAGTAGTAGAGAATAAGTACAGGCTGAGGGGATTTCTGAATCTGACAATAGATCACATAGAAACGGTCCTGCTATAATCATCTGGAAATGCTAAATAAAATAGAATACATTTCCTTTGGAATATACAGTTTACTTTTCAGAAAAATGATAAAAATATACAGAGTTCAAAGATAAGCTAGAAACTTCTACCCAGAGTGATAAACACGTGAATTGAGCCTGTGGTTGCCTCAGGAAGTTGGATCTGGTGCGAGATGGAGGTTGTTGGTCTTGGAAATCTAGAAGCTTGAGTAAACTGAACATGAAGCTGTGAGCCTACATAAGCCAAGGAGTTAGAACTAAGACATCACTTGCTTCACACTTCCCTCTTGTCAAGCTAGGACCCTTAAATCCTTAAATAATACATCATTTTTCAAAGGAGAATTAAATGGAAAATATACCCACTACACAGGAAAATGACAAGGAAGCTTGTCAGCATTGGGCTGGACTGAGTGTAGAAAAAGATATTTTTAAGTTGAGAATAACAACAATGATCTGCCATATATGAGTTTGGGGGATACATTATTAATGATATTACCTGTACGATCTGGTAATTCCCAAAGCCAGAAATTAACATTTGCCATGGAACAGTAAAATGCCTGGAAAGAACTAACACAAAACTCTTTTGAAGTATATTTTACAGATAAACATCCAATATCTATATATTGGATTAGCTCTCTATTCAATATATAATGCCAAAAGAAACTATCTATAACAAGTGGCGGTCATTAAACATAGTAAATAGCAAGGTTAAGCTCCCCTCAGAACAGATGAAAAGCATTAGTCTTCAGATTCAGGTAGCATAAGAAAACCAGAGTTTTATAACCCATTCCAAGATACTCTGCACTGAAACTTCAGGATACCAAAGACAAAGAAAATTTTAAGAAATTAGAAAAATTTTTAAAAATCACTGGAAAAGAATAATAGTATCTACAGTAGATTTCTCAACAGTAACAACAGAAAATAGAGGGCAATGGTGTAATAATGTCTTAATGCTGCAAGGAAAAAACCTATTAATCTATAATTCTATGCCCTGTAAATTTTTATTTCAGAGTAAGAATTTTGAAGATGACATTTCAGACAAATGAAAACTTGGAGTTTATCATTAACATTCCTTCACTGGGAAAAAGTTAAAGAATATTCTTCAGGAGGAAGGAAGTTGAGCCCGGAAACAAAGTGGGGAAGGGAAGAAGCAATGCCAGATAAAGAAAATGACAAACATACAGGTAAATCTAAATAGTCACTAATTATATGAGATAATAATAAAAATGATAGATATAAGATAAAAAAGATAATAAAAATAAATGTATTTTGAGAGGTACAAAAGGGAACTAAAATACTAAAAAGTAATAACATGAAACAAGGAGTTCAGTCCTTTTATTTGTAAAGAGAGAGTGATTAGTTACATACTCTATTAATTCAAATGTATGTGTTCAAAAGATGAGAAGATGAGCAAACAAGTGAAAGGTATGGATTGGAAATAAATAAGTAGCAAATGATACGACTTTTCACATAGAAATGCTAAGCAAATCTAACAAATTTTTAAAGCTGGTAAGAGAGTACAGATTACTGGATACACATTTAATAAGCAAAATGTCAATCACATTACTATACATCAGCAATAAATCATTACAAAATATAATTTTAGAAAAATGTTTATTTACAATAACAGAAATTATACCTTGGAATAAAACTAAAATATATTTAAAGACATTTCAAGGAGAATATTAAAAAACCTTATTGAAAAAACAATTTTTAAAAGTCTTAAATAATGAATACATATACATCATGTTTGTATATTGGAAAGGCTTAATATTGTAAAGATATAAATTCTCCACAAGTTGGCCTGTAAATTCAATGCAATTCAAATAAAAACCCAAATTATGGAATTTGACAAATGCTGTAGTAATTTTTAATACCCTGTAGGGTTAGTACTCTCTCATAATTTTTTGCTTTCAGTTATTTCAGAGCTATTCTTGCAAGTTTGTTTTTATATATGAAATTTAGTATCAGTAATAGCTTGATACAGCAAAATAGCTTGCTGATACTTTTTTATTGTAATTGTGTTTAGTTTATAAATCAACTTAGGGAGAACTGACATCTCTATAATGTTGAGTTGAGTGTTCAAGAATAGGTGATGTCTTTCCATTGATAAAATTTTCTTTTCTTTTTAGTGTTTTTAACATTTTTCCTTAAAAATTTTACACATTTATTATTAAACTTATTTATAGGTGCTTATATATATTCTTTATTTACATTGTAAATAGGGAGTTTCTACTATTATGACCTCTACATATTATTTATACATATAAAGGGCTTATGATTTTTATATGTTAATTTTAAATCTTGCTATCCTACTGAATTATTGTTTCAGTTAGTTTTACATTTGTTTTTCTGAGATTGTCCAAATATGATATCCTATCGTTTGCAAATAGAGATAGTTTTACTTCTTCTTTATCTATTCCTTTGCCTCTGATTGATTTTTCTTATCTAACTGCATTGGTTAATATCTCTAGTACATTAATGAATAGTAGTGAAAATAGCAGCCGTCTTACTTTGTTCCTGATCTTACTAAAAATGTCTCTAGTGTTTCCCCATTTCATGATTCTGACTTTAAGGTCTGTAAATTTAACCATGGTTGCAAAATATTCCACAGTTCCTGTTTTCTTAAGCATTTTTATCATGAACTTGCTTTGAATTTTGTCAAAGACTTTGTCAGCATATATATGACCTTTTTCCTTAGATTTATTAATATGGTGTATGATATTAATGGGTTTTAAAGTATTTAACCAACCTTGCATTCCTGGAATAAATCTCACTTGGTCATAGTGTATTATTTTCTTAATATGGTTAATATGGTGTTGGATTCTGTTTGTTAATATTTAGTTTAGAATTTTTGAATCAGTATTTAGGATATGGATACAAGACTATAGTTCTCTTGCTCTTTCTTTGTATTGTTTTGTCTCTAAATTTAAATATCAAAGTTATATTTCCTTCATAAGAGGAATTAGGAAATTTTCCTTCCTTTCAGAACTTTCTGATAATTTACAGAGCACAGTGAACATCTTGGTCTTGGAAAGACTGGTAGAATTCCTATAGGAAACAACTCGGCCTGGTGCTTTTTTTATGGTGATTTCTTAATAACATACACTATTTCTTCTAGGAAACTTGGTCTCTTTAAAAGTTCTAACTACTAGAATTGATTTTGGTAATATATGTCTAAGCAATTATTCATTTCATCTAGGTTTTAAAATTTATTTGTACTGAGACCTGCAAAATTGTCTCATGAGCTTTTACTTTAATTTCTTCTGTTTTAATTTTTTTTACTCTTCTCATTTATTATTCTGTATATCTGTGCTTTCTTTTTTGTGATAAGTTTAGTTAGTGATTTTCTCGGTATTATTTTTTCCAAAACCAGAATTTTGATTCATTATTTAAGTATACTATTTTTATGTTCAATTCTTCATTAATAATAAACATATTCATCACTGCAGGAGTTTATTTGTGCCCCTTTATAGTTCCCTCATTCTTCCTCTTTTCATCCTGAGGCAATTACTGATTTTTTTTCTGTAACTATAGATTAATTTCAATTTTCTAGAATTTTATATAAATGGAGTAATGCAGTATATTCTTTTTTGTCTGGCTATTTTCACTCAGCATCATTATTTTGAGATCTATTGATGTTTCATATATCAATAATTCATTAATTTTTACTCCCAAGTGATATTCTATTTCATATACTACACTTTGTGTATCTATTCACTTAATGGTGGACTTTTGAATTATTTCAAATTTTGGCTATTACAAATAAAGCTGCTATGAATATTTGTATGCAATTCATTATACAAACACATACTTTTATTTCTCTTAATAAATACTAACTTATCTACAAAATGAAATGAAATATGCTTTCATTTCTTTTGGAGAATCATATGGTAGGTGTATGTTTAACTTTTGAAAAAACATGCAGACTCTTTCGAAGTCATTACAGTCTGCATTTCTACCAGCAATGTCTGATTGTTCCAGTTCCTCAACATCTCATCAATGCTTGGTCTTTTTAATTTTAGATATCTAATAGATATATAGTGATATTTCATTATTCTCTAATAGACATATAGTGATATTTCATTATTCTTTTAAAAAACAACTTCACTGGAATATATTTTACATATCATAAAATTCACCCATTTCAAATGTACAATTCAGTGATTTTTAATAGCTTTGAGTAGTGCAATAATTACCATAAATCAGTTTTAGAACATTTTCATCCTCCTAATAAGATCCCTCATGTTCATTTACTGTTAACCCCTGTTTCCATTTCCAGCCACAATGAATAATCTCCTTTCTGTGCCTATAAATTTTTCTTTTCTTTATATTTCATATAAATAGAATTATACAATGTGTTGCTATGTATCTTGTTTCTTTCACTTAGCATAATGTTTTTGAGGTTCATCCTGTCATAGCATGTGTCAATAGTCTGTTCCCTTTTATTGATAAATAGCAATCAGTTGTATAGATACACTACATTTTGTCTGTCCTTTCCAGGTTGATGGAAATTTAGGTTATTTTCCATTTTGGCCAATTATGAATTATGCTGGTATGAATAACCATATGCAAATCTTTGTGTGAATTTTTTTTCCTTTTAGGTAGAAACCTAGGAGTGCAATTGATGAGTTGTATGGTAACTTTGTGTTTAACTTTTTAAAAAATTGTCAAACTATTTTTCAAAATGGCTGCACCCTTTTACATTCCCAGCAGTAGTCTATGAGGGTTCCCATTTCTCCTCATTCTTTTCAACAATTATTATTGTCTATCTTATTTATTAAAGCCTACCTTATTTATGATAACCATTCTAGCTGTTGTGAAATAGCATTTTATTGTGGTTGTTATTTATATTTCCCTAATGACTAATAATTTGAGCATCTTTTCATGTGCTGTAACTTCTTTGATGAAATATCTGTTCAAATATTTTGAACATAACAAAATTTGCTTTTTTGTTTATTACTGACTTTTCAAGTGTTTTTATATAATCTATATAAAAGTTTTATCTAATACATGATTTCCAAATTTTTTTCTCCCAATCTATGGATTTTCTTTTTTAAAAAAGTCTCAGAAAAGCAGACCTTCTTATTTTGATAACATCCACTTAATCAGTTTTTGATTTTATGGTTCATGATTTTTGTGTCATACTGAGAAATCTTTGCCTTGCCCAACATATAAAGAATTTTTTTCTCCTATGATTTCTTACAGAACTTTTTAAGTTCTAGAGTTTACATTTAGGTCTATAATATATTTTAAGTTACTTTTTGTGGATTGTGCAAGATATGAATCACAGTTCATGTGTTTGCATGTGCATATCTAGTTCTAGGATCATTTGTCAAAGAAGACAATATTTTTCCATCAGATTGTATTTACACCTTTGTTGATAATCAATAGTCCATTTATACGTGAGCTCTCTACTACATATCTCTATTATATTTCCTAAAATATAGTAATCCATTGATCTATTTGTCCTTATTGACAATATTACACCATCTTGATTACTATAGGTTTAATATGTGTCTTGAAAACTGGCAGTTTTAGTCTTCCAAATTTGTCCTTTTTTGAAGTTATTTTAGCTATTTGAGGTCTTTTGCATTTCTGTATTTAAGACTTGTCAATTTCTACCGAGGGGGGGAAGCCTCCTGGGATTTTGAGTGGGATTGCACTGATTCTATTGATAAATTGACATGTTAACGATACTGAATCTTCTGATTCATAAACATGCTATAGCTCTCATTTATTTAGGCCTTCTTTAAATTCTCAGCCATGTTTGATAGTTTTCATTGCACAAGTCTTATACATCTTTTGTCAGATTTATTCCTAAGTATTTCATGTTATCAATGCTATTGTAGATACTTTTTATCTTTAAGTTCAAATTCTGTTTGTTGCTTGTACATAGATGTGTAATTGGTATTTGTATATTGATTTTATATCCTGCACCATTACTTAACTCATTTATTCTAACATCTTTGCCTTTTAATTGGAACATTTATCCTATTTATACTTAATGTTAATATTGATTGGTTGAGTTTATGTTTACCATACTTCTATTTGTTTTCTATTTATTCCATCTGTTCTTTCTTCCTTTCATCTTCCATTTCTAAAATCTTTTGGATTAAGAATGTTTAGGTAGACTGTTTTATCTTTTCTGCTGGTTTTTAAACTATATGACTTCTTTTTTTTCCCTCATTGGTTACATTATGGACTGCAATATACATTCTTAACTTATTACAATCTCTCTTGAATTATTATTATACTCATTCATATATAAATTAAGAACCATCAACATTATAATTCCATTTGTCATCTTCCATACTTTGAGCTAGTTTTATCATATATCTTACCATTGCATACTTTATAAACTTTACACTAAAATATTGCTATTTTTGCTTTAACCACCAAATGTCTGTTAAAAGAATTAGAAAAATATAATTTTATATTTATATACTGCTTTTTATTATTTCTACTGTTTTTCATTCCTCCCTATAATTTAAGTTTCTATTTAGTATCATTTTATTTTGACCTGATGAACTTTCTTTAGTATTTTTTATAGTGTAGCTTTGATATTGACAGATTGCCTCAGAGTTTTTTTTAATCTGAAAATGTCTTTATTTTGCCCCCAATTTAAAGGATATTTTCACTGGCTGTAGAATTCTAGATTGATAACTTTCTTTTTTCAGCATTTTAAAAATATCATTTCATTTTTCCTGGTTTCTATTGTTTTTTATGAAAAGTCAGCCATAATTCTTACCATTGTTTCCTTTCTTGAACTTCAATTACATATGTATTAGACTGCTTGATAGTGTTCATGAATCACTGATACTCCATTCAGTTTTTTTAAGTCTTTTTTTCTTTTCTCCATTAGAATTCCCTTTCTGTTCACGAGTTCTGCCCATCTTGGTGTCTAAATGTTTGAACATGTTCACATTAGTTTTAAAGTCCTGGTCTTCTAATTACGCTATCTGAAGCATCTATGGATCTACTTCTTTTTTCTCTTGATCATGCATCATATTTTCTTGATTCTTTACATGTCTCATGATATTTTCTTACATGCCAGGCATTGTGCATAGAAGGATAGAGACTGCAGTATATTTTGTTTTGTTTCGTAAAGGGTTTTCCCCAAAAAGGTGAATTCTTTCTATGCATCTAAGGTGAATAAGTGATAATTCAAACTTTATAAGAAGTCAAGTCAATCTGTGACTGAGCTACAGCTTTAATAAAGATTAATTTCATCTTGGATAGCTCAATGCTCAATCTCCTAGGCTGCCTCCACTGAGAAACTAATTTTATCTTTTCAGTATTGTGTTTAGAGGGGTTTGGCCTACAGTTTCAGCTAATTTCCATTCATCTTTGTATTTAGCTACACTAAGGTTCTAGGCCCCAGACATCTCAAGAATATAAAAGATTATTCAAATTCTTTATTATTTTAAGCCCTAGCTTCACTATTGCTCCTTCAGCAAAATTTGGGGTGGAGGAAGAATTATTATCTCAAATAAGCTAGTGAAGTGTATGGGGCTTCTCCAGACTCCAGTATGCCCCCATCAGCCTTCAATATTGCTAACAGCTTGATTGATTTCCTCTTGACCCCACAAAATCTCTCCATTTTTCACAGACTTTTCTTTGGCTGCTTACCTTTGAAGGGTTTTTTTTTTTTTTGCTGTTGTTGTCACTTACATTTGAAATAAGTTCAAGAGTATCTTGCATCCACCACTATTTAACAGTCTCTTACATTAGTATGATTTTAATTTTATCTGCCTTTTTTCTCCCTTGTTACAATGGGGCAAAGCATAATGGATTTTATGATTTAGGAAATTTCCCTAGCAGTTGTATGGCCCCTGGACTAAAGTGGTAAGTGAGTGGAGACAGTGAAACTTGTTATAAAGTAGTTGTTATAGTGTGGGGTAAAAATAAGAACCTTAATCAAATCTGTTATGAATGAATGTAGAAGAGTAAGCCTCTAAGAAGTCAGGGTCTATACCTATGGCTGTGTGGAAATTCAATAGAATAGAAACTGTTAATGGGAAATAAAATTACAAGATTGTCTAGGGCCAGTGTATAAATCTAACAGAGAATTATTTTTTAATTCAGCAAGCCTTGAGGATTTTTGAGGAGGATTTTAGAGATTAAAGTAGTCTTTTAAAAATATTAGTCTAAAATGGCAAAGAGAACAGATTAGAGAGGAAAATAAATTTAAGAAAGGGAAAGTCAGATGGAAAGAATGTTGGTGTAATACACAGGACTTTCTAAAGCTCTAAACTAGAGTGATATAGCAGGAATGAAGATGGAAAAATAATAATAACAAGCAAGAGTAGTCTTAGTAAGTTTATTCCTTTCCATATTATGAAGGAGTACATCATTACCATTCAAAGGATTAATTTAAATCTGTGTCACATTTCATCATATTCAAAGTTACTAGGCACTTCTAGCATTTGGTCCTTCTTGCTAAGTGATTACTCAATGTGCAATAGGATAATAAAAGGAAAATAAACCAATTTAAATGATTAAAAGCGTGATAGCATCTGGCTACAGTTAGAATCCAAGCTAATAAATAATGCCTCATAAATTCTGAAAAGTGTTTCCTATTAAAAATACTTTAAATGAGAACAGAATTATGGTTTCAATAATGCAAAAGAATAGTTCAATTAAATATACAATTATAAAAGATAAAGCATTCTAATCCTGATTTTCAACTACTATCATGAGAATGTTTTTCTAGATATGGTCAACAGTTCTAAAAACCTTCCTTTATCCCACTATAACCCTCCAGCTACCACTCCATTTCTCTGCTCTTCTTTCTGAGAAAACTCATCAGTAAAGTTTTCTGTAGTTACTCAGTTTTTTTCACCACCATCCCCTATTTTGTTTGTAAGTCACTTCAGTCAAGTTTTTGTCCTTATCACTCCACTGAAACTCTTTTTCCAAAGTGACCAATGACTTCCATCTGCCATATCAAATAACCAATTCTAAGTTCTTATTTCACTCTTAGTGGCATTTTATACAGTTGATTACTCCTTCCTTTCTCAAATGTCTTTTTGTTGTTGTTGTTTTTGGTGGTATTTTCTGGGTTCTTCTATAACACTGGTTACTCTTTTTCAGCCTCACTTTATGCCTCCTTTTCCTCTTTCTGACTCCTGTTTTTTGGAATGTCTCAAAGCCATCTTTGGGGCTTTTCTCTGTCTAAGCTCACTCCTGTGATGATCTCATCCAGTTACATGGCTTGAAGTGCTATTTATGAGTTCGTAATTACAAAATGTTTACTCTCTTAATTTCAGATCTCTTCTATGAGCCCTGCATTATTTACTCTTGAATATTTAGTGGTCATTTCACACTTAACCTGGCCAGTATGAAGCTTTTAATTTCAACTTTAGTCTGTTCCCACTTCAGTCAGCTGGCACTCAGTTAAAGACATCATCATTCACTTCCTCATCCAATTCCTCAACAAGTTATATATAGAGATAGATAGATAGATAGATAGATAGATAGATAGATAGATAGATAGATAGATAGATAGATAATCTCTTCAAAATACATTCTGAATCCCTCCACCTCTCACCACCTCCACTTCTGTCACCTTAAGTTTAAGACACCATAGTAATTTCTTGTTTAGACTTCTGAGGTAACCTTCTATCTGGTTTCCTTGGTTTCATTCTGCCCTCCTATTTCTACCCTTGAGTTTACCCTTACAAAACAGTAGGACTTATCTTAAAGCATAAATATATGACCTTACATTTTTTCCATAATGGTTAGACTTAAAATTAAGACTCCTTATCATGGCCTTTAAGAATCTATTTTCCTGGTCACTGCTTATTTGTCCTACTACTCTGTGACTCCACTCCAGCCACATCAATCAGCTGTGTACTTAATTTTTTTTAATATGCCAACTTGTTCTGGTCTCAAGGCTTTTACATTCTGTCTGGAACACTCATTCCCAAGATCTTTAGAGGGCTTGCTCTTTTACATCATTAATGTCCCAGCTTGAATCATTCTGTAACAGATCACCTTGTTTCAAATAATTCCGCTTAACACTTGCTATTCTTTTAAGTGGCTAAATTTTCCTTCATAACACTTATAGCTACCTGAAGTTATATTTTTAATTGTCTGTTTACTTTCTATGTTTTACTCCTTCAGTAGAAAATAAGTTCTGCCAATGAAGGAATCTTGTACTACTCACTATTATGTCTCCTGTGCCTAGAACAATACCAGCACACAGTGAGTAATGAGTAAAAGAGTCTGAACGCTTTCAGGAGTTAGGTTAGGTGTCTGACCAAATCAGAAATAGTTACTTGACTTGTCTTCTAATGCTGACCTGGGCCATGTTAAACCAAAGAGGTATCTAAAAATGAAAGGTTCTAGTATAAACTAATTCCTGTAATCTGTTTCATACCAGGGAGCTTTTCCAATTCTTGTTAGTAGTTGGATGCAGAAATTCTCAGTGATCCCTGCTAATCAGCTGATTTGCCTGTTTCTATGAATAGTTATTGCTATTAGTTTCTCCTGCCCAATCTCCACCTAACTTCCCTTACAAGAGCTTGCTTTTAGACCAAGAATTTTCTTTCCTTGCTTTGCTATCTCCTTGCTTGGCTTTTCTTTCTTTAACAAGCACAACAGCATGCTGCTGCATCTTCAAAGAGTAAATTAATTCCATCTGCAAAAGGGTCAAGTGCTAGAAAGTGCATAGCCATGCAGTTTGCATGGCAGGATACAGAAGATATGATGCTAATAAGATTCTAAGATGAGAACAGCAGACTGTCTCTGGGGATTCAGATGAAGGGGTCTGTAAATTTTAAAAGAAATGGTCTCCGAAAACTAATGATGTCTGCTTTCCAATTCATTAATAATGTGAAGTGGGGAGATGGGAGTGAGATCCAGGCCATGCTTTGAAATATCAAAATGTAACGAGGAAAGAAACAGTAAGAGCGATCTCAATGGGGTCATAAAGCTGGGAGAAGGAGGCAAACTGTAAGAAGATGTGGTGGTGCTGGATGGAGGGGAGGGAATCAATCCACCCCATGTGTGTATATTTATGTGCATATAGTACCTTTATCTATACCCAAGTAGATAAAAATTTCTTCTGGTAGGAAAAAAAAAACACTGCAACATTGATAAGGCTTTTGCAATTTTCATATTTAAGGTGACTCAGAGAGAATATTTCAAGTATTGTAAAAACACGTCTAAGCTGTCTGCCTTCCCATATTTACAAACCCTGCCCTTCACCTCTTTACATTGCATACAAGGAACTGAGTAACAAGAACCTCAGCCTTGTTTGTAGTTAATAGTGGAAGAAAAAAAACCCTCAGGCAAAACCTAATGAACCAGGAGCAATTCTGAGCTCTCCTCTGTAATATCTGCCGAGGCAGTGTCTTTCCAAGGGCTGCCTGGACATATCGTGTGACCTTGCTGCTTTACATCATTAAAATTTCCCATTACTGGAATGGTGTTTGCATGGAGGGGCCGTTGTGCAGATATTATGGCTGAGTTTCTCCCTGCTGCATTCGGAGTTTGTGCTAATAGAAAATGCCTCTCTGCTTGAACAGTTCCCTCGAGCTGGGAGGTGTACAGCAGCAGGAGAGTTTAGCTTTGGCTTTTATTTTGACAAAGCTATTACATTTTGCAGATTGAGGTTATGGTCTTTTCTCCTATCTCTGTATTTTATCTGCATGATATTTTCTGATCTCCCTTTTAAACCCCCATTAGTTACGATTGAGGCTCCAAGGTGGCAGCCTGCCTTGGAGCTGTGATATCGTCAGCTTTTCTTACAGGCTACTAAATAGACTGACTAATTCAGTGGTGTTCAGTCATGTGTAACCTTTCCAAGGGGGCTAGCTTCAGAAAGGAGATACATATGTGCCAGACAGACACTTGTGTGTTTGTGTGTGTGTGTATGTGTACTGCAACCCCAAGGGACCAACAATCTTAAAAGTGAAAGTGCAGCCTCATTCTCCAGGGCCAGAGGTTCTTTTGGCCACATCTTCCTCCTGAGCTTCCTTCTTCCACAGGTGGCCGGCTGCTCCATTAAGCTGTGGAGGATAACATTTCCCAGCCCCAGGCCCACCCTCAGTCTGTTTTACTACCCTCCTAAGAAGCTGCTGTCCTGGCTATTCTGTTCCAAACTTTGTATCACCCACAGTCATACTGTGACATGTTCATGCAACTCTAATCTTATGCTTTTAGCAGAAAGTTTCACAATAATGAATGGTTTTTGCCTAAAGGGGGTGGAAATATTTCATAGTACTGGTTATACAGCCATAAACTGTTTAGAGCCAACTGAAAGGGTGAGATTCCTTGGCTAGCCCTCCCAAATCTCTAAGCAAACTATAGCCAACTGAGAGATTTTAAACCCAAAGTTAGGGCTCTAATTTCTAAAGCAAGATTGCATGAACATTTCTTTCTCCATCGCTTTTCTATTTTAAGTAAGAACAGTAAATTTTTCCTAATAAATGCTTCTAAAGCTTAGTATGTGCCTAAAACACTTCACTTTGTCCATCTTCTCTTGAAAGCGTGGAACATGGCGGTCTAGAGTGGGGAGTGTTACGGAGAGGGGTTGTAGAGGTGAGGAATTCATTTCCCCAGGATATCTCATTAGCAATGCAGTGCCTGTTTTCCACTGAGGTTTCTGCTCCTCGGCTTTGTTTTCGGCTGAGTAACCGAGCCTGAAAGCCTTCTGGTGACTCACAAAAGGTCACACTGAGAGTCAGGGGCACGGACCAGAGCACGCTGCCTACCTGTGATTGATGTGTATTAAAGCTGTCTTGAGCCACTCGTAAACACAGCAAGAATCCTGTTCTCTTTTCATCAGTGCTCTTGACCAAGACTTGATTTACTGTTTTGAAATCAGCTGCTCCTTCAGTCTTCTACAATAGTTTCTTTAATAGCTTGTCACAACAGTTGATGACAATTTGGAAAAGTTCACATATTCAATATATTTCTTAAATTGACTTTGCACTATTCCATGTACCAAGGCTTTATAAACAGTCTAATTGTTCCGAGTGTTCGCTGACCTAAAGGAAAGTGTTGATGAATCAGACCCTCCTTTTCTATCTATGAGGGTATTGAGATGTGTATTCAATATCATAGCAAACCACTGCGGAAAATTGGTTCCATGTCCCTGAGGCTACTCACCTCAGAAGGTGAAACAGCAGAAGTACCTGCTAGAGAAGACCGATCAGCTTGGCTATTTCTTGATGATATTCTTTTCAAGGGATTGAAATTGGATCCGAGTGTTATAAGTGACAGTACAGTTCTTGTTCTGGTAAAGAATACTAATAATCATTTGGACACATTGATTTTGTCATTTTGATGCACATGGCCATATGATAATGAAGTTTAAGACTGGCATCAATCTGACTGAGAGATTAGGTTATAATCTCAGGAGAAATGTGTGCACAGCATATATAAGACAACTGAACACAGCAATAATTTTTTTAATCCATTTCTGATCAGTTTGTTGCCTTTTGATGGCCTGGGCAAGTTGAACTGCTCCCAGTAATCACTTCCACAGTTGTGTCCAGGAGTGCCTGCTGAGGTGATCTTCAGAATATCTCACAACCAATTTGGCAGGTACAGGAACCATTTAAAATGGATTCCCAGTCACACAGAACAGATGTCAGTGCAACTGTACCAGAACATCCAACTGAATATTAGCTCTGCTCCTGATTCCTTTCCACATATACAAATTCTACCTATCCTTCAAGGCTTGGCTTAAGTTTCACTTCCATACAATGAAGCCTTTCACATTCCATACAGCCCTGTTTCTTATTTTTGAATTCCTAAAATATTTACAGCCTGTCTGTGCCTCCCAATTATCTCTATGGCATTTTCTATCTTCTGTTGTTACCCTACTTTTTTGCATTCCCAGCAGCACAGTGTTGTAAACATATAGTTCAAAAATACTTTTAAACATAGAATATTCTGGTGAAAATACCCAGAGATGATGTTTGAAAGTGCTGCAGTTGGTGTAGTCCTGATCTGAATTTCCTCTGTGGACTTGAACTTGATGTCCAAGTATCCTATTTTGTTTTGGAGGAGCCACCTGAAAAAATTACATTTCAGCAAAAAACTGTAGCAGCAAGACACTGTTACTAGTGCCTCTTCCACTATAAGTTCTGTTTTCTCATGTACTCTGCCCATTGTCCAGGTGCTGAGACAATTTGTTCTGTTCTCTTTAATTTGGAGAATTGTGGGTGCAATCTGCTATGGCAATGAAGAATTCAGTTTTCACAAGAATCTATGGAAAGGTGTGTACGGAATAGCTGATTCAATATGTATTAGATCATAGTTTCAGATTTGAGTGGCATATGTTATTCCTCGACAGAACAGAAAAAAATTACATATTCAGATAAATTTATAGAAAGTCTCCAAGTATTTGTCTTCTTGTTGAAAGTTTAGTTTGATTATTTGGAGCTAGGAACATTTTTTCCTACATAAATGATATCAAAGGAGTCAAAATTTCAAGCTTGCCCTACAGTGAATCATTATTAAAGCCTCCAGCAAAGAAAGGAGCCAAGACTCTGCCAAGAAGGTTTTGGGAAAGAAAAGTGGAGATAGATTCTCTGAGAAAGACTGTGAGGGCAGCACCTCCAAGGCACTGGGAATGTCCCAGGTGATAGCTAATGCATTTCTTTTGTAAAGCTAGAGTAGTGTGTAAGGGTCATAAAACAAGTATGAATAAGTGGGAAATTACAGGTGCTTCCTGAAAGCAACTAGGATAAGCCATGAAAGATAGTAAAATAAACATCAGAGCAGAATTAGAACTAGTTCTAGTCCTAGTTCTACTGCAACTTCTCTGGTTGACCCTAAGCATGTCACTGCACCTCTCCGGGCCTATTTCTTCATCTACAAAATGAAGGGCTTCTCTATACAAGGCTTCTTTCAGCTAGATCAAACCATGACAATTATCTTTTCTATAATGTCATCTCTACCCAAATCCTTGTTCTGCCCTCTTCATGCTGCCTCTGTGTCTTCTTCTATTTATTTCATTCTGCTGAATCCAGTCACTCCTTCCACTCAGCCTACTTCCTCCTACCTTCCCCACAGGCTAGCCATAATAAAATAGAGAGAGGAAAATACTTAAACACCTACTGGTTATCATAGACCATATTTTATTTGTTACAAATATGTTCATGCTTATTCTCTCTCTTAATCTGCTTAAATCTGAAACCTCCTTGGGAACAAAGACCATACCTTCTTTTTTTTTTTTTTTGAATGGTTTTGTTTATTTCTATAATATAGAAACACTTGATGGATTTGGAAAACATTTAATAAGACAATGATGTTGATATGTTAAATTAAAAAATAGTATTCCCCAAATAATTTTTTAAGTTTATTTGCAAAGCAAAAGAAACAGTGATGCCCTGTTAAAATCATTTGGGTCAAAACAATGAGGCACTTGAGAAAACAATTGGGATTTCAGGGGTAGGAAAATAAAAATAAGCTAGTTGGCTTGTTCACATTTGATGTCTGTATGGCGTTCTCCCAGATGAAAGGCCTGTCTTACCAGTTCGGACACATCAATTGGAATTTTGATTCATTTCCAAAATATTGTATTTGAGAGTTACGAAGGGGCATGAGGAAACTTTGTTGGGGGTAGAAGGGTGATGGAAATATTTGATAACTTGATTCTTGTAGCAGCTGCACAACTATATTTGTTTGCTAAAATTCATAGAGCTGTACACCTAAAAAAGTGAATTCTATTAAATATAAATTATGCTTTAATAAACCTGACAAATAAAAAGATTATAAAAGATATCTGCATCTATGCTAAAACAAAGATAATCAAGTGGTTTGTAGAACTTTTATTGACTTATTTTAAACTTATAAGAGAAAGTATAAGAAAATATAAGAAATAATATTTTTAAAATTAGATAAATTAACTAGGAAAAGTAGTATATCTTTTTCTATTCTTTTAATGTTTCTGAAAGCATGCAAAATATTGCTACTTGTGCATACATTTGTCATTAACTCTGGGCTCATTCTACTGGATACAGTTGGTACAAACCAATGCTTTTATGACACTGCCAGTTAAAGCTACCTGTAACTATTAATTTGGTTTGAGTTATATGCTTTCATAGTGAGTTGAGAAGCCACACTGTATGCCGATGTATATATGTGATTATCCTCCCGACAGAATTATAGGTAGCATTATTGATTCAAGTTGATTGCCTAGACTTTCTGTCACTGCTTACTTGAATCTGATTGTTGTAGCTCAAGTTTTGGTACTTTTGTCAGATAAGAGTACTGGTGGCATCACCCAATATTTAGATGAATATTTTCAAAGCTCAATTTTTTTTCATATAGGTCCCTAAAGGATTATAGAACAACTTCCAAGCATGTGCTTTCGTGAGTAACTGATGTTCTTAACTTCTCTGCCATTGTATGTGGGAAAGATTGCAAGTAATGTGCTAATCTATCTTCCAGATCTGTGTTTTCTTCCATCGTAATAGGGTTATAGCAAGCCACATGGCTAGTCACATTTACCAGCCTCCCTCACGGTTCGTATGATTAAATGAATAACTTCTCACCAATGATATGTGAGTGGGCATGATGTATACAGCTTCCAAGGTGGGGCTTTTAAGAAAGCAGTTGTACCTTCTCTGGGCTCTCTTTTTCCTTCTATTAGTTGGAAAGAAAGAGAATTGGTGTGTTACTCTGTTTTAGTGAGCATCAAAAAAAAAATCTTTACCACTATGCCACTAAAAGATTTTCTCCTACATTTGGAAGACATGGCCATATCTAGCTGTAAGACTATTTGGGAAATTGGGTATCTAGCTATTTCAGTCTCTATAGTTGGAAGTAGGAAAGGGATAAGGGAGTTAGGAATGGATAGGCAATAAACAGTATCTCCAATAATTACTTAAATAAACAATGCAACAAATTAGAAGAAAAAAACAAAACTAACCCAATATGAATGGATAAAAGATTAAAAAGTTAAAAAGCAGAAAATAATAAAGTAAGCAAAAAGCCTAAAAGGACTACTTAATAAAACCACTACCTGGTTTTTTGAAAATCCAACATAATTTTACAATCTCTGGCAATTCTGAACCAGAAAAAATAGAGGAGAGATGAATTAATCACAGAAGATAGATAAGATAAATATAGATATGGAAAGTGTGAAAGGTAGGTATGAATTAATGCCAGTACACTTAAAATCTAAATTAAAAGGTTGATTTTTCTAGAAAAAAATAACAAAAATTGGCTCAGCCAAAGATAGAATAGTGTCATAGAAAAAAATTTGAATGCAAAGATATATCCTTTAAGAAAGAAACCCAGACCATATGGTATTATGGGTAAGTTATATTAAAACTTAAAGAGATAATTCTGAAGTTAAAAATTTTTTCCAATAATATAAAAAGATGGAAAGCTTCCCAACTAACTCTATATGGTTAACATAATCTTGATAATAAATCCATACAAATAATAATAAATAACAACAGTATAAGCCAATTTAATCTAGGAACATGTTTAATCCTAAATAAATGAAACTTTACACTACTTTAAAAGAAAATTATGTTTCTAACAGATACAAGATTCAAGTTTTTGACTGATTAAAATTTATGTCTGGAATGCAAGGATAGTTTAACATTAGGAAACCTATTAATTTAATACATTACATTATTAGATTGAAGTAGAAAACCATATGATCACATTAAAAGATGCCAAAGAACATTTTAACACCTACTCCTAATTAAAAGCAATTTTTAAAATCCTTTAGCAAGCTAAGAATGGGAAAAAAAATCAGCTTAATCCAATAAAAGTCTATTTCAGAAATCTATAATAAACATTATAATTAAAGGTGTTTGGCAGAGATGGCTAGCTTTACTCTATTACCAATTCCAGTCTTCTTCTTTGGTAATATAACCCTAATTTTTAGTCAGCTTCATGGTTGCCTGGAATAAAAACCACATTTCTCAGTTTCCCTGGCCATTAGGTATAGCCATGTGACAGATTGGCCAAGTCTAACCAATGGATATAAATAAATAAATAAAATAAAATCAATCAATCAACCATGAATAACTTTAAGGAACTGTCCTTGTCAGCGAGGATGAATTTAAAAAGCCCACAGTATCACGTTACAAAAGGCTACACATGCTTTGATACCAACTATTTAAAAAACCCACAAGATAATAAATATAACTTACAGCTGCAAATAAAAATCATAAAAATATTTAAAATGTGCTAAAGAGTGAAACACACCAATATCAGAGTGAATGGGAATAAAAAAGGTTGGTGCTTTAGCTATATTTGTAATATTTTATTTCCTTAAAATTAAGAAGAACAAAAGGAAAAGAATCCTGAACCAAGTTTGGCAAAGAAACAGCTATTAAACTTGAGTAATTTTAAATGACTCAGCTATTAAATTAAGATTGTATTATTTCATGTTCTTTTCTTTGTTCATATAATATTGCATAATTAAAATTTTTTTGTTGTATAAAATAAAGACTTAAAACAAAAGGAAGTCAAAATAAAACAGCAGGGGTGAATGTAGAAAGAAGGAGGAGAAGTCCCAGCCCTATTGCTTTGTTCTTCTCAGATTCCAGGATGATTGAACATGTATAAGCCCCAGAGCTTAGCCTAATTGTCTCCTCCCCGGGTAAATAAATGTCCCAAAACAAAGGCTAAAGGTAGTCTCTTTGATTTGTCATATCCTAGAGATTGTTCTGATGAGGGAATCAATTCAGATGGTCTATTGCTAGCAATAGATTATTAAAAGACTACAATCAGTGTAAAGCTACCCTTATACCTTTATTTACTGCAGGGTCTTGTGGGTTTTTTGGGTTTTGGGTGGGGGGTGCTGAATTTATTCAATAAAGTTAAATCAAGATAGTAGAAAATAAAATGTAATACAGCCTCTTCATAAATAGTAACACAAACCAGTAAAAACCTAAAAATAAACCTAACAAGAAATATGCAAGACCTATGTGGAACAAAACTGTAAAAATGTACCAAAAATTTTGAAAGAAAATCTAAACAAATGGAAAGATCTATTCTCTAAATGAGAACACTCAATAATTTACAGTATTAATTCTCTTCAAATTAATCTATATATTTAAATGAAACTTCAATAAAATGGACCTTGATAAGCTAATAATTCTAAGATTAATCTGAAGTAGAATCTCCAGGAATATTTTTTTCAAGGACAGTGAGGAAAAGTGATCCATATCAGATATCTAAATAAAGTATAAAGCTTTAATAATTGAAACAGTGTGGTATTGATAGGAAAATAGAATAATATAACAGAATAGACAGTCCAGAAACAGATTAATATATATGAAATTTTTAATAGAATTTTAATATAATAAATTTTGTATTTCAAATCAGAAAAAGGAGAAAAATAATATATATGCATGTATTATATATATGATTATACCTTAACTGTGACATTCACAGATACAAATCCCAGATGGATTAAAGAACTAAATGTAAGAAACAACAAATTTGTAAGACTTATCAAAAGAGAATATAGGAAAATATTTATTATCTATTTTATGGTGGATAGGATCTCCTTAAACTAAAAGCAGTATCAAGAAGTCAAATAAAATATAGAAGTTGAATTTCATAAAGACTAAGACAAACTGGGATAACTTATTTGCAACATATATAAGTGAAAAAGGGTTAATAAATAATCAGAATATATAAATATGTTTATTACCTTTCTCTTCTGCTTTCCCCTTCTACTTTTTGTTTGTTTGTTTGTTTGTTTGCTATAGCTTAAAAACTAAAATTTATTTCAGGCTTAAGAAGAATAGATAAAATTGAGATACATTTGAGGCCCAGCCCTGCACACAAAAATGGATAATAGGCTCATTCTGGCTCTTGCAGCCCGGTTAAGTTGAAGGTTCCTTCTGCAGGTAAACACCATGATGCTTTGCTTGCCTTTAACTCACATTCTTCATTGTTGTGCTATAATATTCCTATGTTGAGTATCAGTCAGTACCCAGAAAGGAAGCAAGTCTAAGGATAAAAGGTAATCCAGTCTCCAGCTGACAAAGCCATTCTAATAGAGCACAGCATATATCCTAACATAAAGTGAATAATGAATTTGTGATACTGAATCAAGAAATTCCTTCCATGCTGCATCTTTTGGAGCGATGTGTCTAAAATAGGAGCATGTGGGTTCCCAGGCATGAAGGATTTTTGTTGATATAAAACGTGGTTTTCAAGCAAAGATCCAGTGCTCATTCCAGTCCTTCCATACTGGCCTCCTTGCTTTTCTTAGTACACACCAGCTATCTATCCATTTCAGTTATTTTTACTTGCTGTTACCTCTACCTTGATCCTCTTTCCTCAGATATCTGTGTGATTTGCTCCAGTACTTCCTTCAAGCTTTTCTCAGAAATTACCTTTTTAGCAAGGCACCTGTACCACCTAACTTAAATATGCAACCTGACTCTGTCACTCCTATACCTCTTGACCTGCTCTATTTTCCTCTACATGTTAGACAGTGGGTGGGTAGGTAGGTAGACAGGTAGATAGATAGGTAAGTAGGTGGGTAAGTAAGTAGCCACCACATAAATCTTTTTTGAATGAATGAAAAGATACTGCCACTGGAAACAGTATAAATTGATACAAATTTTCAGGACATTTTGCATTGAATTAAATACTAAAATAAAATGTGGGTGCTCTCTGACCCAGCGGTTCCACTACTACATATCTGTTCTTAGTAAATACATTTGTGCACAAAGGAACATAAACAAGGATGAGCAAGTATGCTCAGTGCAACATTGTTTTTAATAATAAAAAAGAAACAACATAAATAGCCACTAGTTGGGAACAGGTGAAATAAAATATCTTTTATTTATGAAACAGTACTATGAAGCTGTTATAAAGAACAAGATGGGTCTGTATTGTACCCATATGGAAAGATATCAGTGTTATGATGTTAAGTGGGAAACAGTTATAGAAAAATATCTAAAATATAATCTTATTTATGGAAAAACAAGTGTGTGTGGATATATCGATAAAAAGCTATAGATAAACACGAGTGCATATTAAACATATATAAATCTAAATTTAAGATGTAAAGGATGCACACCAAATTGTTGATAATTTATTAACTTCTCTCTGTGGAGAGGAGGAGTTTGGGTTTGGGAGAGCTGGTACAGAAATATATCCTATATATTTCCATATTGTTTTAGTCTTTTACAATGAGAATATATTCATGTATTACATTTTTAATTAAAAAATAGAATGTCTCCAAGGTTATCCTCTTTCAATGTCAGTCTCAGTCATTTGTATCCTGAAATGCTCTCTTGGGTGGCAGTGAATGAGATGAAGTAATGGCCAGTGTGCTGGGAATTGCGTTTAGAGGAGCATTGTGCTAGGGAACATTAGTCAGCCACGTATGCCCCCATAGAAAAAAAAAGGTTGAGAACTGTGTTCATGCCCCATTGTTTCATTTCCTCCAGCAGCATCTAGAAACAAAAGAAGCTTAGTGCTTCCTTTACTGTGGTCACAATGTGTCAAAAGTGCAGGAGAGGGATTTTTTTTTTTTTTTGCAGTTTAGACACATTTTGTACCTACAGAATAGTTCTTTGTTCTGTATTATGAGTAATTTTTTAAAAATGCTTCCTTGCTAACATCAAACACAGT
Source organism: Vicugna pacos (assembly GCF_048564905.1). Classification (NCBI taxonomy): domain Eukaryota; kingdom Metazoa; phylum Chordata; class Mammalia; order Artiodactyla; family Camelidae; genus Vicugna; species Vicugna pacos. Next base: position 44,044,748 of record NC_132995.1, read on the forward strand.
GAAATAAATTGCAGGGCTCAGAGTGTGTAAATAAATATGCTGGCAGTCCCTTCTTTTAACTCTCATGTGTGGACCAGAAAATATAATATGTAGCACTCTGACTCACCTTTGCAGAAATTGTAAAATGTTTCCTTATGTGACTTTATTCTCAGTTATTGTGTTGGTTCTTTCCAACTTATACACAAGTGTGTGTGTGCTAACACACACGCACGCACGCACGCACGCATGCAGGCATACACACTCACACAGCCAGAACTGCCTGTCTGAATCCCAGGCTTTTTTCTGGATAAGCATTGCTTGACCTTGCGTCTTTTCACCATCAACATCCTTTTAATGACTACCCAGGGTTACAACTCACTGACCCACGGGCTGGTGACAACCTTATGGGGCAGCTCTGTTTAAATCAGATCCCCTTCTCTTCCTCCTTTTCTCCTTCATTTGACAGGATACAATTGAGTTGATAAGATATGAGGAGGAAATTGATTTCCATTTAGATATATTAATAATTAGAGAAATAACAAAAATAATGATAATGATGGCTGATATTATTGAGCACTTGCTATTTGCCAAGCAGTATTCTAAGCCCTTATGGGTCTCATTTAATCTTCACAACAACTCTACAATCCAGATACTATCATTATCATCACTATGCTCATTTTATAAATGAGGGAAATAAGGTGTAGAGAGAGATCAAATAACTTGTTGGAAGGTCACATAGCTAGTAAGTGACTCTCTCTGTATCTCCACACATACGGGGTTATTTTTCCATAAATAAGATTATACTTTAGATAGTTTTCCTTGACTTGCTTTTTTCCATTGGGATATCTTTCCATATGTGTACATTCAGACATATCTTGTTCTTTATAATAGTTGCATCATAGTATGTTGTATAAACTTAACTTCTGGACATATCTCTCTACTACCATCTCCCTCATGAAACTAGGCTTAACAACCTGGGGTGTATCTTTCCATGACTTTTTGTTTATTTATACCAATAAAAAGGGATGCATATACTTACATAAGGGTCTTATTTGTTTGTGTATGTGTATGTGTATGTGTACGTGTATGTGTTGTTTACATTTATCAGAATTCTTTTCCCAAGAATTCCTTTCCCTGTGTGGTTTTGAGCTAAACTTAGCCATATAGAAATTTCCATAGTTATGAAAGGCAAAAATGAAGCAGCAGGGATGATTAGATTGGGAAGATTGGTATAGGGTAAGATTCTGTAGCAGTTGTACACATTTTTGTTGATCTACTGGCTTACCTTTTGGCATCAGGTAGCAGCTGAACCCACGGATTCTCCAACTCCCACAGGATCTCCTCCTTCAGCTTCTCCTACTCTTGAGTCAGCTGTGTGTGCCACTCCATGACCAAGGGCATCACTCTCCAGCAGGCCACCCACATCACCGAAGTTGGAGGTTTGAAGGAATTGAAAGCCACTTGGGTTTCAGTTTATCCTCCTGGGTTTCAGTTTATCCTCCTAGGTTCAGTTTATCCTTGAAATGTCATGCAACTTCATTCCTATCTTTCCCTTCCAACTGCTTGCCTGGAAGGCTTCAGGCCCAACACTGGTTGCAGAATCAAGTCACATATAAACTGTTTAACCAGTGCCAATCTTGACCTTGCATGAGGTCAAATACCTGTGATAAATTCCTTATTCTATATGATGGCTAGAATTCTACTTCTCCGATCAAACCCTGATTAATATGTGTCAGTTTGTTTTTATCTAAGCACAATCAAATTATACATGTTGGTATTTTACTTGCTTTCTTCACTGATAGGTCATAGAGATTCTTACACCTTGTTACATCTTTCCCCCACATCCATACATTTCTCCATATATATTTACACATAATTGCACTAAAATGTAAACATTTTTATTCTGAAATTTGTCTAGAAATATGACTCTATGATATTGTTCTAGAAATCATACATTTTAAGTTTGCTTAATGATTTATTTTTTTATTTTTGTCTCTTTCTTCTCCCCAACTTCTTCCTTATGTCCCACATCCACCCACTAGACAACTTGCATTAACCTTGTGTATCCTTCTGAATTTTTCTTCATGCTCGTAGATCAATAGATGAACTGGTACAAACACTATCGCTTAGGTAAAGTATACTTCCTCCACCAAATTGAACTACAAATTTTTCATATTTTAAATTCTCATATGTGTTGTGATTTATTCCTAGATTTTCTCTTCTGTCAACTTATCTATTTTTTCTCATGCTGACATCATGTCGATTTAGTTACAAAAGCTCTACAACATGTTCTTATATACAGTAAAGAACCACCATACACATACACTGTTCTTTTTCATATCTTTCATATCTCTCATATGAATTTTAAAATAATAGGAACTATTTTTTAAAATCTGTTAGGATCTAATTGGGAGTATAACTTCTTTCATATTAATTTGGAAGAATTATCACTTTATCATCTTTTTTCCTACCCAAGAACATGGAATGTCCTTCCAGTTGTGTAAATCTTGTTTTATATCCTTCAATAAGATGTTATTGTTTTCTTCGTATAATGCTATGCCTTTCTGGTAATTTTATTCCTAATTATTTTATACTTTGTCAGTGTTGTGAACAAACTGCTATTATTTTTCCATTTTTATTCCTAGGTCTCTTGCTAAAATACAGAAAACATTTATTTTTAACCTTTGTCTTGTAACCAGCCCCCTTAATAGATTATTTTATTAATTCTGTCAGTCAGAACTTAGAGAAGCAAATCAACTAGCATCATGAAAAGGGGTTTAAGTATAGGAACCATAACTTACATAATTGTGGGAGATATTAGGGAATAAAGATCCAAAACGGGAAGATGGAGAATTGGAGAAAAGTCACTACTCAGCCTTCTTAAATGTGTGTTAATGAAAATCTGGAAAGCTAGATGCACCCAGATGCCAGAGAGGGAACATGAAAGGGAAGTGAGCAAAGTTCCTGGAAGGCTGCACCTCTGTACAGCTTGCACTTCTGAGGTCTTGTTGGTGGGCCTGCGGCTACTTGTGGTCAGCAGATCTAGCAGCCAGAAGGTAGAGTTGAACATGAAGTAGGGGAAACAATGACAAACCAGAATCCACTGGGCACCTCTGCCTCTGTTCTTCATCATATATGACTCAAAAGAACTTCAGAGATAGTGGTTACTATTCCACTTCCACCTCCCAAGTCTCACGTGACTTCCAATTTTGTCCAACTCTTACACAAAACCACAAAGGGAAGGGCTTCTGAAAAATATAGTCCCATTTGTAATCTCGTTAATATTAGAAGAATCCAGCACACCTGTATTAGTGGTTTCTTTCCCAGTGCCTATGCGTAGGATTTACTTTTCCTGACTCCTATAGACACTAGAATTTCCAAGGCAATGTTAAAATAATAATTACTATCAATGGACCTTCCTGAAAGTTCCTAATTTTAGTTGAAATCGTTTTAGAGTTCTCTTATTTTAGAATGACATTTTCTATTGGTTTCTGAAAAATCACCTTCATCATACTTAAGCAGATTCCATTTACTACTGGCTTTCAAATTGTATTAAAAGTCTTCTCAACCTCTATGTAATAATATAGTAATTTTGTTTTTCTTTTTATTTTTTTTTTGATTTGGTGATGTAGTGAATTATGTTGATAGATTTCCTGATATTAAAGTACTCTTTTACTCCTGAAATAAACCCTTCTTGGTCATAGGGCATTATTATAGCAATGCACTGCTGGATTCTATTTGTTACTCTCTTATAACTTTTTCATATGTATTAAAAAATGAGATTACCCTTTTTAGATTCATCTATGTGAACTGTGGAGTATTTTTCTGGGACACTTCACAATGAAGACAATAATTTGGATAGGCGATCTGAGGCATTTATAGGTGACCAGTAGGATAGGGAAAGAGGAGGAGATTCAATGTTTATGCTCATGAAAGCTTTCCCATTGGTTGACCTCTGGGTCCTGAGATAAATTACTCACTGCACAACTGATAAGCAGTCTCTCATGTCTTTCTCTTTAGCATGTTTATTATTTCATTACATACTCATTAATGGAAAAGACCATCTGCTATGATGTTTTCATATAACAGATTTTATTTGTCTTTCATTTGGTGCTGAGAAGATTGAGGAAGGCATTCAATGTAAAATGCTCTTCTAACTATTTTCTCTAAATTTAGTGGGAAATAAGCACAATTTTCTTGTCATCCCTTCAATAAAATTAATATTTACAGAATGTTGAAAACATAGTTTTGATTCCGCAAAAACATCATTAGGAATCCAAGTCTTTTCATATATGACAACCACAGTGATTTCAGTAAGTTTGTATCAAGTTTATTCCATGAGTCTGATGTTGTCCTCTATCCAATCTGCTACTTCCCATGTCCTGTAAATATGTAGATTTCCCACTTGAACTATTAAAAGAAAGCAGGGATCTGTGTACATTTGTAATTTGTACAGTCTGTTTGATATGAGGGAAAAGGGAAAGGTTGCCTTAGTTTTTCTTTCTTGCCTTTGTATAAAGAACAAGTAGATACAGGCTTGTGGGGTGAATGCCAGGCTCATGCTGGAAGGGCTCAGAAACAGAGCGAGGACTTTTAGGGGTCAAATAATCCATAAAGGCAAATTGGTCTGCACCTGCCTCAAGCTGTGATGTTAATATTAGCAGACAGGATGCTGTAGAAATGTGAGGGAGAGAGCTATAAAAAGTGATATTTAAATTGCTGTGGGAAGCTTGAATTTGAGCCCTTTTCCATTATTCCAGAATCATTACTAGTATGAGGGAAGCAGAGAGACCCAAACCCAATGAAACGCCGTAGGAAGCTACAGAACACATGAAAATCCCAGCTGGTGAATAAAATCTATCACGTTGACAAGACAGTGTGAGTGAAAATCTTTTAAACATGCATCAGCTGCAGGGGCTGGATGTTGAGAAATACAGGATTAAGATGATGCTGGGGAAAACAGAGTCACTCATGCTCACCCCTCTAAGAGGAGCCTGCCTATGCTATATTGAGTCACACACCATTAGGGTGATATGGCAAGCTCAGCTGCTTGAGACATGTCTTTCCTATAATGTATATATATCAAAAAACACGGCAGAGATATTATGGCTCAGCTCCCTGAATTGAGTAATCTCTAAAATGAAGATTCGATATTAAATTGTTCTAGTGCTTTATTTTTAGAGTTATAACAAATCTAAGTGCTAAATTCCTTTAAATATATTGTCCTTCATACCAAGACGGCAATACCATAAAGATAATAACTGAGGTAGAATATTTAACCAATATTTATTGATCACCTACTGTGTGCAAAACTACAAAGATAAATGAGACGTGATCCTGGACTTCCAGGAGTAAAAGTTCACATTCTCATGAGGGAAACAGACATCCATAAATAACTTTAACGCCAAGCCGACTGTAACAAGAATAATAATAGAGTAGAATTCTATCAGTGTGTGTGGGGAGTGAAGGGAGAGGAAGGATGAATAAAGATGATAGTTCATATAACATTCCAGTGTAGTCTATAGGCGTTCTCATTCGGACTGCATTATTAACAAGTTGCTTGACCCTCAGCTGGTCTCTGGGTTTTCATTTCTCATCTGTAAAGTGAAGGGTTATTTTATAATGATCTCTTAAGTCCCCTTTCAGAACAAAGTCTTTTTAATTTTATTATCCTATTCACATAGCAAAATGAAAAGAGTAAAACTGTTCTCCAAAAAAAGCTCAAAACAATATTTTGCTGTAAATTAGTTGGTAGCAGAGCATCTCACATTTACTTTTACTGCATGAGTCTTCTTCCTATACACACTGCATCAACTCTGGAAAGTCAAAAAGGAACTTCTCTCAAAGTAGCATATTAGACTCTGTGGTAATAAATGTCAAAATTTAGAAAAGCACAAACTATAATATCACAATCACTTATATTCCACATTAAAAAAAATAAAATATTAATCATAAAGCTGAAATCCCTATAACCACCATCCCTCTGTCCAGTTTTCTTCCATAACCACCATCCCTCTGGTCCAGAGGCAACTGCTACAATTTGCTTTAAATCTGTGCTTCAGATACATTTTTCATAGCTCAACATATGTTTACATGAACTAATCCACGAGCTACACTTAAATTATCTGGTATGTTTTAAAATGTTATATATATATAATATACCCTATTATTTTGCCTATTTTACTATTCAATATTGGTTTTTGTACCTCCCTATTTGATAGTTTATTCTTTTGTATTGCAGCATAATATTCCATCAGATAATTTCCCGTTTGTGGATTTTTCAATTATTTTCAAATGTGTGATATTACAGTCAGTGATGTAATGAGCATACATGCACATGTCTCCATCTACAAATATAAGAAAATTTCTCTCAGACATATATCCTGAAATGGAATAACCTGTTATAGGGGTGTGCATTTCCAAATTTTATTAGGTAAAGTGGTTGTACCAATTTATATTCCCACCAGAGATGCATGAAGTCCCCACATTTTTTTACCAACATTTGATGTTGTCTGACATTTAGATTTCTGACAGTGTGGATGAAAATGGTATTGCGTTATTGTTTAACTAGTGAAAGCATTTTTTGGAGTGTCTTTATTAGCCAAGCAGATTTACTGTTCTGTGAGCTGCTGCTCCACTCCCTTTGCCATTCTTCTACTGCTATCTTGTTTTTTCCCCATTCAGAGATATTTAGGAGCTATATACCTATGCTTATATCTGTACCTATTTCTATATACATACTCTAGTACGAAGCCTTTATCTTTATGTAGGGTGGAAATATCTTCTAGTCTGTCACAGATCTAGTAACTTTAGAATTTTTTTGTTGTATCAAAGTTTTGATTTTCAAATTTTATGGTTTAACCTTATTTTAAAAGCCTTCCTTACCTTGAAATAACTCTAGTAGTTTGAGTTTTTTGTCTCTTTAGGTCTTTAATCCTTCTAGAAAATATTTTGAGGTTAATAATCTACTTTTTATTCCATATGGATAGGCAGTTGTCCAAAATCATTTATTGAATAATCTGTTCTTTCACTAAAAGATTTATGAAGTCACTTCCTCCAAGTACCAAATTCCCATAAATACTTGAGTCTGTCTGTAGGAGCTTTATACTGATCTTTTGATCTAGCTGACTCTTAATTACATATATCTAATTCCTTTGGTGATTAATGATATTTAGTAAAAGGAAACTAGTTTAATGAATATGTCTAATTCTAAAATCTCACTGTAAGGATTTTCCTCCACTCTGCCCTTCTGGTTATACAAAGTGTCCTGGGGGCTACTATGGAAAGAAGTCCTCAGAAAGTAGGCAAATGATGACAGAAAAAAGATTATAACACAGGTAGAGCATGGGCCCACTCCAGCGTGGCTGTGTGGCTGGTCAGCAAGTTAAGGCTGGAGACTAGACAATTTGAAGACAAGATTCTGATCTAAGGGAGTTCTGGCAGTCTCATTGTGCCACTGTGGGGTCTTTAGCCTTTCCCTGGCAGCTCCTGGGAAGTGGCAGACCCTCAAACCATTCTCCTGGTTAAGGGTCTTTGGGATGGCTTCTCTTTTGTCCTCTGTTTTGGTTTCCACTGCTTTCTTGCTGTATCACTCTTTTATCCTCTCTCCAAAAGTTCTATTCTCTTCTTTTCTTTCACAATAGTCCTTGACGAACAGTTAGAAATGCAGTCAGCAGTAGAGCCTTGAACAGCCAAATGTCTGCAACAATACAACTAGTTTCTCCTTCCTTGAGGATAAGAAAGAACTTTCCAAGAACAAAACTGCCTAATCTCCATTCCCTGGGGAGGACAGATGACATTTTAATCCTTGTCTATAGGATGGTCTTAGTAACTTCTAATTCAGGAAAAAAAAATTTTTTAAAGACCAAAACAAAACAAAACTGAAACCCAACAACCAAATCATCTTCATATAAAAAAAACAGGTTGAAAATTCATTTCCTGCTCCAGGTGGTTTAGAAAATTTTCAAGAATAAGATGTTTGTTCTGTTGGATCTTCTAACCTGGAAGCTAATATGGAAAAAACCACTTAATCCTTTCAAGAGAAATTCCTACTCCACTTTTTAAATTTTTTTAATTGAGTTATACTCAGTTTACAATGTAGTGTCAATTTCCAGTGTAGAGCACAACTTTTCAGTTATACATGATCATACATATATTCATTGTTTCATTCTTTTTCACTGTGAGCTACCACAAGATCTTGTTTATGTTTCCCTGTGCTATACAGTATTATCTTATTTATCTATTCTACATATGCCTGTCAGTATCTATAAATTTTGAACTCCCAGTCTGTCCCTTCCCACCCTCCTTCCCACTGGCAACCACAAGTTTGTATTCTATGTCTGTGAGTCTATTTCTGTTTTGTGTTTATGTTCTTTTTTTTTTTTTTTTTTAGATTCCACATCTGAGTGATCTCATATGGTATTTTTCTTTCTCTTTCTGGCTTACTTGACTCAGAATGACATTCTCCAGGGACGTCCATGTTGCTGCAGATGGTGTTATGTTGTCGATTTTTATGGCTGAATAGTATTCCATTGTATAAATATACCACATCTTCTTTATCCAGTCATCTTTTGATGGACATATAGGCTGTTTCCATGTCTTGGCTATTGTAATTAGTGTTGCAGTGCTATAAATAGTGCAGGTGTCTTATTGAAGTAGGGTTCCTTCTGGATATATGCCCAGGAGCAGGATTCCTGGTTCATATGGTAAGTCTATTCCTAGTCTTTTGAGGAACCTCCATACTGTTTTCCACAGTGCCTGCACTAAACTGCATTCTCCACTTTTATCTCTTACCCAAATCCTTTCAAACTCTTGGAGCCCACTTTCCTGAAAGGGAAATTATTGCAATTGACTTGCTTTCCATACAACAGTGCACTTCCTTGGATCACTTCCAAGAAAGTTATTCCTAACTGTGTTGCAAGATGGAATAGGGAAGTTAAAGGTGGAATGCCTAATGACAGCTGCCAAATGACTGTCAAGATCTGTGTGCCTGAACAAGTACTATTATTGCATTAAATTCAACCCCATGCAACATCCAGGGTATAGATGAAAGTGTTTACTCCTGCTCCCATAGTGGTAAAGAGCTAGGCATCAAGGCTGTAGTGTACTTCGGACTTATTGAAATAACAATCACAATTAAAAAATTAAAGTACTATTATTAACTTCCCAATTTGCTTTACTTAATGTATGCTTTATTAAAGTATGCTCATTTACTTTGTCTCTGCGAATTACCGATGTTACAGTACTACATGAAGATGTTGATTTACCAACACTGGATTTTTCTTCACTAATTGCAAGATTACAAAATAATATTTTTTTTCCTGTACTTGGGAAATATTTTTAATTGAGAACTGAGAATGGTATATTCTGAATAAATTTTTCGTAACTGGGCACCAAATTTGCCATACCCAGTTATGCTTTGTTATTTATAAAAATAGGTATAAATAATAAACATTCGCTCTTACTTATTTGAGTCTATTTATATTTAACAAGATTTTCTTTTAAAAATCACTAATGACAAAATCAAAGGCATTTGAGTTAAAAAAAACATTCCCACCTCTCTCCTTCCAGAGTTCTCTTACTCAGCACAGTGGTGCTTTTCTATGTTTTCCTGGTGTCTACTTTAAAATAAGCATGGTGGAAAATGTAAGAGCTTGCTGTCTGATGGAAAATTTTCTTCTTGATAAATTTGTTCCCATTGTTCTAGAATTAGGGCATTTTATAACTTTCTTTCATTCACCATTTCCTATACTATTCTTGAATCTACCCTGTCTTCCATCTTCTCTTTATCCTTATTATCTTAATTGGCTTTCTAGAAAACTTCTGAGAAGTGACTTGAACTCAACAGAATATACATGTGCATAAAAAGTCATTCTAAAGGATTAGAGAAAAGGCATTTTAAGACCTCTGGATAGGTTTTCAAAATATAATTTTTTCTGTTTGTTTTTCGTTTTACCTTTTTCCATGTCTGATTTCTAGCCTAAAATCAAATTTGTTCATTCATTCAAAACATATAATGAATTCTTGTTCATTACACTTTGCTAAGCATCGTGGGAGAAGTTAAATGAACAAGTTGCATTCCCTGCCTTTGCAGAACTTTCCACTTATCGAGCAGGTAAAACATATTCTGGCTTCCATTATCTGTGTAATAATGACCTAAGAGAAGCACAAACCAAAGAAGTATTTTAAAAATTCTAATTGGGGAAACAAGGGAAAGTGTAATTTAAGCTGGGTATTGGGTAATTTCAAAAAGCAGGAATGATAGAGGAAGAAATGGAATGAGCTAAGATTTTGGCAGGATGGAAATGAGAGTGTTCAGGAAACAGACAATAGGGCATTTTGGAGGATAGAATTTGGCAGAGCAATGAAGGTTTAGGCTGTTGGGTGGAAGTCCCTTGAACCCTTGTATTTAATTTGGAGCCAGATGTAAATCCACAGAAATTCTAGGTGGGGAATAACAGGTTGGAATTCCGTTTTGGGGTAATTGATTGGTGGGGATGCAGTAAGTGGTATGGAAGGTATTTGGGAAGCTTCTTAGGGGACTTTATTCTGTGTCTGAGATAATGAGGGTTAGACAAATGGTAGCATAAGAACAAGGTAGAGAGAGGAGACAAGACCAAATGGAAACCTGTGCCAAGGTAGCAGAAGTAATAAAGCATAATCCAGTTGCCTGATGGGTGAAAATCCTGGCTTTTAGTTGCAATCTTTGAGTTATGAGTTTTCCCGGGGTCTGCTTTGAACAATGTGTGGTAGAATACATAGTAGCCATCTCACTGTCTTCTAGAAATTTTTCTTCATGATAAAAGTGAGGGGTGTTAAAATATTTTCAATAAAATTTCAATAAAATTAGGCACATTGGAGTGATTCGGAGAGAAACTTGGATCAAGAACTGCTTTGAATCCTAATCTAGAACAAGACATTACAACTTGTCTGAGTCTCTGTTTTCTTGTGCATAAAATAAGATTAATAATACATACTTTATAAGTTCTTTGCAAGGGTTCAAGGTCTAATGACATATAAAGTATCAACACAATATGAAGCATATAGTAAGTGCTCAGTAAGTGTTAATACCCCTTTCCTTTCCCTGGTTACTATTTCCAATCCATGGCAAGACTGATTTTTGAGAGAATAACGTAGACTTGTACATATATTCTCTGAATATATTTAAATGGATTGACCTCTTTTACTTTCTTTATTTTCACTTCATACTTCATCAGTTATTTTTACAAAGTATTGTTGGGATGAATTAGAAAGGATACTTTAATTTAACATTTTTTTCATTCCAAGTAAAAAATTTAAAGCTGATATGTGTAAAATAAATGTAAGTATGATCAAATTTTGAAAAGAAAGTACTGTACCTCAATACTTTTATACAATTAGCCCAATTCTTAAAATTCTACAGTAGCTCAAATTTTGTAAATTTCATTCTCATATTGATTTATATTATAATTTCACATTTATTTAATCAGTCTTCTATTGACAGTGGTCCATAGTACATGAGTTTCAGTTTAACCTTCCTGTTATATTATTAATATTCTGTATAAACAAATTTGAATGTATTGGAAAATTGAAGAAAGTCTGCTGAGCATTTTTTACAATATATCAAATTATTTTGTAACTTTTATGATGAAGTTTATATGTTCTATGAGGTTTACCCATAAGAATTTAAAATTAAAATACACAAAGCAACATGAAGGAAAATAATTTTAAAGCAAGAATCGTGTAACTAGGAAAACAAAAATTAACGTGAGTGGGCAGAGATTTTATTACCCAAAGATCCTCTGTGAAATAATTATTCAAGGATATACAGCAGATACAATAGATAACACAGACCAAAAAAAGAGGTAAAAATACAGAGATTTGAATAAACCTGACCCAGTAGAATTCTCGAGATGATAGCTTTGTGGAACTAGTCCAGACTGAAGCAAAAAAGGCCAGAGATGCCCCCTCAAAATGGAACAGATTGATCAACTGACATATTTGACTCATTTGGGAGGAGAATTTACAGCTTTGTCCAAATTTGAGGGGAGAATAAGTTATTGAGAAATAAGCAGATGAAAAATCATGTGATTAGTGACTCTAGGGAAAACAAAAAGTTGTAGAGGCAAGAAAATACAGCCATAGTATACTATATGACTCAGCTGTAAAGAATATTCCCATAGTCATAAAAAAATATAAGCACTGAATAATGTTTTACTGAGAAATTGTTGTATACCATTTTGGGAGGATGGGTGAAGGGGGAGTATAAGGGTGTGTGTGCACATGCACAGCATGTAGGGGAAGTGTAACAGACCTAAATCCTCCTCTTCCATTCTATGAAGTCAGAATGATGCCTAAAATAGAAAAAAATTAGGATGTTGCAAATACCACCATGTGTTACTTGAAAGTGTGGAGACAAATACCAGAAGAAACAGCTGAAAGTACTTAATTTTGAGGAGTGGAACTTGGAGGTAAAGAGAGATGGAACAGAGGGGAAGGCTGCAGTTTTTTATCATAACTAATAGAATGTTTTGATTTTTAAAAATATCTACTTAAAAAATATTGATAAGAAAATTAATTAATTAATTAAAATCACATTGAATTTAACAAAGCAATTGACTAGTGATATCTAATTGGCATAGAAAGTTATATGTAATCAAATTAATTGAAGATCAATGATGTAAAAAAGGACTTAGTACAAAAAAATGTAGTGAGGAGATACGCATAAAGCAGCAGGCTTTATCCAACTTGACACACCCATGATATTTTTCTATTGTGCCAAATATTTTTTAAATGTCTTCTTGCCGTGATTTTAAAGTTACATAAGTTGTCAGTGAAATGCTAATGCCAGTTAATATATTTGGATTGTCACTTTAACTTCTCTTAGTTTCTTGTAAAATGGGAATAATGATTGCCTTTCTCATAAAATTGTTGCGAGAATTAAGTAAGATGATTCATGTGCAATCTTTTACTCTGGCATTCAGAAAGGGCTTGATGAATATTTCCTATTATTGTTTAATAATAGTAAATAGCATTAATATTATTAGACTATCTTCAATATAAAGTATTTTTATATTTTCAACAAACAAAAATTATCTCTTGAATTTATGTCAAGTTACTTTGGACAATGCTACAATTGTTTGTTTACTTCATTTGCAGTTACAAATATTGACTAGCATAATGTGATCATTATGGGTGATGTTGACACCAAAGTAGTAATTTTGGGTGTTTTTGATGGTAGGTATTGATCTAATCATGTGACCAACACTGATAATAACCTATCATTATCATGAGTACTGGATGGATATTTTAACCTGTAGTTAATTATGAACCAATAATTTCTGCTTCCCTTTATGTGTGGCATCTCTTTTCTGTGCTTTCTAGGTTCTATAAAGAAGGCAAAGATTTTGAAGACCCTTATAGACATTCACAGTGCATCTTCCTAAAAGGATTTGGAGACTCTTCAACAACCAAAGGAAAAACACCAATGAGAATCAGGATGCAATTCCAGACAGGTACCATTTCTTATTCAAAATGTGTCAAGGTGAGGTGCCTATATACGTTCAGATCTGTGCCAGCAATCGTGAAGACAGAGAAACTGGAAGGAAGAAACACAACAGTTTTAGTACTAAGTGTTGTCACATAGGCCATAATATTTAATCCTGATAATTCTGTAAGGTAAGTTTTGTTAGGCCCAATAAATGGCAGAAATACGGGTCAAATCTAGGTTCAGAGTTGATACTCTTTCCACTATACATACTGCCTACCATAAAAATACACCAATAAGTGCCTTCCTAGAGGATGTTGTTGCTATATGACCTATTTTGTTAGGCCTGTCAGATTTTCATCTGCATGCATGTTATTTCCCACCAAAATAAACACAATTTACAGAGAACTGAGTCTATGTGATTTTGCTCACTCTATGTTAGGAATCAGCAAACTTTTTCTGTAAAGGGACAGATAGTCAGTATTTTAAGCTTTAAGTCTCTGTTGTAACCACCCACTTCTGACAGCCATGGACAATGTGTAAATAAATGGGTGGGCATGGCTACGTTCCATAAAACTTTATTTACAAAACCAACAGCCAGATTTGTCCCATAGGCTAGTTTGGCCAGTCTTTGCTATGTACTAAAGGTAGTCATTTTTTACATAATTCAGTCTATCTAGTTTCAGGGTGTCAGAGTGTTCTGTCTCCTGTAATTCTCAAAATCTCCTTAGTTCTGTATCCTGCAGTGATTCTCCAGTGTCCCTTACCATGGAAGCCCTCATGTTTTATTACAATTCATTCTTAGAGAGAAGGGTATGAGACAAGGACACAAGCCTGTGCCCATTACAATGAAATTTGTGTCATTAGAAGAATATTTATAAAGGACCTTAGAGGAGTCAGAGTTGGTGCCCGACTGGCAGCATCAGAGCTGGCCCCATGGTAGGAAATCTCACACAGATGGCGGACTCTAATTTCAGAGCATAAGAACCTGGCCTCCTGTGGATGTCTCCATTAGAACTACTGATTATGTAGTAGAACAGAATGAGATCGACAGCGCTTGAGCCACCAGTACCTAAATTCTGTGTAAGAAATTTTGTGTCAGTTAACTACACTAATAGACCTGCGTGCTAGCGTATGTCTTGGTTTTGAACCCCGCACAACTCTACCAAATTATTCACATTGGCTTGATTTCCCCCCTCTTCCTCCTTTTTCAGCACTTCTTTGTTTTATATGTATGCACAGTTGCTTTAGAGATATTTTGCTGTTTCTGAACTTGGCTTGATCGGGAGGAGTAGGCAGGTTGTGGTTGGAATCTTAATAACCTGTCAAAACAGAGCATTTAAATCCTGTTCATGTTATTTTCTTTCCTTCTCGTGGAACACAGATAGCCAGAAAGACAAATAGGAGAGGCCCCTTGGTATTTTTTTCTTGTTTGTGTGATCCTAAGGGTTTTGATGAACTGGCCTTTGCAAGTTTCATTGAGGCTGTTCAAGCCAGCTTCAGCTGGATGTGACTTGCTTAATGATTTGGCATGGATCCAAGCCACTGGAAATCAAAACAAAAAGAAAAAAAAAAGCCACCTCAAATCAGATCAGCATACATCATAACAAAATAATCATTCAGCATCTTATCTGGTTACTTATTATACATTGTGCAGTGATAGAAATGGAAATAATTTACTCTGACCACTCTGTATTACTGTTAAATCATTTACGTGCTATGAAAGGATCTGTAAACTGTCGAGACTCAAAGATTCCCTAACTGCATTCTCCTGAGGAATTCTCCACCGCCATCCCTGGTTCTATTTCATATTAAACATTTTCTTAGAATGTGCTTCATTATCCATACTCAAATTCAGCCTTTTCCAGATAGATCACCATCAAGAAATATGGTAATATAAAATAAAGCCAATTCTGACATTTTTATGATGTGTGATATATAACACGATATATTAAGCTCTTTGTAATAACGTTCAATTTTTGAAATAGCTGATTCTTTGGGGGTCATTTAATACATAATTCCATAGATTTTAGTAGTATCAGGTATCTTTCAAGTATCATTTTAATTGAGCTCTGGGGCTTTTTGTCCCCATCAACTGTGAATCAAATAAGAGTCTGTCAAATCCTACTGTGTGACAAAATCATAGGCCAAGGAAAAATTTGTTCACAAGTCATACCTGAAGACAAAATTCAATCCCTGCCTTCAAGGAGTATATGGTTAAACAGAGAGAGAGAGAAAGTATATTAAAAAACTACAAAGTAAAAATGTTATAAGTTTAGTAAGAGGCAAAATGTCATAGGAGTTGGAGAGAGAGAATGGATAATAATAATAATTTTTATAGCAGCTACATTTACTGAGCTATATTTACTCACTATGTGCTAAGCACTCTTTTTTAAACTTACATGTATTTTTTTTTAACTTTGAGCTACAGTCCATTGTACACATGAGAGAAAGAGGCCCAAAGAAGTTTAACAACTTGGGCAAGGTTTACAGCTATTAGACGATAGACCTGCATTCAATAAGCAAGACAATGAAATGATGAAAGTGTGTCCCAATACTAGAAAGATTGGATCAGGAGAGATTTAAACAGAAATTCTAGTTTATGGATTCTTGAAATAATCCATGAGAATTTAGAGGCTGGACCAGAGCAATGGCAATGGGAACAACATGGGGTGATGGATGAAGGAGGGTGGGATTTCTGAGATTTTTGGAAGAATAGCCAAATGGGGATTTGGCAACTAATTTGACAATATGGGGTATAGGAAAAGTGAGTCAAAGATGACTATCATGTTTTGAGCTCCATTGAGTAGAAGTGGGGAGGGCATATTTTAGGAGATTAGCCAGCTTCATGGGGCACCCAGAATACACTGTAGACATCTCTCTATTCCCAGCCCTCATCACGTTGATCTGTATCTATTTCTTTATGGGTATCTCTCCTCTATTAATTTTGAGCTCCTTATGGCTCAACAGTGATCCAGACATAGTTAAGTCTTCCATAAACATTCCTTTGGAATAAGCTTTAAACATATTATATAGATGTCCTCACTCAGTAGCCAAATATAAGTGTTTAATAGGCAGCTGGAAATAAAATGGACATTTTAGAATGATATCAGAACTATAGAAGTAGATTTTGACTATCAGAAGGAAACAACCTTTGAAATCCTGAGAACACGTTAATACTTTGAATGACAGTACGAAAGAGACAGCAAACTGAGTAGAAATGAAGGTTAAAGAAAACAGTAGGGGGCAAGAGGAAAAAAGAAATCAAGATAAGATTCAAAAAGTGAGGTCTTTATTTAAAGGAATGGCTGATCAGTCATGTCAAATGCTAAAGATTGAGAAAGTTTCTGATGGTCTGTAAGAATACAGAGGAAATTTATGTTTTCTTATTGCTCATTTTATACTTGCTATTGTGGAATGTTATATTTGAAGAGGTAGTACAGATGCTATAGTAATTAGAAGGCTTATTAGGCACTGGATTTTTGTTCCCTTTTAATAAATCTATGTATACTCCTCAGGGGAAAGGAAAACATTTCCATAGATAATCAATTCAGATGAACA
The DNA here is from genome assembly GCF_048564905.1 of Vicugna pacos. NCBI lineage: Eukaryota > Metazoa > Chordata > Mammalia > Artiodactyla > Camelidae > Vicugna > Vicugna pacos. Next base: position 44,061,753 of record NC_132995.1, read on the forward strand.
ACAATTAATACACTGAAGTGAGCTCATCATAAGCTATCCCATTTCAAACCACCCTCATTTAATCACCCAATGTGGAATAACCATTAACTTAAACTTACTTGAAATTTACCATTGTAACTTTCATGCTAACCGCTATATTACAACGCCAGATAGTCTCCATTAAAGATCTCTGTTTCTAATCTCTTACCATTTCCTGTTCTGAAGTATTTTGTTTCGGAGAAATTAGGCAGCATGACTATTTAGCTGTCTTTTGTTTGCATTTGAAATATTTTAAATGTGCTCATTACCCAGTCCTCCTTAATGTACTGAATTATAAAAACTGACTCCAAATATCCATGTGTATGTTATCTTGAAAATCCAATTGTTTAACTGCTGTTCTTTTCAAACAATCACAAAATACCTCATCTTCTTAGAGAACTATGAATTCAGACCATTATAAGCATTATAAGTATACCATTCTTACAATATATCATAAGAATAAACAATAGAGGGCTTTATTAGGTAAGATATGACGTATCTACCCAGCTATGTCTTATAACATAATTGATACATTATATGAAATGATCCCTATCCATGCATCCTTGAGTATACATTTCTCCTTAAATTCAGAATAGAAGCTAGAATAATTATCTTTTAAAAAAAAAAACTATTCTGCATTATAATTAGAATAACACATTAATAACTATTGACAGAAAAATTTTAAACTCAATAGATGGACTAGAATCTAGGTTACACACAGCAAAGAAATAATTAGTGATGTAGAGGGCAGTGGTCAGAAATTTATAAAAATACAAGGAAACAGCATTTAGTTAAGACATAGAGGATATATTAAGAGGATCCACCACATCTAGAAATAGATCCACAGGAAAAAAATAGAAGGAGAGAAGAAAAAAGCTATATTTGAAGACGTGATAACTTGCAAAATTCCATAATTCAAACATCCATAGTCTTCAATTTAAATGTGCCTTGAATAGAGAGTAAGATAAATAAATAAGATTATATCAAGTCACATTATAATGGATATGTAGAACATAAAAGATAAAGAAGAATCTTAAAAGCTACCATAGAGGAAAGATAGGTATGGTTACAAAGGAATTTAGACTGCCATCAGTCTTCTCAACAGAAATAATAAATGCCAGAATATGATGATGTTGGGGAGAAGTAATAATCAATTTAGAATTTTATCCTCAGCTTTTTAACATTCAAAAAGGAGAGCAAAACTACAGATGTTCACTACAAAACCAGAAAAGGATATAAGAATATAAAAAATAAAGTTAACTCAGAAGGAGGCATGGGACATACGAAATACAGCAAGCATAAAAGTTGATAAATATGTTATTAATGGGCAATGATAGAAAGGCTTAGTAATTTTTATCCTTTCAAAAGTTTCCTTTTCAAAAGCATAGACGACAATAATAAAATGGTGGATGGTCTTGTTTAATGGGTAATTAAAGTACACAAAGGTCTGTCATAAGCAAGAGGAAGAGAAACATATCTAATAACTTAATATTTTAGATATTAAGAAAATTTATTTATAAATTAATTAATAATTTATAGTTTTCTAACCTAAAATGAAATAAAGGAGAATAAGGAAAAATTTATCAATATTGTATGTTGATAAAAAAGAGAGAAAAGCAAAGTAAATATGAAATACAAAATAACTATTTAGAAATGAGGTCAGATATATCAGTTAACACAATAAATATGTAGCAAGTTTATTGAACATATTGGATTTAATAAAATGCAATTTTAAAAAGTCTTGTTTTCCTCCCTCTAATCCATTTCAACTTCTTCTGTCTGATCTATTTTCTCCCATACAGATCCCATAGCTTTTTGTTACTTTCAGATATTAATAGACATGCTTTGTTTTCAGGTAGTAAAAAGTCTAATTCACTCTAAATACAAACTTCAATCTCTCATTCAGTTTAAAGTTTCTATTCTTTCCCTATCCCTTCTGCAGCTCAGATCTAACCAAGACATGGGAACTTGAGGTGGGGAAGTAGTCTCACCCTTGTTCTTTTATGATTCCCCCCTATTCTTGTTCCCTTTCCTTTTGTCTGGGCTACCTTAACTTCTCTAGGGTTGGAGTGGAAAGATGTGGGGAAAGGTAACAGGGAATTCTATTATATTTGTCATATGCCTGTAGCATGGGAAATGTCTAAAGGCTGGCTGGCTGGCTGTCATGGAGTGCAAAACAGATAGAAAACAATTAAAAATAGAAATAGGAAGTATTTTATCTATCAATTCTTACTTTAAATGCAAATGGATTAAACTCCCCAAATCAAAAGATATAGAGTGGCTGAATGGATTAAAAACAAGATCCAGTGATGTGTATCTACAAGAGACTCACTTTAGATATGAAGACACACATATTCTGAAAAAGAAGGAATAGAAAAATGTGTTGCATGAAAATGCTAACCAAAAGAGAGCAGGGATGACTATACTTAGACAAAATTGACTTTAAGTAAAAAACTGTCACTAGAGACAAAGAAGGTCACTATATAATGATAAAAAGGTCAATTCAATGGAAATATATAACATTTGCAAATATATATGCTCCCAACATTAGAGAACCCAAATATACAAAACACTGACAGATCTGAAGGGAGAAGTTGGAAGCAATACAACAGCAGGAGACTTCAATGCCTTACTTTCAATAATGGATAGAACATGCAGGCAGAAAATCAACAAGGAAAAAAGCTGATTTGAATAATACTATATGTTAAAGGACCTAACAGACATACACAGAACATCTCACCCAACAGCAGCACGTTACACATTCTTCTCAAGCACATGTGGGACATTCTCCAGGATAGACCATATGTTAGGTCACAAAACAAGTCTTAACAAGTTTAAAAAGACTGATATCATACCATGTATCTTCTCAGACCACAGTGGAATGAAACTAGAAATCAATAACAGAAATAAAACAGGAAAATTCACAAATGTGTAAAGTAAACGTCACACTCTTGAACAATTGTTGGGTAAAACAGGAAATTAGAAGGGAATTTTTTAAATATTTTTGAGACAAAAGAACATACAACTTAGCAAAACTTACGGGACATAGCAAAAGCAGTACTAAGAGGGAAGTTTATAGCAATAAATACCCATATTTAAAAAGAAAAAAGATCTCAGTTAAACAACCTAACTTGCAACTTAAGGAACTAGGGGAAAGGGGCAGACTAAATCCAAAATTAGCAGTAGAAGATTAGTGTGGAGATAAATAAAACAGAGACTAGGAAAAACAATAGAAAAAATAGATGAAACAAAGAGAGTTTCTTTAAAAAGACAAACAAAATCAACAAATCCTTAGCTAGACAAAGGCAAAAAACTGAAAAACTCAAATAAATAAAATGAGAAATGAAAGAGGAGGCATTACAGTGAATGATATAGAAAAAGGATCATATAAAGAACTGTTATAGTTTGACACAACATTGTAAAATGACTATAGCTCAATAAAAAATGTTTAAAAAAATGTTACATGCCAACAAATTGAATAAACTATAAGACATGAATAAATTCCTAGAGCTATACAACCTACAAAGACTGAATCAAGAAGAAACAGAAAGCCTGGACAGACCAATAACAAATAAAGAGATTTAATCAGTAATCAAAAAAACCTTCCAAAAAAGAAAAGCTCAGAACTAGGTGGTTTCATAGGTGAATTCTACCAAACATTCAAAGAAGAACTAATACTAACCCTTCTTAAACTCTTCCAAAAATTAGAATAAGAAGGAACATTCCAAAACTTATTTTATGAAGCCAGCATCACCTTGATTCCAAAGCCAAAGACAACAGAAGAAAAGAAAACTACAGGCCAATATCTCTGATGAACATAGATGCAAAAATCCTCAACAAAATACTAGCAAAATGAGTTCAACAACATATTAAAAGGACTATACACCATAATCAAGTGGAATTTATCCCTGAATGCAAAGATGGCTCAACATACAAAAATCAATTAATGTAATATACTGCCTTAACAGAATGAATGACAAAACTCCATGATCATCTCAGTAGATGCAGAAAAATCATTTGACAAAATTTAGCATCCTCTCATGATAAAAACTCTCAACAAAATAGGCATAGGGAGAACATGCCTCAATATAATAAAGTCTATATATAAAAAAATCCACAGCTAGCATCATAATCAGTGGGGAAAATTGAAAGCTTTTTCTTTAAAATCCAGAAGACAAAGGTGCCCACTCTTACCATTGCATGCTACACAGTACTGGAAGTCCTAGCCAGAGCAATTAGTCAAGAAAAAAGAAATAAAAGGAATATAAATCAGAAGGGAAGTAAAATTATCTGTTTTTGGCTGACATAATCATGTAGAGAGAAAATCCTAAAGACTGCACTGAAGGATTGTTAGAACCAATTAATCAATTCAGTAAAGTTGCAGCATACAAAATCAACATGCAAAAATCAGTGTTGTTACTACATTCTAATAATAAACTATCCAAATGGGAAAATAAGAAAACAATCTCATTCACATTAGCAACAAAAAGAATAAAATACTTAGAAATTAACTTAACCAACAAGGTGAAAGACTTGTACACTGAAAATTGTAAAATATTCATGAAAAAAATTTCAAAAGACATAAGTGGAAAGACATCTCATGTTCATAGATTAGAAGAATTAATATGTTAAAATGATCAGACTACCTAAAGCAATCTACAGATTCAATGCAATCCCTATAAAGATCACAATGATTTTTTACAGAAGAAAAGGTTCTAAAATTCATATGGAATCACAAAAATTCTCTGCATATATGAAGCAATTTTGAGAAAGAACAAAGCTAGAGGCATCACACTACCTGACTTCAAATTATATTGCAAATCTATAGTAATTAAAACAGTATGTCATTGGCATAAAAGCAAATATATAGACCAGTGGAACAGAATAGAAATAAATGCATGTATTTATGGCCAACTGATCTTTAATAAGAGTGCCAAGAAAACAATGCAGAAAAGATAGTCTCTTCAACAAATGGTGTTGAGAAAACTGGATATCTGCATGCAAGAAATGAAACTAGTCCCCCTACTTCACACCCATACACAAAAATCAACTCAAAATAGATTAAAGACTTAAATGTAAGAAACCATAAGACTCCCAAAAAAATATATAGGGAAAGGGCTTCTTGACATTGGTCTTGGTGATGATTTTTTTTAATATGATACCAAAAGCCTAGGCAACAAAAGCAAAAATAGACAACTGAGATTACATCAAACAAGAAGCTTCTGCATAGCAAAGGAAACCAGCAACAAAATGAAAAGGCAATATATGGAGTAGGGAAAAATATTTACAGGGTAGTGGTCATCAGTGGAGAGGGGGGAGGAGATAAATGAGATCATGGAAGGGTACACAGAAGGCCTCAACAGTATCTGTAATATATTATTTATGTAAAAGAAAATGGATGGATCTCAATGGATAAAATATTAAGATTTGTTACAGTTGAATGCCGAATGGGCTACAATTTCCCTCTGATTTCCTTGAGAAGTTATTTTTCCATAAACAACCTTCACTTTCAGCTACACCCCTTTGTTCTCCCTCGGAAGAAGAGAAAGTTACCTGATTGATGTGCCTGGAGAACTGGGCATTCCTGACTTAGCACCCCTCCCTACCTTGCTAAGATCTTACTGTCTGCAGAGAACCTGTGCGTTGGTCTGCTGTTGGCTACAAGGTAAGTGTAATGTTGGAAACCAGGGAAAACTGCATTCAGGTGGTGAGAGGTGCCTAAGCCACTTGTAACTCCAAACCCAAGCCGTGTTTTCCAAACTTACTAGTAAGGAGCTGCTTTTTAGAGCCCTGTTTGCCTCTTCGTCTCTTTTATTTGGCTTTTAGAAGTTGGAAGGGAAAATGTGTTGTGCACACCTAGGCCATATCCTCCAATATAGACTTTATTTATTGGATAGCACGTTTTATTTCCATTTGCCTGACTTGTTCGTCTCTCTCAATTGAGTCAGAACTTGGATAAAGAGGATGAGGGATGTAATTTATTGGTCCTCTCAAACTTCAACAGTAAGTTCAAAGACGTTTATTTTGTTATTCATATTTTTCATAATGAACAAATTTTTGAAAGCATGTATATCAAAGTTCTAAATAATTGTGGAGATATATATGTATGTGTATACACACACTCACTAATACACACACATCTCTTGAAAGTTCACTTTTTCAAAATAAATTTCTCACAGTTATTGAAAATCAAGTTATAATAGTGAATGAATTGGGAAGACTTGGCTGAAAAAGTACCATATTCAAAGCAGAGTCAGAAATTCCCTGCTGAAGAAATAAACAGCTTCTGTTTTTCTGCCCACATGAATCAAATAAATAAAAATAACACTCTGGAAACAAAGGCATCCATGTTTTGAGCCAGTAAAGAATATCTTTGTATAATTTCTACTGGAAAACCATAAAGGAAATGGAGAATGCGTTTTATAGGTGAATTTTTTAGTTTTTTTACACAGCAGAATCACAGAGTGTAAGAAATAAGTAAAATAGGTATCAAAAATGATGCATGGTCAATATAACATTATTCTTGTTAAATTCACCAAAATCATAATTCCCTCAGGTTTCCTAACTCCTTCCCTTCAATTCTCCTACTTTGTTGTTTTCGTTTGGACCACATTTCTATATTTTTAGGACAAGGGCTTGATCTACAGAAAAATAACTTGGCTGAAATTAGAAGGTTTAGTCAAAGCTTTTCTAGACAGCACGAACTATCAGCAAACCCCGAACTGGGCAAAATGAAATGCCATTCAAATGGAAACAACTAGAGCTTGCAGATTTCCCAACAAAGAACATGATTCCAACACTCACTCCACATCACCTCTTCACTACATACTTTTTTTCAGCATTACATGTAAATGAAATTTAGGTTGTTGGCAGAAAGGGGATTATGAGGGATGGGGGCTGAATAGGGAAGAGTCACACAACATTGCTTCCTGGTTGCTGCACAGAATGCAAGAGATTATTTTTCAATGACAGTATACAGAGACAATTTGAATTTGTGAAAGTACTGCTCTCTTGTGCCTTTTGGGGGGGGCAACGGTTTATAGTTCCTAGAAATTGGCTCATACTTCAGCCTGTAGACACGTCCCAGTGTGTCATTTTTAACCGCTATGAGAGAAACAAAATGTGTTGCTGACTTTGGAAAGGAGGTCAGAGAAGTAAGAGCATATGTCAGACAGACCTCTACGTCTAGATGAAAAAATGAGCATAAACTGGTGTCTTTCCCAGCAGACTGGTGTGTTGTGTCATTTCTCAGCACTGTGGATTTATTAATTATGATTCATGGATAGGCATTCTCTAGATTAAAAATGCTGAAATATGATCAATTAAGATGTCCCAATTACATTGCTTCTAGAATAGACTACTTTCAAATAGCTTCCCAAATTTTATAGCCAGCAATTAGAAATACAAGAATGTAAGAGATACCAGATTATTTCAATGGTAAACCCACTAATTCTTCTTTCAGAGTTGAATTTAGAAGAATAAATCCACATTCTTCTACCTGGACTGTAATGTCTGAATGCTCATTAAAATCAAAAAGAATATTTACTCCTAAAAAGGTAAGATATTATTTTTTTATGGATTTCTTTTCTTAAATGAACTTAAACTCACAGTTGCTTACTTCTTAGTCAAATATATTTCACACTTACAATCTTTATTGGGGATAGGAGGAAACAGGGATTTATCTAAAAATAATGTAATGAATGGACTCGGTGGAAAAGTATGCACAGGGTTGAAGGAAGAAAGGAGGAATGTTGAGGTACTCTGAGACTAGTTACAGTTGAAGCCATTACCACCCACCGCAGAGACTCAAGGAACAAAATGAGGAAGTGAGTTTAACAGAGCCCCTTGAGCGCTGAGCATAGAAACATTGTTAGATGGGAGCTTTAGCCGTCAATGACATCCCTGCCAGAATGCCAGAACAATGGCAAACAGAAAAGGAGTAGGAGGAATGAATACCTGTATCTCCTCATGCCCTTCCACCTCCTTCCGATGCCTCCATTGTACAAGTAGGTCCAGATGATGCCATCAAAAGAGGTCACCTTCTCAGACCACAGAGATACAGAAGAGCAAAGTATGGATCTGAGAGTAACCAGAATAACTAGCACACCATCCTTAGACACGTTCATCTATCCATACATTCACGTCTTCGTTCATGCCAGCAATTATCTCTATTACCTATATGAACAGCATAAACGTAAATCTCATTTCTCATTCATTCTAAACACCACACATCAGCCACACAGTACATGACCCCAGCATCATACATTTTGGCCTCAACCTCCCCATCCAGTGTCACACCTGCTAACAATTTTGAACTTTATTCTCTAGGTAATAGTATTACGAAGTCTTTAAAGAGATTTACGGTTGTTTGTTTGGGATAATGAATCTGGAAACAGTTGAAAAATGGACTTGATTTGAAAGACATTGGTGGCAGAGAGTATAGCTGACACTCAGGCGAAAGAGATGACGAATTCTTCACTAAAGTGAGGTCACACAGGATGGATGCATTCAGGAATTCCTGTTGAAATAGAGCCTCTAGGATTTGGTGACAGATTTGGAATGAGAGAGGGAGAAACAAGAATTCAGAATGAAGCTTATTTTCTAATTTTGGAGGCGAGGTCAACTGCTGTACCATTCAGCCAGATAAAATAAATATTGAAGAACAGATTTTGGTGAGAGAAGATAATGAATTTAGCCATAGACATGTTAAATTTGAGATGCCTGAAGGAAATCTCTGAAGGCAGATGCAGCGAGGAGAATTCTGGTCAAGATGGTTCTATAGATTCTTTTTGTGAGCCCCACACTCCATACTCCAAAAACAACAATTAATTAGATATAAAAAGAAAAATTACAAGATATGGTTGCATTCATAAATGAAATAAATACCCTTGAGGCCAAAAAATGAAACAGAAACTCAAATTAGCGGGTGGCAAGAAGTGGTTGAATTTATGGATGGGGAAGGGTCCTGGGAATGGAAACCATGATGACTAGAAGGCTAGCCCCTGAAGTAGTTGTTCTTTGTGAGGAAGAGGGTGGGAAACAGACTGGATTTCTGAAACCAGGGACTGAGGTGGGGACTCCTCACAGCCCAAATTGAAGGAAGAGCTGCTGCCAGTTTTTGTCAGGGGCTTCAAGAGAAGCCAATCTCAGTACTGGAAAATAAGTAAGTCTTCTCACTGGTTCAGTGACTATATGGTGATGACCCTAATACCCCTGTGGTATAGGGGTCCTCAACCCCAAATTTAAGTCTTGGTTTTGAACTTGGGGTGCTGAGGGGTTGCCTGAAGTCAATTACCAACTAGACAGAAAGGAGGGTGGGGCGAGAGAAGGAAAAAAGAAAAAACAACAATTAAAAACACTCCCCCTCAAAAGACCTTACAAATAAAAATTCAAAAGCAGAAATCTATGCTAAGAAAAATAGAAATAAAATTTAATCATAACAAATTAATTATAAATGATACTGATTTAAGCCTAGCTTGACAAAGACTTTAAAATACCATTATGTATATATATTCCCAACCCACCCCACTCCACCCCATATAGGAAAATGTCCTTTAGTGCATGATAAACATCTGTTACTTGTGCTTAGGAATAAAAAGATCTCTCCCTTTCTCAGGAGTTTGAAGTCTATTCATTCTAGTGACCTGGGAGGGGGAGGGAGCATGTCCAGAAAGGGCCCCTTGTGAGGATATAACTGGGGTTGTGTATGAGCCACCATTGTTGAGCCCCTCAGGAGGAGAAGGCTGCATCTGTTTTATCTGTTACTCTTTCCACCTTTGTTTCTGGCAAAGGAACATCTGGGTCTCTAGCATCACTCTGGTGGTAAAGCCATGTACCACGGAAGCCAAGTAGTTATTTCTGGAGCCTTGGTAGCTGAAGAACTTGGGGTTCTCCTGGAAGCCTTCCCCAAGGGAGTAATTGTGCTCCTAAGGATCCTGGGAGACAGAGCTGGCATTTTTCCTTTTTTGCTAAGGAGGAAAATGAATACATGGATAAATCCCCTAATCCATTTATTGGCTCTGTGGCCTTGGACAAGTTACTTAATCTCTCTGATAAGCCAGTTTTCTTAACTCGAAAATGGGAATACCACTACCTACCATGGCTACTACTTACTGGCCCCTAGTAGGTTTTTCATTAAAGCCTGTATCATATTTTTAAATTTCATCAGTGTTAAATTTTTCTTCTTTGAGGGAGGATTTGCTATTTTTTAAATTGGTAAAATCCATTCATAGAGAAGTCTTGTAACATGGTGAGTGATTAAACTGAGTAATACTGTCCAAGATTTTTAAAAATGAGGTGTTAAGAGGCTTATTTTCTCATATATCTTGTGTGCTGACACTGAGAGCAATTCTGTACGAGAAATTTCAAAAATGCTTTAGCAGCGATTAGTGCTGGTGGAGTTAGCATATAATCTCCCAAGGTGACAACTTCGCCGTGTGGTGTGTAAATTCTGATTACTTGTTCTACATCATGTATTTCACCGAATTTGTATATACCCTAGAAGCTTATTCATACCTACTTCTTTCTTCCTCTTACCAAATATTTTTCCTAATGGATTTTCATTTGAGGTTGTAATTTTTTTTCCTAGTCCAGAAAAGCCACTATACCACTAAACCTGAGACAGAGATAGAGCAGCTGTGTGCTCCTAGACTCAGATTCGAAAAGTGTGGGTGGAGGAAGGGGAGGTCAGAAAATAGGTTGTTATTGCCATTGCTGGCAATTTAGATTCAGAGGCATTTCATCTGCAGTCCCCTTGAAGTGTTGAATTGAATAAAAGTAGTAGCAGAAACAGTGGGGAGGGTGGTTGGGGGAGGGGCTGTGAACACTTCCAGCTAAACGCAAAGAGACAGGCAGCTTGTAAGCATGCATCCTCAGCTTGGAATAAAAGCCACAAGAAGCCTGAGAGCTGTTTTTTATTGAAACAAGATGCTGCTGTAGTGAAACAAAACACAGACTGAAATCCATCTACACTGGCAGAGTGCTGTGGTTACTGAGTGTGTGCTGCCTCGATAAGGAGGGGCTGTGTAGACAACTGTGTGAAGGAGAAGAAAGCACTGACGCATTTACATCTTGCCTAACATATTAATGATTTAAGAATAGACATATTTCATATGCACTTTTGCTAAGAATGAATGTGTCTATAAAGACTTACTGCTTATTTTACATTTGATTCAACCAGCACTCTCATTTGCATTGAACTAGACACTATGAAATACAGACTGCGTGTGTATGGGAAGCTTGTTGTTGACAAAGATGTGATATACCAAATTCCATTTTTAAGCCATTTAAGCCAGTTTTCCTTACAAATATTGTTACAGATGGTGGGAAGTATCATAAGCTAGCCCTCAAATGTGTTTTTAACAAATAATATACCTAAAGGAAAAGACTAATACAAGGAAAAAATAATTGGATATTGATTTATTTTTCTTGTTTGTAATCTTGAGAAAATGACTTAATTAGAAAAATGAAGGAAAAGATGAGAACATAAGTTTATGAAGGACATTTGATGTGCTTTACGGATTGTAGAGTTTCAGTGCACTGATCTTTTATTATACCTAATTTACCTCAAAAATATGACTTTCCTTTTCATTGATAGAGATCTCAGAGTCATACAATAGATATCAATTAAGCCTGTAAATATATAAAAGTTACCACAATATGTGCCATGAGAGATTCAAGAATTGTTTAAGTCAGGTAACCCTTTACCAAGGTGCTGGCAATTTATTTGGGGAGACAAAACATATGGTACAAAAGTGTATGTAATCAATACCATGCGCAGAAATACAGACTAACAAGGAGATATTACATGGAGATATGGGAGAAGCAGGAACCTCAAAGACATCCAGCCTTGGTTTCTAGTAGACTGCACTGCCTCCAACTAAATAACCACGAGCAAATTTCTTAATTTCTTGGAGCTTTGATTTTCTTACCCATAAAATGAGGATGAAGCGATTAGGAATATTAAATGATATAATGCAAATGACATGCCTAATAAAGGCACAGGGCAGGTACTTATTTGCTATTGGTTCTCACCCTTTCCTGGGGTTGACAGAGGCATGGAAAGACTCACTCTACCTCTACCTGGTGGGTTAGTGAGGAGTAAATATTTGAATAGGACCTTAAAAGCATACTAGAAGCACAATGTATTTTATTTCATATTTATTTTATTTTTTAACTGCCCAACACCTAAACTCCCTTCTGGTAACTGGAGCATTCTCTTCCTTAATGAGTTTTATACAAAACACCACACACTCATTTTCCAAATCTCTTTGCAGCTACACTTGTCCAATCAGCCATTGCAACTATTAACAACATTCATGTATTTCAGTCTTAATGTTTCAACCCTATGTGATACCTAAGAGATTCCAGGCTGAGGTTCTTCGCTCACACTATGTTCCATCTTCATACATACACCTTCTTCCCTACCCACAATTTTCTTTAGCTATATATCTTAAATTCCTCTAGTGTTTGCCCTTATGATTTTAAATGATTATTTTTGAAAACCTGTCCCTTGATTTATTACCCTATGAAAGAAAAAAAGATTATGAAAATATTGCATCTACCCCTCCTTTCATCACTTCTCTCCATTGTCCCACCAAATTTTTGATAGTTGTGTTATTTTTATTTTGTCAGTGTTCTTAACATTTATAATCTTTTAACTATTATCAAGTCTTACATGCATTGTGCCTAAGGTGATTCTAAAGACTCAATAAAATACTGTTTTTACATTGACTGTACAGTCACCATAGTACCTGACAGAATGACTGAATCAGTAGAGAAAGCAGTGTAATCCCAGATCATTGAAAGTTTATTATTTGAAGAAGAATATCTCAGGCACCAAGATCTCTACTTTGTTCTCTTCAAACACCTTTCTGTGGTCCTTTATTTCTCACTGTCATACTTGGTTACCACTGTTTTTGTTGTTAGATTTTTTGGTTTTTTGTTTGTTTGTTTTGTGTATAATCCTCCTCTTTGTGTTCCTTTATTGTCATTTATCCAAAATAGTCTACTTAAGTAGTTCTTAAATATAGGATATGTGGGTGGTAAACTTTCTGAGTGCTTACATGTCCAAAAATTTAGTTTAACACTCATAGTTAGTTGATAGTTTGGCTAAGTACAGATTTCCTTTCTCCTAAGAACTTTGAAGGCATTGCTTCAAAGTCTACTAACAACCAATATTGCTGCTGAGATATTTGATGTCAGTCTGCTTTTCATTCTGTGATAGATAACCTTTCCTCCTTCCCCAAAAGCTGTTAGAGTTTTCTCTTAATTTTTCAAGTTCTGAAATTTTACAAGGATATGTCTAGATGTGAGCCATTTTTCCGTTGGTCTCTTTGGTATTCAGTGGTCTTTTTTGGGTCAGGGAAATTTTCATTATAGTCCATCATTTTTAAGATTGTTTACTTCTTGTCATCATATTTACTTTCTCCTTCTGGAATTTCTGTTAAACATATGGTAGAGCTCCTGGCTCTGTCCTTTATGTATTTTAACTTTTATTTCACATATTATGTCTTTTTGTTCTGTATTCTAGGAGATTTCCTTGACTTTGTCTTCCAGTTCGACAATGTAGTATTCAGCTATGTCTGTTTCATTAGTCAACTACTGAATTCTTTATTTTTGAAATTATATTTTTAACTTCAAATAATTTTTTCTTTTATTTTTTTCTTTCTTATGATAGATTGTCTTTTTTTAATAAATACAGTGGCTTCTCAGATCTATCTGAGGATAATATAATAGCTTTTCAGACCTATCTAAAGGTATGAATTAGAATGTACCTAAAGGTCTTTTCTGTTTTCTCAAATAGCTCTTTTCCCTGAGATAAGTTGTTCTGTTTAGATATTTGGGACTTTCTCCTTCATTTTGTTGATTTCTTCAAGTGGCTACTGTTCCCTATTGTCCATGCATCATTGTGAATCAGGATCAGGGTTTCTTCTGTGGTTGATAAATCCATTTGCCCAGTAGGCCTCACCAATGGAGAAAAAAATGCAGATTTCCAGTTTCATGTAAATGACTGAGTAGGTTTTGACTGGCAGGTACGAAGCAGGAAGGCTGGTTGGAAATTCCAGTGATTGTAAAAGGCAGGGAGCCTTTTTTCTGGAGGTAAGGAGCTTTTGCAGACACCGTTCCTGAGTGAAACTGTCCTTTTTTGTTTCTACATCTGGCTTAGTAACACAGAGTGGCTCAGTCTCTGCTCTTCTTCCTTAATACCCAGTGCCCTCCAAGGAACCATCCCTGAGCAAACAAGTAACTTTGTTCAGAGAGTAGATCTTAGGCTTTGACCATGGAGCAAAAAGTCCTGCTAACAAATACTTGATTTAGACAGAGAAAAGAGATAAGATCCCACCAAGCTCAGAAAGCTATTCTTCAGTAGATTATCCAACTCCTGCTATTTTTAAATGTTCAAAAAAAAAAAAAAAACCCTACTTATCTCTGAGACTGTGGGAATTTTTTTTAATCTACCTACCTATCTGTTCCTTTTTCTATCTACCTACTTTCTTACATATATTTGTGTATATATTCTATAACTATTAGCTTTGTGTACCTTTTTATTATACAAATATAGAAAAAACTATATAGGATAAATATGTATATTATAAGGCAAGCACCCTTAAAATTACCACCTTAATCAGGAAATAGTACTTCTCCAGGCTTCCAGATGTCCCTCCATGTACAGTTACAACTGCAGCTTCCTTCCTCCTGACTGTAGTATTATACATTTACATTTCTTTATGTTTTTATCACCCAAGGGTATGTCTCTGGACACTATAGTTTAGTCTGTTTCTTTTTTTTAACCTTGGTATGTCATTGAAGTCTCTGTAGTTTTCCCCTCCATCCCTCCCCTTCCCTTACAATTTATTTATTGAAGAACTCAGGCTATTTGACCCATAAAATTTCTTCTTAGTCTAGATTTTGCTGATTTCAGACTCATGGTACAGCTCAATGTATTCCTCTGTCTCTTGTATTTCCTGCAAGTTGGCAGTTGGATCCAGAGGGTGACCTCTGGAGGTTCATATCCTTTGACAATAATTGTGTTCTTCCAGCAGTAGACATATAATGGCTGGCTTTTTTGCTTTTGTTTTTATTTTCAAATGTTAACAGCCATTAATGCTCAATGCCTCGGTCAATTAATCCATTGAAAATTGCAAACAGGTGATATTCTATATGTATTTTGTTTTCATATATTACCTAGAACAACTTTATAAAGAGATGTTTCACCTCATCTATATTTGGCTATCTAGTGGAACAATTCATAGGAAAAGGGTATAATAAATGCTTGATACTTTCTGTTCATTTACTTTGTCGTCAAGATAGTGAATTAGCCCCCTACTATCCCCCAAATGACCAATTAATTTTTCAATATATATAATTATTGATTCATGAATTTAAACGTATTTCATAGATTTCAATTCATTGCACTTCTTACAATTTTTGAAACTCAGAATATACCATTTCTGCCTATGGGACAACATCTCTTCAAGCTGGTCTCTAAGTGTTTTGACAAGACCCTAGTAGTCTCCGATAGCTTCTGTGCCTCTAGACATTGTCAAATGTCCCTTAGGGGTCAAAATCACCCCCAGTTGAGAACCACTTACTCAAATTATCACACAGATTGTTGCCAAATTTTAAGTGTAATATATACTCCCTATCTTAGTAAATGGCACCACCCAATGGCTGGGACCAAAAATCTTGGAGTCAAACCCTAACTCCTCCCTTTCTTTCATACTCACATCTAATTTATCAGCAAACCCTGATTCACCAACAAAATGTATACTGATTCTGATTCTTCCTACCACCTTCACTGCTACCATCCTAGTTCAAGCCACCATCATTTCTCACCTGGATACTGTAATACCTTCTTACTGGCATCTGTTTCTACTTTTGCCTCCCCTATGCTCTTTTCCCCACACAGTAGCCAGACTTGGCCTTTTATAATGTAGATCAAATAATGTCATTCTCTGCTCAAAATCCTCCAATGATTCCTCATCACTCTTGGAATAAAATATTAAGTCCTTACATGGCCTGCATGGCTCTACATGGCCCAACATGATATAGCCCCTGGCTACCTCTCTGAACTCATTTTCTACTGCTCTTCCCCTTACTCACTGCACTTCAGCCACACCAGCCTCCTTGCTGTTTCTTAAATATGCCAAGCACGCTCCATCTTTGGGCTTTGTATTTGCTGTTCTTTTAGCTAATAATTTTGTGTGTGTGTGAACTGTCTGGCCATGCACTTTGCCTAATTTTCTGTTGAGTTGATGGTATTTTTCTTCTGAGTATTCTGTTTTGATTGAAAGTGCTATCCCCTCCAAAAAAAAAAAAAATCGTGAAGGATCTCCTGGTAATCAGCACTGTGATGTGCTTTCACTTCTAACACTGGTAGGGAAAGGAGACAGTGGGGTGGACAAGAGCTTGAAGTAGATGAGCCTTAAAAGAGAAATAGAAGAGATCTCTGATTGTGATATCTTCTGGGATTTTTTTTTTTTTACACACTGATTTTTCTCATCCTGATTGGTCTTTCAAAACATTTTTCCTGCCAATCCTAAAAGGCTTTGAATTTGTTGAGCAACTAGTATGTGAATACCACTAGGACTTGATGCATCTCTGACCTCATCTTCTGCTATTCTCTATGTTGTTCTCCCACTCCGGTCACCTGACCTCCTTCTGTTCAAAGAATAGAACAGTCCTGCATCTTTCTATTTGCTGTTTCCAGAGGAATGCTCTTCCTCTGACTATCTACATGGCTGTCCTCCATTTAGTCATCTTCTCAGTGACATATTCTCTAACCACCCTACCTAAATCTCAACACTTGCCCCCAAAGTTTTCCACTCTTCCTTGATTTATTTCTTCTCCTTAGCCCTTGTCACTGTCTAATGTTCTAAATATTTAATTTATTTAACGTTATATCTGGCTACCTCCTTTAGAGTGTAAGCTTCAAGGGGGCAAGGATTTTTTGTCTATTGTATTCACTGCTCTATCCCTGAAGCCAAGAACAGTGACTGGTGCATAGTTGGTACAGAAACTCTTTATTGAATTAAATAATGAATCTAAAAGTGAAAGACAGAGTCTTTGACCTCCTATGAGTTTATACTCTCATTGAAGAGAACAGATACAAACACTAATCCGTAAATAAAGCAGCTAAAGGTATAAGTGTCTAGTGATGATGGAATGGAGTACCCAGCATAACATATGAAGAGATTCATAATTTTGTTTTGGAATTAGTAATGGGGGAAGGGGAAGTGACTCCTGAATTGTCTCATAAGATATTGATAAACCTGAATTGGAAGAGAGAAATATGAAGGCATTCCAGAAAGAGTGATATGAGTTGGGTTAGGTATACAACCAATTTGGCTGTTGTGATTAGAACAGAGGAATCAGGTAGAAAGTAGTAAAGAATTAAGTTTAGCTAATACCTTAGTATATCAGTCAGGGTCCCAGCAAGAAACAGCTATCATACATCGAGTGAGAATTCAAGTAGGACATAGTAAAACAATTGCTTATAAAGGTTTAGGCAGGAATGTAGGAAATAGCAAGGGATATTGCAGTATCCTGGAGCCAGTAACAGAATGTGAGAGCTGTTACCACCCTAGTGCCTTGAAGGTAAGGAAGGAGAGGGTTGTATAGAGAGGACATCTTGGGAGTAGTTGTGATGTTAATCAAAGACCATAGCTGCCCTCAAGTGATCTACAGAGAAGGAGCAGATATCCTCCCTCCCACTGATCCCATCAGTGAACCAATTGGAAACCAGAGCAAGGGGCCAGCTGATGCAGTCAGTCCACAGAGGTCAGCCTTCTTAGCATGGAGCAGAGTGAAGAAGGATGCAGAGTAGATCTGGAGGGACAAATGGAAAATATCTAGCACACTGAGGTTAATATAACATAAAAACTATTGCTAGGAAGCCTGGAGTAACACTCATAGAGGTCATCATCTATACGGTTGAGAAATGTTGTGGGTTTCTTTCCTGACTGTGTACAAATTATATCCTTCTTACGAGACTGTTTTAACTACATCGTTATAATGAAAACATTGCTCAATCTGGCATTTGATTAGTGCAACACATAACACAAAATTACAGAGGTTCAAAGCATATGAATAAAGAATTTTTTTAAAAAGAAATCAAAGCACCAGCCAGAAAATAGGTGACTCAGTGACCAGTGAAAACCAATGAGGCAAAGCCGTTTTTTAAAAATGAGTAATAGCTTCAGTAAAAATGAACTACATTCTTTTTATTGAGTCCTATTATCCATATTCTACAACTTCCTTCTAACACTCTTCTATTCCAGTAGTCAGCTCTGCCTTTTCTTGTTATATTTTGTTTCTTCAAATCTTCACCAATATTAGCCATTGGTATTTATCTATTTCTATGTGTATATCTATAGTTATATAAAAATAATTATTGATTATGTGCATGAAGGAGAAATAGATGTTAGCTATTTCTCCAAAAAAAAACAAACCAGACATCTATTATTCCTTCTAGCCCATACCTATAGTGGAATTCTATGCCAGTTCTTGGTGACCCTTCCTTGAGAAAACATTGTGTCACAACTTCACTGTCAGGGGACATTGAGAAGAAAATTGGACACATGCACAGACAACCACTGTCTTCTTCAGCTCCATTAGCTGTAGACCTTGAGCACTTGGAACAGGGTCTTTTCTGGCTACAATCTATTATGATCTAGGCAGTTGTACAAAATTTATCTGTACTGAAAACGTAAGTTGTTTACAATAGCAGCTATAATCCCTCCCATTATTTAGTGATTCTTAAATTGGCTTAATTCTTGTTTTCAGTATCTTAACTTCTGTAATATTATTTTATTCCTACTATAGTGCAGAATAGCCTCAATTAGCTTGGGGCCATGGTGACTTACATCTTACAGTTATTATCATGTAATATTCAGAATTCTTTCAAAATCCAGGCTCTATCTAGGACAGTATTCTAAACTTTCTAGTAGATACAGATAATTCATGTGACCTTTAGCTCCTTTTTGAGATAAGCTGTTTGCTATCATTATTTAATTTAAATTACTTCGAAGATATTTACTGATGCCTCCTTATGCGAGCAACTGAATGTATACAAAGGTGAGCTGTACCACCCATTACTACAATTTAATAGTCAAAAAAAAATCTTTAATACAAATAGTGAATTAGGTTCTAACTAAAACACAGTGATGTGGAATTTCACAGTTGGTGGATATTATATGATTTCGGGACTAAAAGGGTGAATATCATTTTAATAGGTAAGGACTAGCTATGGGCAAGAAAGTGTTAACTGTTTTAAGTTCCTGTTTATTCATCTGTAAAACAAAAATGATACTATTTACCTCATTGAGTTTTTGTGAGGATTAAATGAAAGAATGAATGCAAGGCACTTTGCAAATCTCATGAAAAGAGCACAAAAAATGTGATTTTTAAAAATAACCCTCTCAAATGGAATTTGAAAAAAAATACACTTCTCAAAGTTCTAGCAACAGGAATAGACAAGTGATGATGGGGGAGTTGACACTAGCCTGGAGCACAGGGAGAGTGGAATGGAGTAAGAAGAGAGAAGGCAGCAGAAGAAAGTTGAATGAGAACACTCATTCAGCAAACGTCGATTAAAGACATTTTACTCCTGGAAAAATGAGGAAATCGAATTAGAAACTTAATGCTGACCCTGTGGGGTCAAGGATTCTCTTTGCTTATTTCCTACTGTGTCCCCAGTGCCTGTAAAACAGAGGCAAGCACATATTTGGTATGTCATAACTATTTGTGGAATGACTTTACCTTGTTGAGGAGATGATGTGAAGAGAATCCATAATCCTAGATTGAGGAAATCAGTCTCTTCAGAGACAAGCAGAAGAGGAAGAAGGCCAATATTAAAATCTCAAAGCCTCTGCTAGGAGTGTGTGTGTGTGTGTGTGTGTGTGTACACATATGTAAGTGCATTTCTAAAGGACAATGGATATGCACGATGGGTACGTGGAGTCAGGCTGGATCAGTGGAGGAGGTAGAGAAATCTATTGTTTTCCATAATGAGGTGAGCACAGCTGAACTGATAGAGAATGCATCTGAGGGAAGGGGCTGCAGACAAGAAAGGGAGAGAGTTTTGGAAAATCGAGAAAGGGCCAGGAATATGGTCATGTAAAATGCCTAGCCCTCCAAAATTCAGGATGTTCACACAAACACCCTGTGTGGGTGGTTCATACAAACCAAGAACCAAGTACTTGTGTAGTACCAAGTACCTAGATTGGGACAGACCAGGGAGAAGGGACAGGCCAAAGAAAGTTCGATGCCAGCAACACCAAATGTACAGTAGGAGCTGGACTTCAAGCGGCTTGAACCCAGGAAGTTACAAAAATCTAGGAGGGCATTGGGCTTCCCATCAAATGAGAGTTAGAAAGATCAAATCTCTTGAAAACTTAATGTCAAATGCAAGGTAATTTTGGCTGCTTTGGTCATTGTAACTGATAGCCTGCCAGTTAATTCTGGCCCAAGAATCACCTCCTCCAGAAGGGGACCCATGTCGTTTTCTCCCTCCCACATAGATTTTGTGCCTGTCTTGGGTTCTCTTCCATCACCTCTATCGTGGTCTTTCTCCTGTGTTATAATTATCCATTTATGTTTCTGCCTCCCCTATTGGACTGAACATTCAGGACAGGGCAGAGTCTAAGCTCAGCAGCAGCAGTGCAGCTGGGAGACTGAAGCTGGAGTCACACATGTTTGTAAAGAGACAGTGAGGGCCAAGAAAGAAAGGAGTCGTAAGTATAAAATCCAAACCCAGAGTCCAGTTAGGAACCAGAACAAGCAAAATAAACAAACAAAAGCATCAGAGACATCATCAGGGATTCATTTGTAACATTTTGGCATAGCCGTCCACGTAGCCACGTTTATCTCCAAATCTCTAAAATAAGGTGCTTTGGGATCTTTTTTTGATTCGTACTTGGTTTACCTACCTCCACCATTTTCTGAAATTTTCAACAAAAAAATTTTTTTCAACAATCACAATAATGGAAAAAACTTAATTTCTTTTTCTAAAAGGCTGTATTTATTCTTAACTGTCCGAGAAAGGATGAATGTGTGCTTCATGCACACAGCCTTAACTATTTAATCCACAAAAAGCAAAAGAAAAACTTGTAGTGATTGTAACACAAAGCCAAGTGTCTGTGGTGTTCCTTTGTGTTGATGACAGGGTTTGTGAGGGTATTTTTTCCATTTCTTTACTCTCTTACCATCAAAGGAGGAACCAATTAAGCCAAATAATAATATTTAAAATCTGGCAGCCCTTGGGAGCCTGAAATGAAAACCTAAATCTGCCATGTGGATGCTTTAGAGCCTGTGTTCTAAGCGTGACCAGGGATTCACCCCAGCCTGAAGCCACACATACTCCCAGTGCCTGGACATAGCAGAACTAATTAGAGAGAGAGCTAGAATTCACTCTTTATATTTGTTGATGCAAGTTAGAATCCCTCTTCATGTCATGTGAGAACAAAAACAGAATAGCCTAGAACTCAGTGAATAGCACAGAATACTCAACTTGTCCTTGTAACCGCCTACAACAAAGCAAAAGGGCTTAAGAGGGATTTTAACATGTGAAGTGTTTGTGCAGAGACCTAGGACTTCTGTGACTGTGTGTACAGAAGAATTAAATGACAAAAGCAATTGGAAGAATTTGTGTATTTTGTTGTTGTGACTTCTCTCTGCATCCTCTTTTTTTTTTTTCACAACTTTAGCTATCTCTTTTAGGAAAGAAATAAAAATTGTTAAGTCTCTAAAGGAAGATAAAAACAGCTTTTAATGTGAGCAAGATACTATGCATTGCTTTTATTGAATTAGCCAGAGAGTGCAGTGGTGTGTGTATGTGTGTGTGTGCGTGTGTCACAGGCAGCTCTGTGTAAGTGCACAGACATCAGGACTAAGGAGTGCACAGATGTTTTCCTGCATTGCCATTGTGTGTGTTTGTGCCCTAGCACAGCCATGCGTGAAAGTTTGTGTGTGTATAAGTATGGCCGTGTGCAAACGAAAGGGATTCCTGCTCCATTATTCCAAGCAATTAAACTCCAACAGCACTAGGATGAATGGGAGGCCCTGATTTTCTTTTCCTTTGCAGTAATTGCCTCAGCAATCATCTTTGATCAGGGAGGAGCACAGGAGGAGAGTCCTGAAAGTTTACATTCCCTGGTATAAATATATACATTTACATACACGGGGGCAGCACAGCTCCACAGCTTTTTACTGACGTCTCTGACCTGAAACCATTGTAGCTCCATTGACACTTCATTTAATTGAATCCTTCCCTAGCAATGCAGAAGCCAGAGGACTTGAAAGGGGGAGGGGAGTGGAAGGATGAGTAATCAAGGCAGACTCTTCTGCCTGAATGTCTAGAAATGACAGGGAAGTAATTGCTTTTGAAAAGCAAAAGAAAAAAGAAAAAGAAATAGCACAATTTGTTCTATTTAGCAAGATGCTAAAAGGGGATAAAGATACGGGGGTTTTGCCCCAAACATACCAAAATCCTTACCCCTGAAAATAAAATTTGGATTTTATTGGATTTTATTTTGATTTGGACTTCTGTGTAAATAAGAATGAAATGGTGTTTTTAAAAAGAAAGAAAGGAAATACAATCCTAAGAAAGGAAAATCCAGAGACTTTCCTGGTTCAAAATGGCCAGAGACAATGGTATGATCATTCTGAGCTTAGAGCCACAGCACAGCCCCTTTAGTCAGCTTCAAATCAGTGAGCTGGAGGGTTGAATCAGTTTAACCTGCCTCCGTGACACATCACCCACCCGCCTGACCCTAGAGCAGCCTCATTTTTATGGATGCAGAAGCTCACGGTGTAATTCATTCCCCCACACCCCCCACTCGTTCAGTCACCTGCTTTTGCCACAAAGGTACACTGCATATTCTTTGCTGCTGAACCGATGAGATATCAGTCTTCTTCCTGCTTAATGCAGGAGTTACCCTGCCTTACAGCTGAAGAGTAATGTCCCTTACCCAGCATCAATCTGGGGGCCTAGATCAGCCATGCAAATTAGCACATGTTCACAAATTCAGGGTCTTAAAGAAATCAATCTGGACCTGGAGGAATCAGGCAGCCAGTTTAGGAAAAATAAAACCTAAAGGATATTTAATAACCTTCGCCTCCTTTGTCATCAGCTCTCCGTATTTGCTTTTTTGGTTATATGTTAATAAGAACATGCACGCATGCACACAGCAGGCAGCTGCTTTGCCCTTTTAGTACATGGTACAATCTAAAACTAACGACAACAAAAACCCAACATAATACAACACGTTTCCAGTATATTGCACCTTTACAGAGCACTATCACATACATTGTTAAATTTATTTAGACCTTTCAACAACAGTATGTACTAGCAATAGCAGCAGCTTTACAACCCCTTATATAGATCAGGAAACTGAGGCAATTTTTCACTGCAGACAAGCAGCAGAGAAGAAAGTCCTGAGGTACAGCAAGAGGAGCCCACTTCTCAGTCCCCTATTGGAGAGCTCTGCTCTGGCCCTTCTCTGGTTGCATCTCATCCCTTTCCACTGCTTGAGGATGGAATGAAGGGAGGGTACTCACCCCTTCTCCATGTCTAGAGCACACTCCACAATCCAGGACTCTAGAATTTCAAGTGTGCTTCCAAGACCTGTACAAAACTCTTCCCAAGGGCCATCCTCTTGGTCTGCAGCACTCGGTCCAAGGAGTAGTAAAGGGGTGACTGTTTGCAGGAGTGGAGAATGAACGTTGGATGTGCAGGCAGAGTGTTCAGACACATGTGCGTGAAATCATTCATAACAAGGAGAAAAACCAGGGTAAAGAGAGAAGGGAAGTGTGTTGGAGTCTGGAGGCTGTGAGCTAACTCCTCACACAGCTGTGATCTAAAGTCTGAGGATTCCCAAGTAGGACCTGGCCTTCCAGGGTGTTATGAAGATATATGCACATATATATACAAATATAAAAGTAGGAAGATAGAACATTTTCACGCAACCATTTGGTGTATAATTTTTAAATACTTAGATATGTGGTATGTAGACTTCCACTTAAGCTCGCATCTGAGGTTCTGCAAATGTTAGCGGTAGGCTGGTTGAAGTGGCATTGGTGTACATGATAGAGATGAATGAAAATTTAGAAGAGATTTTGTCATCTACATAGGCATAAATTTTCATTAGCTCTCTTTAAGGCGTCCAACAATTTATTGGCCTTCGTAATTCCAGCAGTTTTTCCAGCAGTTCATTGAAATCTGAAGTATCAATGTCTTCAATAGATAAGGGTACTAATGATAGATCTGATGACAGTGTAACCAAGGATTTTATATTTTACAAGTGTATTAACAGAAACTGTGAGTTAATTACTTTGTCAGATTCCTAAATAATATTACATTGCCCCCAAAATATTAATACCCTGGGTAAAAATGAAACATTTCCTCCAGGCAATTATTAGTTTTTCTTCACCAGCAAGAGCAGAATTAAAATTTTGCCCCAGATTCATAACTAAGTTGATCAGCTATCTATTTTCAGCATGAAGTTAGTTCTGATAGAAGGAAGGCAGTCCAAAGCAGATGAGAAAATGTATTCATGTGGCTCCCTTCAGGAGTTCACATTTGGTTTCTATAGAGATCCTGCTGCTAACCTAAGGGATGTACCAATTCTCACCTCTTTCAGGGAGTTCTCTTTCCTAACACCAAACTTCCATAGCACTTTGTATCTCTCTATAGGGTGAATATTTTACTTTTTCTTTATCAGTCTTTTATGTATCTCTTATCTCTCCTAATAAACTGCCCAAGTCTGGAACCCTAAAACTTTCACCTTTAAATCTGCAAAATGTGCAGTACACATAGTAGACACTGAATGACTATTTAGTGGATGCATAGACAGATGATTCCTACTTTTGTCATTATTTAAGAGGGGGGTATATTTTGTATTTTTGCCACATTTTTGTGTTGTGTGATCTCCTCTTTGGTAAATCCATGATTTTTACCAAACTCTGAAGAATGACATTAAAAACATAGACAAGGCTTTTCTTTTACATTGAGAATATTTATAGGCTAAAAATATTCCTATATGTGAACAGAGGAACTGTCTATCAGTTGGTATATGGATTGACTATTTATGAACCAACCCCCCCCCAAATTTATATATTGACGTTCTAACCCCCACAGTGATGGTATTTGGAGATGAGATCTTTGGGAGGTAATTAGGTTTAGATGAGGTCATGAGGGTGGGGTCCTCATGATGGGATTTGCCCTTCTAGAAGGGCACACAGAGAGAGTTTATTTGAGTTTATTCTCTCTCTCCACAGACACTGAGAAAAGGCTGTGTGAGGGTATTGTGAGAAGGCAGCCATCTGTTAGCCAGGAGGAGAGCCCTCACCAAAAACAGAACCCACTGGACCTTTATCTAGGAATTCTAGCCTCCAGAGTACAGAACTGTGCCTTATACTACCATAATTTCATCATTTGACACAACTGCAGTGCAATTATTTATCAGTCATCAAATATTTATCAATAACCTAACAAATGCCAAGTATAGGTGATATAACAGCAACAAACATAAACAGGAGCTAAATTTTAAGAGAGGATATAAGAAAAAAAGCATGTAAACAAGATAATTATAGGAATGGATAAGGTCAGTGAAGCAGTAAGATGGAATAATGTGAAAGTAACTGCAGTTGGGTGGGTCTCTGTTAGCTAGGGTGGTCCAGAGGACCTGAATGATAAGGAGGCAGCCATGCAGAGTTGGTGAATGAGCATTTCAAGCAGAAGGAGCAGCAAGTGCAAAGGCCCTGAGATGGGAATGAGTTGGTGTATTCAAGGTACAGAACAAAGGCTGTAGCCTGGAGGCCAAGGGGAGAAAAGAGTAATATATAGAGAGATTGATCAATCAATTGATTGATTGATTGATTTCACAAATATTCACTAAAGGCATACAGAATTTTTCCCCCCTGAAGATTACATGTAGTCATAAGTGTAGGCAGAGTTGTGAAGCCTCTAGTACAGGATTTGGGTTTTCTTCTGGTTGCAATGATAAGTTTCTGGAGGGTTTTCATTATTGGAAACACACAATCAGGTTTACATTTTGTTCATTTCCCCCTCTGCGTCTTTGTGCCAGACTGTGAGGACCTTCAAGGAATAAATTGTCTTACTTTCAGATCTTCCAGCGTCTGAGCAAAGGGCTTCTTTCTTAACAGGCACTTAATAAACCTTTAATGAAAGAATGAGCCTGTAATGAATGTCTGCCCATAAACCTAAGAAAACCTCAAAAAGAGGCACAAAAATTTCCTCAAAAAGCTAGATACAGAATTATCTATATGACCCAGCAATCCCAATCCTAGGTGTATATACAAAACAAATGAAAAACAGATAGTCACACATGTATGTGTACACGAATGTTCATAGCAGAATTAGTCATAGTAGCCAAAAGTTGGAGACAACCCAAATGTCCACCAATTGATCAATGGATAAGCAAAATGTGCTATAGCCATGCAATGGAATATTATTCAGCCATTAAAAAGAAATGAAGCACTGATATGATAGAATATGGGTGAACCTCAAAAAAATTATGCTGAGTAAAAGAAACTAGACACCAAAGGTTACATAGGTCACATTCCATTTACATAAAATATCCAGGATAGCTAAGTCTGTAGAGACATAAAGTCAGAAAATGGTTCCCAGAGGCTGAAGAGAGGAGTGAATGGGGAGTGACTGCTTAATGGGTACAAGGTCTGCTTTGAGGGTGGTGAATATATTTTAGAACTAGAGATAACTGATAGATGGACAACATTGTGAATACACTAAACTCTGCTAAATTGTACATTTTAAATGGTTAATTTAATGTGATGTGAATTTCACCTTAGTAAGAGACAGAAGTGTTCGTCGCTGTAAATCAAGGGAGAAGCAGGTATAGGCCCCATATTTAAGATATTTGGCAGATAAAGGGAAGAGAGAAATAGGAGGATAGTTAGAAGGACTAGAGGCTCAAGAGAATGTTTTTTGGATATCAGGAAGACTTGTGTATTTTAAGGCAAAGAGGAAAAGACAGAGCAGGGGAACTGACTCTCTGAGATCTTCCCAGATTTGGGAGGCTAAGACTCAGGCATGATGCTACAGAAAAAACTTGATCACACACTCTGGTAAAGAGTGTTGCAATTAAGACACTTTAAGAAGAAATGCAATTGGAAAGAGCATTAGAAGTGGTCTAGTCCACAGTCCCTGTTTACTAATGTCTCAGCCAACTCTCCCTGTTTAAGTGACTTTACCAAGCCCACAGCTGCGTAGTAGAAATCAAATCTCCCGACTTACTGGGTATAATAATTATGTTTATTTTTGATTTATTAATTGGGATCATTCACAAAGGCCATTTGCTGTTAAATCTGTTGTTAATCCTTCCGTTTTCAGTTTTTCATTCAACAAGTGTACATGGTAAGTGCTAAGAATTCAGGAGGCGGATATATTTGGCTGATGAGTCCCACTTACCTTAATTGTGTCATGTGTGTCACTAACTCCCAAGGCCCAATAGCCTAATAATATAGCATGCTAGGGATTTACTTATCTTTCTGGATCTGAGCTCTGATAACAAATGAAGTTTGATCTCTATGTGTGTGGTTATGTGTGTGCCTATGTATGAGAGTTATTTTTTATTAATTTAAATAGGGGATACATTCTTAGAATTCAAAAGGTACAAAAGCTACACAGTGAAAATTCTCTTTTTCTGTGTCTCCCACCTACAGTTCCCTTACCCAATGGCAATCCATGCTTTCCAGTTTTTGTGTGTCCTTCTAGAGATATTTTATGCATGTGCAAGTAACTATATATATGCATACACTCCCCTCCACATTTTTACACAAATAGCACACTATACACCCTGCTCTGCACGTCTTTTTGCATCATGTTTACAGATATCTATGAACCTTCTGGAGCTCTCCTGTTACCTATTTTATTTTCCTGAAATTGTTATGGAAAAGGAATTTCTATGCAGGAAAGTCCTCAATCATTTCTCCAGCTTCATAATATCCCACTGTTGGATAAACCATTATTTATTTAACCAGTCTTCTACTGAGAAACATTCAGGTAGTTTCTAGTCTTTTGCTATTACAAAGCTGCAATGCATAGACTTTTACAAGTTTGCAGGTATATCTGTAGGATAAATTTATAGAACTGGACTAGCTAGCTCAAAGGGTATGTGCATGTAATTTTAATGGATCTTGGAAAATTGCATCCCACAGAGATTGATGCCAATTTCTACTCCCATCAACAATGTCTGAAAAAACGAAAAAACTTGTTTTGCCACATCTTCATAAGTGCATTGTATTGTCAGTAATTTTGGAATATTGCCAATATATTAAGTATAAAGCGGTGTCTTAGTGAGGATTTAATTTGCATTTCTCTTTGAGTGAGATTGTTTATTTTTATATGTTTAAAAATCACTTTATTTCTTTTCCTATGAACTATTTGCTTGTTTTCTTTTAGATTATTGGACTTTTATACATTGATTTATAGCAGCTTTTTACATATTATAGAAATTAGAAATTTGTGATATGAATTATAAAACTTTGCAGAATGTCATCTCTTTTAACTTTAGGGTGATTTTTGCCATACAGAAATTTGTTTTGTTTTTTGTTTGTTTTTTGTTTTTGTTTGTTTTTATTTTTTTAACTTTTTTATTGAGTTATAGTCATTTTACAGTGTTTTGTCAAATTCCAGTGTAGAGCACAATTTTTCAGTTATACATGAATACACATATATTCATTGTCACAATTTTTTTTGCTGTGAGCTACCACAAGGTCTTGTATATATTTCCCTGTGCTATACAGTATAATCTTGTTTATCTATTCTGCATGTGCCTGTCAGTATCTACAAATTTTGAACTCCCAGTCTGTCCCTTCCCACCCTCCTCCCCCTTGGCAACCACAAGTTTGTATTCTGTCTCTGTGAGTCTGTTTCTGTTTTGTATTTATGTTGGTTTTTTTTTTTTTTTTAGATTCCACATATGAGCGATCTCATATAGTATTTTTCTTTCTCTTTCTGGCTTACTTCACTTAGAATGACGTTCTCCAGGAACATCTGTGTTGCTGCAAATGGCATTATGTTGTCGTTTTTATGGCTGAATAATATTCCATTGTATAAATATATCACATCCTCTTTATCCAGTCGTCTGTCAATGGACATTTAGGTTGTTTCCATGTCTTGGCTATTGTAAATAGTGCTGCTATGAACATTGGGGTGCAGGTGTCTTTTTGAAGTAGGGTTCCTTCTGGATATATGCCCAGGAGTGGGATTGCTGGCTCATCTGGTAAGTCTATTTTTAGTTTCTTGAGGAATCTCCATACTGTTTTCTACAGTGGCTGCACCAAACTGCACTCCCACCAGCAGTGTAGGAGGGTTCCCTTTTCTCCACAGCCTCTCCAGCATTTGTCATTTGTGGACTTTTGAATAATGCCCATTCTGACTGGTGTGAGGTAATACCTCATTTGTTTTGTTTTTATTATTTTGAAGTTATGAATCATTATATTATGACTCCTGGGTTTCTCACTTTAATATTTTTTTAATTCTTTTTTTTTTCTATTAATTTTTTGGTTTTATTTTTACATTTTAAATTTATCTGGAATTTATTTTGGTGCATTATTGGGTGTTGTCCCAACACCACTTTTCCGTCACTAAACACAGTAAATATGAATATCATTTGTTTTTATTCCTCCAGTAAAACTTGGATGAAAATATTGCTTTGAATTTCCAAATGAATCAATATTGATTGAATTCTTACTTATGTGCAAGGCATAATTTTGAAATATTTTCTTTCTAATTTCCCTTCAAGAAGAAATGGAGACAAGATTTTAAGGACTGATATCCAAGAAGGTTAAAAAAAAAAATCTTCAACAATACAAGAGTCTCCTTTTATCAGCAGGATCTGTTTATAATCATTCAGTGAGACAATAAGCTAGTTCAAGCTGCAAGCAAAGAAAACACAAATGACAGGTATGAGTCCTCCTCTATAACCAGGGCAAGAAAATTAAATAGTTGACAGGAGAGATCTTTAAAACCACAGTATCTGTGAACATGAGATGCTGCTATATGTAAATAACAACAGTAATGATAGACATTGTGTAAACATTCACTTGAAGTAGGGCTTGTGCCTCAAAATGGACCAGTATTAAGAGATTCTAAAATAAGGCATTGTCTTTTAAGTACACTTTCCTTTAGTATGAGAAAGAACATCACAAAGGCTGTGAACCTCAAATCCTGTACTGAAGCAATCCTAGTTACATAAACTACTAACAGGAACTCTATGATTTGTTATCGTTATAGGTGAACTGTTCCTGCAGCCTTTCTTCACTTCAGTCTGGAATCACTAGCTATTTACTTTTTAACCTCATAATCATCATGCTCCTAGCTCAAATGTACTAATTATCTGACTTTGGGAACATCATTAGGATTCATAGCCTAGAAAAGATTCTAATAAAAACCAAGTTGTGCTTTACATTGCACAGATTCATAATGTGCACATGTGTGATTCATCCACATAGAATGTTAAAGAAATATCTAGGTGGAGGGGATGGGAAACTGGAATAAGAGCCAGGGGATATGAGTCACAGGCAGGAAAGAGCAAAATGCAAGGAGAAAATACAGGAATACCCACTCTTTTAAAGAACATACAGAAGCTGAGGGTGAACAGGAAGGAGAGGCATTGACAGTTTGATACTGCCCATCTATTGTGGGTTGAATAGTGTCCCCCCAGTATCATGTCTGCCCAGAATCTCAGGATGTGGCCTTATTTGGAAACAGGGGCTTTTCATCGGTTAAATTAAGATGAAGTTAAACTGTATTAGCCTGGGCCCTAAATCCAATGACTAATGTCCTTATAAGAAGAAAAGAGAGCATACAGACTCAAAGGAAAGAAGACCATATGAAGACAAAGGCAGATATTAGAGTGATGCTGCTACCAGCCAAGGACTGCCAGGAGCCACCAGAAAGTAGGAAGAGGCAAGGAAAGACCCTCCTCTAGTGGCCTTGCCAGCACCTTGACTTTGAACTTTTAGCCTCCTGAATTGTGAGAGAATAGATTTCTGTGGTTTTAAGCCACCTAGATTGTGGTAATTTGTTACAACAAGCACGCCATCCTATAGGAAACAAACACGCCACTCTACAGGAACTTAATATACCACCCTAAACAAAAGTTTTCTCTCTGTGTACTCCATCTGTCCTTTTTCCAAGTATTCCATAAATGAAAATAGCCTTTTTTTTTTGGTAGGGCTTTTATTGGAAACATTAACACCAGAAGAAAGAATCAAAGCAGAAGTTTAGAGTAGCTGAATTAGTGAAAATGAACAAGAAATTGAGTTATCATGTTTATTCTTGGCTCTAATACATTTTAATTGAGCAAAATACTTAGTATCAGGGACTATTTTAGGAGCATGAGAGACATGACAGACAAAAACCCCTGAGCTCATGCAGCTTACACTCTTCGATGAACACAGATAGGAAATATGAAAGAAAAGTGTGTGATTATATAGTAAGTTATAATGTGATGTAAAAAAGTCCAGAAACTCATCTAAATATCATCTAAGTAAGACATGAGTGAGACTCAAGGTAGAATTAATCCTGAGGCAAAATTGCTCTCCAGCTATGAAACCAAAACTTCCATGATTCCAAAATATCCTCTTAAGGTAGACCTTTGAGTTTTCAGGTTTACCAAACCATGTTGTGACTGGATATGTACTAGCTAAAATGCTGTTAGCAATTTTCTTATCAGTAAAATGTGGAGAATAATACTTGTCTCCTTCATAAAATTGTTATCAAAAAAGATGAGTTAGTATGTGCAAAAGTGCTGTTTGTAGTAGAAAATACTATATAAATGTACCTTTCATTATTATTACTGCAACTTTGTAAATAGTAAACCCAAATAGTCACTAGCCCAGACTTCTATTTTTATGAGCCTCTTTCTACCTACAGCAATAATATTAATAAAAAGATATTATTTCTTCTAATTTCCTTACATAAATTGTTAACTACCTTGAGAAAATTGGCAAGGCTGGCTTATTAATAATAACTTTTCTTAGTCATCAAGTATCTCATTTATTCTGTCATGATTGTCAGTAGGTGTCAGTGAAGACATGGAACTCATTTATTCATTCTTGTAAATATTACTGAATGTCCATGTGCCAGACACTGTGCTTGGTAATTGAGATCCGGTGTTGAAAAGCAACAGAACAGAACAGGGTAAGGTGACAGGGAGTGGCCTCTGAGATAGGTGCTCTCTGAGAAGGTGATATTTGAGATAACACCTAAAGGATAAGAGAAGCATCCCCGTGAAGATCTGGGGACAGAGCTTTCCAGGCAAAGGAGAGCACTGAGCAACCAGCAAACCAGTCTGGTTGAAGGGTTTCTGGGTCAGAAAGGTGGTCTGGTGACTCCAACTGAGAGAGCCACAGGGAGAAGTGTGCAAGGCCAAATCCTGTAGGGTGCGGCAGACTGTGGCAAAGAGGTAGGGGATGTGTCAAAGTGCAATGGAAGTTCTCAGAGGAATTTAAGAGAGGGAGTAGCATTATATGATTTAATTTGTAAAAGATTTCCCTGGCTGCTGTGGGGAAAACTGATCCCAAGATGTGAGTGGAGGCAGGCAGGCCCATTACAACGTTTCTGGGGATAATATGATGGTGGTTTAAACTAGAATGGTCTTGAGTTGGGTGAGAGAGAAAAAATGGCTCAGATAAACAGCCTTGACTCTTTTCATCATAAACAGCCCTGATTAAATTTGTACACCAAATTCTATAAATCATTTTCCAAATATCTCTCCCACATTAGGGTAAATCTGCATTTGCTACTAGGTGAGAGACAAATGTAGTTGAGTTCAATTGTCTTATTATGGCTGCTCAGAACACCACCTTCTTTGAAAGCACATGGAGAAAGAAATTCCCTATTTCTGTTTTTCTTAGGGCTGTCAATGATTTTGCTTCTATCTAAACCTGCTAAGAAAGGCTATAAGAATTTATCGTA
Source organism: Vicugna pacos (assembly GCF_048564905.1). Classification (NCBI taxonomy): domain Eukaryota; kingdom Metazoa; phylum Chordata; class Mammalia; order Artiodactyla; family Camelidae; genus Vicugna; species Vicugna pacos. Next base: position 44,094,739 of record NC_132995.1, read on the forward strand.
TGCTGGTTCTAATATAAAATGAGAAATTGTAGATGATTTCATTTTTTCGTATCTGTCATCGGAGGAGTGTGGATATTAATGCCCGCTCTACAGAGGTTTTCTGATGGTAAATCAAATAATATGTGGTCTAGCAGGTGGCTAAACTTCAATAAAAGGTAATTATGACAGTGATGATGATCAGTGTCCAACAAGACACAGGTGAGTGAAATTGACCTGATTTCATCACACTTGGAATCATCTAGTTCCATCTAAGTCTCTTCACTACTGAAATCCCTTACCGTAGTAGATCAAGCCTGGGTCCAAAAAAGAACATCTGGGGATTTGTGAAACAACACTGGTTCATCCAGAGCACCAGCTCAGACTGACCTGGTAACCTCTTGATTTTATTACATTACTTATTCCTGGTTCTTTTGTGAGGCATAGAAATAATTTTTTAACATTTTTTATTGATTTATAATCATTTTACAATGTTGTGTCAAATTCTTTTTTTTAACATAGAAATAATTTTTGAAATAGTAGCAAGAAAAAAAAAGTTCCTGATAAAATAATGAGCCTTCCTTATTTTGAGCTTTCCTTTGATGCTTGCCACCTCCCTCACATTATGACTCTTTGTCCATCATTGAAAAGGCCAGTGTCCCCAATTTGTGCCCAGCTGGAAAGAGAACACTGAGCTGAAGAGTGCAAAGAAGCAAAGAAATCACACAGATAATATTTTCCCTTATGAGACATTACAGCAGTCATAGCAGAGAGAATGTCTTATGAGCTGACCATCGGTCTCAAATATGGGAAATACTTCCTGGCTTTGGGGCAGTCATTATGCCCATACATTTTAGATGTCACTAACAAAGCAAGTGAAAGGTTTGTCTAACATAAATAACATGTTTAACATAAGGAGAGAAAAGGAAAAGATAAAATGACTACTTCCTAACCCCTCATAAGTACCAAGAGTCCTGCACATTTGATAACAAAGTCACATTCTTGATCTTGATGCGTTATTCTTACCCCTCTCCAGTTCATTTTCTTTTTTCATAAAGTCTTCGCTATTTTTTTGTGAATTTGATACCTTCTTTTATGTCTCTAAGCACTTGACACATACTTCTTTTGCAGCCTCTACCAGATTGTTCTATCGCCTTAAGTTCTCAGAGGTCTGAATCTGCTGTTTGCTTTGTCTGCTACTCTCACTCATGACTTTCAGTTTTGTAATGTGTGGGCACATCTTTGGCAGGGCTTTCTCTACAAGAATCCTAGATGACCTATATGAAGCTGTGGCCCTCCAGAGTATTTTTGGATTTGTTCCTGCCAAATGCCACAGGATATTACTAACTTGAGACAAAGTTGAGTTCTAATTCTTCAGCTTAGGAGCTTCTAAACTTGGTGGGTAGTAAATATAAATCCCCAAACCTGTAAAGCATACTCAAAACTTCTCAGGGGAGAATTTTTTCCTACCCATGGAACAGGAAAGGACAAACATCCTATGACAACAGATGGATTTATTTTCCCTAGGCCATCCTTTTAAGGGTCCCAGTTTTATGTGGAGAATATCAGTTCCAGATTCCTAGATTTCATGGGCCTCATCCCCATATGGATGTTAAAACCTAATCCTCGTGGTCACTGAGACGGGACAGTGCCCCTCAAGGCAGATGCACGTTCCATGGCTATTGCTCTCATTTCAGCCCCTCTTTGTACCTGGAACTTGGGGCGTTTACTTGCAAACTTAGCCATTTATTTAAAAGAATGCATGTTTTGTTTTATCTGGAACATCTTAACATTTTTGGTGGGAGGGTTTTCGGGTTATCTGTTCCACCATATAGCTGGAAATAAGTAGAACTATCAATGTATTCTTCATGCTGCAGCCAGGGAGAACTTTTCAACATAGAAATATGATTTTTGTTACCAGTCTTGCTTAAAACTGGTATGGCTTCCCAATGATTTTAGAATGGAAACTAACATTCATAAACTACAAGGCCCTGAATGGGCCTTACCTACTTCCTCATCCTCATATTGTACCATATCCCCACTCATTCCCTGTGTTCTGCTTACACCAGGGTTCTTTTCATTCCTATAATATACCTACTCCTTCTTACCATAGCAAGTTTACACATTCTATTCCCTCTTCCTGGAACATCCTCATGTTCCTCCAGGTCACTCACCCCTCAGATCTCAACATAAATGTGCAATTGCTGTTGTCTAGTAAGTGTCTAGTTGTCTGATACATGCATACATTGGCTCAGATACCCTCTCCTTTATTATAATGATCACAGTTGTCCTTTTATATGTATTTTTGTAATTATTTATTTAATATCTCTCTCACCCACTGGGCTGCAAGTTCTGTGAAGGCAGGTACTATGTCTGTTCTTGTTCAGTATTTTTATTAGTAACACTAGCTGCTACCTTCACACAAATGCAGAAGAAACCCTAAAATCTCAATAACTTAACACTATGACATAGTCTTCTCCACCTGGACTCCAGAGACCCAGATTGTACCATCATCTTCAACATGTTACCATCAAGGTCACAGTGGAAGGAAAAGAGAACAAAGGAGCATGTGGGAGGCTTTTATGAGCCAGGCCATGCATCACCTCCCCCCACATTCCATTGGACAGAACTCAGTCACAAGCCCTGTTACCAAAAAGCTGGGATTTACAGATTATCTATATATCTGGGAAGAAGAGGAGAAAATGGTTATCAACAAACACTCAGGTCTTTGCCACACCATTGTATTTTCAGCTAAGAGTAGTTTCTGGCAAAAGAAAGTTGTCAATAAACACAGACTGAAAGTTCTCAATAAACTACAAATGGATGAATGAATGGATGGAGAATGTACAGATGATGGAGGGTGGAAGATGGATGAATGGTTTTGTTGTCAATGGATAGCTCATTGATTCAGCTGGTCTCCAAGTTCTTTGCATATGGAGACCTTAACCGTATTGCTCATCATGATAGGGAAGTTTAGGGCACCTATTAGAAGCTCACATAAGAATAAGTGAGCACCACTACTTGGAAGATTTTGTGGACGAGATGGGCTCCTAGTGGATCTTTAAAGAAAAATATGGGGACAAAGTTGAAAAGCAATTTAAGAAGTGAATTCGTGAAGGCATGGAATGGGTAGGGGGAAAAGTAGAAGAAAAGTTAGTGTGAATATGGTTGAGAGTAATAAAGGAAGAAATCAATGGAGTATGGAGAACCTTACAGGGGTAATGCCTCACCAGGCTAGTGTCATCTGAACACCGTGTTTGCCTAGTCCCGAGTCCAGCATTTTCTCTTTCGATGTATTATAGCCTTTTATCTAGAAATAAGAGTGCCTCTTTAGTGAATAGCACTTTTTCCCCTCCCCACTTAGTGTTTAAAATGAGTAAAATGTGCCCAAAAAGTATGTATCTGAATTGGCCAGAAGTTGGTACTACAAAGACAGTTTGCCCCTAACCATGCAGAATGGTAAACCATGCTAGTTCCAGCCCCAGCTGTCAGGCCAGGATTTCGCCCTAGCCCTTCTCCAATCAATACATAGAACTGCCTGGTGCCATCGGGAGGGAGCTGTATTTTTAAAAAATAAATGAAGTAGGACAGCCAAAATCTTTCCATTCTTTATGCATTCTCCTCTGCTTTCTGCCCAGGGATGGGGACCCCTGAGGGCTGCAGATGATGGTGCCACCCTCCCTTGACCCGAGACGAGACCAGGGCTACAAAAGTAAGCAGCCCTACATTACAGGCTTCTGAGATGCACTGTCGGAGTTAGTGACAGGGGAGCCGCTCTACCTCTGGGGCTACAGCGGTGCAGTGAGCTTTAGTGGATCAATACTTTAGTCTTGTCATGCTAATTGCTCATTGGTTGACATTCATGATCCTTCCTTGCTCCCTCCCTATGTAAACTCTTTACAGCTGGAACAGCGAGATGCAAAATCCTGAGCCTTCAAAGCCAGCTCCTGCAGAAGAGAAAGGGCCTGGCAGCTGAGGTATGGTGCTCCCCCATTTTTACCCCCCCCCTTAAAAAAAAAAGCTTCACGTGTGTCTGCATGTGGTGTGTGCTAGGGAGACGCACGAAGAAATGCCTGGGGTAACACTCCTGCAATACGTATATGGTATTACCTTCTCAGAACAAAACAATGTCTCCTCTCCTTCCACTCCTCTTCCACCCCCCGACCCCTCAAGAACCCAGAAAAATAGAAAAATACCCACCCTTTCTATGAGTTTGGTTTCAGTCCTTCTTCTGTTTTGGTAAATGGGTCTCCTTCCATCAGCTCACAATGAACATGTGCCTGCACTATCCTCTTTGCTCCCTGATAGGGCATGTCAGAGCAAGCTGCCGTGTGTGTGTGTGTGTGTGTGCGCGCGCGCACGCACGTGTCCGTGTGCGTGTGTGTGTGATCACGCCTACCATATTGGCTTCCTGTCCCTGGAACATCAGCTTTTCTAGCTGGCTGCGCCTGTCCCCACAACCACTGTTGCCACTGAGATCACACCAACTCCTATCCTGTAAGCTTCAGGCCTGTGCTATGCAGGGTTTTGTTAAGCTGTTTAGTATTAATTGATTTTTTTTCCATTTTTTTCTTTCTTTCCCTGGGCGGGTCAATAGCTGGATGCTTCAGGAGCAGAGGATCTATCAACTGCAGACCAAGCATAGGGAGACGCAGGCAGACCTGGAACAGAAATCCAGCCAGCTCCAGCCGCTCCGACAGTACTTGGTAGCCAGACATTCGGCAGCAGGAAGCACGCCACGGGCCACGAGGCAGGAAATGACCCAATCCTTGAGGTCTGGTAAGTTTCCTCACTTTTTAGAAAGTGAGGCAAATGATAACCAAGTCTGTCTTTCCTTACTTGAGAGAGTCAGCAGCATTTCTGCTGATTTCAGTTAATGAGCTAAAGATCAAAACCGGGATGCCCCCAGCAGATCTGGGCAGACCAAGGGGTTGTGAGGGAAGAATGGGAGTTTGCGGGATAGATGAAGGCTAACCAAACTCCGCTCCTAAGGTGAGCCACTGCAGCCAAGCAGATGTCCTGAGTATCGATCCCTGCATCCTGTTATTGATTTCCTCTTGGGGCCAAGAATGGGGTGGACCTACAGAGGACTAGAGGAGAACCAACACCCTCCCAGAGGGCCATGCAGCCCTAATCGGTGATAACAGTGTTAAGTAGTCAGCCTGGAGATGAGGTTTGCTCAGATCTATTGATCTGCACTCCCCTGAGACATAAATCCTTCTGAATTTGCTTCCACGGATATAAATATTTATAATTAAAATAGCCTAGGAGCCTCTTACAGGCACAGGGAGAGTGGCCCATTCCAGGGTAGGATTTGATATCAGTCTCTTCCCTCTCCCTACTCCATGTGCTTTTCCCACTCTCCTGCATCTCTATGCATCTCATTCTCTATTTTGAACCCTGTTTTGCTCACCCTCTGAGTGACAGTCACAATGTCTCAGACTATCAGAAGCCAGGAAAAATCCATTCTTTCTGAATGCAGCCTCCAGCTGAGGAACGAGTGCCGCTCTCCCCCGTCAAGGCGACAGTTTTATGTGCGTTCAGGAGCCTGGACTCAGAAGGAATGGGCTATTTGTGGGGTGGGGGTGGTATGGGGAAGACTTCTTTAGTTGTTGCTTTGTTCTTGCTTTCACTGGGGCATCAGATTGGTTCTAGTAACAAACGGCTTTGTGGCACAAATGTGTTAACCAATGCCAAGACCCTGTGCTGCCTCGCTTGCAGTGTTAAATCTAGGAGGACAATTTGAAGGGCCTCATACTCTTATTTCTCAGTACCTTATAAATCTAAGCTCACATGAAGTGAACAGAGCATCCCTTACCAGAGAGAATGGGAAAAGAAAGGATGCTGAGTACTTATTTAGGAGCAAAACCTTTAAAGCCAGCCAGCAAGAACAAGACCATTGACCAAAGCTTTGTCCGCTGCAAGAACAGATAGCCTTAGAGGGGGCTGGAACCATTCAGCTTTAATTTTCAGAAATTTGGGTGGTAGGGACAACAGTGTTTGAAATCATTTGCTGTGGTCCCTAAACATCTGCTTTGGTGTCCAGGATACAATCTTTTCAGTTTTTGGAACTTCTGACTACTTCTATCAGGTGTCTTCCTTGCTTCAGTGCTTAAATCTTGAACTGTGTGTCTTTGTGTTTCTGCCCTCAGCAGATTTCATTAGTTTGTAATTGATGCCTACAAAATTGTTTAAGGACTTCTGGACCTTATGCTTGTCGAGGGTGTGTGTTAGTGGGTGTGTATGCACTGTCTAAGATGTGGGGAGAATTCATTGGGTTTTGCTTCTCCTCATTTTAGAATGTTTAGTCAGTCTGGTCCACCCGTGTGTGTTAATAAACGTATATCTGTGTGTCTCTATGCAGGTATCTGTATTGGGGAAGCAATGAACGTAAGCAGGTTAGAGCAATCCCCCACATTTCTGCATCATTTGCATTAACTGTGTCTTTCCCAGATGCATATTAAGCTTTCCTGTTTTTTTTTTCTTTTTATTCAGAGGTGGTAGTTTCAGAACTCAATTCTAGCTCATTTGTCTCCTTTAGCAAATGATTGAGGGTTAAGGATTATTCCAATTGGCAGTCAAGGGTCAGTGTTTTGGACTCCATTTGGCTCAATAATTTATATAGAATAAAAGTCTAATAGGTATAATCACAGTAGCCTTGGCTTAAGAATGTTTCTAAGCATACTTGAGGTTGAAAAACACTTCAAGCTAAAAATGGAAGACTGTTCTGGTTAGTAGCTTGTATGCTTCTGTGGTAATGGAGAGAATTGGAATGTAGTTCTCTTTGTTTGATTTATATGGCAACACCCAGAATGTGAAAGGTGTATTTTACTGTAGAAATAAACTTTCAACATTGACCTAGAGAATGCAAGACTCAGGCTGGTACTTAAACCCTTCTCTGCTAGGTTATAATGAAAAGCATAATTAAAAAGAGTAGATTTTTTTTTAGAAAAAAAAAAAACCTGAGATTGGTGTCTTTCTCTCATTGTTTGCAATATTTGTCAACATGTACTTGCATGATTTCTCTGAAGAACAAGCTTATTTGGAGAAAGTGATCTAAATTTTAGAATTGAATGCACTCCACTAATTAAATGTGCTTTCTTGTGATCTTAGTGCCACTAAATCTGAATAGCACATACATAAATTCATTGCTGTCTTGTGCTACTGTTCCTACAGGTCATATTTGAAAGCTTGTTGCCACCCATAGGGAAATGATTTTATTATGGAATAGCCTAGTGACTTAGATAACAAGCTTCGAAGTCTTCAGTCCTGCAGGAATTTAACCTCTAAGTTATAGATATATTCATATGCTTTATTTTCCTTTTATGTTTTATACATAATGATATATTTTTCAATCTCATTTTCCTAATAGGTTTTACATTCAATATATTTTATAATGTAAGTATAGAAATATTCCACTATTGTTTCTATATTTATAATATAAAATATGATATTGCTATTTCACTGTTAGTTCTGTGAAATAATATATGTATTATATTTCAAGCCTTTCTAAGCATCTTGACATACTCATTTGATCCTTAGAGCAAACTTATGAGACAAGTTAGAGCAAGAGTCATTATTTCATTTTGCCGATAATAAACATGCACAATGTGACACAGGTATTAGTGCCAGACTTGGCCGGGACCTGAGGCTGTGGGCTCCTTTGCAAAGTGCTCTTTCCAAAGCTGCCTATTGCTGCCTATTAATATCTGATACAATTTTAGCATATCCTGTATTTCCAGCACCTGTTACAACCACTAACATGCATATAAGGCAAATGTTAGTTGATCTTAATTGATCATTAGCATTCTACTCATGCAAAGAAGTATTTCAGGAATCTTTGTTTGGCATTTATCACACCACAACTAGCTGCAGAATCTAATGTCATGACAGACCTTCTTTGTTATGCTCGGAAATTCTGTGAGTTATTAATATGCCTAATCAATAGGTTTGCTCCCCAGAAACATGTCCCTACGAAAACATAGTGTGTATATATTATTCACTATATTTCACAGTATTTCATAAAACCATTGTGCATGTATTTAGCCTTCATATCTACCAACATTTGCTTTGAAAGAAACATTGTTTATAATTTGAAGCATCAAGATGAAGTCCTTAAAGTCAAGCATACACTTTTCTTCTTCCTGAAATAAGCACAGCTCCTTCCCCCAACCTTCTCACCCATTCAGGGGTTCTTAACCTTTTCTGTGCCACTGCCAATCTGCGATAGACCTAAAGCCTACAGACCCCTTCTCAGAATAATGCTCTTAAAGGTGTAAAATAAAATATATAGAATTACAAAGGAAATCAATTTATATTGAAATTCAGTTATCAAAATATTAAAATCAATTAAATATTGAAACTAATTTTTATGTGATGCATATACTTTTTATTAACATGTTGATAGTTCCAGTGATGGGTCCAAAACTATAATTTTAAGGTATTGATAAGAATGAGATATTTTGAGATTACCTACAACAATACATGAAATGGCTGTGATATGAAAATAGCTGTGACTTCTATTGCTGACATTGTCACTGGTACTGTTAATATTACTGTGGTTTGTTTCCTACAGTTATAATTGAAGAAAATGGTAAATTGTGGTTCAATATTAGTGAAAATAAAGGTATAATCTTTTTTTCCCCATCCAAGGTCACAGACCCACTGAACTTTATCCAGGGACTCTTTAGGAATCAGTAGATGCCAAGTTAGGCCGCCCTACTCTAGCTAGTTCCTACTCATTTTTCAAAACTCAACTGTGGCATCCTGTCTTCTAAAGAACTTCACCAACCTTCCCCCAAATGGAGTTAGCTGCCACTCTTCTGTGCCCCAAGAGTACCCACAACCTCTCCAACCTGACCCTTTGCACAATACATGGTCTACATCAACTTACTTGTCTGTCCCTCCAAAAAAGTGCACATTCTTAAGGGCATGGGTCATGGCTTATGTCAACACCACCTAGCACAATATCTGGCACATGGCAGGGGATCACTAGGTATTGAAAAGGAGGAGGAAGGAAAATTCAAAGACAAAGGAGCCATAAATCACAGAAAGTTAGAATTAACAAAAAATTAAAGTCAGTGCCTTGAATGTTTGCTTGAGTCAATTTTTCCATCAATGGAACCTTCATATCCCAGGCAGTAAAGATGGTCGTGTAAACACTATTCTACTTCCCTTTTAATGCAACTCTCAATTTATAACCTCCTAAAAAGTCGTAATCCCATATTAAGGATCTAGTAATAATAATAATATCCCAGTTTCAGACCTGTTTCTTTTCTTTTAGATTCTCATTAGTACAGACAAGGGATAGAGTCCATAGGGACATGCAGAGGAAGGAGTTTCTTGACACCTTGAACTTTTAGGGCTTTATCAGTCAAATTAAAAAAGCCAAGAAAAATGATTTTTATTTTAAGACACATATACAAATGTGTAAGTTCCCCCTAAAACTATATGTGCTTGAAAATGATTATTAAGATTTCCTTGAAAAATAGAACACTAATAGTAAAAGCCTCAAGTTCTTAGCACAAATGCTTTGTGTAGGGTAAGCATAGATGCTTATGCATGGAAAGGTACACTATCAGACATGCACTCAACATCTCAATATTAAGGTCACATAAAAATCAGCATTTATTCATGGATATTGACTTAATGTTTTATATACCTCTTCTTTCCCAGTAATAAATACTTGCCATCCCTACCCAAATGAATGGGTATTTACATATCAGTGTGAGGCTGCATATTTCTTGGGTACAAGTTGATTTTGATCTACAATGGACTTGTTTATTGCGGGAAGAAGAGGATAGAGATCAAAGTGGAGATACAATTGGAAAAAATTTATAGCCATTTTTATTGTCTAGTTGCTGTTTTCCATTCAGTATTTTTGTGCATAAGTGCATGTTGAATCTGAGTCTTTGATTACCATTTCAGTGTCTTTTGATACACCTCTATAGAATATCTTACTGAAGTACACTAGTCAACCAAAAATTTAGATTACAAAATTGATTCTGAGTTAATATAAAGTCCTAAGATCCGGACTTGGATAAAACTCATTTCATTCCATCATTTAGTAAGACACTGAAAACTGAGCCATGTGCACTGCATGTATCTTATAAGAGATATCTTATCAGGGTCATTGGTGGCTGTCCACGGAGCAGATGCCTAAATATTCTTGTGGACCTGACCCTTATTTCAACATTCACCTACCTTCACCCACCAAAGCAGAAAGTTGAAAAAGCAGTATTCTGAATCCTTTATTCCTAGATGGAGTGTTGGTGGAGCAAAGATAAAAGATTGGACAATGACTCTGACAATAGATAGGGAGAAGTGGCTTGCATTGGAACTATGGGTCAAAGAGTTAGTCTCAAAGCATCAAATCATATTTGAGCCTCTTCACCTTTTGAAAGGAAGTTCCCACATAGCCTTAACTGATAATCGAAAGATACATTGCTTACTACATGCGCTTTAAACTGTTACGTACCTGTGTCTCCCTGATTTTATTATTATTCTCTCTCATTATTATTCCTCTCATTCTCATTTTCCTTACCCTTTGAAACATTTTGTATTTTGAGTTAACTGTTACCTTAAATTTATTGATTTGGCACATAATCCTTGAGCACTTCAGGAGAAAAGCCTACCCAGATCTAAAAGGTGAGAAATATTTTTAGCAGGCTGGCAAATTGCTCTAGATACACATAGAAAAACATTTGCTAAGACTTGTTTTGCAAATAAATATAGGCATTCATAGTGTGATATGGTTATATTAGAATTACAGCAAGAATTTGGTATTTATAATCACCTTTAATTTATGCAACGCAGTCTCCCAGACAGAAAGGAAAATATGGCTTTGGAAACACAATTTAAACAAGCAGAATGGGAAAGACAGCTTAAATACTACACTATACTTTGCAAAAAAACTTATTTAAGAGAAACAAAGAAAGACCTGGGCAACTAGATTGTTAACAGAATCACAGCTTGAAATAAAGAGATTGCATAAAGCAATTTGCTTATGAATTTAATGGTCAATAGAAGGTATTTTCAATAATCCACATTTTAAAGACTATTTGAAAATTGTAAATATTTTCAAAATAGAAAAATATTTTTAAAGCATAAAATTGTAAATATTTTCAAAATTGTTCTCAGTAGTTATCATCTATTAAATTGTAATCTTTGTGTCTAGTAATATAATGAATCAAATGTGAAGAGAGAAAAACTGAGAGTATGCAGAGTATAATGGAGCCAAGAGCACGAGGCAGCTTTGGGGATGGATAAAGGACAAATCATTCCAGACAAATGTGATCACTCTTTTAAATCGTATTACGAGATTAATGGGTGAAGGGAATGCACTAGAGGTAATATATATGGATTTTACTAAAGCATTTGATACACTGCTCCATGAATTTCCACTTGCAAAATTAATTCAAATTGGGTAGAATATGTGCATGGTCACATAGGTTGAGAATTGGCTGAAGGACCATAAACAAAGAGTAATGACAAATGGTGGTCCCTCACATTTAGGTGGGAAACGTCCAGCACAACGCTGAAGACTGTTGTCCACTTTGGTTTAATATAACCATCTCACTAATGATCTGGGGAGAGGAAAGAAAATTAAAGAATTCACAGATTTTGACACAGGAGATGTCACAGACCAAGATACAATTAGAGCACAAAAAAGATTTAAAAGTAAGAGAGTAAAATTAAACATAGGTGATACTTAACCTCTTATTACAACTAAAAGAAGAACAATGGATTACTAGGAATATAGTTATATACAATTTTCATTTTAACTGTTCAAATGCTGATTAGGGAAAGTACATTTAAAACTATACTGTTATTAAATAGGATAGTTCTTTGTTCAGTTAGAATCTAAAATATTACTCTCTTGGTTGCTCCAAATTTGAATTCATACGAAGAATTCATAGACATGCTGAAGGTCAAGAGATTTATTTATAAGAAAAGGATCTGATTATATCCACTTAAGTGCGTAACTATTGGGATATCAGTAATTTACCCAAATACTTGATAATTTCAGGGCAAATAATCACCTTGAATGAACTTTGGCTTACTGTAAGTATCTTTCCGATATAAATGTCTCCAAATACCATTTTGATAACTTCCAGGACAACCTTACTATTGTTTCTGATGTTGTTAGCATTGTTGAAACCGTATCAACTGCATTGTTTAGAAACAAATTGAATTCTTAAGAAGTAGACTGGGTAAAACTTGACTTTCCTTTAACACAGAGCAGGATCTTATTTATAATCAAAGCTCTTTCACATTCACCGTCTCATCAAATCCTCTTAGCCACCGTGGGAGGGAGGTATTATCATCCCCAAATTACAAATGTGGTAACTGAGGCTCAGAGAGGATAGCAGACTTGTCCAAGACTATACTATTTATAAATGATGGAATCATTACTAAAGTCCAAATTTTATGGACACCTAGTCTTAGGATTTTTCCATTAAATAACACTGTTTCCCACGTGTGTACCATGAAAGGGACTGTCTTGGAAGCCATATACCAGGCTCTGGCCTTGACTTTGACTGTTCATCCCTTGCTGAGTTACATAACATAATAGAAAGGACCTAGCATGGAATCTGGGACATGGAAGTCAATAATGTTTAGCTCCTTCTCTTTGCTTTTTACCCTATCTACAATTTCTTCATTTAGCAAGCAGTTATCAAGCACCTAATGGATGCTGGACAGTGTCCACCTATGCACATCTTAGTTTTTCTTCTTAACCATCTTAGCTCTTCCTCTTAAGCCCAGGTCTCCCAGGTTCACCAGAAACCCCATGAGAGAAGACCCTGTGTCTACCTGTTCATGACAGTGTCCTCAATAACTAGTATATACTGAAATAGACATCCTGAGTTAGAGAAACATCCAGCCTCACCCCTCCAAAGTTCCCCTGAGCTTTGGCCAGGCTCATATGCCTGCTTAGTTCCTTCACACAGCATCAAATGAAATGGCCCACAACCCCCTGCACACTGAAAGAGTGGAAGACAAGTCGGAACATGAGGAAGCTAGATAATGAGTGCACTTGTCAAGTTACTTCTACTTTTTTTCCACCAAGTCACCTCAAGGGCCTGCATTGCCCTGACTGACAACAAGTAAATCACCATGCCATAGAGTTGGCTGCTGGGACACCCTTTGCTGAACAGTAGGAGACAGACCTTCTGCTTCTCCTATGCCCATCGCCCAGCTGCTCCACAGAAAGCCCTGCAGAGGAGTAGCAGGAGTCCACTGCTTTGCTGCTTCTAGACAATCTTCTTCCCTGTAAATTTGAAAGGAAAGCCCACATTATAGAGAAGTTTGGCACTCCTTTGGTGAAGGACACACCAAGGGACATGTAGCCCAGGTAGAGAGACACAACATGGAGGCCCCCACTCATAAAGCCATGGCAGGGTAAGCACTGAGCAGGGTCACCCTCTCCTGCTGCATCTGCAGTCAGTTCACATTCCCACTAAACAAAGCAAAATATACACATCTGCTCAATTCCTGCCCTTTACCCAACGCTGCCTGGGAATGTATTACATCACAGATATTTCCGCCCACAATTGAATTAGTTATATTATTTTCAAAAAGAATACCTTCATCATTTCCAACCCTCTTCTTCTGCATTAGGCTTATTACAGTTGGGTGAGTGCACCTGAAGTCTTCAGTGAAGTGTCAGGTGTAATTTAGCACTGGGAGATGAATTATGGGATTGCCCTTTAGGAAAAGGCTGGGAGCTCAGCCCTGCCTGTCAAATAGGTCCCTGCCTTATAGCGAACTCTGCAGGTGAATGAATCAGTATTTGGCATATCAGCATTTCATAGAGCCTCCATGCTAATGTCTTTTTGAAATGAAACCGAGAAAGCTGTTAACCTCAGTTAGCCGAGTGTCCCCTCTGTGACCGGGATAAATCATCAATGTAGAGGCAGAGAACTCTGTTCTTATGCTTTGGGGAATGAGAGCCAGGACTGTGGAGAAGCGGTGGAAGGGGCCTCCAAATCTCAGGAAACTAGGGTTTTTAATCTCCCTTAAAAGGAGAAATAAATATTACTTCTCCTTGCCTCCTGATTTAGCTGTTCTAAAAGGACTTTGAATAATTTGATTCAATTAGATAGCATATCCTTACTTATCCTTTTTTCCAAGCCTTTGATCCCTCCTTCAGTGAAGACCCCCAAATATTTATATTATACTATATATAATTATAGTATGTATGTGTATATATAAATATGCATCAATCATATAAGAATAATATATATTTTATAAGAACATACATTATTATATAAGAGATATATAGATATTTTGTGTACATATATATATATATATATATGAATCCCTAGAATCTCTCACAACTGAAACCTTGGTCTTAACTGCCAGAGCTATGGTCAGGTGACTAGAGGTTCTCTGTTCCCTACTGCTTCTTGGCTATTTTTCCATGGTTCAGATTTAAACAACATGCATACAAAATCCTCACAGTATCCTTGTGAGGCAGGAGTCATTTCTGTTTTTACATTTGAAGAAACTAGGGTGCAGAGAAGTTAAGGGAGGCAAAGCTTAAGGTCAAGCCCAGAACTTCTGTTATCTGTTCCTCAGTCAGTAGCTGCTGTGCAACCATCAGTGACCAGATGCAGTGCTGGAATTCCTTTCCCTAACAAACCCGTACAAACAAAAGGTTTATGACCTAGGCTGGCAGGCTTCTTTTTGTCCTGAAGGCTCTTGACTGCTTCCTCCTCCAGCTCCTCTGAAGGGAAGGCTGTTTGATTACTACATGTGTCTTCAGCCCTTGATATTTACACTCAGCTGTACAATTGCTCTTATTAGTTCCATTGTGTGTTATTCCTCTTCTCCCTTCACCTACCTGAGCTATGTGAGCTAGAAGAGGGGGAGATGACTGAAGGTAAGGCCCACGGCACTGAGTGTTCCAGAGGAGCATGGAGCGAGGTACTAGAAGGATTCTCAATCAGCAGAGAAACAAAGTAGGTTAAGTGAGCTGAAAGATTTTTTAGAACACTTACAGATTCATGATAAAATTTACTCTCCAAAATTTATTACATCCTAGAAAAAAACTTAAAAGCATCAATTATAAACACAGTAATAGAATGTCCATTAGTATTCAAGTGTTGTGCTTGGAAAAGAAGTTTTCTTGCTTGCTCCTATCGGTCTTGGGGTTGGAAGGAGGAGGGATCAGAATGGGAAGGAAACCAGTTTGTATGGACAGAGTTAAATCAGTGCTGGGATATAAGATTTAAAAAAAAGTTTGAGGTCTTCCATAGGATGCAACTGCATCATTTTACAATAGTGAAAACTGAGGCTCTGAAGGGTTAACCAAATAGCCTAAGGTCACAGAAATTGTTAAATTGAAGAATTAGGACTTGAATGCAGGTCTTCTAGTGGGAAGCCAGCAGAGGTGATCTAGTGTTACCTTCCTTTGTTGAAAGTCCCACAAGACAGTCGCAAAGGAAAGACAAGACAATGACCACCCAGTGTTTCTTAATCTGGAAAGAAGACAGCCTTCATTTCCAGGCCTGCTTTTCACTCTTGCTTACCCAGGCCCAGGCACGCCCACTCACTACCATGAAATCACACCCCCACCAGCCTTCCCTGACCTCCCGACATAAATTTAACCATGCCTTTCCCCATGCTGCATCTATAACTTTGAATATATCTCTGTAGCTGCACATATCCCCAGTTTATAATTTGCTTTTCCCTATAAACTTTGAATTTCATTTGCTATTTACCTCAGCATCTCCCCCACACTTATCCTTGTAACTGGAAAATGGCAGGGATCTCATAAATGTTAGTTGTGTTGAATATCGTTTTCTCTCTAGCAAACTAAAGTGGTCAGGTAATTTCTGTCTGAGTTTCACATAATCTGGTGATGACAAAGATCAATTTCTTTGGGCCTCGTGTTGAAGTCTGAAGATTCATAACGGCTTCTGCTAATTCCTTTGGCCTCTGTTTAAATGCTGATCCGGATAAGAAATAATTTACAAGTCTTTTCTTGTACTTATGACTAAATAGTATTTTTAGTAATTCATAGACCCCTCAAGTGTGTTTTTTCCTCATGAATCCACTGGAATTGAGCTTACATTAGTTTTCTTTCTTATTCTTTAATGATGGTGAATCAGAGCTTCATAGCAGCTTTGCAATCTTTTTGTATTTTCAGAAGATGAGATATATAGAACCAGAAATCACTCCCCAAATGGCAGAAACAAGGGTATAAGGAATGAAACTATTTGATTTCCCCCCTTATAAGAGTTACAGTTATCACGGAAGACGGTCTGCTTTTGAACCCACCCAGAGGAAAATTCTGGGTTTTTTTTTTTTCCATCTTGAACATCAAAATTAAGTTCAAGAGAAGTTGGATCATGTTTTCCATACCCAAATGTTAAACGGAGCCCCAGCATGTAGTGAGAGAGAAACGCCTCAAGTCAGGAGTATCTCTCAATTGACTGTATGAAAATGCTTTCACAATACAAGATTTTTGAAGAAACTTCGACCACAGTTGATTCACATTTTCAATCCCAACAGAGAACTAATGAAGTATTTCTGGAAAGAGGAAATGGAACTAGCATAATAACTCAAACCCACAAATAATTCCCAGCCCACTTTTAGCTAATACTTTGAACTCCTATTCACCTTCCCCTTATCAGAGATGCCTTAACAAAGTGTGGAGTTGACAGATTGAGTTGCATCTCCTTGAATTTCCTTGGCATCACTTGAACATGAAAGGGCTCAAGGAAAGGAAGGAAAATAAGAGAAAATTCACCATTTGTGTAGAACCTGAATCGCGGAGAATTGATCATATTCACAAAAGCAATAACTAACACAGTTCTGTCACCGTCACTAATGATGGAGAGAAGTGTGGGTCCTCCCAGCCTGCATCCTTGATCCAATAAGAAAATCTATGTTAAGGGGGAAATCTCACACCATTCTCTTCACTCTCCACACCATATATGCTAGGGAAATATTTCTCTTAAAGGAACTCTACATTCCTTCTCCTTTGGTTTCAGCAAAGGGACTGAGCTCGGTCTTTTTAAGGATCTCTCAGGTGAAGGAAACAAGAGGAAAAAGAGAATTGACTGACACTGTGGGAGTTAGATAGAGACTGGGAACCTGCAAGAATGTGGAACTTTTTGACTTCCTCAGTTGGGTTTTACTAAGGTCAGGGTTTGGAAAACTATAGCACACGGGCCAACCACCTTTTCTGGTAAGTAAAGTTTCGTCGGAGCCCAGCCACACTCATTCATTCATTGCCTGTGGCTGCTTTCATGATACAATGGCAGAGTTGAGTAGTTGTGACAGAGATATTCTGACCAATAAAGGCTAAAATATTTACTATTTGGCCTTTTACAGAAAAAAATTCTACTGGCCCCTGCCAAGACTATCAACCCTGAGCAGAGAAAAGAAGTGAGAAATCCAAATGAAAGCACAGTCTGAATAAGGAGTTTATTTCAAATTGCACCAAAAGCCAGCAATTGTAATAGATTTCAGCTACGAGACAGGACTCTGTCCAGCTACAGGTAATAGAAACAATAATGGCCTAAAGAAATAGATTTTATTTCCCTCACATAAGAAGTCTAGGTGGTTGCTGGCATTGATTCAGCACCCGAAGTGATCAACATAGAACCAGGCCTTTTTTATCTACTTCATCAGAACCAAAGATGCTGAGATTCTTGGCGGTTAATATTGGTTGCAAGGTGGGTGCTATGGCATCAACCATCATGTCAAAGTTCAAAGAAGGAAGAAGAGGCAAGACGGAAGAAGAATCACGCCCTCTGTCTATTCTTTCCACCTGGGAAAGCTCCCCTCCCATCCTTTCAGCAGACATCTGTTTATACCCTATAGCCAGACAAGTCACACATCCACCCCTTCTGCCTGGGAGGTTGAGAAAGCAAGTATTATTTATCACTCCAGCCTCTGTGTGGGGAGGTTACAAGAGACGAGGGGATTGGGAATGGCTTTGGGATAACCAGTCAATGCTGCCTTCCATAGACATTTTTTCTCACTTTAAGTCTATAGGCCCAGAAAGAATGGTCAATGAATATTTGTTAAATGAATGAATGTACACATGGTTAGGTTAATTATTTCCTTTCCTCCATATCAAAGAAGCTGTGTCCAGACAGGAACTGCAAAGTCTTTCTTAAGGATACTCCCAAGGATTTCTCATGATGACATAGTGAGAAAAGAGCTGAGGACAGGACAGGTGGATGCTATGGGTGAGTGGCTGAGCAAGGATGCCTCAAACACAGATGACGTCTGCCCTGTTTGCTCACCACATGGTTCTGACTGGATTGGCACGGGGGAATTCAGGGCTCATGTTAGGGACAGGTTTTACCTTGGAATTTGTGTTGAGATTAAGTATTTGCCCCGTTTCCTATAACAACATGATAACAATGTGACATGCCTGTTTATTAATAAACATTATACTAGTTCCTTTAAATATACCAATAAAATAATGAGATAGGGTCAAAATCTTTAGACTGGTCTAGTCTCATCTAACTATGAAATTATAAAGAAATCTCTCCTGTTTTTTACCGTACTACTTACAAAGCTATGTATTTGTACATTCAAATTTTATTTATAAGAGAGAACCTCAACTGAAAGAGTTGTAAGTTTGAAATACATTCCACCAATACTCTCTTAGTAGCTTAATGCCATTGTTACAGTCATGTCACTTTTGTCTCTTCATTTGTTAACTTACTAAATGTGACAGATCTCACCTCTTTCATAAGCAACCGGAGGACAGAAATTAATCATAGCTCTACAGGGATTTAGTTTTACCCGGAGCGTTTTTCTATGATTCTATTAGGGTAATAATTAAAACACAAAATAGGTTGCTTGCTCTTTCAGGGTCTAACCAGGAAAACGAAGCATTTCAAGTATTTAAAACAGAGGGCATTTAATGCAGGGAGTTACATGGGGGAGATGAGAAGCTGGCGTAAGAGGTGAAATTAATAACAGCAAGAAGCCACTATCCTCCCACAGAGACAAAGGGAGGAGGTGGTGCTACCAGAGTCCAGGGGCCAGGGTCACCTCACGGAAACTGGAATCCCGCTATGCCTTACACGTAGAGCCAGAGCTACAGAGAAGATTCAGCTGCTGCTGGAGTCATATCTCAAAGCAGAGGAAATGGGTAGATGTACCTGGTTTCTCTCTCCCACTCTCCATTCTCCTTCCAGCTCCTCGCACTGGCCAAACCTGGCTGATAGCCAGTTGACTTTAGAGTCTAGAAATGCAGCCTGCAGGGGTTCAGTTCCCAGCCATGCAGAGCAGAACAGGGGAAGAATGAGGAATGGAATTGAATGGAAACAGGCCCAGAAACAGCACAGAGGCCTCCTCATAGGTGAAGACACACACTTTGGTCTCTAGTAATTATTGAGTTGTACCTCTCAGCTATGCAACTTGAGTTCTTTCCAGTGTTGTTTAGGATGGTTATGTCAGTCCAGTAACCATATTTATTGCATATCAATGTATGATAAACTCTACTAGACTTTGTAGAGATGTAATGAAATAGAA
Source organism: Vicugna pacos (assembly GCF_048564905.1). Taxonomy (NCBI): domain Eukaryota; kingdom Metazoa; phylum Chordata; class Mammalia; order Artiodactyla; family Camelidae; genus Vicugna; species Vicugna pacos. The sequence goes on from NC_132995.1 coordinate 44,114,221, forward strand.
GACAGAATCCCTGAGTAGATGTAATTTACCCTTACAATTATAATGAATTGGAGAAGACTTCCTGAAAGACGTAGATCCTAAAAGAGGAGATAAAGTTTCCCAGAAGCAAAGTAGGAAGAGTGTTTTAGGCAGAAGTAATAGCCTGAAGAGGCGGGAAGAACATTTTATATGGCACACAAATATCTTTAGCTGGAATAGATTCTAGGTAGGCTCAGGTGACACAGAAGTGAATGGAAAACTTTGGAGGACTGACAGAAGACTTTAAATTTGATCAGTAGAGAACACAGTAAACTTTCCATGTGAAAAATGGTGTTCACTTCAGCTGATGCCAGAAAGAGTACTAGGAAGCTGTTGGCATAATTTAATCACAAGGTAGAGAACCAGGTGGTTGAGTGGGAAGGGCAATCATAGTGGCATGGCTAAGATTATAGGTGCTGCAGCAAGATTTCCTAGGTTCAAATCTCAGTTCTACCACTTACTAGCTCCTTCTCTGAGAGACAATAACAGTAGTTACCTTGTAATGTCCCAAGCTTCAATTTTGTGCCTGACACATGATAAATGTTAGCTATTATTGAAATCATATTAGAGGATGAGCTTATCAAGGAAGGGAGAAAGAGTAAAATGCCCTTCAGGCAGCAACGATGGATATTTGGAACCGTCTGTAATCTAAATTGTAGTTGAAATCACTATGAATGCATAAACTGCCCAAGTGAATTCAGAAGAAGGAAAAATAGAGGGGCCAGGACAGACAGAGAAGACAATAGAAAAAGCAGTCAGAAATAAGAAGAGAACTCCGTGGAAAAGCATATTAAAACCTCAGAGAATATAATAAAGTCTTACGGAACAATGGTTGCTCAGCAGGATATTGAAAATCCTGGATGGATGTCTTCTTTTCAGTTTGCTGAGTTGGTTCTCTGCTTGCTCTGGCCTAGGCATTACCACCATCTTTGCACATTGCAGCATTTTAAATAATATTACTGCAGTAAGAGCCAATCACAAAGTTGTATAAGTGTCTGTCATCAATGAGCATTAGAGAACTAAGTGATACATTATTCGTCCATAGGGAGTTGAGTGTACATCTCAATCTTCCAAGGGGACTAATTTGGCAGTGACAAGAGCACATTTGTTCATAGGGTACCAGATTCACCTTATCTGGTACCAATTTTCTTGCTTCCCACTGAAGGCTGAAGACAATAAGGAGAGGGATCTCAGAAGGTGAAGCCATTATCAACAGCCACAAAGCAGCCGACATTGCTGCAAATGGTCTGGCATCAGCCTGATTCCTGCTCTGGTGGAAGCTGCATGTCTGTATGACATGTGGTTATTATGCCTGAGGTTTAGAGTGAATGGTGGAGCGCTGGCCTAGGGGTGGAGATGAGGAAAGGAGATAAGGAGAAGAGAGATGGGAGGACAGACTTGCTGTGAGGTTTTGTGTGCTCAATTTCCATTACTGCTTAAAGAATGGGTATGTAGAACACCAGTTGGTGTTCTTGGAGAATGCACCTTTCTGTGTTTCTCCTTTAACTGAAAGGAGTAAGATTAAAGTGCTTAGAGAGACAGAGGCCACTTGTGATGGGAACGGGGCTGTGATCTTACCCAGGGGATCAAAGAAGCTGGGTTTTACAGGTCTTAAGGCTGTGTGTCATAGCAAGGGAGAGCAATTTGATTTATTTTCCTTAAACGCATTACAGTTCTTTGTCTCTATTCATCACGTGAGCCAACAATTGTTTAAAGAGGTCAGCAATTGTTATTTTCTTTTATAATTAGGATGACCATATAATTTATCCTCCAAACCTTGTATTGAAAGGGGACACAATGAATACTTTCACTGGGACAACAAGCATAAAGTGAGTCTGTCCCAGACTAATTGGAATATATAATCATCCTATTTAAAACCCATTTCAAATTTTGTTTTTAGTTCATATAGCATCATGGTTAAGGCACAGACTCTGGAGCCAGACTCACTAAGTTCAAATCTCAGTTCTACTGGCAACTAGCTATGTGACTTTACTTCTCTGTAGTTCAGTAACTTCATCAGTGAAACAAGGCATAATGATTGTTCCTACATCTGAGGGTGAAAGTAACTAAATGAGTTAATATGTGAACAGGCACTCTGGGCAATTCCTGATGGATAGTGTGAACTGAGGAAGTGTCTATCATTCTTGTTATTTCAGACTCTAGAATAAGGAACCTAATCTTACAGACCTGACACCTGCCTTCTTGCCCAATGCCTTGACATGGATTTGCGTTCAGCAAAGACAAAAGGTTTGTTGAATGAATAAGTGAGAAGAAGCAAGGAATGAATAAAGGAAGAAAAGGACACAATTTTTATTCTTTACTTTCTTTTTTTCTTAATTCTTTATTCCTTCACTATTCGTAGGTTACTTTGAAGCACAAAGATACTGATACCTACTCAAAAAAATCTTTCCAATGCCTGTTCTAACCTAGCCTTTCCTATATCCTGGGATCCCTTGACTTTGAGGTTTCCTGTCACTACCTGGCCTTTAGCCAACACTGGCTTCTTCTCATGATCTGCTGTTCTATCTGTCTGCCTGTCCCAAACTCTTAGACCTTGCTCTAGAAAGTTATATCTTGTCAAATAAAATTTATTTTGTCAATTAGCACTATTGCTACCACCTCAACTAGGCTTATTAGCAATCCTATTATTCACTTTCTATCAAATTCCCCAAAGACATCATCTTTCCCATCCCTTCAAGCTTACAACCCACTCAACCACACCTCTCTCTCAGGAGTTGACCTGCCTTCTTTCTTGAGATGATATTCTCAAATGTGAACTCCTTCAACTTTCTCCTTCCACAACCAAATAATATATAACCCCCTCCTATTATCTTTTTGCCTGTCTCGGAGGGAGAAGTGCCCTATTTCCTTTCCAGAGCTAATTCTTCTCTATCTGCCTTGATCCAAATCCACCCCTCTTCCTTCCAGAAGTTATCATACTTTGTCTTGATTTTTTTTATAATTCTCCAAAATCCTTGATTCCTTCACTTTTACGTATTGATATCCTCATATATTTTTTCTACCTTAAAACAGCAAGAACAACAGAAATCCTCTCCTTTTTCCTTCTATTTGTTACCAAATCTGACAAAAGAAGAATCTACACATATTAGCCTCTTTTACCCCTTAGTCATTTCTAAGTCCTTTTTAAATGACCTCTCCTACCACTAATTTTAAATTGTCTTAAGTTATTACTGACATTTTCATCCCTACATCCAACAACTTCTTCTGAGTCCTTGTCCCCCTCCGTTTCCCTATAGCATTTTATGTTGCTGATCACTCTGTCTGTCATGAAATATGTTTCTTGGCTTCCTTGACTTGGGTTCAGTTTGGTTACTCTCTTGCCTCTTTAATTTGTCTTTGTCTCTTCCATCTCCCAAAATGGAGGTACTGCTCCAAAGTTCAACTCTTCCTTTTATTCTCACTCAACTCCTTTGGTGATCTCAACCATGTCCAGGCCCTTGACTATTTCCTCATCACAGATGGCCACAGATTTATATTCGTAGCCCCACAAACCTCCCATGCTTCAGGTCTACATTTCCATCATTCTGGTGGACTTCTCCATTTCACTAAAAGCTAGACCTTTCTTCTCAACATATTCTCCCAAATCAGTTCTACCTCCTGGGTTTCCTGTCTCTGATAATAGCAGCTTCAACCTCCCTTCCCATCCCCCAGACTTCAAAGTTCAAATTACTTTTATGCATCCTTCATCTAATTAGTCTCCAGATTCTGTCGATTCTACCTTTACCTCTCTCAAATCCATAGCTTCCTTTCCATAACCACTGCCACTATCCAGGATGCTACCCCTCATCTCAAGTATCACAACAGCCTGCTGCCTGCTCCCATTTCTTCCAGTCTATTTTTCCAACTTATCTCAAATCTTCCATCACTCCCTTTCCTAATAACACTTTATGGACTACAGGTAAAGGCCCAGACTCCACAATCTGAGCCCTCTTATTTTCCCAGATATAATTCCTACTGTTGATCTTTACACAAACTGTTCTCCAGCCAATCCAAACTTCACCTTTCAAAATAAGTCCCACACTTCCCACCTCTGAGCCACATCTTTCTTCTTGTTATAGCAACCCTAATAAACTAATACAAAGCACTACAAAATGAGTGGTTTAAAACAACAGAAATTTATACCTTAACAGTTCTGGAGGCTAAAAGTCTGAAATCAAGATGTCAGCAGCACCATGTTTTCTGTGAAGGTGTTACCGGGAAAAGGGAAATAAGAACTACCTTGGTTCTTAATCACCTGAAAAAAAAAGAATTTTTAACAAGAGACAGAAAGCGTGATATAAGCAAGATTTTTATTAATAAAGTAGAAAAGTAGTAAAAGATAGTACACTCCTGAGAATTGGGAGCGGGCCAATCCAAGAGAGGAAAAATGGCGCTGCTCCTTTGTTTTTCTGTCTTATAGACTGGCGCTTAGGGGCGTTTTTGTGATTGATTGATTATGGCTCAGGTTCTTTGAGTGATCAGGCTGATTGACAGCTCAGGTTCCTTGTGCCCTGTCATGCCCATCCCCTTTTGGGCAGGTTCTTACCCATGAAACAGAAACCTATGGGAAGGGGCTCAAACTGTAATGTTAATTACATTATAATAAGCATTGGGTCAAGTTACGCCAAGTCCTTCTCTTATGTGCAGCTGCAGCATTTTGATTTTAGCTGGATTCTTTTGCTGGCCCTCATTTAGAGAAAGTGAAAGTTTCTGAAGTCCCTTATCCTGAGTGCAGATGTACTGTTATTTTCTGGGTTACTCCTTTCCCCTTCCTCTCCCCCTGCCTAGTGTTCATTTCTAACTGCCTAACAAAGGCTCTAGGGGAAGAATCATTCCTTGCCTCTTCTAACTTCTAGGGGTTGCTGACAGTCCTTCATACTCCTTTAGCTTGTAAATACTTCAATCCAACCTGTGCCTCCACCTTCAAATGGCCTTCTCCCATACCCAGGAAAGGGTCCAAATTTCCCTCTTCTTATGAGGACACCAGTTATCGAATTAGGGCCGGCTTTAATCCCATTCAACCTCGTCTTAACTTGATTACATGTGTTTCCAAGTGAGGTCATGCTCACAGCTTTGGGTAAATAGAACTTCAACGTACCTTGTGAGGAGACACAATTCAACCCATGATGCTTCTCCACAGAGATGGATTTCTCCCTCCATCCAACTTCGTCTGTCAAACTCCATCTACTGCTTCAGAGTCTGGTTGATTTTCACCTCTGTCATGAAGTTGCTCATAATTCCCCCTCACCTCCTGACTCAAAGTAACACAGTATTTTGCCCCTTTTATAGCACAGCTATTTCTGTACATCTCTCTGCTGCTAAATTCTAAACCTTTTAAGACATAGGGCACATGTATCATTCATCTTTGTATCCCTCAAAGTGCCTAGCAGAGGGCCTTTTGTTCATGAACTCACCTAGTTAAATCAAATTAAAATAAATTTCCTTTTAGATATGAAATTTTGGCCATTCTATATTTTTTAGCACTTAAAGTAATTTTTTTACTTTTATCATTAAATCTAAATGTTTGGCCAGGCCCAAAGAATTTCTACCTGGACTTACTTTTGTAATGAAATGTTTCAACACTGATAACATTTTCCTCTTTTTTTGTAAATTCTATAGATTGCTTTCTATAGGTCATTTTTCTATGCATTGATTTCTTCCTTGGATTATTTTGAAGTTAATATTGTAGGTGTCCTGAATGCTATTGGAATCTAATCATCTAAAATTTAGAAGATATATCAGGTAGTGGTCCAAGGAGCCTGGCTTGAACCTTCAGCCTCAGCTTTATAGGTAGTACACTGAGAATTGAACCAGCAGAGTCAAACACAGGTTCCTTCTTGGCAAATTTTTCTGTTATAAAATGTAAATAGTTCTTTATTGTAAGGCTGTTATAACTAATATGCTATTACCAATACCATATTAATTTATTTTTGATTTCTGCAAATTTAACTTGGAAAAAGATGAAATAACTCATGAGTACTCATGTCTTAATTAGAGTAGGTATCTATTCTAGTTTTTCAGCTAGAGTTGCCCCATATATATATATATGTATATATATATATATATTCCTGTGAGTGTATGTGTGTGTCTTCAGTCTGTGTGTTTGTATATGTGTGTGTGTGTCTGAGTGTGTATATATATATATATACACACACACACACACATATATATATACGTATGTGTATATATTCATTGAATGGTTGGAATCTGATCAATCTAAATAGATTGAGCATATGCTCAGTGAGAACATTCCGACTCTGGGCTTTTAGTCAAGGACGTAGTTCTCTTTTTAATGCATATTTGGGACTGACAGAATTTCTAAGGATCAGCAATCATGGGGAGAAAAGGAAAAACAAGTGAAATGGTAGATTGAAATGGTGTTTGAGGGCCAGTTTCTCTGCATGCGCTCTCTCTACAGAAAGGGTCCTACGGGCTGTGGGGAAATGGGCGGCCTCTGGGCTGTGAGCTAATGCAGCACCAGCTGCTGTTTGCATAGCTGCACAGCCCTAGGAGAGACCTGGGAAAGCTAGCTTGAATTCCAATGAATATTTACAATTACTCTGCTCCGGAGCCGAATGCAATCACAGCGCTCCAGTCTACGGGTTTTATGCATCAAAAGAAAATGAGAGAGGAGCAGCAAAAATGGAGTTGCCTTTGGAGAGACTTACAAACACAGATCTCACCGCTTGTGGCAGAACTAAAATGCTTTATTTCTGATAGGAGCAATTTATTCTCCGGGCACCCTTCTTGATACTAGAAAGGGCCTGACTGGGTTTTGAAGTGAGAAAGTCTTCAGTAGATGATTTTTAATTCTGAGCAAGGGAAAGGAATGGAAGGAATTGTATTGCCTAATTTTGATTTTGTTTTCTAACAGAAGACCCCAAAGAGGGTGAGAAAATCCCTAAGCCTGTCACAAACTCCCTCTTCTTTCACTTTGTATTTTTATCCTGGTCTCATAGATTGTCCTTTCTTCACAGAGCAGCCCTGAAAAAAGCTGCCACCACTTTGTGTCCCCAGTTTAAAGCCTTTGGGTATTGATTGCCAATAATGCATGCAACCCCCACGCTCATTTTTTTCTCATGAGCTGTTGATCCACACCAAAGATCTGGAGAGAACTGGATGGGAAAAATTAGTCAGAGCCACTTGGACCCGGTGAGGCAATTTTTAACTTTCAGAGGTGCCGGAGTGGATGAAATGAAGTGCTTTAAAAGAACTTTATCAGGACCTGGTTTTGTGGTTCAGCTAACTAATCTCTTGGACTATTAAGATTATATTGGATTACTATTGACTAGCAGCCTGAGTTGCTGCACTAAGCAGAAGTCCTCCCTACTGCCCACCCATACTTTAACCTGCTTAGCCCATTTTCTCCCATCAAGATGCTACTGTCTCTCATCCATTCACTTGCTTGCTTACCTCTCCTACCACTAACCCACGCATCCTTTCACATATCTATCCATCAACTTGCTTGTATATATCCAAGCTTGAAGCAAAGGGAGCATGTACCTGTATTTGTGTGACTGACCAACAGTAAATCTAAGAAAGCATGTTTTCTTCTCAGAGTATAATTCCTCAGATTCTCAGTTGGTTATAAACACAGTGGAATTGCCAAACTACTGTTGGAAAAGAGAAGCTTTAGATCGCCATGTTCTCCATCAGCCTTCCCCTATTCTTTGTTGTAGATGAATCATATTTTGTCATTCACACACGAGTGCTATGCAAACACAGCTTCAGGACATTCCTGCATCCAACTAGATTGCTGCCTCTAACCTCTTCCTTCAAGGAAATTCTGTAGTCATCATAGTTAAGTTGTTTAGTTAAGTCCCTACTGTATACAAAGCAGCATATGGTCAGTGAATGTGCAGTACATGTGTAGATATTTGTTGTAAAAACCCATGGATATAAATTGCTAAGTGTATGACAAAGAATCATTGTAAAGTAATGTGATTGATTGAGTCTTCACTCTTTACTCTTATGGTCAAAGGATTACGCTTCAGCTTGGTTACCCCAGGAGGATATGCATTTGTTCCAATTGTGCTGCTATTGCCCTCAAACATTTAAGCCTTCTCTTTTAGAAGTGCCCATTATATATTTTAAAGTAGGCAAAGAGCTTTAATAGACATTTTCCCATATGTTCAGCAAGCACGAAGAAAGATGCTCAACATTGTCAGTTTTTACAGAAATGCACATCAAAGCCACAATGAGATACCACTTTATACCCACTAGGATGATCGTGATTTTTCAAAAAGTGGAAAATAGTAAGTACTGACAAAGATATGGAGAAATTGGAACCATCATCCATCACTGGTGGGAATGTAAAATGGTGTAGATGCTATGGAAAACAGTATGATGGTTCCTCAAAAAGTTAAACACAGAATTGCCATATGCCCCAGCAATTCTACTCCTATGTATATGCACAAAAGAACTGAAAACAATTGTTCAAACAAAAAGTTGTATATAAATGTTTATATCAACACTATTCACAATCATGGAAACAAACTGTATGTTGATGAATGAATAGCAAAGTGTGGTACATCCACACAATGGAATATTATTCATCCATAAAAAGGAATCATACATGCTACAACACAGACAAACCTTGAAAATATAATGTTAAGAAGCCAGTCACGAAGACCACATATTATCTGATGCCATTTATATGAAGTGTCTTGCAAATCTGTAGAAACAGTAAGTAGATTCGTGGTTGCTTAGGGCTGGGGAGACAAGGGTGAGGGGAAAATGGGGTGAGAGGAGAAGTAGAGGAGTGATGGACAAAGTATACAGGTTTCTCTTTGTGGTAATGAAAATATTTTTAAATTACCTGTGATGATGGTTGCACTTTTCTGTGCATATACTAAAAATCATTGAATTTTACACTTTAAATGAATAAATTTTATGGTATGTGAATAATTTCCCAGTAAATCTATTTTATAAAAATAGAAAAGCAATTAATAAGCCATACTAAAAATAAGTATTAACTCAATACTCTATGATCATACCTAATATTTTTAGGTGAAGAATAGCATTACCCAGATTGTTGACTTATTTCAGAAGTTTGGTTCCAACTAACATTTAGCTATTTTTAGAAGTCCAGTCTAATCTGTCAAATGGTAAACATTGGCTGACAGTGTTAAAATCCAGAATAATGGTCAGAACTCATGAAAGAACTGCCCAGGGAAGAGTTCCTAAAAAATTTACTTGCATCTGTGGAATAAATGGATTATCTGTCTAGATGACTTCAGAAAGGGCAACACTCATTTGAAGCTATAAATTCTGGTGTACATTTAAAAAAAAAAGTCACACTTCACCTATCTATGTATATATTGGTATATACTTATAATAGGGAATGGGTAAAATATACAATGTGTGTGCATGTGTGTTCTATCTTTGATTTGTAGTAGGACAAGTAGAAGGAAATGGAGATAATTTTTTCTACTCATTCATTCAACAGACATTTATCGGGCTCCTCATATATGGTACAAAAATCATAAGACAAATTTTTCAGGAAAATTCCTTATCTGGTAAGTGGGGATAATCCAGATTTTTTTGTAAACTCCGGAATTTAGAACAGGGGGTAGAGACCAAATAATACGTCAGTGCTTAAGAGCTAACTCACTAGGATGATCAACAGAAACTAGTGTTCCCCTGGAGAAGTTCTTTGGCAATTATTTTTTAAAGCTCCTAAAAGTGCCTTTGACCAGCAGAATTCTGAAAGTGGTATAACTAATTGTCTTGGTAATAACTTATGTATGGTTGTCATTGACCTACAAAGAGAAATGCATCTTTAGTTCTTCCATAGTTTCAGATCCTCCAACACTAGGTACTGTGTAACTTTTACCAAAATGGGTCCTATTGGCCCTGTTACTGATGAAAACTGCATAATAATACAACAGAAGAGGATGTTATAGGTGTTGGTGGCGTCTTTGAAATCCTGTCCACTGTGCTAATGATCTACGGGTAAAAGAAGTCACTTGTATATTTCTATAGAATTATTTTAGGTTTTTGTCATTTTTCCTTCTGCTAAAAATGTACTAAGTAAGTAAAGTCATAATAACTAGCTAACGAATTGCCTCCCCCACTGATGTTCAACTTCTATAGCAACTGGGTTCGAGTGGAAATTTAGCCAGAAAATGATTTCTGTGAACTCAAGTGAAACTCTAATGATATCACCACATAAGAGAAAAACTGCCACCATCGTATCAAAAAAGTTAGCACAAAGCAGATTGATATCTAAGAGAGGCCCTTTCAACCCTGCAGGCAATGATGTTTTCAAAAGTTTGCAAGCCGACTATTTTATCTGGTATTGTTTGAATGTTCAGATGTCCCCCAGAAGGACAGATAGCATTCTTTTCAACCTTGAAATAGACATTCAACGGAAATGGAAAATAATGAGATTTGCCTGTACCTTTCTGCTGATATATCAATTCTCACTAATGGTTAATACATCCAAGATTTAGTTCCTTGGTCAACTTGAACCCCCAACCCACCTTCCAAAACTATTACTTTGTATTGGTGATATGTGACTGTTATTATCATGAGAAAAAAATTCTTACTTATTTACAAAGTTATAATCTACTTGGAATCCTACCTCTGGGTAACTATTGGTCAGTCACACCACCCTTTTATGTTTATGTGTACATTTATAAAATACATATAAAATACACAAAATGTTACCCAGAGGAATAAAGGAATTAACGTTTGTTGCAAGCATACCACATGCCAGATGTTGTGCTTGGTATTTCATTTTAATCTTCAAAATAACTGTATAGTCAATGAGATTCCCATCTTAGAGACAAGAAAATGGAAGTTCAGAGTCTCTTAACCTGTAGCCTTTCATGAATAGTGGTACAAGGATTTAAACCCAAGTAGAAAGTGAAAATCCTTGTAATGTTCCAGGTCCTGCATGTACACCTCCTACCCACACTTTATAGCTCTGATCTCATTAGCTCCTCTCCTTCAGTCTCCTCCAGCCCTGCAAGCCTGCTCCCACCACAGGGCCTTTGCACTGGCTGTCCCTTCAGCCTAAAACTACCACCCCCATATATAAATGGCTCATCACTTCATGTTCTCATATCTTGACTCACACGTTACCTAATCAGTAAAGTTTCTCTGATCATCCTGTTTAAAACCACAACCCACTCCCCAGTCCCTGTCTTTCTTACTCTGCTTTTTTCCTCCTGTAGTGTTTTCCACCCTCTGATATTATCTTTATTGTCTGCTCCCTTGCTAGAATGTATACTCCACCAAGACTTAGATTGTTATGATTACCAAAGGGGAAAGAGGCTGAGGGAGGGATAAATTAGAAGTTTGTTATTAACACATACACAATACTATATATGAGACAGATAAACATCAGGGACCTACTGTATAGCACAGGGAACTATATTCAGTATCTTGTAATAACCTATAATAGAAAAGAATCTTCAAAAGAATATGTATATACATATATGTGTATTTATATATAACTGAATCACTTTGCTGTATACCTGAAACTAACACAACATAGCAAATCAACTGTCCTTCAATAAAAAATAAAAGTTTAAAAAAGAAAATGTAATGACAAAAAAGATCTGACTTACAATAACACCAAAATTACCTCCCCCTCAACCGAAAAAACATAAATTATAAAACACCTAGAAACAAACTTAATGAAAATATGTAAATCAAAAAAAAGACAAAGATTGTTGTCGGTTTTGTTCTTTGATGCCTCCTCAGCAACGGGGACTGTGCTTAGCATCTAGTATGGGCTCATTAAGTATTTGTTACAATAAATGAGAGACCTGATGACCTCAAAGTCTGTGCTCTTTCCTCAGATGACCCCAGTAATGAGCATCTGGAAATATTTTGAAATATTAGTCTAAATCTCTCTTTCTGCTCTCCAGTTTCTCCATCTCACCAAATAATGAGGAGCAAACCCTCCTGTCAACTACCTGGCTTGTGTTTATGTGACTGAGGATGGGAAGGGGCAGAACATAATTTCCCCCCTATCCTTGGCCATTTCTGTTGTCTGTGGGCTGTGGAAGATGGCCTGAGTTTCAGTGTGTGTGTGTGCATGCGTGTGTGTGTGTGTGTGTAACAGCCTAGACTGCCATCCTTCTAATTCCCCCACAAGGGGATTGATAACTCTCTCTACTGGCCACCCCACAAACTTGGTGAGTGAACCTTGGTGCTGGGCAAGCATGGAGACTGAAGACCCAGGGGGAAGGAAAGGAACACTTTCCTCCTCTGCCTGCTTGTAGCCTCCCAGGCCCAAAGGAGAGGTCTGTTCTCTGTTTGACATTTACTGTCTTGAAGGATGAAAAATAAATCTGAGCTTGGATTACATATTACATTTCTAGTTGGTTAAATTTCAGAATTTCATAATGAACAGTCACAAGGCTTAATGGATTTTGTGCCCTGCTCTCACTGTTGGATATTTGTTGAAATTCAGCATGGAACTAATTCATCTTTGAAAGCCATCTTAAACTTTCTAATAACCCCTAAGCCTGTTGGAAGAAAAGCAATGACAGAAAACAACTTCTTATCATTTCATTTGTGTAGTTCTTTATAGGCTTGAAATGAACTCACTTTTTTTACTTTATTAAAAATACTTTTGGGGGGCTGACTTGGTATGTAATAAGGGAAAATAGGTGGATACAAAACCTTGGAAACAGTTAAACAAATAAACTTTTTTTACTGCACAAGCTATCTCCTTCCAGACTTTTTTCAGAGTGTGTGTGTGTGTGTGTGTGTGGTTATATACTAGAAGGAAATTTAGTAAGTTATTTCTGAATTGTAAGATTCAGGGTGATCTTTGTTTTCTTTATACGTCTGTATATTTTTCAAATTTTTTTTACCATGAAGGTGTGTTACTTTTATAATCACAAGAGCAATTAATTTTATAATCATGTTTAAAAATTTTACATCATTTTCTTTGAATATCTATAGAAGGTGTTCCCTATATTCTTCGTGTTGCTTTAAATCTATTTGCTCTTTCTGAAGCCCTGCCATGAAACTAAAAGCAACAGTGTTTTCTAACCAAAAGACACTTTAAGATGTTCTTCCAAGCTAAAACAATAATATATTTTAAAAATCATAAAACCATTTATTCAATGGGGTCTTTTTCCTCTGGAACTAATGAAAATACACACCCACACACAATATATATTTTTTTAAACTTTGAAGAATGAATCCATAGCAAATACTCTCTGTCTCCATCTCCTGCCTCCCCACACATTCACATGCTTCATAATTTTTTAATTTCTTAATATAGTCACTGAAGGTCCTGGGGTGACATCTAAACTTCTTGTCTCCTCAATTTACAGATAAAGAAAACAAAGACTGAACTAGGAGAGACTGAAATGGAGGCACAGACTTTCAAGCCCAGGCTTTCACAAAGGTAAACTGCATATCTAATCCTTCCTAATAGATTCCAGAAAGAACATGGACGAAATGTCTCTTGATCTTCTTTTTTTTTTTTCTTTACACAAATTTAACACTTTGATTGCTTATGACCAAAAAGCAGTATTTAAAGAAACGGCACAGGTCACTTTTATTATATACAGCACAGTTAGCAAGGTACTACCTTGAGTAGCTGTTTAAAGGGATCATACTTCAAACAGTAATTGACCTAAATTCTCCTTCCTGCTCTTCACTCCAGTGAGTCTTGCCAATGTGCAGCCCTCCCAAGCATCTCACACATGGAAGAGATACAGTAGAGTCCTGGGAAGCATGAGAATCTACGCCACTGTGATTAAAACTAATTCAAACATTATTTTAATGCCTGTGTTTAGTTTGCTAAGAATTCTCAACTTTAGAGGGTGCCTAAGGGCTGACAGCTCCACTCTGGAATGAATCAGAATTTGATTTATAGAGAAGAACACTTTAAAGTGATTACACCTGCACTGGTCCCATCTGGTTGGGGTTGATGAAATGGAGTTCTATGTCTCTGCCTTCAAAGTATTTCTTATGATTTGAATTGTAAGCAACACTACAAAACACACATATCTAAAAGAAGAAACTGAACCATGAACAGCTTGACATTACCTAATTTATTTGATTAATCCCACAAAGCACACCAGTGCAAGAACTCTTGGGGGCCAGGGTTGGGGGGCAGATAGATGGATACAAATTCAATCACATTATCTGGTGACGTTCTCATTCCAGGGTCATTTCGTTGCTTTGCCCCCATGTTGTATTTCAGCTTGTAAATTATCTACTAGTTATGTTCTTAGGAAAAGTGTGTGATTGGTTAATGTTCTTTGCAACCTACAGGATCACCAATTTAAAGTTTTAAATATTCAATACATTTACAGGTTGTAGGAATTCTGTCAGCATCAACTAATCATTGTTTCAAATGTTTTTGGAACAAAATGGAATCAACAAACATCTTTGGTAGATGATCTTCCTTGAGTGTTTTTGTGGCTTTCTCCCATTATTTTGGAAAATAATATTGTTGCCAGCATTTCAGAACACTTACAGAAGCAGACTTGGCATTCAAGTTCTGACTCATTTATAAAGCCGTATGTTACAAATCACAGCTTTCTGTTTGGTACATGGTGGATCAAAGCAGACGTTAAGTTGGAAGATTTTTGTATTACCTGAGGTATGTGCTAGCAAAGAAAGACATGGAAATCAAATTTCTTACCAATGTTCATATTTCTTGTCTGTGTCATTGCACTAAAGAGTGTTCTTGTTGTGTGTTCCTCAAACAAAACCACAGCCATTACCCCTTAAATTATAAAATTAAACAGGATTTTAAAAAGAGATATACACTAAGCCATTGTTACATAAAGAGTGGAGAAGACAAAAAAAAATAGATGGAATAGGTAGGTAAATGGCTGGGGGAAGGAAACAAAATCAAGTTCCTTGGAGCCTAATACTATATGAATATGAGAAAAACCCATATGAAGTCACTTAATAATGAGGTCAAGAATGCTGAATAATTTAACATACCCTTGGATCTTGATTTGTGACTGTCCAAAACTAATATTTCACAAGCCACATTGCACCTTGTCACAGAGTCCTATTTCTCCCTCAAGATAATGCCCAAGTATTAATGGACCCAATTTGGTGGAAATTACCTAATTGGCTGCAGTCACTTCAACTTGAATGTGACATTTTGGATTGTTCTATAGTCACAAGGATAAGTTAGAAGCTCGAGCAGCAGACTTGCTCTTTGTGATAATTGCAGCAGAAGCTTATGTTATCACCAGAGCTTATTATTTTGCAAGTTGTACACTCAGCTTTTTGTAAAAATTGTACTGTAAGGGAAAAATCCCTGAAGAGGCTTCTTTTCTCTCCTGGTTTTTCTAACACCCCCAGAGGAGGATGACCAAACAAAATGCTACATGATTGTGTTTAAGTGCACTTAATGACATGCCACCTGATAAAATATTTTAGTACCGTGGACTAAACAGTTCCTTAATTCTTTGTGTTATTTAGGTTTTGTGCTTATTCAGTTAACCGAATTACTGGTAGTGAATAACATCAGTAAGGGCACTGTTTCTGTCTTGGGGAAATTGTGTACCTACCTCTTCATCAGGCAGGTAAATGAGGAGTAAGAAGTCTGCTTCCTGCTAGCATCGTCATTAGCTTCCATTTTTTGCCTAAGCATTGTGCCGTGAGAACAGTAAGCTTATTCCTGCACCAGACAGTGGACATCTTTCTCTGGTTAGTAAATCTTTGTATTTCTGTAATGCTTGATAGTTTCAGGAGAACATAACTTCCCTGCCTGTCTTTCTTCCTTCCTTCTATACTCATTGAGTAGACAAGATGATCCAGGCCCTGTGCTGGGCACTGAAGATACAAAGATAGTTGAAACATAGTCTCTGTCCTCAAAGAGCTCCCTGCTTAAAAAGGGGAAAAAGAAGAAGAACCAATTCATTATAATCCTGTGCACTGAGTGCTCTAACCATGTGTAGTACAGAAAGTGCTAAGAAGTCAGGAAGCCTTAGAGAGGAAGTAATTTGGGGGCCAGATCTTGAAAGATGAACAGATGTTTGCAACTGGAAAAGGGGGAGTGATGAGAGGGGATTGGTGGAGTGATTGCCTCAAGCAAAAGGGACAGCACTTGTGAGGACTTCAAGATGTGGAATAGGTGGCAGGTGAGGCCAGATCAAAAAGGATCATATGTGCCTTTGTGAATAATGGAATAGATAGATAGATAGATAGATAGATAGATAGATAGATAGATAGATAGATAGATAGATAGATAGATAATCTGCCCTGAGTTCCTGGCACAGAGCTTCTAAATCCCTTGGAACTTGCTGGGTGACAGGAGTGTCTTTTTTTCTGATGAGGTGACTCTTGATGGTCTCTTGAGTAGCTTCAGGATGGGGGTTGGTCACCAGAAAGATCAAGCCATAATTAGAAGCTTGGAACTTTCAGCTCCAGCCCCTATCCTCCAGGAGGGGGAGAGGGGCCAGAAATTGAGTTTAATAATTGATCATGTGTTATATGATGAAGCTTATGTAAAATTCCCAGAAGTGTGCTGTTCAAAGAGCTTCCATGTCAACGGACACATCTATGTGCTGGGAGGATGGCACATTCCGACTCCATGGAAACAGAAGTTCTTGTTCTCGGGACGTTTCCAGACCTCACCCTATGTACCTCTTCATCTGGGTATTCATCTGTTCCTTTATCACATCCTTTATTATATGATAAACCAGTAAATGTAAGAAAGTATTTCCCTGAGTTCTGTGAGCTGTTCTAGCAAATAATTGGACCTGAGGAAGGGGTCATGGAAACCTCCAATTTGTAGCCAAGTCAGGCAGAAGTTGTGAGTAACCTGGGGACCCTCAACTTGCAATTGGCATCGGAAATGGGGAGCAGTCTCTGAGGAGTGAGTCCTTAACCTGTGGTACCTGTGCTGATTACCTTAGTAACAGAATTGAACTGAATTGTAGGACACCTAGCTGGTGTTAGAGAATTTTTGGTATGGAAAATCCACACGTCTGGTGTCAGAAGGATTCGAAAAGTATTGTTAAGTACAAGTAAAGGAAAACAGAAGAGTTTTCCTAGATAGCTTTGTCCCGGTGTCTGGACAAGTCAGCAAGCTTCTTTGAGCTTAGGATACATATTGTCTATTTAATAATTCTCCATGCAGCAATAATTTGATATTAATGCTATCATCCTTTTATCAACAGCTCATTACATATAGTGTTATATATTTTTCCTAGGCACTGGGTACTATTAGCCAATGAAAGCTAATGACAAACTATAGCCTCCTCTCTGAACCAATGAGCATCAGTGTACCATTCTGTGAAGTCTCACCCAGTGAGCGGGCTCCCATACTGCCAGAGTTGAGTGTCTTTTGCAATGCTGATGTTTCTTCTGCCATGATCCCTCTGTCTGCAATTATTTTTGCTCTGAGAAGCAGTTTTGATCCATATGGCTAATAAAAGGTGTGCAAGTGCTCAGAGCAAAGAAATTAAAAGTATCATGTTGGGTGTTCAAACACAAGTGTAACAGCAGCTCAAGTGAATGTCAAGGAAATGGTTAGAGAGAGAGTAAGGATCATCAGGCAATTACAGACCAGTGACAGTCTGACTTTGAGAAGGGCACCGTATAGAGCAGGGCATCTTGGGAAGACTGTACAAAGCCTGGCTGCAGGGACCTTGTGACCCCAGGGAGCCTGGGGGGACAGATTGGACATTGTCAGCCATTGCCACAATATCAGAAACACCTCTTTGTAAGGTCTACACTTTCAGGACCTCATGCAGCACTAATTCAGGTAGTGTACCCCTTTTCTGAAATGAGTGTACCCCCTGTGCAAAAGAAAGTAAATGGAGTATTTATGGCTTATTAAAGTATACCTCCGGGACTAGGCTGTCTGGGTTTCAAACTCAGCTCCACCGTTTACCAGCTGTATCACCTTGGATAATGAACCTCACTGACCTCAGTTTCCCTATCTGTAAAATGGGAGTAACTACCACCTACCAAATGAATTTACTGTGAAATAGAATAATACTTGTAAAGTGTTTAGAATAGGGCCTGGCATATCCTAAATACTTGAAAATATTAACTATTACTATTACTGCTGTTATTGTTATTTAGTTTTCTGCCTATAAAATATGGGGAAATGACTAAACAATCCATGCGGTCCTTCCCAGTTCTAAAATTATCTGAATTTACCAATCCCTTTCATCCGAGGGAAAAACTGTAACTCAGAGGTTTTGACTGACCTCATCAAGGTTACATGGGGAGTAAAATAAGATGCAAACTTGACTGACCTCATCAAGGTTACATGGGGAGTAAAAGTAAGATGCAAACCCCAAATTGAAACCCAGGTCTACCAGCCCCTAAGCCTGTGTCCTTGGTGCCTCTTTATGTGGCAAAAACTAACCAGAGCATCACCCAGGGGGCCCCCTTGATCTTCAACCTCCCCTCCCTTGGAGTCACAGAAACTCAGCCACTCGTCATTTCTGTTTTTATTTTTTAACTCCTTCCATTGCTCTGCAAATCAAGAAGGAAACTGGCAAGCCTGGAGAGCAAAAGGGGATTTGTTTCATTGGAAGATGTAAAACTAATGTCAGAATATTCCTCCCAGCATTTACAGCTCAAGCCCCTGCTGTTGGTCCTAGAGCTGTTAGGAGATTGATCATCCTTGCAGGACAAGTGGTCCACTTTGCATCCAATGCTACAGTCAGTTTGCAGAAAAGACAAATCCTTGAGTTTGGTCCTTTGTTTTAACTACCCTTTACTCTTGTTCTGTGTGGCTGGAATCCTACTCATATGTTTTCGCCTTCTGCCACAATTATGGCTGTACTGCAAGGGCTCAGTAAAAACAGAGGGGAGCAGGGAGAGGGAAGAAAGGGGAGGTGGGAGGGGACATATTTCTAGCAAACTGATCTATCCTCTAGTGTCAATTTTGGTAAATTTTGCTTCTGTTTTCTTTCTTACACTTTTGAAACCCACTTATATGTAGCAGAGACTTTGGGCTCTCACTTCTGAGAATGAAGCTTTCCTCTTTTGTTTATTATCTTTTTTTTCCCTTGTCTCTGTCCATTTAAGTATTAAAATAATCATTCCCCTTTTAATCGCTGAGATATCTGTGCAGATTTCTTAAATAAGTATTTTTTGTTTGACTGAACTGATTTCATCAGAGGAGGTTAATGTGATCATTTTAATTTGCAAAATTTCTTCCTCTTTTTACTTCTTCCACATTTGATTCTGAGTGCACATTTAATAATTTCTGATGGTTTGTGTTTCAGCATCAGCTGGATATGCAGAATAGGCTCTCAACAGTCTCAGAATTTGATTATGACCAAGGAACCACTATTCTATAAACACTGAAAATTGGAAATTACCTCTAGAGCTGTTTGTTAACGAAGTCGAAGGCTAACCTTTAGGGCTCATTAAAATTCCACTGATGAAAACTCTCTCGCAGGTCTCTCTTTCATGAATCCTGTTACAAGTGCTGGTGTGTGGAAATCGGTCTGGGTCCTCCCCTTTTGCCCTCCCCTTTAATCTCTTGGTCAGGTTTAGGTTGAGATTTTTAAAGCTTATAGGTTTCTCTTTCTCCCTACTCAGAGTATGTGTTTTGAATCCAAACAAACACAAACGGGTCTCTGAATGTGTAACTCTTCCTGAGCCCCTCTGACCAGGCAGTCCTGCTGAACCTGCCTTCCCCCATTAATAAAGGAATGAAGTCATTCGGGGTAATTAAAAGGGGCAAAAAGAGAGATATGTTTTCTGTACCTGACAGTAGAAATAAATATGGGAGCAGGGAAGATAATGACAAACCTCAAAGTAGAGTGCACAATTGGTGGAATGCAATGAGTTGTTTTAACAAGTCTATTTGCTAAAGACAGTCAGTTAAAATACAGATTCTTATCAAGAGATCCCTGCTTGGTGACAGCAGCCACTCTCCTGTCCTGCTGGCAAACAAGACCTTCTAAATCCTGCCAAAGTGCTGCAGCATCCGTGTGCAAAAGAGCATTTGAATTCACCTGGTACATCTCTGTAAAAAGAAGGACGCTATTAATGGCATATAGCATCACGTTTACTGCTGCTAAACAGAAGGGAAATAATTGTTTATGGAATTTGTATTTTAATCGCATTAATGTATTTGGCAGGGAGATCCACCTAAGTACACAATTCAAAGCCTGCCTTTGATCTGAGCCCCTTAGGGGCATTTTCCATGACTGATAAACTACTCCTCTGAGTTCATAGGCAAATGATAAAAATGATAAAAAGGTAAAAAGAAAAAGGAGAAGAAGAAAGCCAGGCACCAACCTCCCATTTGAGCACTTTGTCTCCTTGGAGAATCAGACAGGCTAGCCAGGCTTGCAGTCATGCTGACGACTCAGCACACATCTTACCCAGTTATACACCCACACAAGGGCTCAACATGAATGCCCTCCTCTCTCACCTCCTCCTTCTTCCCTTGCCTCCTCCTCCTTGCACGCAAACACACACACACACACACACACACGTGCTTTCTGCAAGAATTCATATGCTCTGTATTTTCAGAGATTCCTACTGCCTTTTATATGAGCCAGTTTAGATGTTTATAACGTATTTATCGATAATAGACCTTACACATATTTTCCCTCTTACCCTTCACATATTTCTTGGTTAGCACTATAATGTGATGTGATAGAAATCAGAAGCTTTGCCTTCAATGAAAATGAGTGTTTTAATTATGAAATATTTTGTCTTTTAAACATTCTGCAGTAAATTCAGCTGAACACAATCATAGGCAAAACCAAACTCTGTTAACTTGTCAATTTCCCTCTTACCAAGACCCAAAGAACAGATATCTAGTGTAGAAAATTTGATAGCTACTGAAAGAAAGGATTCTATAGATTCCCATTTCGAAAGCACAATCCCCATCTTTCCTCTTCTTGGTATGATTGATCAGACACTTCCCTCCCTTTTTAGAATAAAGAGATCTGAGGAGGTTTTAAATTCTTGGATGGATTTTTTTGTTGGTTTGTTTGGTGGATTTTTCCTTCTCATTCTTTCTCCTCTGCAGAACACAACTAGTAAATGATTGGATCTTTGACAGAACAAAGGTATTTTTGATGGGCTCTGTAATCTAGCGCGCTAATGCGCCCAGTCCCCTCATTGTCTTGCTGTCTGATCCCATCCCTTCTGCCAGACAGTCACTGCAGGATGAGTCACTTTTAATGTCTGATAATCAAGGTGAATTTTCAAAAAGCTGCCATTTTGGAATTATGCACTATATCACAGTGTCAGGAACAAGAGGAGGAGGAAGGGTGAAGGAAAGGCTAAGATAGACACCTACTGCACGTTCAGAGAACTGCAGGTCACAGCCAGCACGGTGCCAGACAAGATATGTCTGGAGGGTCTAAGTCGATCAAGGCATCCATAATGAGAAGGAGACTATGTTAATTATAAATTAAAAATAACTTCTATGATAATGAAGATTGTATGCACAGGAGAAAACGTCTTAGTTAAAACAGACTGGAGGCATGGAATTAAGCACCAGCCATTTGGGGGTATGGATTCTGTACTACTGAATATAATGTGGTCCATTTAAAAACCTAATACAAACTTACATTGGAAAAAGAATAGAAGTGAATTGTGGCTGTCTCTGTGGATGCTGTATTGTCTGCCGTCCTTATTTAAAGCAACATCAGCTAAGGGAGGTTTATGTAGCAGATGAATGCAGCCTCCCTTCAACTAAGGGAGACTGGATATTTCTGGAATCATTTAAAGGACTGAAACCTTTTTTCCCCCATGCAATGGCAAGGGAGATATTGGAAATCCCAGGTAAACAAAGGCCAATCAAACATTCTTGCAAGCCTTCGACTATACAAATACACCTTGGTCAATGTCTTCTCTAAGGTAATTAACTAAACCCACTGTTAGGTTTTGTGGTTCTGGATTTTTTTTTAATTGTTGGCATTGTATTAAATAGTAGGGTAGTTGAAGGAAAATGATGTAAGAATAGCCTGCTACTTCTGTTTGTTATTCAGATAAGTGAACGCCTATAAATAGAATCAGGATGTTTTGACTAGGGAAATGCTGTCCTCATTACAGCTGGGAGATGCTGGGGTGATTTAAAGCTGAAGCTTCAAAGCCTTGTCCTGCTTTATAAAAGCATCAGTGTTTTCATGGCTGTTTCAGTGGCCAGTCAGAATCTGCAGGTGCTTCATCTGTCCTGGGGGAGGGAGGGAATGACATTTCTGAGAATGCTATTTTGAAACCATGATGAATGCTTACATATTTCCTCTAACACAGGCATTTAAATACCTGCATATCTTCTTCAGCAAAAGTCATGTGTAGATTATTATACCTTGTTATTGTCTACCGAAGTTAATTAGTCCATTCTCTCCCCAGTCTCCACTCCTACCTTCACCACTATCATATGCACACACACACACACAGTACTTAACAGACAGCTGCAAAATAAGCAGAGAAAAGAAAATATTTGGCTACCATGCTGCTGTTCTCATGTATATAAAAAAAGATTAGACATAGAGAGAATATTTGAGATGGAAGTAACCCCTGAGAGATCTTTTCGTACTACCCTAATTCTACCAAAACAATAGTGAAATGACTTGTCCTAGGACACTCAGCCAGAGAATGTCAGATGCCAGGCTAGCATCCAGGTGTCTAACTAGCTGTCTGGCTTTCTTTCCAGGGCAGCATGCTCTCTTCCCATTAAAAGAATCAGGTCCCTGCAGCTTGGCTAAACAGTGATTAATGCACAGATGTCACAATGAGACAGAAAAACCTGAGGAAAAGATAAGAATCATATACATTTTCAACCATGATACAAAGGAATAAAATGGAAAATAGTATGAAATGAAGAAAAGCAAAATGTTAATAGAACATCTATCTAACAAAACGATCTGCCTAGTCAGGAATTCTATTAGAAGGCAGAATTGTCCTTTGAGGAAAGAAGCAGAAACATTTGGAAACAGCCAAGAAAGCAAATGCTGCTTGCAAAAGTCACATTGATTTATTTCTCTCTATATATTTTCATCTGAAATATTAGAATCATTCAGTCATTCAAGCATGGATTCTCACTGTAGAAAGTGCAATCCTGCCTAGGCTCTGTAAATTAGTAACACTGTAAATTAGTGCAACTAGGACTGAACCAGCATTTCCTTCTTTTCTTCTAGAATTTAGATCATTAGAGGGTACAATCCTGCCTTGCTCTCTGAGGAAAAGTCTACCTGATATGACCTGATAGATATTTTTGCATCTACAATTTCTCTTTTGCTATATTCTGTCTCCTATTACACTAATCTCTATCTGAAATGTTCTACACATTTTTATTAAAATATCTCCTTGATGCTTGAGAGTCCTGAGTTCCTGAGCCTGAAACCCTTGCATCCTCAAGTGTATCACCTTTTTTACTGTGAAACCTGATGGATTTTCTTGACAAACACAATGACAACAGGAACATTCTTAGAGGCATTCGATAATATAATGATAAACCAGACAATATTATAAACCAGACCAGGTCCTCCCAAGTATCTCTGCTTTTCCTTTAAAAGAACCTAAAGAAAGGCTGCACTAAGAATTAAAAAGAACAGATAAAATTTATATCAATTGAGAATGTGTTTTAGCCTGATAGAGAATCTTTGTTAGCTAAAGGGAGGATCAAAAGATCAGGTATTGTGTTAAAAATCTTAATAAGTAAGATGGAGGATAGAGAGATGATAGTCAATAGACAACAAAAGGGTTTTTTAAAAAAAGCAAATTTTGATTCCTTCAAGTATCAAAACAAGTGGATTTTCATAGCCTCTCTATTCTTATTTGCTTCTGAGGAAGAAAAAAATTGAATATATATCTGGCTGGTGGGGTAATCACAGACACATGGTGTGTATGTTTGCTCTGGAGAGCTATCAGGAGTATTAATGGACTTCTGTGTCAGTGTCCTGTCAGGAATCGGTTTTCCCAACCTCAGCGCTATTAACATTTGGGGCTGGATAATTCTTTGTTGCGGGAGGGAGTAGAGGCAGGAAGGGGGCTGTCTTGTGCATTTTATAATGTTTAGCATCATTCCTGGCCTCTACCCGCTAGGGGCCAGTAACACCCCCCAGCTGCAGTAACTAAAATGTCTCCAGACATTGCCTCGTGTCCCCTAGAGAAAACCACCAGACTAGAGGGAATGGTTCTCATTTTGGAAAATAGGCTCAGTTGTCCAATGTTTTTTGGACAGTCCTACTTATACAATAAGCCATGTTTCCTAAGATTTGTTCAAAACATAGCAGTCACCTCATGGTCCCTGATGTTTCCAGTGGATTGACTAATGGCTGGTTCTCCCATAGAACTCAGAGCTCAAGTTATGAGGGAGACATGTGTCAAAGAGAATTGAGCAATTGCTTATTGACATATAGAGTTGATAGGATCAAATAGATACAAAGCCAACTACATTTTTGAGGAGATATAATGTCAACAAAACATTGTGAAAAAAATTAAAGACCTAAATAAATGGTCATAGATTGCAAGGTTTAATATAAAGGCTGCAACACTTCCCAAAGAGCCATCACCATAGAGTTTTTAAATACGATTATCTGAGACAAAAATGACTTTGAAGCCCCCAGTCTTCTATAGAAAGCAGGCCAAGTCGCACTAGAAAGCGTATTTTTCAGTGCCCTTTTTAGATATGGCCAAGCGGGATGATAGTGGGGAAAGGAACCTCTCAGAGCCATGGAGAAAAATGATCTGGGAAGCTCCCCCAGGGAGCAGAACAACAGGCCAAAGAACAGTCCGTACCCCTAAGGGGGCCTTTACCATGTCATCCCACAAAGATTTCAGAATTGCTATGAATCAGTGACTGCTGCATGATTTCCACTTTACCGTTTCTAAGTGGGAGTGTTTATTATAGTTACCTTATCCCTCTATCACCACTATATGTTGGGCATGTCAGGGGTAGGTACCTTGGCTTGTTAGTTTATTAGTGAATGGATCAAGAGGAGCCATATGAGATCCAGTGCTTTGAGTTTGAAATGTCATTGGATAAGACTTTGGGGTGTCTTCTTTAAAGAAGAGGTGGAAGTATTTTGAATATAAAATAAGGAAGTAAATATTTGTCCCCAAAAGAACAGACTGAGGCAGATTTTATTACTCTTCTCAATTATTGGCTGTCCTTCCCTAGGGAATGATTATACATACTGCTCATTTTTCTTTTGATTTTCAGCACCTATCCATATGGGTGACTGTCTCTTTGATATTAAGCTTGATCATAAGACTTTCTTTTGCCAATGAAATGTGGATAGAATTAATGTATACAACTTCCCAGAAGATTAACCATGTTATAGTTCAATCATCACTTCTTTTCCTCCATCACTTTGTCCAACGGAAAGCATTGAATAGACACTATCAAATCAATTCAGAGATTTCAGTAGAAGGAAAGATGGCCATGATCTTGGTTAGGCCTTGAATGTGAGCGTTTTTAAAAATCAGCCTTGTTTCTCAAAGCATTATTCAATTTTATCTTTTGCTGGTTGCAAATGAAAATTAGTAGCACTTTTCGATTTCATTTACAAATTAGAAGATTCTTTCTTGAGCACTGTCATTCTTGTATTACCTTGTTAAATGTAAAAAATAGAAACTAAGTTACACTAGTAACATTCTGTTTCTTATCTTCTTCACCTAAATCCACAAGCTAATTAGGTAAATGATCTGCCTTCCTGAAAAAGCCAGATGTAAGCAATGCGATTTTGTTTGTTTGTTTTATTGAAGTATAATCGATTTACAGTGTATTAATTTCTGGTATACAGCATAATGATTCATATGTATATATATGTATATGTACATATATATTCCTTTTCATATTCTTTTTCATTATAGGACATTATAAGGTACTGAATATAGTTCCCTGTGCTATACAGTAGGACCTTGTTTATCTATTTTGTATGTAGTAGTTAGTATCTGCAGATTTCGAACTCCCAATTTATCCCTCCCTACCCCCTTTCCCATTGGAAACTATGTTTGTTTTCTATGTCTGTGAGTCTGTCTCTGTTTTGAAAATAAGTTTATTTGTGTCCTTTTTTTTTTTAAGATTCCACATATAAGTGACATCATATAGTATTTTTCTTTATCTTTCTGGCTTGCTTCACTTAGTATGACAATCCCCAGGTCCATCCATGTTGCTGCAATTGGCATTATTTTATTCTTTATTATATGGCTGAGTAGTATTCCATTATAAATATATACCACATCTTCTTTATCCAGTCATCTGTCAATGAACATTTAGGTTGCTTCCATGTCTTGGCTGTTGTAAATAGTGCTGCTAATGAACATTAAGATGTATTATATTTTCTTACAATGATTCTATCTTATAGAGTTAATCACTCTGTCCTCTGTACAATATCTGTACCTTGTACAAAGTCCTGTCTCTGCATGTCTCCCACCATTTTGTAGTTATTTGTATACATGTCTGCCTCTGACACCAGAACATAAAAACAAAGACAGCATTTTATTAACTTTGTATCCCCAATGCTTAAGACATATTCAACATGTGCTTGCCATTCTGAACTCCCTCTTCCATGGAACCTCTCTTTTTCACCTGTTTCTCAGGGCTATCTCTCTGAAGTCTTCTCTCCTCTTCACATCCTTTCTTTTCACTATCCCTCTTTCATCAGTATTTCTTGGCCCTTTTAACAATAATGAAACAACGGTAGATCTGAGAAGCTGAGATCTTCATCTGCTGTGTAAGCAGACTATGCGTGTCTTTTCAGAGAGAGACAGCTGCCCTTATATTTAGAATAAGGACAGCACAAAGCCTGCATATAGCTCATGCTTGATGGATATTTATTGTTCAATACAGGCTAAAGAAACCTGCCCTATAACTAGTGTTTCTATCAGTGTGACTATCAAATCAGACATCGTGATAATTGATTGAGATCTGGGTGGGATGGAGAGACATTCTTAATGGTTGATTGACTGAAAAATCCATCACTAAACAATAATACAGTCAATGTTATATTCACAGCTTATATATTTCTGATAAGAGTTTTTAATCCACACAGGCATTGTTTTTCTAGAGGTTGACTTGAAGCTCACTGGTTTGATAGTTATTTTCTCATAAAAATCATGTCAACTTGACCCAACTAGAGATAGAAGTTTTCCAAGACCCAAACAGCCAAAATGTTTCAGATTTGAAAAAAGATATATGAACATTAATTAACAGATTAGTGTCTTCCCAAGAGTATATCTTAGTGAGAAAATTTGTTGCCATTTATCTTGAATAAATCCTTTAAAACAGTGTTACTCAAAGTGTAGTCCATGGACAAATGCCAGTCTGTGAACTGTTCATTGTCCGTTCATGATGAGATAAATACAAAAATTAAGAATGAGCATTTAGAAAATTTTATAGCAGCATGACAGTAATTTTATGTCTGGGGAATCTAGTTATAAAAACAGGCATGGTATTTTGTATTTCTTTTATATTTCATTTTTCTAGTATTAATTTTATTTTGTTTTATAAAAATATTAGTCTGTGATGATTTGGATATTAAAAAAAAAACTGTCCTTTCCCACAGATAGCTTGGTAAATACTCATTGAAATACTATGTTTCATCTCTGCTTGTTTGCTAGTCTTACTTGCTTTATTCCAATCTCCATACTTCATTCCATTTTCTACTCACTGCCATTTTCTCCGAACATGCTAAACATAGATGGTTTTCTCTCTTTAATCAGCAGGCGGTAGGTGTGTTAGAGATATGAAGCACTGATAACACCCTCATTTAAAGCCGTTGGTATTTGGGGATTCATTATGGTCATGACGCTGAGAAAGCCCCATGCCAGTCCCTTTAACAATGTATTTATCCTTTAGAGTGTGGAAAAGTTTGTTCCTGTTGGTTGTGACTTTGGCTTCTGAAATTATTGAGCTATAATAGGCTTTAATAAATGATCCCTTCCCTGCCGTGTTCACAAAGACCATGTGGCCCTTGCGACGCTGGAGAAGTTCATCTTAATCCACCATGCCCTTCCAGCATTACTAACCCCCACATCATCTCTGCACAATCCAATAAATGTCGGTTCTCCATGAGTATTATTTCAATTGAACTGATATATTGTTCATTGTTATATTTCATTTGATTCTTGTGCTGAGCAGTCAACCTGTCTCCAGGAGAACTATGTTTAACTGATTATGTCCTAACCTATGACGTCATATTTTTTAAAGAACATGATTTGAAGACATTGATATCTATTGCCGTTTACAGTTCCCTTTCATCCAGATTGATTATCTGCTCATGACAGGGATGTGAATGATGGAGTGGAGAGAGCAAGACCAAAGCCAGGGAGACCAGTTGTAAGGTTACTGCAATAATCCAGGCAAGAAGAATAATGAGGGGCTGATTCAGGACAGTGATGGGGTGACGGAGAAGAAAGGATGAGCGTGAGGAAGAGTTAGGCACACAGACAATAGGACTTGGTGTCTAATTAGATGTAGAGGGTAAGAATGAGAAAAAGTTGAAGATAACTTCCCAATTTTTGGCCTAGAGCAACTAAATAGATGGTGATGAGACAGGAAGACTGGGGGAAGAACAAGTTTGGAGAAATATGGGGAGAGAGGAGGTGATACATTCAGCTTTGAGCATATTGAGTTTACCAGCGTGACATCCACGCAGTTGGATATATGGGTCTGAAACTCAGGAGAGAAGTCTGGGCTACAGGTTTGGATTTTTGAAGTCACGGATGTATAAGTAAATAAAACTAAAGAACTGAATGAGGACATAGAGATGTGTCATATTTTAAAGTGCCTTAGAGCTGTTTCAGTTTATTCAATTTCCCTTAAAAGTTAAGATGTTTATAACTATGGTTTCTCTATCTTTCGGGAGGTGTAACAGGATAATTTAGTTGCATACGAATAGTTTACATACGGGCATTGTGGGATTCTATGAAAAGCAAATCTAATCAGTAAGATCAGTTGAAATATTTTTTAAATACAGAACTCTGTCTTCTGGTGCAGTCCAGATTATCCACATCCCCCTCATCCAGCTCTCCTCATTAACAGGAACAGCACACAAATGTATGTATGAAGATTTTATGTGTCAAGCCATTTGGTTCAATTCAGTCATCACATGACCCCCTCAAGGATATCAATAAGCCTATGTCCAGATGAGAAAATGAACTTAGAGATATTACATGAATGGAAAGTGGCTAAAGTCACCATACTTTAGCATTGTGAATCTCCAGCCATCTGGTAACTTGGGGTATTGGACAGGAACATATTCAGAGCCCTACTCTGCACTGCATGGTCACCCCACATGCTGATACCTCTGTCTGCCTCAACCAAATTAGGCACCAAAAAATAGCCAGTGTTTGAACCACAAAATTTTTATGGTTCATGCATTGGCTTCTTTAGCTACACCCCCAAACACAAATAAGAGATACTAATGGACACAGGAGAGAGAGTTGTGTTTCAAATGAATGTCTTACTGGTTTTGGGGGGGGAAAAATTACCAAAAGTACATCAAGAGGCCTGGAAATGTTCACCATATTTCACCCTATTTCACTCAGTAATCCTGATTGTACAAAACTCTCCTAAGGAAATAATCAGAAAGGCACCCCAAAATTTATTTATAATGAATAATTTTAGTAAGCATCTACAAGTCCCAGGCACTATGCTGAGAACTGGGAATGTATCTATCAATAAGTCTCTATCCTCTAAGAGCTCACGGTCCAGAGTACCAGGGGATGTGGTGCCCACAAAGATAAAGAACTTGACTGGGTATCATGAGAATAGGGAAGAGGAGGATCTTGCCAGCCTGGGGCAGAGAAAGCTTCCAGGAAGAAGTGGTATTTGGGCTGAGGTGATAGTAGGTATTAGACTTGGGAAGATAGAAGGGAAGGACACTCCAGAGAGAAGCAACAACACAAGCAAATTGATAGGAAGAAACCTACATCAGAGTCTTTCAGGAATGGGCAGTTTGGAGATGTCACACATCGTGTTCTGGAGACTCACTTTTACTCTGTAGGTCAGATATTCTTCCAGTGTGTCCAGAGTAGCCCTAGGGTTTCTCAGAGGAACTTCGGGGGCCTTTGTCAACAGGAAGGTGGGGTGGGGCTGGAAAGTGGTCCAGGCTCTGAACACCACCCCTAGTTCCCTAGGAAGTTTTACTTAAGATAGTTACAGGGAGGTGTCCAGTGCTGAAAAGAAAGTTTGGAAGCTTTTAATGAAGAGCTCTGGGAGATCTTTAAGCAAGAGAGTGACCAGAATAGATGTACATTTCAGGTAGATTACACTAGTAGCTATGGGAAGGATTCCTTTCTCAATATTTACTTACAACTAGAAACAACCTAAATGTCCAATAATGAATGTGATGAAATAATAGCAATAATAAATAACTACCATTTATTGAATGCTTCCTGTGTGCAGACACAATGCTAAGTGCATATATACTCCATACCATTTAACCTTGATAGAAATCACATGAGGTGAGTATTATCAGTATTTTATAGATGTGAGAACTAAGGGTAAGTAGCTAGTTTTGATCGCCCAACCATTAATGGGTGGGGTTGAAATCACAATCCATCTGACTCTTAAGGGCATGTCATTCTGCCTCCTGAGTTATGATAAATCCACATGGGGAAATGTTATTCAACCCTTTAAAATCATGTTTTCCAAGACTATTTAATTATATGGGGAAAACATCTATAGAATAATGTCAAATTAAAAACCTCAAGTACAAAAAATAGAATCATTCCAATTTCGTTAAACATATTAAAATGTTCAAAATATTTATCACTGAGTAATAGAACTTCATTCTTATATTTTTCCTCCAAATTTTCTAGAATGAGCATATGTTCCTTTTATCATTAGAAGCATAACAAAAAGTTATATACATATATTTTAAATATCTTATTCAAGATGAATTGCTGTCATCACTCATTCTCACCCTAGACTCAAGAGGAAGGATCAGTTAGTGCTCTAACACATCTTCCAGAACAACAGTAGGAAGTACGGTATGTGCAGGATGTAAAGGAAGTTGGTCTATGCTAATTACTAGTCATATAGCCTTGAAGTTAAATTCTCTGGATCTCAGTTTCTCTGCCTAGGAAATGAGGAAGTTAGGCTAAGTAGTCTTTTAATTTCTAAAAACACTGAATTTCATAGTTTTTTTTTAGTCCAAATGAAATCAGATGGGGGCATAAAAAATATATATTAAATTCTTCTTGCTTTCGTTACATTTTCATGGGCACTTAGGGTGGGTTCTTTGGGTCTTGGCTATCTGATAATATAACAATACGCTCAGATGCATTCAGCATCTGAGCACTGTTCCATGCTTTCAGAAACATTTTTCTCATCTCATCTTCACTAACACCTTTTGAGATGAGCATTATTATCACTATTTTTGCTGGTGTAGATCAAGGAGTTAATGAACTCACAAAAGGTCTCTTATGATACATTGCAGCCAGATTCAAACCCAAATGCTTCTTTGCAAATTCCTAGAATCTTGTTTGTTCAGATGTGGAATTATTTGTTTGCTTTATCATTTCAACTACCTACTGTATTGGTTATGAAAAACACAATCCTTGCCCTCAAATGTTTTGAATTCTAAAAGAAAGACAAGGTTCATTTAAAGAAACAATTCTGAAATTAAAACTAAGAATGATATGTAATGGGGACAAATGAAGGCTTTCGGCAATGTCTCTGTATTCTTTAGTGAGAAGCAAACAAAAGGACATTATAAAATTGCAAATGGGGGCAGAAACAGTCACTTGTCATTAGTGTCAGGGTCATTTTAATGAAAATTAACCCCAGAAATGCTTGACTAAGCAGAGGAAATCTAGGCATCATTTGGATCCTGACAGAACCAGGGCAGTTAAATATTTCCTACCTGCATATGAGCTTAAAAGAATAAATCAGTCCAAAGCCACTGACCATGCTAATTGCTCTAATTATCATTGCAGGAAATACTAGATAATATCTATGAGATATAAAAGATAGCCGCAGCCCAGAATAATCTTGCAACCACAGAATTCCCAGAGGAATATTCAGACAGTACTCACAAAGCCTGGACCAGCCCCAGTTAGATAATAAAGCATAAAAACATGTACTTTGACAGACAGGATGGATTCCATAGCATAAAATGTAGTCTCCTGCTGAGGATGACCCTGTTCAGTGAGAACACAGCACTGACAGGAAGAAATTGGGCAGGCCATCTCAGAAAGTTATTACTGGTAGCTTAGAGACACTTTGGCCCCTGAAGATTGATATTTTGTGTGTGTGTGTGTGTATGTATACACACACATGCACATGTGGCCTCAGGTAAAGGAACAAAATGTGGTGATTTGTTCATCAGCAATCCAGCCTTATTTCTTGAAATGTGACTATTAACCTATCATTTATGGGCTATGTGAAGAGAATTATGTCCAAGTAAGAGCTTCTGGGATTTTGTGAGGGGCTATCAACTTCTTAAATTCCCTGCTGTCCTGAGATGAAAGAGTCGCCAAAGGTGGTAAGTTTGATCTTAAAAGTAAGTAAAAACAGGTGTTCTGGCCCTGATCAGCACTGATTTGCCATCTGGACAGCATTCGGTGCGTGGAGAAGGATGCGTGGTTTATCACACTTAGGTATTGCTTCTCCAGGCAGTTAGAGCCTTCTAGGTAGTTAAAGACGTAACTGTTTTACGTGCTCTAGTTCTGTGAGAAATGTTGACATGTGGATAAAGTATGATGGATCAAAGAGCACTGGTCCAGAAGTTGGGAAGATGGCCTCAGCCTCACCACTGTGCCTCACAGGTAAATTAATCTACAGGTGCCATTAACTCTCCATTATCAAGAGCAAAACTATATGTTTATTTGCATAAATAGCAAGTGAAATAATATGTCAAAGCACTTAAATTTCACTGTAAGTAAAGTATAACAAAATTTAAGGAGCGCTTAGTATGTGCAAGGTACAGGTTCTGTGGGAGACACAAGCAAGATATGACTCATAACTTTAGAGAGCTTGGAATCCAGCAAGGTGACTGACAGATTCACACACTGCAACCAACTGCAGTATAACAGACGTTGGGATCATTGCTATGAGAAAGTTTATTCGGTCATTCAAATAAGTATTAGAAGGCACTGTGCACAATCTAAAAGTAAATTACGTCTCTCTGAGGTTGGGGGAGGCAGAATCATAAAGCTTTATGGAAATGAATATTTGGACTGGGCTTTGAAGAAAAGGTTAAAATTTGTTAGCCAGGGGCAAGTGAAGGCAGGTGTGACACAAGTAGTGTGGGAGTAAAAGGCATGGAAACAAACCGAGTGTGTTTGGGAATTATTGAGTGGTCTGCTTGGGCAAAAGTCAAAAATGTGTAATTAGAAAAGGAAGAAGCAGTGAGAGATATGCTTGAAAAGATCACCGTGGCCAGAGTTACGGTGTCCAGGTTGAAACACTTGAGTTCTATTTCTGTAGCTATCAGAGGCTCGGAGCAGAGGAGTGACACGATTATATGTCTGCTGTAGGACAGAATGTTTGTCAACAAAGGAAGGCTTTTGCAAGAGCTCAGACAAGGGAAAGCCAAATGCAGGCAGAGGGGAATGGAAAAGAAAGATGGTACAGAAGATGTGGAGGACAGAATCCACAGAACCTGGCACCTATTTGGACATGGGGCCAAAGAGAGGACAGAGGTGAAGATGATACTTCTCAAGTGTAGCTATTTGCCTTTTTTTTTTTTTAAGCTTCAGAGAGCTTAGTGCAGTACCCCTCCTCTGTTGTCAGGCCATGTCTGCTTACTTCCCTTCCACTGTCAAAGTCTGTCTGGAAAGGGTGTGAAATTCATCCTGCCTGGTAGGAGTTTACAGTGTTACCCTTCTCAGGTATTTGCCCTTCAACAATTTTCTAAGCTTTCAGGTAGAGCTAGAAAGTTTTCTTTAAAAAGAAAATTCCTAATGTTGGCTAGTTATTTTCCTACTAACTAGGAAGTATTTTATTCTCAAGTTTCATAAATTTCAAACTTTGCCTTGGTCCAGCCCTGTTTGCTGGCAGAGATGATATTCAAAATACTGAATAACTCCTTACAGCATAGTCACTGGCTGGTCCATGAAGAACACAATCACAAGCAAGTGTGAGGGCCATGGCAGATCATCTAGCTGAGTGTCAGCTTCGATATTGGCATCTTCTGGGTTATTAGAGACTTACAAATAAGGATGGGCCAACAGACCTGTATCAAGAATTACACTCAATTTTTTGAAAACTAAATTAAAACACAGTGAAGAGTAAACTACAATTCACTGCATTGTCACTGAATTTCCAAAGCCTAATGATTCCAGTCCACTAACTACATTTTTGTTTTAGAAGTCTACTGGCTACTGATCTATAATTGTTTCCTAGACAAGGTAGGAAGGAGTTGTGAAAATTTTGTGGCATGATACCCTTCCTCAACTCTAAGCTTTCTCCCCTGGGCAGGGGGATTTTTCCCCGGTGCCTTTGAGATGCTTTGGAGGAAATGAAGCAAAGCTGCCACTTGTTCCTTGTCCTGCTGCATTCCACTTTTCATCTGCATCCCGGAGTGGCAGACCCCTGGCCCAGTCAGGCTGTGTATCATGACAGGCTAGCCTGCCTCTTATTATCCACTCAAGATTATTCACTCCCTCTTTTATTTGAAAGACACAAATGATTTAAAATACCACCGATAAGGCTGCAGCTGTCCCCGGAAATAGAGTTCTGATTAAATTCCTACTGCTCCTTTAAGAGCCAACTTAAATGTCACCTCTAAATAATAAGCGCTGACATTTACTCAGTGCTTACACTAAGCCAGGCACTTTGCTAAGGACTTCTAATGGATTTTCTCATTTCACCCTCAAAATAAACCTCTGGGGTAAGTACTAGTATTATCCCCATTCTACAGATGTGGAAACTGAGAGGTTAAACAACTTACCCAATGTCTCGTAGCTGCAAAGTAGGAGAGCCAGCAGTCCGACACTTGGGCCCTCAGTGCTGGTATGCAGTAGGCGTTCAATAAATGACCCAAGTGGTGGACCGTCTGTGCTTCCCTTTGCAGTGTTTTCAGCGTGTCCTTTACAACAGCTGTCATATTTGCAGTGATGTATCCAGTGCTTGTTTTTCCATTTCTTAGCAATGCCACCATTGTATCCCCTGAGACCTGGTACCATGCCTGGCATATTGTGGGTGTGCAATAAACATTTGTGGAAGAAGGCGATAGAGGGAGGAAGGACAGGAAGAACAAAAAGGCTTTCTAGTTTGAGTGTTGAAAAATAGTGACCCCATATGTACTTTTGAATAAAAAGAAGCTGTGTCACTGAGGGCTGCACGGGTCTTAGATTTAAAACACCAGGGTTGCAATCCCAGCTCTGACCAAGTAACTCCCATGCATAGACTTTTACTTTGAGCCTCAGTTTCTACATCTTGTAAAATGGTTTTCTTTGGAGACCATGAAAGTTAAATGAAATCACATACATGAATGAAGCCAGCAAAGTGCCTGCTACTCAATAATCTTTGGTTATGTTGTTGAATAAGAGGTATGCGGAAGGGACTGACATATTTCACATCATGTAGAGGCACGTGTAGTTATCACTGATACAGAACATACTGCAGGAGACTAGTAACTGTTTTGAGTGATTAGGCCAAATGGCTGTATGTCTAAACATTAAAATATGATTTATGCAAGTATCACTAGGAACATCTATTTTACATCTCAATGCCATCTTTACTGAGATGTGGATCTGCTTATATTTATAATGCAAATGCATTGTGCTATTCCTGGTCACAGTAGTCCAAATGTCTGTTCTTTTTCCTTCCCACCATCCCTGCCTCCCTCCCGAGCAGCAGCGTGTGCATTCCTTCCCCACTCTCTCTCTCCACCACCCTTCATCTGCCTGTCACTTTTCAAAGACAAGCTCCTCTGAATGAAATCTCTGCTTTCTTTGTTTTCCTGGTTTCCATTTTGTATCCTAAAATATTCACTTCAAGTTCCGCTTGACAGACGTCCCTAATCTAATCTCCACGTCTGCTTTCTAATTTTCACAGTCAGGATAAAACAAATAGGTTGGAGTTAATTGCCGGAGCAGCGGGCCGGAGCTCTGAGCTGTGATTTATGAGCTGAGAGCAGGCGCTCTGCAACACATTTTTCTTAATTTATTTTTAATGAGTCTCTCAATTAATTTTCTTGGAAACATCTTAATGATGTTGGAGGCGGGTGTTAATGAGGTCTGCACCAGCTCCTAATTTTGCATATTTTAAAGTGCCTAATGTCATCTTGCACCCTTTCTTTCCACTTGAAGAAGAGTTGAGGGAGGGGAGAGATGATTGTTGCACTGAGAATTTTCACTCTTCACGCTTCAGTCTTTGCTTAACCTTTCAGACTTCTGGGTTTATAGTGTGTCTCAGAACAGTCGTGTGCTTCCTGCTCCCCTCCCTGACCTGCTCTGGGCTCCCTGAGTCTGAGGAGCCACTAAAGAAAAGGGAGAAAAGACACAGTTCCCAGGAAATTGCAGGTTCTGGGGAACCACCAGCAGCCCTTAGTGATGGCGTCTGGAGGGTACTTTTGCTAGTTGATCTAACTTTTCCTAAAGCAGGCAGTGAATGGGGGAAATAGTAGTGGAAGAAACAACTCAAGGAGTGTCTTATTAGCATCTGGCCATTTGTTCAGAGACCCTGGTCCCCCAAATGCCTCTGCAGAGCTCAAGGCACCAGAT
Organism: Vicugna pacos; assembly: GCF_048564905.1. Taxonomy (NCBI): domain Eukaryota; kingdom Metazoa; phylum Chordata; class Mammalia; order Artiodactyla; family Camelidae; genus Vicugna; species Vicugna pacos. The sequence goes on from NC_132995.1 coordinate 44,150,800, forward strand.
TCACCTCTGCATCCTGCAAGGCCCAGAGCAAAGTGCCTGAATACGGTCTCTGGGCCCTCTCTGATCCCTTTCAGTTCCAAAGGCAGCCTCCATTAAGTCCTCTTTAATTTTCATTCTGTATTTGCTAGTTAGGACTTATTTTTCTGATTAAATAGCCATTAAATGCTTATGGTAGAAAATTTGGGAAATGCAAAAGAATGGATCAAATAAGAAAAACCAAGTTCCATTGACTAAAAACAGCCACTATTAAAATTGTGAGGTTTCCTTCTAGACATTGTGCTTTTTCTTTTCATGGGCTTTTGATTTTATTTTATGCAATTGTGATGATACTGAATATCATAATTTTCCCTTAACATTATAACATAAGTAACAAACTCCTTTCATAGTTTTTAATGGCTGTTTAATATTCCATCTAGCAGATTTGCCAAACCATTCCACTGTAACTGGGCATCTAAGCTAATTCTCAAAGTGTTATCACAAATACTATTGTGATGAACATCTTTGTACAGAAAACTTTTTAAAATTAGGGATTATTTCCTTTGGAATCACCTGAGGAATTACTGATTTGAAGAGTATAATCCTTTTTAAGACTCTTGATGTATATTTCCAAATTATTTTCCAAAGAGTTATGCCAGTTTATTTCCAATAGTAACATGAGTGTGTCTATTTCTTCAATCTTGCCATGGCACAGAGTATTACAATTGTAAAAAGTTTAACTAATCTGCCAGATTTAAATGCATTTCTTTAATTTCTCCACCAAGTCCCCTCTTGGAGTAATGTTTCAGTTAAACTGAAGGCTGCTTTTACTGAGGAACTTCCTGTGCCATGAACCCCAACGTGGCCAAGACCCAGGTTCTTCTGATGGTATGTAGTAAAGACTCAACAAGTGTGTGTTAAATGGACTTATCCACGAAATGAAAAGTTGAGGATGTATCTCTGAGTGCCCTGTATCTACCTGAATCTGCCCAATGGCCTCTCCAGCTAAGCATTTCAAAAACTGAGTGCACATCTCCTCACTCTCCTTTCCCATCTGAAGTAAAGTTGGCCCCACTGAGCAGCTCCCATAGGCTCCAGACGTGGGGGTCTTCTGCAGTGCAGCCCTGCCCTCACAGCCCCCAACATCCACACATTCAGTCAGCCAGCAAGTCCTGTGCACATACCTCCCTACCTGACTGCCTCCCCCCTTCCATTTCCACAGTCCTGTTTCAGACCCCTGTGTCTCACCTAGACTAATGCAAAAACCTCCCAACTGTCTTCTGCCCTTTCCTCTGTGTTTTAGCCTCTAAAGTGCCAGAGTGCTGCATTTTTTAACACAAGCAAAAACCCCACAGTGATTCCCTCCTGGTATGCAGAACATAGTCCAAAATTATCAGTATGTCACTAGGGTCTTTCACACAATTTGACCTCCTAGAATATTACTCATTTCTCATATATGCCCTGCATTTTGTTCAGGCCATTTGCTAAGCCTGAGATGCCCCTTTTCCACTCCCCATCTAGCAATTCCATGCCACCCACTCTGTGAAGGTTTAGTCACCACCTTGGCTTCCACCTGTGCATCCCTTGCACATGGTAGGTGCCTAGTGAATGTCTGGTGAAGGAATGTAGAGATAAGGCACCTATAGAAAGGTATTTCCTTCAAAGCTGTTACCCACTGTACTTTCTGGACTGTTTCATACTCTAGGTCGGGTGTTCATATTTGAAGCTTTAAAGAACCCTTAGATGTTAATATTTTAAACTTTTAAGAATACTCCAACCTTGGGGGGAAAAAAACAGTTTCTTAAGGCATTTCTGCTTTCTGGTAGACTCCATTGATTTATTGCTGGACAATTCTTAATTTCCATTAAAGTATCTTTTGAGTTCTTTTCCCACTGATTCCTTGTGTTTCATGTAAGTATTGTCAGACTATTCCCTAAGACAAGACCACAGATTCTAGCTTTAGGGGACAGTTGGTTCAGATAAGATTCTTTACCCAGTTGCAGACCTTAATATCTAGTGATCTTACAGTTAAAACAGACTCTTTCAAACATCTTAAAGCTGAAGGATTTTTTTTAAGCCTTCTGACCAATAGCAATAATTTACCTACAACTGTGATTCTTTGACGCTGTTTGTCAAATAAATTAAAGTCATCAGAGTCATGATTTTTGAGATACTTTTAATTCCAGGTTTACAAAGGGAAAGAGCAGAGATGACCAGTGGATGAAAGCCAACATGAACAAACAAGGATAATTACAATAGTTTTAAATTTAATGTTGAAGATGGCTGGCAGTGATTATGTTATAAAACATTACTATTTCTAATATTGACCACTATATTTAAGTTATGGTTAATATTATAATTAATGAATCCTTCATTTTATTTTTAATGTTTAAAATTTTCTCACAAAATGTGTTAGTCATGATAGGTTTTGCTATAGCAAACTACCTCAGATTTCAGAGGCTTGACACAACAAACGTTTCTATTTTGCTCACACAAAGTTTAAGGTAGATATTTTTAGTAAGATGTCATTTCTGGGCATCTCCCTCGTGACTCAGGGATCCAGGCTCTGCTGTCCCCAGGGCATTCTTGGAGTCCTTCACTGGGTCCTCTGCTTTGGGCTGGCCAGTGAGTGAGGAGAGAGGATGTGAAGGTCTGACATTGTAGAGGTCACGTGTGTAAGTGGCATATCTCACCTCAGTGCTGTGCTGGAGCCAACTCACTACAGCTCATAAGAGCCACCCATTACATTTTCAGGCATTTTGTAAGCTGGTTGTTAAACACAGACATTATTAAAAATTAAACTATAAAAATATACAATTAAATTTTATAAACAGATTAGAAAGGTAATAATTAATCAGACTTCCTCTTTTACTACCTTTCCCTGTTATCTATGCCTGAGATTGTTTATATCTCATATCAGTAAGTGAGAAATGTTGTAGAATGGCAGCTACTGTGCTGCTCTTCCTGACTTGTTCAACCTGTTGGTTGTTTGAAATATGACGATGGTTGGGGTATTTACACTATGGAAATTGACAAACACTATAAATCAGGGCTTGATTTATTATTTTGTTCATTGCCTAGAGACTTCTAAAAGTTATAGAGAATGTACTAAAAGTCTAGATTAATTAAAAGCATGTTGTATCTGTAGCCATTACATTATGAATAGCACAAAATATCGAGGAAATATTCTTCTAGTATTTGATAGCCATTAACTGATTCAGCGGAGAAGTTGCCAACATTACTAGTGAACAAATAAATTCTGACATACATCTTCATTATTTCACTTACTCAATAATGTAAAAGAAAATATCAACCAATATTCAGGTTGGAACTATACTCATTCATCAATTGTAACCACAGGTTGGCTACAATACAAGAGTTCAGGAAAAATCAACAAGAGCATTCTGAGAGAATCAATTGGCTACATGGAAATTACAATAAAGAATGGTGCATATTTTTAAATATAATAGGTACGTTGTTAAATGTAAGTAATGTGCTTCACATCTTTTATATCAGCAAATTTATCATAAACTCAAGTCTATGTGCATATGTTGCTTTATGGAGAGCCTATTGTTAAACATTTACCAGCACACCACAGCCTCTACCTACGCTTTATTAGCCAGAACTCAATCACATGATTTCGCCTAGATGCAAGGATTGCAGAGTATTTAGTGTAGCTATGTGTCCACGAAGGAGAGAACTAGATGTTCATGAGCATAGCAGTCTCTCCCACAGTCTATCCTTCTGGTCACCGGACATCAGTTTCTTTATCTCCCCATGTGTAGAACACACTCACCTCTCCATAAAGGGGACATCCCAAAGTCCCATCCAGCAACAGCATTCTGGCTCAGAGTCCAGGATAAGGCACAGGTTTCTCCATCAAGTCAGATGTAACTCTTCTTAACGTGGCAACCGATGAAATAAAAGGTTATCTTCTCTCCTTTCCACCCCCACCCGATATACTATAGAAAAGCAGGGGCAAGAATTGAAACTAAAAATTCCTAGTCAAAAAAGGAATGAAAAGGAGGTACACGACAGTCACTCACTCTTAGCAAATGCTGGAACTCCACAAGGCTGGCATTGTGAAGGCCTCCTACCCTGACAAGGACCCAATTCTGCTGTAGAGGAAGAAATCCCTTAGTCTACAGATCACACCTGAGTTGGGTGTTGGGAAGTTCACCCTCCTTGGGGATCTGCTCATGTTGGGGAGCCTGATGGTGCTTTATGTCTCATGCAGTTAAAGGCTCCTTCAATCCAGACCCATGGTTTCTTTAGCAGTTCAGTTCTCTCAAAAACTAGTATAGGCTTCTGGTTTATTTGTTTCCCATTTGGTTCCATGAGCCATTAATTTCCTAGATATAATTTTCAACCCTGCCCTCATTCCTCTGCTTCATTACCCTCAAGCCAGTCTCTGTCAATTTAAAGGCACTAGCTTGAGGCCATCTGGAACCATCCATGGGGAAGTCCTACCTTCAGTCCTGTCTTTGCCACACTAGGCTGTACTGTTCACCTGAGAGGTTTTCCCAGGCCTCTGTCATGTATCCTCCACTGTTTGGAATCTGGAAGCAGTGAACTTTTTCAACCCTTTGACCATGCAAATGTCTGGACTCTTTTTATTCCTGTTTATTTCTGTTTACAGACCTGCCAATTCTCTCCTGAGTTCATCTCCTTCGTATAATAATGGCTCAGCAGAAGTAACCAATGAAAATGAAAACACATTACAAATAGTCTGTTTTCTAGACCCTTCCTCTAGAGCTGCCTTGCTCCACTTCCTTCTAGCATCTGACATTAAGGAGTCTGGTCTCTCATTCCTCTGTATGTGACCTGTTTTTACATCCCCTCTGGAAGGAGTTCAGGATATTCTCTTTACCCCAACTGTTCTGAAATTCCACAATGACATTCTTTGGTAAAGGCCTCATCTTTGTCTCCTGTTCTGGATACTCCGTGCACCTTTTCAGTCTGAGACCCATGTCTTCAAGTTTAGGAAATTGTCTGTATAATTCCTCTGATGATTTCCTATTTTCACTTTTATCTCTTCTCTGTCTAGAATTCCTGTTAGTTGGATGTGGGACTTCTAAATTAGGAGTCTGCAAATGTTTTTTGTAAAGGATCAGAGCGTAAACATTTTAGGCTTTCGGGCTATATATGGCACATATTCTTTTTTTATGTACAACCCTTTATGAGTGCAAAAAGCATTCTTAGCTTAAAGGACATACAAAAAACTGACCATGGGCTATATTTGGTCCATAGGCCATTAATTGCCAACCTCGTCTTAGGTATACATATGCTATGTCTCTTATCTATTATCTCATATTTCTATTACTTCTTGCTGTAATTTCTGGGAGATTTTCTTGACGTTACATTCCAACTCTTTGACCACATTTTTTATTTCAGAAGTTCTATTTTTAAATTCTAAGAACCCTTTCTTATTCTCCAAATGCTCTCTTATATAACATCTTCTCAAATCTCTCTAAAGATATAACTAGGGGTTGTTTCTTATTTTCCATTATTTTCCTGTTCCCTGCATTATTTCTATCTCCTCCATGTTCATTCTTTCTGTTTGTCTATTTTTGGTTTCTTCCTTTCAGTTTTGGGGTTTTTCTCAAAAACCCTTGGTTTTTTAATGTGAGATGCTCCTATTTAAATGCAAGATGCTAAGCACGGGGGACTTCATTTGGAGGCAGGAACAGGGCTTTGCTTTAGGGTTACCCGGTAGAGAATGTTAGGGTGGGGATGTCTAGTCCCTAGGAACTTCTGGTTTACCCAAAGAACACACTTCTGATCTCCTGCCTGGAGGGCAGATGTGTCGCTACTGCTGTTCTGTTCATTGAGACTAGGAGGTAGGAGGAAGATCAGCTGTTCTGGTCACTAATTTTATCCCGTGCCTATACCTAAATCCCAAGCTTTTTATCCACACCACCCTCTAAATTAACTTTAGGCTATGGCTTCCTCCACATGCTAAGTGAGTCATCTCATTCAGTCATCTGCTTTTTAACTTACAAAATTGTTAAACTTTCTCATCTGTTCGGGCACCTCTTTCATTCTCTTTCGGGAGTGGGTTTGTATCCATTTTAAAACTTCTGTACAATCATTTTAATAAGGTCTCAGATGTAAACAGAGATAAACACATGTAGGCAATCCACCATATTTAATCAGGAGTCGTAGGAGTCTTGTTTTAGGATTTTAAGATCACCTTGGATGAATGGAATGCTATTTACTGAGATCTGGAAGGCTGAGCACTCTTTAGAGTGAGCGATCTGAGTGAGGAGATTCACTAGGTAGAAGTCGTTTATCACTGCCAGGCAAAACCTTCACCACTGAGTGATACAATACTGAACATGTTTTGTTTACCACTAAGACTGTCACAAGCAGGAAAAGCTGAGTGTGACCTAACTCTTCTCCTTTATTCTTGAACCTTTAGTCCACCCCTGCTGCATAAGTTGATGTTCACATGGACTTTGGATACCGCCTTTAATATGAGAGGAAGTGGATGTTTCTTTGCTGAGTTTGTTTTACAGTGAGGTTTACTTTGAGTATGGCTACCATTGTCATAAAGCACATTTTTAGGAAGATTGGATGGAGTATTTCAACAGCTCATGGTACCCTGATACAAAAGTTTTTGTGAGAAACAAAATATTTAACACTTCAGCCTTTAAAAGGAAGAAAATTCTGACATGCTACACCATGGATGAACCTTGAAGACATTATGCTAAGTGAAATAAGCCAGTAACGAAAAGATAAATACTGTGTGATTTCACTTAGATGATGTATTTAGAGTAGTCAAAAATCACAGAGACAGAAAGTAGAGTCGTGGCTGCCAGGGGCTGGAGGGAGGGGGAACGAGGAGTTGCTGTATAAGGGTGTAGAGTTTCAGTTTTACAAGATGCAAAGAGCGCTGGAGATGGATGGTGGTGATGGCAGCACAACATCATGAATTCATTTAATGCCACTGAGCTGTACACTTCAAAATAGTTAAGATGGTATATTTCATGTTATGTGTTTTACTACAAGAAAAAAATGGAAAAATATTTAACACTGAGTTTTATATCATATCATTATTAAATTTGTTCAATAAACACTGATTGGGTAGCCACTCTACCAGGAATATGGTTAAGCATTGAGGAGTTGACAGTGAACGAAACAGACATGATTTCTTCCCTCTTGGAGCTTACATTCTAGCTAAGAAAAATAGATAATAAACAAATAAATATTTGAAATGAAGCAGGGTAAAGGAAGATGAGTGACAAGTGTGCTATTTTTTAGGGTAATCAGGGAAGTCCTGTCTAATTATGTGGCACTTGAGCAGAGACCTGAGTGATTTTCATTTCTTATACCATCTCCAAGGAGAATTTATCATTGTGGTTTAATGAAACACCGAGCACACACACACTAAAGAACTATACTTGGAGAAAGTTTTTAAATCTCAGTTACTCCTTGTTCTCATGGTTGATGCTGCCGCTATTAAAGTATTCATCTATGCATTCGCTTCTGCTTTTAGCCCACGGGATTTCATTGTTTCTCTTCACATTAACAATTGATATTTCCTGATATAGACTGAACTTTTCATCCAAAGTAATCAATGTGCTTGAGTTTCTTATCTCTCACCTGTGAAAATTAGGCATTATTTTCATTTTATGTACAAGGAAACTGAGGCACAGACACCTAAAATCACACAAGAAGTTTCTGGTGAAACGACACACAGACTTAAACCCTCCAGCTTTGAGTCTAGTTTGTTTCATAAGACCTAAGTCACCATGTTGCTGTGGGGATTGAATAGACAACTTCTCTGAAAGCACCTAGCACACCCTTAAGTGCATTGCAGAAATTTACTTTTCCTTCAATATCCTTTAACTAATAACTGGCCCCTAAGGTGATAAAACCACTCCTTTCACCATTCCTGGAGAAGGATTTACGTAGCAAAAGATCCACTTGGCAGGCATTTTTCTTTCTTCTTCAATTGTTTCTAGCCTCTTCCAGCATATGGTAGTGGGTATCTTGGTAATTTGGGAGCACTGGGAGGAGTTGACTACTGGATCATTTTAGTGACAGTGGTCACAAGATTAATTTAATGTATCCCTTGGCCTGTGAACTCCTGGAAAGCATTGCTCCTGCTGCAGTAGAAAACACACTTCACCTCCTCAACACTTTGTCTTACTTTGAGTCAACCATTGGGAGACTTAGAAGCCATGGGAGTGAAATTGCCCCCTGGTTTCCTCACAGCCTGTCAGTCTTTGTTAAATCAGAAAAGGCTGAAAAATGGATTCATTTTTGTTCTTGTCCAAACGTGGCAGCTGTTTAATTTCAATTAGCAAAGCTTGAAAAAGAATATTATGCCAGGACTAATTATAGCAGAAAGGGTTCCTTGCTCCCCTCCACTCCCCTCCTAATTGAGGATCTGCAGTGTCTCCCAGCAGGCCTCTGAAGTTTGGGTCCTGGGGAATTCTTCTGCCTGGGGCTTTGATGTAGCTCTCTTTTCAAACAAGTGACAGTTCAGGAAGCATAAGCTTCTAGGAAGGATTCATTTAACTTTTTAAAGTCTAAAAATTAGCTGTACAAATCAGACTTCTCTATACCCAATGCCAACTTGTTCACTTCAAGCCCTTGCTTTTTCCTCTCTGTAAGTAGACTGTCTGCTTTCAAAGCTCCTCCTCTTCTGCTGGGGAAGGCTAACCCCCTTCTCCTCCATGAAACAAGTGTTTGTCCTGGTTGACACATTAGAATCTCTACCAAGAAGCGAAGCAAAGCCCCCCCTACCTGCAACTTCTTAAGTTTCATTGCATCAGTCAGGATCTCAGCAGGAAAGAGAATTCCCCGCTCCCCAACCCTGCAATGGAGCAGATGAAGAAAATTTAAGGAAGGGGCTACTGACAGAGGGGAGGGGACAGTATTGAAAGAACAGGCAGGGAAAGGTGAGTCGCCCAGAGACTAGCAACAGCAGGAAGCTGTTACTACCACTAGAGTGGAAGAAACAAGGGAGGGACATAGTGTTATCAGAGCCGGTGAGAACCAGGAGAGTAGTCCAGCAGAAATTATAGTCACGGAAGGATGTGACCTTCCCAGAGAGGTTGAAACAGGAAGAAATGCTCTCTGGCTTTCCAGTCTCCTGCAGGTGCTTCCCTGGCCAACCCAGTCAGGGCAATTAACTTTGCTTCCTGTGAAGGGATCTTGTTTTCCCAGTTTGTGTACAGTCAACAAGGGCCAGGATTATGGCTTCTATTTGTTCTATATTCCATAGGTCTTAACCTAATACTGAGCATGTAAGTGCTAAATAAATGCTCTTATATTATTTGAGTATAATTATTACAGTGTAAAATATAATTGAAAAAAGAGGTATTACTAAATATTAGTATTACATCATATGTATAATATGTATAATATAGTGATATTTCTTCTTCTTCTTTTTTGTGGGGGGGGGGAGGAATTACAGTTGTCCTTTTGCACCTGGGAGGGATTGATTCCAGGACCCCCTACAGATACTAAAATCTGCAATGCTCAAGTCCCTGATAAAATAAGGTAGTATTTGCATATAACCTATGTGCATCCTCCCCTGTACTTTAAATCATCTCTAGAGTACTTATAATAGCTAATACAATGTAAATGCTATGAATGTAGTTGTGATTACAATGTAAATGCTATGTACATAGTTGCTTTTTAGAAATTTCTGGAATTTTTATTCTGCAGTTGGTTGAATCTGAGGATGCAGAATCCATGGATATGGAAAGCCAACAGTATATATATATATTTTTTTGTTATTGAGATATAGTTGATATGTAGCATTGTGTAAGTTTAAGACATGCAAGGTAGTGATTTCATACACTTATATATTGCAACATGATTACCACCATAGCAATAGCTAACACCTCCATCGTGTCCCATAATTGTCATTTCTTTTTTGTGGTAAAAGCGTTTTAAGACTGGTTTTTTAGCAACTTTGAAGTATATCATAGAGTATTGTTAGCCATAGCCTATTTTCTTCAATTATATTTTTACAATGTAATAATTAATTATACCCAAATAATCTTAACAAGAGCATTCACTGAGCACCTATGTGTAATATGATGAATAATACAGAGTGATAACTCTAAAAATCTGTAGTGGGTATCAGTGCAAACCAATAAGTGGGTCTCAACCAGAGAGGACCCTCTATTAGATAAAAGTGAAGAAATCATGGAACCAGAGAGAAATGACAGTTAAAGGGCATATTTGACCAGGTACACTTATGCGTGTGACTTTCTGAACACAAGCACTATCTGAGAGGCATTTGCATCATCTTTTTTAAAAGGTTGAGTGTTGAGAGGAGAAAAATACAGTTTCCAGGAAGAAGGTTCACAAGGGCTGAGTGCCCAGGCCCAGCTGGCTATGTGGGATCTACCTAAGAGCAGAGGTGTGGGGGCAACGTTGGGGACAGCACTGGTGAAACATGGAAGTAGGATTCTGGCAAATTGGTCTAGCAAAAGTTCAAAAAGGATTTTGTCACTAATTATCCCTAAGGTATTGCAGAGTGTGGGTTACTTCATTGTGAGCACTGCTCTTTCTCTCTTGCTAGATCATTGATTAGATGGGGACAGGTGTAAGGTAATGAATGTCACTGTGCCACTATCAAGTTGCCACCTGGTCCAGCTAACAAAACTGCAAATTCCTTCGCTCCTCCTTGACACATCTGACACTAATGCTTGAAATATGCATTTCCCTGTATTTAAGTAATGCTAAGGCATACGACATGCTGGTAAGAAACAGATCCATTCTGCATCAATGAGGAAAAGCCACAAATAACATTAACTTTGATTATTTTTATGAGCAGTATGCACTTTATCCACAACACATTTAGATTGTGTGATGAATGTTTCCTTTTCCCCAGATCATTTCTGAACCACCTGCTTCTGCCAATAGTTGACATGTCTACCAAAAATGCAAACTAACTTAAACTTACCTTTGGCCAAATATAGTTAGAATAGAAAATTGTGTATTCCATTTAATAACCTTGAGGGGAAAGAAACAACAAATGTATGTATGAATTAGCAGAGTCAAGTTAAAATTTCTCCTCCATCATTTAAATGAATCTCAGTTGACCCTGCTGCCCCTTCAGGTTAGCAGGTGATTTTTCTCCTTCCCTTGCCTGCCAGCATTCTCAGATGGGTGGATATGTCTTCATGCCTCCTTCTACCCATCACACATTCCTTATTTAGCCCCCAGAAGCTGACTTCATGGCACTTGTGATGGTTAATTTTATGTGTCAACTTGGCTGGGCCATGGGGTGCCCAGACATTTGGTCAAACGTTATGCTAGGTATGTGAGGGTGAATAAACCAAAAGTCTGAGTAAGAGGGAACTCCTCCTGCCTGAGCTGGAACATTGGTCTTTTCCAGCCTCCAGACTCAGACAGAAACATCTGCTCTTCTTGGGTCTGGAGCCTGCAGGCTTTCAAATTGTAACTTATACCAACAAATCTCCTGATTTTCAAGTCTTTGGACTTGGACTTACTTGGATCAGCTTTTCTGGGTCTCCAGCTTGCCAACTGCAGACCCTGGGACTTCTTGGCCCCCAGTTGCTTATAATAAATCTCTTTAATACACACACACACACACACACACACACATACACACACTCACATACGTAGACTATTGGTTCTGTTTCTCTGGAGAGCCCAGACTAACATGGCATTGTTGAAACTATGCTCTCAGATGTCACCCAAGATCTCCCTGTCTGGTTCTATGGGCCAGTCTCTACTGTCATGTTGATGCTGACACTCACTGCTCTGCTCTCCTCTCAGGGGGCCCTCCTTCCTCTCCCTGTCTCTTGGTTCTCAGTCCTCTTCTCGCAACCTTGTCCAATTCTCACTGCTTCAGTTCCCATGTCTCTACTAAATCGTGCTCTACCTTACAGCACAGTGTCTCCCCCCACCTGTTAGCCGTTGCTCCTCGGCACTCCCATCTCGTCTAAAATTCAGTGTCTGAATCTTCTTTGCCTCAGAATCATCTCTTTCTCCTCTTAGTTCTTACTATGACTGAACACATTTGTCTGCTTACCTGAACCCAGGATCCAATAATTACCAAGTCCTACTGGTTTTTCCTTTCATCTCCAGATATTCCTTTTCTTTCCCTCTGTCTCAGCCCTAGCCCAGCCCTCATCCCCACATGCAGCCACTTTCCCATTGGCCTCTCTGCTTCAGTCTCTCTCTCCTCTCCTTTGCCCTGCATTCTGCTGCCAGATTGACTGTAGCAGAACATTATATCATCACATCTGTCCCCTCCTCAATGACCTCCAGTGACCCAAGGCAAAGCCCAGATTTCTTTCCTGAGCCTCTAAGCCTCTCCACCATCTGACCCACCCTTCCACCCTGCTTATCAAGATAAAATAGAACTCCAGGTATTTGACCCATGTGTATAGGACTGCCCTCTGACACACCCTGTACTCCTTCCAACACTGAAAAATAGAAGAATTTAAATGACTCATATTTTCAAAATCCCCTTCTTACATGCATTATTTTTTAATTTTGAGATTATATACAATCTAGGTGAAAATACTATTCACAGGAAGTTCACTGTAAAATGTTTAGGGAGCTGAACATTTCCTAGCCTGCTTTGCAGTTGCTACTATTACCTACAGTCGTCATTGCCAGGCTCAGCTGAGTGAGCTGAGAGCAGTGCTTCAGGAGGGAGTGGTAACACCGTGAGCTCTCAAACCAATCTCCCTGGGTTTGAATCCCACCTCTACCACCTACAGGCTGTGTGGACCGGGGCAAATCCCTTAACCTCCTGGGATGTCAATTTCATCATCTACAAGATGGAAGTAAAAGCAGTCACATCCATAGAACTGTTGTAAGGCTTTGTAGAAAGTGGTTAGAGCAGCGTTTAGCAATGATCACATTGTTGTTACTGATGTGACCTGCCAATGCAGTACTGGAATTACCCCCAAGGAACTGCCCTCATGGAATGCTGCTATCACAGCCATGAATGAGTGGGTGTCCTGATGCCCCCCATCTTGGCTCACCCTCAAAGTTGTAAATAAGTGCAGGTTATAGGGGCCTCATACGTGGAGGCGCCTCTGATCCTGTCCACTTGTCAGACACTCTGTAAGGACTCTAACATGCACTATCTCATTTCAATGTCTCGTCCACCATACAGCAAAACCGGCTCTCAAAGACTCAGTAATGTGCCTAAGGCTACACAGCTAAAATTTGAGCTCAGATCTAGCTGTGTTTTCTCTTGGGTCTCTCTGGTTTTGTCTTGTCTCTGCCATACCCTCCAAGTCATTCTCACTCACATCCTCAGATCCCCCGACCCATCTTCCAATAAGAAGCCATTATCTAGTCAGGACATGTATTCATTTTCAGTTGATTTGAACAGAGGTAAAACAGTGAGATTTCTTTTCTGGCTCTCTGGTTGTTGTAATTGGAGCTTCTACCTTCCTAAGCAGTGACCCCAGAGCAGTGAAAAAAGAAGAGACCAAGGCCCTCAGAGCACCTGATGCTTCTAAAGCTTTCCTGCTTGTGTTCTGCCATGGGGCACCAAGGTAATAGGTAGGGCTAAGCTGCTGTGGCTCCTGTTTAATTGTTCTCATGCTAAGGAGGCTCAGAGAAGATCTGAGAATGAGAAAAACGTCATTAGACGTAAGTGTTAAGTTATAAGTCTGAGAGCAGTCTTCCTGCTTTTGCAGATGTCCTCAGTAAAGTCATCACCATAGTCTGAAGATGGATATGAATTTTGCACTAAAAGTTGTACTTACCATTTTTTGCAGTTCAGATGCATTAGCAAGTGGGAGAGGTTTATAATAATTCCACACAGCGTTACAAGGGCAGGCAGCGCAGTCTGTGGAAGCCTGTTTCTCATGTGCCTCCAGTGGTGGTACTGTCATTACAGATTTAGTCAGGGTAAAATCAACTAAGCTGAAGAAACAAACTCTGAAATCTCGTGGCTTAATACAACAAAAGCTTTTTCTTCTCCATGCAAAGTCTGAACATTGGGGGTCCTCTGCAGTGCCTCGGGGATCTGGCCACCTCAGTTTGGGGACATTGCCATCTCAAGAGGAGGCTTCCCGAGTGACCGTGGGCAGGAAAGAAGAGAGCACAGAGGTGACACATTGACTCTTAAACACTTTAGCCTGGAAGTGACACACGTCACATTCACACATACTTTAGTGGCTACACGTAGTCACATGGTCCTACCTAACTGCAGACAGACAGAGGAATGCCATCCTCCTGGATGACTAGGAAGAAGAGGAGAACCAGATATGTAATCTCTTCCATAATACATACATGAGAAACTACCAGAAACATAAAAACAGAGTTCCCCAAACTTGTCCTGATGAGAATACACTTTTTTATTAACTATTTTTCAAACTATAGAAGTAACACATCTTCATGATAAAAATAATAATTCCAAATGCACAGGAAGGTGTCAGGTGAAAAGGAGAATTTCCTCTCTGGCCTCATGGTAGCCCTCTCCCTCCAGGTCCCTCCCAGAAGTTGCTTACATATCCTCCCTGCTATTCTTTCTCATGCAATCATATGTCTTAGGTAGTTTCATAGCAAAACACACAGAGCCACCACTTTCTTTTAAATGCTTGCATGGTTTTAGTAAAAATGGCAGAACAGCCCCTTTAGGGGGTTTCTCATTTCTTGCTCTCATAAACAGTGCTGTCTTTGCATAGTTTAGTGGATGTAGTACACCCTGAGATAAATTTTTACACATGGAATGCAGAGTCAAAGGGTATAGGCATTTAAATCTTGAAATCAACTGCCAAATTGCCCTCTCAAAAGGTGATAGGTATGAATTTTTACTTAAAAAATGGTGTACCTGCTATTTAAATACTGATGACAGTAAGAAATTTTTGTGGATTTTGTTAGACATGACAATGATACTTTTTAAGTTCTTAATTGTTGGGGATAATTACTGAAGTATTTGTTGGAGAAATGATCTGATAACTTAAATTTGCCTTTTAAAAACGCTCAAAAACAGACACATAGATCAATGCAACAGAATAGAGGGCACAGAAATAAATCCATGTTCATGTGGTCAATTAATCTATGGCAAAGGGGGCAAGAAAAAAGAGCCTCTTCAATAAATAGTGTAGGGAAAACTGGATAGCTAGATGCAAAAGAATCAATCTAGACTACTTTCTCACACCACATACAAAAATAAAATCAAAATAGATCAAAGACTTAAACTTAAGACCTGAAATCATAAAACTCCTAGAAGAAAATATAGGCATTATGTTCTCTGACATCAGTCTTAGCAATATTTTTTGGATCTGTCTCCTCAGGCAAGGGAACGAAAAGCAAAAATAAACAAATGGGAGTACATCAAACTAAAAAGCTTTTGCACAGCAAAGGAAACCATTGACAAAACAAAAAGTCTACTGAATGGGAGAAGATATTTGCAAAGGATATATCTAATAAGGGGTTAATATCCAAAGTACTCAGAGAACACATACAACTCAACATCAAAAACAAAAAACAAAACAGAGGACCAAAGAGACATTTTTCCAAAGAAGATATACAGTTGGCCGATGTATGTGACATGTGAAAAGATGCTCAACATCACTAATCAGCAGGGAAATGCAAATCAAAACCACAATGAGATATCACCTAACACCTCTCAGAATGGCTATTATCAAAAAGACAACAAATAACAATTGTTGGTAAGGATGTAGAGAAAAGGGAATCCTCGTGCACTGTTGGTGGGATTGTAAATTGGTGCAGTCATTGTGAAAAACAGTATCGATACCTCACAAAATTAAGAATAGAACTACCATAGAATCCAGCAATTTCACTCCTGGGTATTTACTGGATGAAAATAAGGCAAAGAGATACATGCACACCAATGTTCCTTGCAGCGTTATTTACAAGCGCCAAGACATGGAAGCAACCTAAGTATCCATTAATTGATGAATAGATAAAGAAGATGTGATTTATATATTCAATGGAATATTAGCCATTTTTTTTTAAAAAATGAGATCTCGTCACTTGCAACAACATGGATGGATCTAGAGGGTATCATCTAAGGGAAATAAGTCAGATAGAGAACAAATACTGTATGATCTCACTTACATGTCAAATCTAAAAAACAAAAGAAACAAAACAAAACAGACTTACAGATACAGAGAACAAATGGGTGGTTGCCAGAGAGGAGGTGGTTGAAGGCTGGGCAAATATGTGAAGGAGATTAAGAGGTATAAACTTCTGATTATAAAATAAATAAGCCATGGGGATATAATGTACAGCATAAGGAATATGGTCAATAATATTGTAATAACTTTGTATGGGAACAGATGGTTACTAGACTTATTGTGGTAATCAATCATTTCCTAATGTATGTAAATGTTGAATCACTATGTAGTTCACCTAAAACTAACATAATATTTTACGTCAAATATATTGCAATTAAATAAATAAATAATCTAAAGATTAAAAAAAAAACAAGCAAAAAATGTGGCTGGGGAATGGATGAAACAAGAATGGCAAACTATTGATCATTGTTGAATTGGGTGATTCGTTATACTCTGACCTTTGTATATATTTTGCATTTTCCATAATAAAACATTCATTCTTTAGGTTTATTCTAAGAGGAGATATGTGAGACCCTCATCACAGCACAATATCAACTTCCTGATTAAAGTCGGATGTGCCCTGGGTGAGAACATGTCTCATGTGGTCAGTCAGCCAGAAAGAATTGGAGAGAGATTTAGGAGATTTAGGACAAGGAAGAAACTAGAGTTATAGGAGGAGGAGAAAGCTGAAGAAGGAGAAGAAGGAGAGACGGTCCCATCCTCTCCATCTCCCTTCCTTCCAGGCAAACCACACAAAAGCTCCTGCTTTTAACAGTGGTATTGCACCTGAGCTTAGAGGACTGTGCACAGCAAGGAGCAGTACATGGTAGCAGGTGAGGAGAGAGAAGCAAGGGGAACAGGAAAAAAGGGAGAGGAAATTCTACCGACTGCGCAGCGCCTCCTTTGGTGAATGAAGCTATTTAGCATGACAGGGTGGCCCCTGGGCTTTACCTCCAGAGTTCCAGATTCACATCCCTCCCTGCGCCGTGCAGGCGTGCTTATCTTCCCAGCAGTCCAACCAAAATTGTTGGCAGATCAACCAGGATCAAGCTGGCATTTGGATGATTCCCCTAGGGTCACTAAATTCTAGATTCACAAGTTGTGACCATGGATGTACAACTGTGTCTGTGTGTAAATCTATGTGCCCAACAGGAAAAAGAAATAGTATGCAAGAGAGAATTCAGAAAGAGAAAACCCTGTTTTTTAGGTAAGATTATGAGCACTTAGCAGAATGAAAACCAAATGTGGATGTAGTTGGTGATTATATCCTCCTCTGGCAAGTTCGCTGAAGAAATGAGTAAATCCAAGGACGGTCTTCTCTTAGGATCAGAAACACTAAACTCTAAGAATTCTCTGAAAGAGAGCACTATAAATGAAAGAGCCCTGCATGTACATCCTTAGAACTTCATGAAGAAAGGACACTCTGCAGCCAGGTGACCACGTGTGTGTACTGAGCATGAGCGCATATACTGTACCCTGTGTCTACATCATTGATCCCTGTCCTGTCCTTGCATCACATCCTTTTGTGTGTGCAACAAGAACCAACAAAGCGGCTGAGACTAGAATGTGTTGGGGTACCTACCCACAGCAATCCAGGATGCCCACAGAGAGTTTTCATCCTTGACATCCAGCTCCAGTTGGACACACACTTGTGGATGCTGTAGGAGATGCCACAGAGGCAAAAAAAAAAAAAAAAAGTCTTGCTGAGAAAGTGATTATCCTTTCCAAAAGGAGTCATCCATTCAGCACCAATCCACAGGAGGAGATCCACTCAACACATAGCCGAACAATCTTCCAGCAACTTTCTGCCTCTGTACTACCACAGCCCTGTATTTTAATGGAGTGAGAAATAAGAAACGTCATTTGTTTCTAAAGAGTCAGATCACTTTTAACAATTAGGAAAAAGTGTTGTTTGAAAGCTGGTTCCCTGTTCGTAAAGTCTCCCACTAAGGCTTCCACTTCTCTTTCTCCAAGCTTTAAGGCCTTTCTGGTCCTCAACCAGAAAGGGGAACTCTCAGCCCATAAATACCAGAATGACATCTGCAGTGTTCTGGCCTGCCGTGAAAGAATGAATAGTTAATTCAGACTGGCCCGTGTGCCATTCAGAATGTATGTACTCTGATGTTGCATGCTCCAGCATGGCAGCCACTAGCCATATGACTCCTTAAAGTTAAATTAAAGTTAAACAAAATTTTAAAATTCAGTTCTTCGGTCACACTAGCAACCAAAAGTCACCTGTGCTGGGGCCATCACACTAGACAGTACAGACCTAGAACACTTCTGTCATCACAGAAAGTTCTACTGGGCAGCGTTACTGCTCTGATAACATCATTTAAACTGCCATGAGCTCTTTGAAAGTTCCCAAAATCCATGTGAAGGCAAATGACAGAAAATCGTAGATGCGGTGCTAGGCAGGGAGCATGGCTACACGTGGGTCCCCTCCTCCTGTCATTCGTTCCTGTTACCATGTGCCTATATGTACAGCACAGTCCCAAGTGTTGGGACTCTCAGGATCTGCCAGAACAATTCAGATTCTTCCCCTGCTCTTAAAGGACTAACAATTTGGTTCAGGAGGTAAGAACGGCACATAAGTTAACGGTAATACTAGTAGAAATTGATCATTTCGTTAGAGAAGTGTGCTGAGAGCTCATGGAGTTCAGAGAAGCAAAAAGTGCTTCCAGCTCAGGAAAAGGAATGGCTGTCATAGCAGGAGGAATGTGGAGGAAAGACTACCCCAAAATTGCAGGAAGGGCCTGAGCAGAGGCACAAAGGCAGACAGCTTCTTCCCTGGCGGAACAGTGGTCCTCCTTTCTCCCAGCCTCCAGCCTGAGGCTCTGCGCAGGACCCCTGCCGGCTGGCTGATTACCTCAGTGCACCCTGCCAAGCAGTGGGGGATGCCTGTCTAGCCCAATTGCCCTCTGTTTTGATTAAGGGTCAGTCATAGAGAAGAGAATTCACTCTAGCAAGTTAAAGCAGGGTATTAAATGATTTACAAAATTGCCAGGGAAGCTAAAGACACAGACGCTAGGTGGAGCTTTTAGGAGTGACTCTGAGCACCAGATCACTGAGGAAATTGCTGCCTGGTTTGTCATCAGGAAGCCAACATGATCAGGAAGCAGTACATTCAGGAAGTGGCCACCATCAAAAATCCCGACAGTTACAGTGGTTTCACCAGAGAAACAGTGGCCCCAGAAAACATGGGCTCCACCCCATGCCACCTTCCACATGTCATGCGGTGTCATCTAACAGCAGAACTTAAATCACATTCAAAACATGCAAAAGCACCTGGTAAATAAAAGAGGGTATGGAAAATAGTGGTTGCCAGCTTTCCAGGCTCCAAAGTGTAGGAAGGAATATTGGAAGACATGGGAATCTATTCCGCCTCCAACTTACCACACTCTCATACTCCCCAGTGATGGGAGATTGGATGGCCAGTCACACTCCAGGGTGGTTAGAGCAACTTTCAAAGATCAGAAACTGAGAACTTTGGGAAGACTGCTAAAAGCAGAATGCAGGGGACAACACTCATATAATCATATTAACAAGAAAGAAAAATCTGGAAAATATTTTAAGGCAACTGGATGTCCTTTAAAAAATTAAGGGTTCCAGAACTGAAACCTCTTTGCTTGGATGCAGCCACTGCAATTTCTAGCTTTTGGAAGAACTTCAGGAACCAGTGGGGTTGTACAGCGTCCCACCCAGCCACACACTGATGAGGGAGGCTATTTTTAGGGTGAATTTCCAAGTCTGAAAAATGCTAGCAAGAAGTTGGCACCCAGCTCCTGACTTTGTTTGTCATATCAGTCCCTCCTGAGGAAAGCAAACAGCAGGTAACTGTAGAACACACCTGTCTGTAGCAGCTGTTTGATGTTAGCAGGCTTTGATTGTCAACTGAGCAATTTGCTTAGGATTTGGAAACAAAGGAAGGAGATTGTCAAAAGCCAGAGGAGCAGGTGACATGCAGCCTGCCTACGTGCTCCCAGCAGTCAGGAGGAGAATGCGTGAGAAAGAGATTGGCACCAGAGGTGGTGCACTTCGGGAAAGTGACAGCCTCCTACGGGGAGGTAATGGGATCTCTGCAACAAAGTGCCAACTCCCTGTTCCAATAAAGCCTCCATGTCACTAAAGACCATGCTACTAGTAAACAGTTCTAACGAGTGTCAGGGTGGGACCTAGGGGAGGAGAAATGCATGATTAGAAAGAAACATCTGTAAGGACTCCAGAAGGATGCTAGCCAAAATGGTTTATAGTTTATAGTGGCTGACTTATTACTAAAAAAAGTCTGAACCTGCCTGTCTGTCCTTCAAGATCCAACTCAAATCCCATATCTACTCATTCACTCACTCACTCATTAATTCGTTCATTCAAGGATATCTACTCAACTTACTCTACTTTCTGGGAACAAGGTTTACAATACACCATGCTAATCAGGGTTCTGTAGGGAGATGAGTGAAAGAGATAGCGTTCTCTAAAGCAGCTTCTCCTTACTAGGGAGATAAGACATGAGTAAATAACTCCAATACAGGGCAGCAGGTGAAATAAAGTGCTGTGAACATTTGAGGATGAGAGAATTAACTTCACTTTGGTGAAGGGAAATGAGGAGAAGGATCTGGGAGACCTTCCTGGAAGCAGCAACCTCTGTGAAAGCCTTCATGAGCACCACCCCACCTTGGGTGTTCAGTCCCTCTGAACAACTTGGTCAGCATCTACCTTGTAAAGTTAGTGGTCTGTCAATTTATCTCGTCTTCTAGTTTATAGCTGATCTAAATAATGAACTTTGAAAGTATTTTTTAATGAATTGACATAATATGCATAAATAAGAGTGTTTAGCCATATAGTTGGTAATTAAGAAATAGTTAATTCTGGAGTGGAAATGGGCCCAGAGGGAAAGGTAGACATTGTGGTTGAATATAAACTGGAAACAGGACAATCCCTGGACCAGTTTCAACGTTAAGGATTGGTATTGGCAGTTTGCTTGAATTCTTTATTTGTTCTAGAGCTAGTCCCTTCTATATTCTGGAAAAGTGTCCACTACCAAGTTGGGGAGAATTACTCTGAAAATTGCTATTTATTTCTAACTATGATACACAGAGGAGACATGCATGATTCTAACTAAATTGAAAACCAGATGTAACGTGGGAAGTGTTGAAGACCTTTCTAACAACTGTTGGGAATGAGGAGTATCTATAATGAAAATGTGGACATAGTTCTTATGACTTTTACACCTCTCAAACTCCAATTTAAATTTAAATCCAAAATGCCTTGTTCTAAGGGTAATTGTTCAGCATGAAATTATGAACTCAATTAGCATCTCATCACCCTTGCAAGGGAAAGCCTGAGAACTCCTCAGTTCACGTTAGCTTTCCCATCAACTTCCAGGTCAGTGTTAAAGCAGCAAACTAGGAAAAGAGCAGAAAAGGCAAAGACGTACTCACAAACTGGAATTCTGTGACAGCCTGGGGAGCTCTGTGAATCTGTCCCACAGGTGGGATGGGGACAAGGAGTTATTCAGACAGTGAAACAATAAGTGGAGGAGGAATGAGTGGACAGTCATCCAGACAGAGGACCGTAATCTGACTAAAGCACCCAGAGACCCACCAAGGACAAGCTCCATGTATGGCAGCAGCAGCGTGCAGAATTGGAGCCCACAGGCTACGCCCCACTTCCCCAGGCAGCCTTCCATCCCCCAAGGCCCAGTTGAGAATGCCCAAGTAAGATGTGAGCTGTTTCCTTCAAGCAGAGCCCGTCACTAAGTGGATTGTTCCTTCCCCCACAACCCCAACCACAATACAGAGGGGACAGGAGGAGAGCACTGGGAATGGTAAGTTCTGGATGTGACTCGACTTCTATAGGTATTCCCCTGAAGCTAAAATCCTGTGCTGCCCAATGCAAGAGGGTGTATCTCAGAGGAAAGTCCCACACCCTGCTGAAGCCAGGACACGCCTAACACTGTGTGCTTTAAAATACTCACCTACTTTTGTCAATTCGGTAAGTCTTCTCATATGAGCAGCGCGTATCAAATATAGACGCGTTTGTACCACAAGAGACTGTAAGACTCCCTAATCCTTAAAAAGTGAATGTTCCCTCCGTGAGTTGATAGGCAAGGCAAATGAACTGACTTAAATAAAGGCACATGGTGCCTTATAGCAGAGAAAAGCAGGGGCTTTGGGAACACATGGCCTGAGCTTAAATGCTGGCTCTGCCATTTACTAGTGTATGACCTTCGACAAATTTCTTTCTAATTTCCATAGGTCTGGTAATACCCCCATCAGAACTGTTATCCTAAGAACTTAAGATTTAGTACTATGGAAGTCAGAAAGACCGCCCTGCCCTGAGACACGCCTCCCAGGAGGTGGTGACCAAACTACTTGCTTGTAAGAAGAGAAGGAAAAGAAAGAAAAAATAGATTGATATCTCTAAATAGTATCTGGCCACATTCAGGTTACTTTCTGCTATAGACATTCAGTACAAGGATCCATATAAACGGAGCACCACAGGAACCTTTTTTCTACCAGCAAATAGTCATCAAGCTGGATATTTTCATGGGGCCATTTCCATGAAGCCTCATCCCAACAGCCAGTGTTAAAACTCTCTTTGTCATTGCTAGGTAATGTACCAGAAATTCCTGACTGTCAACCCATCCCTGACCCTATCCCTGTACCCAAGGACTGGGTAGGGAAGAGGGTATGGAAGGAGGGAGGTACAGGAAGGGGTCTGTTTCTTCCATTACTCAGTAGCGGAAGATACAGTGGTTTGTATTTTGGCATAGTAACATGACTACATCAAAACCTCAAATGCCATCTTCATTCTGAGTCCTACTGCCTCTTAGGCGGATTTGTACAGCAGGCTTTTGCAAGAACTAGACCTGCCTCCTCATTTTCCATCAGGATTCACACTTCCCCAAAGAACGGATTGGATTGGGTTGGATTGCCTCCATTCAGTCTGGAAAACCCTAGTGAGCAGAATCCGCACCAAACGTTCAGAGGCACTGGCCCCTCCTGCTCAACCCACAGGTGGTTTCCCTTTGCTCAGGCATCATCCCCCATCCGTACATCCATGGACCGGTTCTTTCCAATTGTGCAGGGAGGAGCCTCTTTGGGCCATTCTCCTCAGAAAGGACAGGTACTCTGGCCCTCAGCGTGGCCAACACGCCATGGGTGGTGGAAAGAACACTGCAGTAGCTGTCCTAAGATCTAGAGCTCGCCCTCACTCTGTGTGATTTTGTTCTAACCCCAGCTTTTCAAGATCTTAATCTCTCAACTGAAAGATGTGCCCCACCTACATCATAAGGTTGCTGTGTAGTTCGAATAAGGTAATTGTTATGAAAGTACTTTGAAAAGCTGTAAGAACTGTAATAATGTTATTCCTTGACTAGAGATTAATGAACATAATAAAATTGCTACTGCAGGTATTAGCATAAGAGCACAGATTGCCCTTCCCTTTAATGAAATTCATCAGGGATAAATGTTCAGGCTTTTTCTTAACATTATCTTGCCCTCTTTCTTCAGTCAGAGGCCTGGAGACTCAGTGGTCCCCAGTCATGTACCTCTGGATGGGTAGTTTCCAGAAGGCCACTCTTCCTCAAGGGACATTGCTAAGGTATGGATTAGACATCCTCCTGGAACCTTCCAAGGTTCTAATTGCCTAAACAGCTCTAGCAAGAGGGTCAGCAAGCATTTTTAACAAGCAAGTGTGGAAATGATGCTCCAGTATAAATCAAACCAATTTTGATTAGAAAATATGTTCAGTTTTTTGGGTAACTGAACAATTTTCCAGTTACAAGGACAGTGCTTGCCCTTACTAGTCAGAAGTAGCTGGAGCTGGTTTAAAGTCCCTGATGGAGGCTGGAGGGCTGGCTCTACCTGAGGACACTCTGCTAACCAGCCCTGTGGATAGGCAGGTGTGGGGCGAGGCTATCAGGCAAAGGCCTTCCAGAGCTGTTGGCACAGTGGGGCCAGCCCAGAGCCACCTGTGCTGCCAGCAGCTTGGCGTGTGGTTTTCTCTCTCCAGATCCACATGTCACACTGCTGATATAAAATTCATTGCAGTGCTTCTTTTCATTTCCTTTCTGGCTTCTTTCTTCTCACAGCCTCCTTGGATACTTCTTTAGTCCCCAAGCTCTCTGTGTACAGTCAGCAATGACCACCAGCAGCTCATCCTAATTCCCTCTCTTCTCAGGTTCCCTCCACACTTTCTGTCCCAGCACAGCATTAGAATAATGGCTTGGAGCTAGCTGAGTAAGTGATCTGTGCCTACATTTTCCCTCTTATTAGAGGAACCTACCCTCTAAAGGAAGCCGCTGCAGAGACTACCTATTTTTCCCCCTCAAAAGACCTTTCCAATGATCTTAAATTTTTTAAGTTTCCTATTGCTTGACCTTCAATGTGGACTTTCTCAGAGCAGGACTCTGCCTTGTCTTCATTTGGCTATTAAAGCAGATTTTTCCATCTTTTTAAAAGAGACGTTTGTAAAGTAGGGAGGTCATCGGAGGGCTAGGGCCATGCAGACTGTCAGCCTGGAGGGTGCTGCCTCCTGCCTCAGAACACAGACAGGCTGCTGACAACACCTGAACTGTGGGGAGAGGTGACCTTTGGTTGGAAAGAAAGGGCTGGACCCAGAAAGCAGACCTTTCAGCCCCCATGACAACACAGCCACTCACGCTGGGAAGAGCAAGTGTGCAGAAAACAAAGGCTCATTTGGCATCTCTGATATCATCTTTGGAAGTGAATAAGACAAATAACTTAAAAGGGGCAGAGGAGATCGATGACGCTGCTAACTTGAGACTGTCCATATGAGAGACTCTGATTTATCAGCCTTCATAAGAGCGGATAAGCTCTCAAAATGAGTGTTCTATGATCAGGCGGCTATACCTCCTGCAAATCTGCGTGGCTTTCCTGGTTGGGGGTGTATGTGGGGAGTAGGGAGGTGACTGTCACAGGGATTGAAAATACACACTTTGATTCCATTATTCACTGATCCACAGGTTTGCCTTCCTATGCTGGGGCTGTTAATTGTGGCATTCCAAGGTACAATCCAAAGCTGGAGGGAATTAAATTTCAGAACAGGTTTGGCGTGGGGAAAAAAGAAAACTATTGCTGAGAGTGGAGCCCTGTCATTTTTTTTCACTCGTATTATTATGAAAGCTGCGTTGTATTAGCAGAATGGAGTCAGAGAAACCATGCAGCCATTCGGAAAGGAGGAGGGAGTTCTCCCCAGGGCAGGGGGACGTGCGGGACCCAGCAGGGGGAGGAAAGCTATTATTAAAAATAAGAATAAGAAAATAGAGCTGTAAAGTGGGTGAGTAACCAGACTGAATATTGGTGCTGAACAGTATCTGAGCACTGGCTGGAGCTGCCTGAGTAAGATTAAAATCTGCAGGGAAATTTTGTTCCTTAGCACTGGCAGAAATTAGGAATAAATTCAATTGCATTCTGCACAATAGCTGGAAGCGATTGAGGTTAAGTGGCCTCGCTCTCTGATGTGTTAGTATTACTGAGCACTCTCTGCCCATGTGACTCCCTGCAATCTGCTCTTGGAACACGTCGCCATGGCAACTGATGATTTCTATTACAGTACATTCAAGTTCACATTCTAGGCCTGTCATATGCTTGGAAATTTCCAGTTAAAATATTTATTTATGAAAAAAAGCAAAAAAAAAAAAAGCTACCCCCGTTCTCTTTCAGGGATAGAAAACAAGAAGATGCCGCGATGCAGCGTGATTTATCTGCAGACAGGAAGAGATTGTTGCATTTTCACTTAGTTGTTGCCACCAAACAAAAAATTCCCCTTGGGTTGGCCGACTTTGTTGGGGAGGGGGAAATTTGCAATCTTACCTATCGTGGTTTGTGTGCAGGTGTGATATTGGTCTAAGTGCAGAGTGACAGAGTGGCCTGAAAAACCTGCAGATCAGAGTTTCCACTTGGCTCTCTGAGACACATGGTTCCAATTTCAGCTTCCCGCTCAGGCTCTGCATCTCTTTATCTTAGTCAACCCTCACCTGGGAGAGAGCTGCACTCACCCCTCAGCCGTGAGGAAGAGAAGGCGGGATCCCTCATTGGGCGGGGCAATATGCTGGGGTCCCCAGGGAGTCTCAAGCTGGCCCAAGAGAGGAGGCGTGCAGCCTGAGACATAAGAGAGCACACTGCTCTCTCACAGAAGCTGTAACCGCGTCCCATGACAGAGGTCCGTGTGGCTCTGTGTGTACGCCTCCTGGGCAGTGCCCACGGGACCCCAGAGACCACCAGGTCTCTCAGGAAGACTTCTGTTAGGCCTGATTATGCCCAGTGATTTCTCCCTCAAGAAAGACAACCAAGGGTTAACTAAACCTTTCCTGAGAAAGAAAGCATTGTTTGTCAGCCCTGCACTGCAGAGGGAGGAGTCACTAACAAGGCCTCCTCTATTTTTTTCCCCTTAGTCAAGCACATTAAATATGTTAATAAAAGATTCCCCAATGCTTTCTCTATCAGAAGCTTCCAGGTGCCTGGGATGACCCTAGGTACCTAATTACCTGGTGAGGACATCCCACGACTCACAGATGGTTCTTTCTCTAGCCATTAAAATCTCCAGCATCTTTTTTTGCATTGTGGCTTCTGCTGTGTCTGTTTGGAATCATATCCTGGTTCACAGCTAGAACCCACTCTGTTTAATGGGGCAGTGTTTTCTTAATTTGATTGTAAGAGTCACTGGTCTGCTTATTTAAAATCCATATTCCCAAAGGTACCTCAGATTTACTGAGTCAGAGTCCCCAGGGGAAAGGCCTGGGAATCTGTATCTTACAATCAAGCAAATTTGAGTAGCACTGTGCTTGGATTGTGAACGTATTGACAATATTAGGGCTATCTTTCAAAAATTATCCAGTGACATACTCCTGATGTCTCTATATCAGGCAGTGGGCCAGAAGTCTTCTGGGAAATTCCTCACTATTATTGGTGTAAAATGTGACAAAAAAAAAGATTGGGCAATATTAAGGAAATGTAAAGAATGGATTGATGGTTGTGGTTCTGGAGATTCCCCAATGAAAGCACCAATGAATTCAGTTCTGTTTTGATATGAAAGTATTTTCTATACAACCGAATACTCATCCCATGTATAAGAAAATAACTTCTTAAAACTCAGATTAACTAACGTGCCAACCAGCAGCTCTAAGAAAGGAGTTTTGTGCATGTGCAAAAGATAGGACTGTCTGGGAATGGGGGATGAATTCTAGGGTTAAGTTTTTAATCCTACTCAGCAGCTTTGTCTATGAGGACTTACAAGACAGTTGTTATGTTTACAGATTGCTGACTGCACGAGTAAGAAGGTAGGGGAGGCAGCATAAAAGATGGCATTGCTGAAGCCAGAAACCTGACCAGGGAGATGCGTGTTCTGTATTCAGCAGAGAAGACACCAAGCATGGAAGTAGCCTCTGCACCCTAGACTCTGTGTCTCCCTACATCCCTAACACAAGTAAGTGATGCCGGGGTGTGCGACTCTGATAAAGACTTTGGTGTCGATGCCGCTCAAATCGATAGTTCTCCCATATTGTTATGTTGATCCAAAAAGGTAGATAGTCATGTAAGTGGACTGGCAGGCACTTGGAAAAATTACAGCAGGCATGGTTAGTTTTTAAATCAATTCAAGAGCTCCAGAGAAGAACTCCATACACACACACACACACACGCACACGCACACGCACACGCACACACACACACACCTGTAAGCTGAGAGAGATTTAACATGCTCTTCTAGAGCCTGGACTCATGCATCCAGAAATCACCTTTTCAGATTCTGGAGTGGATTACAGATTTGTAGGCCCTAACCAACCAAGGAAACGGCAGGACCCCCAGCCCAGAATGGCTCTGGCCAAGCCTAGCTCAGTCTGTTTCCTTTATGTGGGGCAGCAGCGTCACCTAGTGATCCTGTAGTGTAAGTACAAGCTCTTTTCCTGGGAACTCGCCAATTTGATCAAACTGTAATGAGTGAGAGGAGTTGTATATGTTATCCCAGCCTGGAGGTGACCCCCAATTCTGTTTCTAGTCAGCCTGGGATACAATCTATGACTCTGTAGCAGTTGTGTTTTCCATCAAGTTACATAAAAGAGTGTGGCTGAGCTCATGCCTGGCAGGATGGGTGGGGGAGGCAGAGGGACGGGCAAGGTTAAAGAGGGGTTGGGTCCTTGTGTCAGTTCGGGTTCTCCAAGAAGCAGATGCTAAGATGGAGTGGAAGTGCAAGAGACTTGGTGAGGTTAACCCGTGTCAAACAAAAGGGAGAGGGATGACCAGTAGGCAGGGAGAGCCTCAGAGCTTCATGGCGCCATACTGGTCTGTGAAAAGATGGTGAAGGAGAGAAGATGGGGTAGGGAGAGCCTGAGATTGCAGTGCAGCACAGAGAAGGGGTGGCCAGCCCAACAGGGAAATCTGGTACAAAGACCCAGAAAAGGTGCTCCCTGCTACCACCACTGTGCCTGGTTGTTGACCAGGAGCTACCTTGGGACATTCACAGCTAAAAGGCTGCCAGCCAACTGCATTCCTTGGGGGAGAGCTCTCTCTAAGGGAGACCTGAGCAGCAGGACCCTATGACTACCACAGCCTGGAAAGGAAACTATGCCACGATCACATACTTGGCAGCAGACCCACATGTCCACACACAGACACTATCAAACACAGAAAATGAAGGAACGCTGTGAACTGATTGTATCTAAACTGATAAGTATAAAATCTAGCACTAGTTTTCATTCCATTAATTAATGTAAACTAGAAAGTGGAACTCCTGGGCAGCATTTATTAAGCTCACCTTTCTAAACAGCAAGCTGCCCGCTATCCATGGTATGACATTGAAACCAAGTTCAATGTCAGTAACCCAGAATACCACGAGCACTTCAGCTTCTTTGTCAAGGATGGGTCTGAAAGGATTTGGGTCTGAAAATGTCCATCTCCTGCCCCAGGCATGAACAATGACCTCATATCTGTGCTGACTCTCTTCTTCCTGTAAATGGTCTTTGTTACTGTTGACCATGAGACGCCACTGCCCTGGTGATATGACCTGATCTCTTTATTTAAAAACATTAAGGAACTTGCTCAAGTTCAAGGATTTTCAGAAATCCAATTTGGGTGAATTAAGAAACCCAGATAGCACTGCAGGCAAGGGCACAAAATTTTCAAATCACAGTTAAGCCACAAAGGCCCAGGATGCCTTGAATAAAAAATGCAAGGAGTGCTTGACAAAGAAACTTGAAAAGATCTAAAGGTAGAAGAAAGCCCACTGTGGAAATAGAGATAGAATGAGGACAAGCCCTCCAAAAAAAAAATGAATACACAACTCTTTCTAAGGCTTGTCAGGGAAAGATAAGAGCAGTGGAGAAGGCAGAATGAGTTAACACCACCATGGAGGTTAGAGGCGAGGAAAACTGGCTGGGGAGGAGGAAGCCTGAGCAATAAAGTGGCTGACTAATAAATGAGGAGGGGAGTGAAATTAATGATGACTCTGAGTGGCAGAGATACCGAGGTGCTCTTTTAAATTGGTCTTTAACAAGAAAAATAAAGGAAGGGAGCATAGATAATTAGGAATTAATGAAGACCTTTAAATATAGATGTTGAAATAAACCAGGTAAGGGAATACTTGAAAACATGGTACAATATGTAAATCAGCAGATCTGGATAATGCACATTCCCCAACCTTAAGGGAATTAGTTAATGAACTTGCTGAACTACTGGCCATTATTTTCAAAGGCTCCAAGAGACCAAGGATTATAAAATGAAAATATTTCACCAGTATTTTAACAAATAAAAAAAAAGTAGCCTTGATAATTACTATACCTGCCACTGTATACTCTCCCCACCTCATGGGGATGTTGTAATGACAAATGGAATTAGAAACTTTACAGCACCCGGAGGAAAACATGGTTGGGAGGGAAGTAGCCAGCGGATGATCGAGGCTGATAGACTGGATCTGGGGCATATGATCCCGGCAAATACAGATATTTGACTTTTTGTTCAACTGAATGCATTTGGGGGTTATAGAATTGTATTTTTGTTCTTTAGGCTGATATAAAATCAGCTTACATTCCCAGAGAGCAAAGGAGGGAAAGTCTTCTTCGTAGGTGTCAATCTATGATGTTAAATTTTCTAAGGATAATCCACAGATGGATAATGGAGTGTAGGCAGTATCAAAAATCTCCAAGCTTTGTCTGTAATAAATAGGCTGCAACAAGTTGTTCTTTATTTTAATCAAGATAAGTAATGCATTTAAAAAAAAAGATAAGTAATGCATTATTCTTATAGAAAAAGCAAAAAAAAATACAGATAAGCAGTAATAATCATCATCATCCTCATTCTCATCATCACCTAAAATCCTTCCACTCCCTATAACATGCACATCCTTCCTTCAATTAAAATTGCTGCATAGTTATTTAACCAATAACTTTTGGGCATTTAGATGATTTCTCATTCTTTCTTTTTGCTGCCAGTAACTCTGCAGCTCACATCTTTAAACAAACATCTTCGGACACTTATTTTTTTCTTCCCTTAGAATACAATCCTGTAAGAAGGATTGCCAAATCAGTTGAACCTCTTTTAGGATATCTGTCCCATATTGCTAAATTACTCTCAAGAAAGAAGGCAATTAACACTCCACAAACAATAAATGAAAATGCCAGTTTCCTCATGTTTACACCAACTGGATTTAATCATTTTTTTAATCTTTCAGTTCAATAACATGTTAAACATCCTGTAACCATTGGATTTGGATCATTAAATAAAACTAAACACCTGAGGAAATCTATGTATTTTCTATACTCGCCTTAGACTATTTGGGGGGAAACTTCTCCTTTTTCTCTCTCTCTCTCTCTCTCTCCTTCTGTCTCTCCACTTCCCTTCTTTTCTTTCCTCCTTCCTTCCTTGCCTGTCTGCCTGCCTTTTCTTTTTTGACTTGTAGCTACATTGACATATTTTTCATTAAGTTGGGTAAATTTGAATAAATGACACTATTGAGAATAACAGTCTGGTACGACCTTATGAAGTTAGATGTTCACAAGCCTCTGAACCAGGCAAACATGTTGGAGAAACACTTGCATACAAGCATGAGAATGCCCAAGAACACACACAGCAGCCCTGCCCGGCATAGCTAAGAAACTACCAACGACCAACTGTACATTTGCAGGAAAACGGATGAGTAAACCGTGCCGCATTCCCACAATGGACGGTCATACAGCAGTGAAATGGATGAACACTTTGAAACAACACATGGATGAATCTCTGAAACAACATTGAATGAAAATAGCAAGTTGCAGAAGATTAAGTACAGTATGATACAAATTTTATAAAGCTCAAAGGCAAGCAAACTTAAATAGCTTACCACTTAAGGGTACATACATAGGTGATAAAAGCATTTTTTTATCAGATAAATAATGAACACAAAATTCAGGATGGTGGTCACCTCTCAGGGGGAGACAGGGTCAGAGGAATGAAACAGAAGGAACTCTTAGATGCCACATCGGAAACAGTTCAGCTCCCAGAGGGATCATACATATAAATTTGTTGTTCTTTTTTTAATGTGTTATAAGCATTTGAGTGTATCAGCCATAGAAAGGTGGATATGCATTGCACACTCACTCATTTGCAATTTCATTTGCTAATATGTCAAACAGTGAGCTTGTGTCCCCAAAGAACATAACCAGTTTTTTACTGCTAAACGCAGGCCCTGTACTTTACCAGCTAGGTGCCTGCCACTGAGAATACAGAAGAGAGCCTCTCCGGGGGATTCCACAATTCCTCAGAGAAGTGGCTGTGCCCTCACACCTCAAGTGGAGAATTCCCTTTGCTCTGGAGAATCTGGGAAGGGAGAAAAATGAGCCAGCATGTGCAATAGACACAACTTCTGGAGGAATTCCCTAAGGCTCAGGGCTGTGACCTTACCCATTCTCATCTACTTTTCTAAAAATAGATCTCCAATTCTGGTAAATGGTTAGAGGAAAATAGACTATTTTTAAAGGAGCGGTACTAAATAGCAAAATCATTTTGCTTAAGCAATGAGCCAAGTCACTTCTAATGAGGTTGTGGCATTACTGGAAATAAGAGATATATTTAAATAAATAGTCCATACATTACCCCAATAAATCACTTGAAAAAATATTCTTGAGTGTACTAAATGTATTTTTAGTGGCATGTGCCTGACCTTTCTAGAAGAAGAAAGATAATACTGAAACATTTTGAGAATAAACATTTATCCAAATTAGTAGTCAAGATACTAGTAAAAATTGTTTCACATTTTCTTAACACCTTTAACCCTAACCTGTGCTTCAGATACAGCTTATTTTTTTCTACCTTTAATAAAATACAGAATCTGTCTGTGAAGTATCAGGAATATGAGAGATGAAACTTTTTTGATGACCCACTGAGAAATCCTATAATGGTCCTATTACTTCAAGGCCTCGGGCAGGATGGATACAGGCCCATCTGCAACATTTCATGAAATGAATCCCGGTCCATAAAATGTTAGTTTTTTTATGACTGTGTTTCCAAGTGTTTTAAAAGCAGTGCTATATTCTTTTTTTTAAAATAATATTCACAATAAAAATGTAAATAATACCCATTTATTCATTCAACAAACATTCTGAGAAGCTACTCTCTGCCTGGTGCTCTGCTAGGGACACACAAGTCTTCTCTCAACATCCTCACAACCTAGGATGTCTTAAAAGCCCCTCTGTTAAATCTGTATCTGAACCTTTCTTTGTTATGTTCCACTGCCTGAAAAAAACAATAATAATATTGAGCTTGTTCTCTAGAAAATGCCTCCTGTTGAGGTTGAGCGGGGAGAGAGTCCACACCTCAGTCTCACTCATCTCCCGTGCTTCCCCAACCCCACCTCTCTCCCACTCCTCCCTCTCTGCTTTCCCCCATCTCTGATCCTTAGCCAAGATCACTTCTTTCCTTCCTTTCCCTTCCATCTCTCTCTCCCCTCCTCCCTTTACTATAAAACTTCTAGAAAAATATTCACAGCGCTCTCTTCTGCCAGAAACTCCCTGTCAACTACAGTGTTAACTTCAGTCGTCTGTCCTGCCCAGACTGTACTCACAAGGTCAGCAGTGACCTCCTTGTCTCTAAAATGATGGCCTGGTTTTCCTCATCTTACGTGGACTTCTGCCACAGCTGACCCTGTGGACTCTGCCGTCATTTCTCTGCCTTCCCTCTGGAGAGGTCCTTCTGCTAGTTTTCCTTCTGCGGGCTCTTCCTCAGCCTCCTTGCCAGCTCCCCTTTCTCTGCCCATCCCTCCAGAAATGACATTCACACCCAAACCACAGCCCCTCTTATCCTGCTACTGTGACCACGGGGGTTCTCCTCGTGTGCTACGTGTAGTATCAGTCCACGTATCAGTGGACCTGGACAAGCTTTTCCCTTTGCCTGGAATGCTAAGCTTGAAATTCTCATCTCACCCATTCCCCTTCTCCATCTGCCCAAATCCCACTTACCTTCCAGGGACTGGCTTAAAGGGAAGGCAGCATGTAGTGGCTGGGGGCATGGACTCTGGAGCCAGATGGCAGGGGTTCAAATCCTGATTTTGCATAGACAAGCTGTGTGACCTTGTCATTTAACCTCAGCCTCTCTGTGCCTTCATTTCCTCGACTGTAGAATGAAGCTAAAAACAGCATCTGCCTCCAAGGATTGTTATAAGAATTAATAAGTTAATTTTATAAAATCCTTACAGTGGTGTCATTGTAAGCACCGTGAACGTTTGTTTTTTTAAAAATCAGCTCTAAAAATATTTCCCAAATGCCCAAGATTTTAATCACCTCATATTAGCCCACTTATCACCACGTATTGTGTTTTTAGGTAAGTGTTTCCCCAGTATACTCTATGCTCCCTTAGTCGGGGGCCCTGTCCTTCACTGCTGTATTCCAGCCTGGCACAAGGCAGTTCTGGGAAGTATCTGTTAAATGAGTAGAAGTCCATAAGGGGTGGGTTTTCCATGGCTACCCGATCTTAACTGCAGGATCAGAGTGTGAGCCTAGAATTTCCTCAGGAGGCATTTTGGCAGGAGGTGAGGTTCGGGTACTGTTAGACACTAGCACTTTCCATTCCCACAAATTCTCCAGCCCAGTAAACTGATCAGGTGACAGGAGCCATAATAGTGCCAAGCCCAATTAATCTAAACCAGAACGGTGCACACTGTACCTTTCTGTATCACATCAGTTGAGTTTTATTTTCCATCCTTCATACCCGTTTCCTTCTCTGTGTGCAGCTAATGAGCTTTACATTTAAAACATGAAAAGCCAATAAAACATGAAAATCACAAATCAACAGTGCTTTGCTCAAGAATACCCTATTTAGTCAAGAAACTTTCCCAAGTAATGCACTGGGTTCAGCCACCAGGTGCCAGGTGGCAATAGGTGCTGGAAGGGGAGGGCCAGGAAGAATGTAAGAGAAAAGCTGAGCCCCCTTTCCTTGGGTGTGGGGGCTCACAGTGCCACAGATGATCAGAACACACCATCCCCCTCCTAGGCAAGCATCTTTAGAAATCAAAGGTGTTCCCATAACCTGCTAATGCATCTGTACCTTTAATTAGCCCAATCAAGCGTATAACTCGGTAAAATCTCTCACCTTTTTTGCTCCTTTCAACTAATTTTTGAGCGTTTCATTTTCTAGTAAGTTTTCACTGCATAACAAGCAGTAAAGAAATGACCGATATTAACCCATTGTTAAACAAAGTACATCATTGACTGATAGCATTCCATATTATTGAGGTTTGAAATGGGTCCCATCCAATGATGAAAACATTTGGTATTTGCCTAATGAGACCATTCTTGTACCTACGAAAGGAAAAAGACATTGTATTAAAACATCTCATGTTAACGACGGCATGTTCAGCACTTTCTGCTCCCAGCCACATCTGAGGGTGAGGCAGGTTTCTCGATATTAAATGTTGCAGTCGGGCCCATTTTCTTAGCGAGGAGTCTGATTGGCTACTCCCCAAATATAACTTAAATTGGCTTAAAATAGAACAATCACATGCTAACCCGGTAGCATTAGCAACTCTATTAACAGCCAATTTCACATCCACACCAGAGGGAGTAAAAGGTAATTTGCTCATTATCAACACCCTCTGGCAGTGGAAGGAAATGACTGTTCATCAAAAAGTATTTTCCAACGTAACAATAGCAGCGCCCATATGTAACCACCTCACTCACCCTTCCCTCCACGACTTGATCACTGGAGAACAGCTACAGGAAAAGCACTTTGAAATATAAATGAGTTTGATATAAGTAGTCTACCTGCCCCTCTCCCTTCCAAAATCAGTTCTATCTTCATCTCACCTTGACAACCCTTTGAAATGTTGGACAAATAATTCTACAGGATACAAGGTGGATCCCACCGAAACAAAAATTGTTTAGATCAAAAAAGGTTTCTGAGACATGAATACCTGACTAGTTCCTAAGACTACTCTGCCCCACCAGTTGGATGTGGACAGAACTTGGAGCCCACTGTACCCAGATCTAATCTGTAGACAGATCTAGTGGTTGAAGAAAGTGAACCATTCAGTAATACAGTATTGTCCCAATGGCGCAATTTTAAATCTCACCCACCACCAGTCTTCATTTAGTAAATATTTCTTCAGAAATGAAATTATTTTGTTTGTTCATTTTTAATCAGTATTCAAGAAACTTCAGGATGATGTGTTTATATATTTGATGTAATATTATACTATTATAGTGACAAATTAAAGAAACAAATTTCTTAACCTGTCACTCTGCTCAACTGGCTAATTTTATTTGAAAATAGTCATCTCCTAATTCCTGTCTAGCTCTCTGGGACTTCTCCCCTTCTTCCTACTTCTCTCTATCCAGTCTCCTACACACAGAGGCCAGGCTAAACTGCCTGAAGCAACTCTTGAGGTGTCCCTCTACAGCTCAAAAACCTTCAATTGCTCCCTATTGCCTCTAGATAAACTCTAGACTCTGCATCCTAGCATCTGAAGCTTTTTATAAATTTACCTCTCCTACTCTCCTGGCTCTAGATGGAAATTCTCATTTCTCCCCAGTTTCCTAGAATACAGCGCATCTTCCTGTATCAGAGTCACATGCAAGATCCAATGCAACCACGTCCACAAAGTCTCTTGATTGTCTGATGAAGAATGAACCACTGCACCTCTGAACTACAGTAACATTTTGGGATACTTTGCCACTTCATAGTGAATTACAGGAGGGTTTACCCTAGTACTTGAAAATGAAAGAAAGATTGTTCTGGAAGAGCTGAACCATGTCTAGAGTCATCTTCGAGAGACAGAACAGCTCTCAGGTCTGCAAAACCAGACTGTGCCAGAGTAGCCTATTTAAGGAAGGAGATTATCAGTCTTGTGATACAGCAAGGCAGGAGAACACAGTCATAGAGGGAATGATGTCTGGACCCCTCCTAGTGATGTCCAGGAGACAGAATGTCTTGGTCAACAGACTGATAGCACCAGCTCCATTGGTGAGACGTTTGCTGTCTGAGATAGTTATATGACACTATCCTAGCCAGTTGCCATTCAATATTGGACTTTTTAGATATCCCTAAGTCCTGATTCTGTCACCCATAAACCTCTTTGGTTTCTCATGTGTATCTACCTATAGAGAATGTGCTGGTCATATGGACTAAGAGTATTCCAGCTCCCATGACAGTGATTTTTCACTGTATATTTGTTAATTGGCTATTGATTCTTTCAATAAATATTACTGAATATCTACTCTGTGTTAGGTACTTGTCTATTACTTGACATAAGATGGTGAACAAGAAAACCCAGTCCTTTAGTCTATAGAGTTTACAGTCTAGAGGGGGATACAGACAAGTATGCCCACAATTCTAATCAAGTGTGATGACTTCCCTGCTAGGGATGTTCAAGGGATCAGGATGGGAGCACATGCTTCCAGGCTTGGGGAGCCAGATAAGACTTTATAAAGGAAATAGTATTTACCTGCATCCTGAGACATCAGCTGGAGTTAGCCCAAAGATGATAGAAGGAGGGAAATGGAATGATGCACATAGCACAAGCAGCATGAAAAAGATGCGGGGTATGTCTGAGTAACTGACTATAGTTCAGTAGAGCTATAGTGGGGAATGTGAAGAAGGGCAGGGAGGAGGGTCAGGAGAGCAGCACAGAGGTCAAGGAGGGCCCATCAACCATCTTAAGAATCTGTACTCTGTCATGAGAGCAATGGAGAATTATTGAAAGGTTTTAAGCAAGTAAATGACATGATCATATCTCTAGTTGCTGGAGGAATGGGCAGTGTCATTAGAGATGAAGAGAGGAGTGCCTATAGAAGATTTGTTTAGAAGATACAACAGGCAGGACTTACTTGAAGAATAATACAATAAAGGGACTGGGAGTGGAAGTGACCGAGAAAGAGAGAGAGAAGAATCAACATGGCGCTCCCATTTCTGGGCTTGAACGAATGGGGTGGGTGGTAGTGCCTTTCACTGCGGTAGTGTGTAATACTGGTTAAAAGCACAAACTCCAGACTTGGGCTACCTGGACTTGGGCTACCTGGGTTTGAATCACTGCTTTACCACTTACTACTGTGTAGTCTTGGGCAAGTTACTTAACCTCTCTGTGCCTCATTTTCTCATCTATAATGAAGATAACCAGAGTTCCTATATCTAAAGTTGTTATACAGATTACGTGGGTTAATTGTGACATGCTCAGAACATTGCCTGGCACTGTTATATGTGTTTGTTAAATAAATAAAATAGGTGACAAAGGAGGAGTAGCAGGTTTGGAACAGAGGATTATGAGTTTAGTTTTGGAGATTTTGAATTGCAGAGATCTGTGGAGCAATCAAGAATAACTGTCTAGAAGGCAGTTGTATATATAGATCTGGAGCTTCAGATGCAGATCTGGGTTGGAGATTTTGTTCTGGGAACAATCCTCATATGAATAATAACTGAAATCAGTTACCATCAAGCCTGAGTTCTTTTTCCAAGCATGTGCTCCCACCCTGATCCCCTGAACATCCCTAACGGCAGTCATCACACTCGATTAGAATTGTGGGCATACCTACCTGTATCTCCCTCTAGACTGTAAACTCTATAGATTGAAGGACTGTGTTTTCTTGTTCACTATCTTATGTCAGGTGAGTAGACAAGTACCTGACACATAGTAGATACTCAGTAATATTTATTGAAAGAATGAATAGCCAGTTAATGAATATACAGTGAGAAACTGCTGTCATGGGAGCTGGAATACCCTTAGTCCATATGACCAGAACACTCTCTCTCTCTATAGGTAGACCCACATGAGAAACCAAAGAGGTTTTTATGTGACAGAATAGAGAAAATAGGCCAGGGAGGATGTAAAATGAGAAAGAACCTTTGGAATGGGCAGAAGGAGAGGTACTTGCTGAAGAAATTGAGGAGCAGCAGAAAAGCAGGAGGAAAATAAAGAGAGGGTCTCAGAAACCAAGAACAGAAAGTGTTTGTAGAAGGAAGAAGTAGCCACTGGTGTCAAGTTTGTCAAATACAATAAGAACCCAAAAGAGTCCATTGGATCTGACAACAAAAGTTTGACCTTCGCCAATCAGAGTTGCTGCTGCCAGGGTTGGGGTGGTGAGGTGGGGGTGCGAGGAAAGTGGCAGAGGAAATACAAAGAGACAGCAAATGCAAACAATTCATCATGAAGGTGAGTGGTGAGGAGAAGGGAGGAGGGAGAGCGGAAAATAGATAGATGTCAGAAGAGACACTTTTGTTTGTTTGTTTGTTTGTTTGATTGATTCTGCGGTAGGGTAATTAGGTTTTTTGTTGTTTGTTTTTTAATGGCGGTACTAGGGATTGCTAAGCACACGCTCTACCACTGAGCTATACCCTCCCCATCAGGAGAGACACCTTTTTAGTGTAATAGAAGACAGTTGAACATAGTTAACTGATGTTATGGGTTGAATTGTGTCCCCCAGAATTCATACACTAGTGTCCTAACCCCCAGTACCTGAGATTCTGACCTTATTTGGAAATAGGATTGTTGCAGATGTAATTAGTTAAGATGAGGCCATCCTGGAGAAGGGTGAGTCCCTAACTCAGTATGACTCGTGTCCTTATAAAAGGCAAATTTGGAGACAGATACGCACACAGGGAGAAGATGATGTGAGCTAAAAGGCACATCTGGGAGGGATGGAGACAAACTACCAGAGGCCAGGTGAGAAGCATGGAGCAGGTCCTCCCTCAGCCCTCAGAAGGGACCAGCCCTGCCCACACCTTGGCTTTAGAGTTCTGGCACCCAGAACTATGAGACAATGGATTTCCATTGCTAAAGCCACCTAGGCTGTGATGCTTTATTATGCCAGCCCAGCAAAACTAGTACAACTGCTAATGGGACTCTCCATCATCTACCATATTAATCGGGGTCTCTGCAGGAAGTAGATGGCATGCTACAGCTGAGTAATTCATGGAGTGGTTCATAAAGGGACAAGGTGTAGGCAGGATATAAGGAAGCTGCAAAGTATTGTGCTGTGCCCAGGTGGAGTAAGAATGGGCCCTGACCGTCCCCAGGGGAGGGAGCAGACCTATGTGAAGACGTGACAGAGCAACTGTGTGGAAGGGCCTGCAACACAAGAGTGACTGGAGCCTCAGTCACTCCTGGGGACCCACCAGGGCCGGATCTAAGGGCACATGTGCAATGATTGCACAGTCCTCCCTCCCTAAGATCTAACGTCTTGTTATTTAAAATGATTGAGGTGCATCTCTCTTCTCCTAGAATATTCTTCAGATATGCCACTGACAGTAAGGAGAACAGGTCTGGTTTAAAGTATGGGCACACAGGAGGCAGGAAGTGACTCCAGGAGAAACTTCTGTTTATAGCATAATCAGTAAGAATCATTTCTTTTATCTGTGACTATAAACATTTATTTAACCAACCCTACTATAAACTATATTATCTAAGTTAATACATGTTGACATGCTATCATTTTTATATGTTTCTGTATTAGATTTAGCCAATGCTTTATTTCACATAGACTCTCAGTTCATTACAGAAGTTAGCATGATAATCATTGACAAGAAGAACAAGTCTTTTATAACAAAGGCTGACATTCACATGTTTATAGTAGTTCACCTTTGGATTTCACAACCTGAATAATTTTTTAATCCCACAAAGTAGCACCTGCTATGTGATGGTCCTTTGAGTCCTTGGGTTGGCTTTTCCTAGTGAAATTGAAGAATTGTGTTGTGGCAATCTACCTTAGAAGTCTTCAGCTTCTCACACTATTAATTGGGTTTGCAATCTATTGGTGCCCTCCTTGAAACAGAAAGACCAAATCTGGAAGTCAGTCTAATGACAGGAATATCCATGTGAATATCTGCACACTGTATTATTTATCTATGGTAGAAAAAAAAGGATGTAATAAAATACAGAAATTTTCATAATGGGAGAAGATTGCTCCTGGGTAAATCATTTGAAGAAAATCAGAATTGAGCCTTTACCCAATTCTCTCTCACATGAATAATGGGATGAAGAGGAAGAGATAGAAGAGGCCTCAGAGAACATCAGTGATGGCAAATGAGGAAACCAGGTGAGTCAGAGAAATCACCATGCTGGGCTGAACTATCCCAGAAAAGCAGCGTTCCAAATCTTCCGTGGGGAGAAGATGTTTGCAAGCTGGATGGATGGCATGGTGGATTGGAAACTTGTGAAGCAATGAGAGAAAGTCATAGATACCTTAGAACTTTAATTTTTTTAATTAAAATTTAAAAAGCAAAGACAAAATGAAGAGGAAGTGTGACCCAAACAGTCTTCCAATAAAATGCATTTCCGAGAATGGTCCTGACTTTTCCTAGTGTTTTTTTTTTTCAATTACACCCACATGCTGCAATTCACAGGAATCTTTTTATTTTTCTCCCTCCATTTTGGGGACAGAAATTCCCTTTGAAGCTTCCTTGTTGCAGGAACTGAGGGAGCACTGGGGTTCACCAGGCCTGGCGGCTTTCCTCCCTCATCACCACCTGCGCGGTTGATGCGCTCTTAGTTACAAAGCTCCGGACTGCTGCTGCCTTCAGTCAATCCATTTAGCCGAAGGCCTCTGATTTGTTCACATTTACTACAACACATACAGAGGGCTGGAGGATTTTTTTTTTTTTTTTTTTTTTACTATTGATCTGGTGCTTTAAGAGGGGAAAAAATCTCCTTGGCTGTCTAAACACTATTGATCCCTGCTTGGGAGTCGCAGCAGAAGTGTAGAAAGGGCGTGGATGAATTGAAATTTCATTTCCGACAACTTGTTCCTGTTATTTTTACCCTTTTGGACGGGGAGAAACACGTTACTGCGGCTTCAGTCAATGTGGTCGATAGCTCCACTGAGAAACTCAACACGGCTTCTGCCGGAGGTTTGGCAATGAGACATGATGTTGGATTTAGAGTGTATGGAGCTGAAGGATGCTGGTGAAAAGCACTAGATCTTAACGGCAACCGGAGGCAGAGCAACTGGCTTTGGGCTCGCTGTGACCTAATGGGCCTGTGGCTTTGGAGAAAAGAAGGATTATGGAGACTAATGACATTCCCACTTGGGAAAGGCCAGAGTAGTCACACAAGAAGCTTCACCAGGGTACAGAGGCCTCACTTCTGAGTCTTGGCTGGCTTTATGTTATAGCCAAAGGAGAGACACTCTCCAGCTGAAGCTAAATTTTAGGCTTCAAAGAAGAGCATTAAGTTGAGCTATTCCAGAAGATGGTCCATGAACTGTCCAGGAAAGCACCAATGCAGAAACTGGAGCTGCACAGGTCCACAGTGAATTAGTGGGCATGTAAGGGCCTCAGGAAGCACACTTGGCCCTGAGCACACTGAGTCAATGTGGTTTGGTGCCAACAGCACCAGCTTTGTTCTTACTCTTATTAGATGTTCAAAGAGTACAGGAGAGAACCAGGCTCCTTCTTCCTAATGGCAACATCTGGCATTTATACAGCTGTGCACCTTTGATCCTTAAAGACCTTTACAACCTGCTATAGGGCTAATGGCCATAGCAATGGTCTTACAGTACACATGCCAAGTATTCCCCACCCTGGTTCCCTTTTCTCAGTTTTGCACTGTACAGAACAGTTCTCCATTCTGGGAGGAAAGACTCCAGTTTGGATCCCAGACACCTCTTTTGTTTGTCACTTTTTTTGCAAAGTTTGTTCAGTGTTGCCCCTCCTTTTTAAACTAAAATTACTTCATCATCATTCTTAATAAACAATACTTTATTTACATTTCCAATTATTTCATAAGCCCATTTCTGCCCCTATCTCCATCCCTCCCATTCCAGAAAAAGATGGAAATGTTCTTCTCTCCCGGGAGCCAAGAATCTGCATTGCCGATGAGGTTGCAAATTCAGACAAAATAAACAGAATTAAGAAAAACTGAGCTGGCATTTGACAGAAATTGTAAAATGACACTCAGAAATGTTGCTCTTGTGGAAATTACTGATATTAAAATATAAATCAGTGTCTTGTGTTTCCCGTAGCACCAGGGGCTCTATTAGGTTATGCAGTTTGATTGCTGAGCTGAACCTAAGAGACTTGGCAGTTCAGTGCTGAAGTTCTCCGAAAGTATTTAACCCCTCTCCTGCTGGAGAGCAGGCACCCAGGCACATGCCACTTGATCAAAACATCTGCAAAAGGCCTTTGAACCCTTTGAAACCTGGAAGAAGGTGGAGGGGCTAACATGGGCAGAGAAGGAATTTGGAAAATCCTTCTTCAAGACAAGAGTCTCATTGCACAGTATCAGGAAGAAAGCAGCAGAGGTCAACTCAAGAAGCAGATGCTATGAATTTTTTATTATTTATAACGGGGAAAATAGTAACTTGGTAGACACTAGAATAACCAAGTGACAAGGTTAACATCTTGTCATAATAGACATACTGATATTTATGTATGATGCTAACATTGGGGAAGCCGAGGAAAGGGTATATAGGAAGTCTCTGTACTATACTTGCAACTTTTCCAGAAATCTAAAATTATTTCAAAAAGATATGTATGTTCCTTTTTTCACATAGTGGATCACTGCTATCTTTGTGGAGAGACAAAGCAAATCACAAATAGCCATAATAAAAGCAGACTGTGTTGTGTTAAAAGACAAATAAAGTGCTGTAGGAGTGTGAGGGGTTACCTACCTGGCAAGGCTGCTATGAGGATTAATGTTATTTTATGTTTAGAACAGTGTCTGACATACAGTAGCTGCCATACAAGTGTTAATAGTGCTTGTGGCTGGAGGGAAGATGACAGAAATGGCTATTGAGTTTGGTCTTAAAAGTGTATGTTTTTGGACAGGCAGAAAGAAGATATCTCATTTTTTAAAAGACAGATATTGAGCAACCAGGTGGGAGAGTTTTCACCCTGTCAGTTCATCTCAATGGCAATCAACATTAGATGCAGTGTGTACTTTGAAAGAGGAAATTTTACTACATGGTATAGGAATAATGGTGGTGGCAGCAGGAGGACTAAGTATGTTGCTCTCTTCCCCATCCTTGATCTCCCTGTTCCATACAAGTGGAGAAAGAGG
This sequence comes from Vicugna pacos, assembly GCF_048564905.1. Lineage (NCBI taxonomy): Eukaryota > Metazoa > Chordata > Mammalia > Artiodactyla > Camelidae > Vicugna > Vicugna pacos. Next base: position 44,194,287 of record NC_132995.1, read on the forward strand.
CAGAGTGAAAGCAAAGAGCTGATGTATCAAGAGAGAACCTAATCAAGTTACGGAAGAAAATGGGCATTTGAAAAAAAAATGTTCATAAGGTCAAAGAGTTGGTCCACAATGAAACATAGGTTCCAACATGTGTAGCAGAAGCAGCTGGTGGAGGTGCTAGAAATGGAGGGTGTGTTTTAGAGAAGGCTCTTTGAGAGGAATGTAATTAAGGGCACTTTATCCATTTGCATTAGATTTAGCTGCATAAAACAGAAAAAAATTCAAAACAGTAGTCACTTAAGATAGAAATCACTTAAGATAGAAATTGCTCTCTCTGTCCAGGGCTGGCATGGTAGTTCCATACCATCAGGGACATAAGTTCTGTCTCTATGAACATCACCTCGTGTTCTGAATGGTTTCTGGAACCACTAAATCAGCATTCCAAGCAATCAGGAAGGAAGAAGGACAAAGAGCTATGCACTACTCCTTAAGATTTCTTGGAAGTTCCCACAATATTTCGCCTTACATCTCACTGGCCAAAACTTAGACATATAGCCATTCTTAGCTACAAGAGAGGCTGGGGTAGGTAGTCTTTTGGATGAGTACCTAGACACTCCAATAAAATTATGGCTCTGTTACTATGGAAGATTAAAAGTATGGATATGAAAATAGGCAACTGACAGCTTCTGTGAAAAGTTCCAAAAGAGATAGCCATGAGGAGAGATTTTCACCTGCAGCAGTGAGTCTGATCAATCCTGGGACCCCTTCTTTTGTTCCTTCTGGGCCCTCATTTCTTCTGCCATTCCAAAGTCTCCTTCTGGGAAGACCCAACTAGCCGTGCTTCCTCTCCAGAGGAGCCTCAGTCCTGGGGTTGGACTATGACTGAGTCAGTGACCTTGGTGTCAAGTTCCTACCACTAAATTATGGTGCTGAACCCCAAAACCATCTCCAGCATCATCTCGTCCTGCCACTCCCCCTATCATAGATGTACTACATGACCAGGGATTTTTTTCTTTTTGAACCAGGTTTGTATCCAAAGAAGTAGACTCATGTCAGGCCTCCGCACAGTATGGCTCTGACCATGCATTCTGGGCAGAAGTAATTTATTGTACAAGGAGCATCCTATCAATTCAAGGTGCTCACATATTTTTAAGAATAGAGGAAACATCAGACATCCTTTCATCATTCCAATAATTAAGAGCCGTAGGATTCATCACCCTTTTTTCACTGGTAAGAGGTGGAACATTGGAGAAAAATCTAAAACCTAGCAAAAGGGAAGGAAAGACTTATGGCTAAGTGTAGATAAACCTGTTAGTTTTGGTTAACCCCCACGGATAGCTTTAACTTTAAACTAAATAGCCTCTCTTCCATGAAAACCTAGAAACAAAAAGAAACAGACTGTGTTGCTCTAAGACCAGTAGTCCATCCAGATAACCAAGCAGTTACCAGTTCCTTGGGAGGAGAGCCAGCATCAGTAATCTGTGATTATGGCATTTGTGTAATCTAATATGGGTAGATGGTGTATAAAGTACTAACATGTGTTTCCCATTCTGTCCTACTCAACCTGTGTTTCTTTGAACTTGTTCACTTGGACCTTTTTCCTTCCTCTCCTAAAAAATAAACAGACTCTCTGAGTTAAGAAAGAGGAAAAAGAGGGGAATTTGAGTTTAAGTAAGAAAATTAGACCTGAGATCAATGAAATGGGCAAAAGTGGGGAAAAGATAGAACCCCAGATAGATTTAGCAATCCAGGAGCAGAAAGGACTTTTGACCAATACCAAAAATGGGAGACAAAAAAGTGCCCCCTTCCTCTCAACGCCTTTCTAGAGAACGGTGGAAATGATGGTAGGTAGGATGATGGTGGAGTAGGTCTGAGAGGAAAGGGCCTGAGACCAATCTCACATGTGTGTCCCTCTCTCTTTCTGCATTAGGACTTCCTCAGAAGATGAAAGAGAGTCAGCAGACCCAAAGCTTGCAGTAAGAGGAAGATGCAGTCTATGCAGCCTGATGACCAGGACACAGACAGCCAAGTACACCCAGCTGGGAGAGAAGACCATGACCATGGACCAGAAGCCACCCCTAATGCCAGGATGCAACCTAGGACCCCAGAACTTAAGCACACTCTGGAGAGACCTTAAATAGGTAGAAGGAATCATAAACTGATTCATTTTTAACCTAAAAATGATGGCGATTTCTCAGAAATAATTAAGAGTCTGCCATTTGGTGGAAATGGGACTCAACAAAGAGATTGAGTAAAAGAAAAATAGCTGCCTTTTCTTTGCACACCTGAGTTCATACCTGCTACAGTTGTCACCCATGTAATGTGCAGTGTTAGGTGTTTCTTGGGAATCTTCAAGGTGCTCTGTGTAGAAGCTGAAGCTAACCTGAGCGGCAGAGAACCTCTCTGGATCCTCTGACCAAGTTTTTGTTTTCACTGCAATTGTTTTTTCTTTCTTTCTGAGCACAGTCGTCACCAAGAAAAAGCCTGTTGGAAAAGCAGATGGCAGAACTTTTAAATTCAAAAAGAGCAGTTCCCTGGGCAGATGCAACAGAATTGGAGATGCTGATGGAGAACAGGAGGCCCAAGGAAGTGAAGGTCTCAAAAAAGATGGAGGAGACAGCAGCATAGAAGATGCAGAATTAGGGTTTGAGAAGAGAGAAGACATTCAAGTCCTGGGCCCAGAGACCAGTATCCACGGATCAGGTAGGGAGCCCCTCCCTCAGTGATGAGTTCTCTCCTCTACAAAATATTCGTCCAGCCAGACTCCTCAGAGAGCATTGTGAAGGTTCCCGTGATCATTTTATAAAGCATTTGAGGCTCCCTCAAAGCACTCTTCTTTATCCATCTGGCAAACATTACTGTCAAATGCTTCGAAAATTTATCATAAAACCCTTTCCTTTTTTCCATCATAAACACTTCCAAACTGCCTACTGCTGTTGTTAATAACTCACAGGATTCCCGTGTCTCCTTCATGGAACACAATTCAGCTCTCTATTTTTCCTTTGACTTATTTTACTTAGTAAAGTCGAATATATTTTCATGCAAATATGAGAGCCTGTGCCTGCCACTTTTCCTTCCAAATGCTCTTGGCTCTTGCAGTGGTAGCTGTGTAACTCTATAGTGGGTGAAACTCTCACAGTCTAGACAACCATTTTTCTGTCTTTGGGACAAGATTTCACGTGATGTAAGAATCGTCTCCTGACTATCCAGTAGGTCTGCCTGTAGAGGAATATTATTCTCAAGGATATGTTTATTCCATTCTACCTTTCATGTGATGCTTGGGCTGAGTTCAGGGTTCCTATTAAAGAAGAATGTCTTTTAAGGTAGCACACTGAACCAGAGCTGGGAAAGACAATGGTCATTGAGTACAACTCCCCAGTGTACAGAGGAAGAAACAAAGGCTTGGAGAGATGAGTACTTTTCCAGAGTTACTCCTTGACTTAGGTACTGAACCAGGTTTAGCAGCTTTCCAGCCTAGAGCTCTAGTCAGTGTTCTCTTATGCCACACTGTTCTTAATCCTCTCATTTGCCTAATGCTGTAGAGTAAATGTTTGTGTCCCCTCAAAATTCATGTGTTGAAATGCTAACCACCAAGGTGATGGTATTAGAAGGTGGGGCCTCTGGGAGGTGATTAGGTCATGTGGATGGTCATTCGTCATGAATGGGATTAGTGCCCTCATAAAAGAGACCCCAGAGCTCTCCCTTGCCCCTTCCGCCATGTGAAGTTACAGCAGAAAAGAAACAGCCATCTCCAAAACAGATCCTCACCAAACACCTAATCCACTGGCACCTTGACTGTGGACTTTGCAACCCCTGGAACTGTGAGAAAAAATGTTCTGCTGTTCGTAAGATATGTAGTCTGTGATATTTTATTACAGCAGCTCAACCAGCCAAGACAACTTGCATGGAAGGCATCTGTAATGTTCACCAATATTTCCTTTTGGGGATAAAGGAAGTAGGTAGGCATAGCTTATGAGTTGTTTTGGCCAATGAAATATGAACAGAAGTGAAGTGTGTCACTTCCACTTTAAGAACCTGTATGTGATTCACCTAGTTCCCTTTCTGCTGCCATGGCAACAGGCAACACACTGGATGATAGAGGTTCTACTAGCTGAGGACAATGAAGAGCAGCGCCCCAGCTGACTCATAAAGGACACATAGCACAAGTGAAAAATAAACCTTCATGGTTTTAAGCCAGTGAGATTTGCGGATTGTTTGTTGCCGCATCACCTAGCCTCTCCTTACTGGGTAAGCCTGAGCTACATCACCATTCCCATGATGCATCTCTGTGCATGAAGACGTCAGAGGGTAAACAATGCAGGACCTCAGAATACAACCCCATAAAACATTCCAAATTCTCACCAGCATTCTTTCTTCCTCTTGGCTTATATTAGGGGTGGGGTATGTGGTTCATTACAAAGAATGAGTATTTTGATAGCTTCTCATTCTTGGAACTATTCTGCAGGTAAGCGTGTGGTGGAAACTTCCTCTAGTCTTAGAGTTAAAAACATAATGAATTAAATTATTTTAGTAAGTGCACTGCATTATGACCTCAACTGTATCACCCTATACGTATAGACATACATGTGCAAAAATCTTTGGTTTTCCTTGAGGCTTTTTATTTAGATAGTTCTTAGCACTTTACAAGTTTGCTAACTTTACAAGCACCAGAAATTATAGTAACTTGATGCTGCAAAAATATCACATTATCAGATATTTCCAAGTTAACAGTTAAAAATTAATGGAAGCTCCCTGTGGAGTAATAAGAGAGCCTGCCTGATGTTGGGTAAGTCACTTAGCCCCTCTAGGCTTCAGTGTCCTCCTCTGTAAAATGGGAGGAGTAATTGTATCTACCTTCCAGGGTTATCATGAGAATGAAGTTGGTGTGCACATGCCATCTGGTTCCTAATTATTACATAATGTTAACCGTAATTGAGACATAAAACACTTAGAAATCTAGAAAGTAAGATCATTTCAGACCTTTTGCTTTCCAAGAAGGTTGAGTTCAGAAACTATTTAGGCTACCAAGTGGTGGTTTTTTGGAAAAGATGTAAAACCACGGTCCTATCTTCCTGGCGAAGTCTTTAACACACTTTTGAAAACACAAACAGATGGGTAGGCAAGTAGGTATTTTCCAGACTCCCTGCAGAGAGCACACATCCAGGTGGGAAAAGCTTTAAAGAGCCAGATTCATTTATACTTTTTCCATCTTAAATTCTTGGATTGTTTCAGGTTTATAACAAAGTTCAGAAAATGCTAAAGCTTAAAGGAGAATTGAGAGGTGCCAAGGAAATGAAAGACGAGGTAAGTCTCCTGACTCCTCTACATACATGGAGTTAAACCTTTGTTACAAGGAACTTTTTTTCAAATTTCATGATTCAAAATTCCAGTAATAAGCATCTCAAAATATCACAGAGAGAGGTGAGCAGTAGAGCATAACGTTTAAGAGCCCAGATTTGAGCTAGGTAGGTCTGGGTCCACATCTAATAGCAGTGGACACTGGGCATGTTACTTTATCTCTCTGAGCTTCCTTTGCCTTACCTAGAAAATATGAATTACGAGCACCTATTTCAAAGGCTTGCTGTGAGGATTAAGTAAGATACTGCATGTAAAACAACAGCGCTCGGGACTTAAGAAGCACTTAATAAATATTAAATATTATGGCAAAAATTCCCTCTTTATCTGAAATGATATGGAAATAGAGTGCTCTGATGAGTCTAACATTTTGGTCAAGCTGTGGTTATGTGTTCCCTGTCTTGTTCCAGAAAGGATGTAAGGAAGATGTTTTGGTTAGTTTAGGGTTGTCCCATGTGAAGTAGGCTTTTTAACAGATCTCCTACCAAGAGGTGAGCAGCTTCTAAAAGAAGTATTTCAACTTCTTTCCTGCTGGATTATTTGAGGGAGCCATTCGGGATTCGCTGCAAGTTTTGCAGAGAACAAGGATCTGGTGTGGATTTTTTAGAAGGGTATTCCTTCCTTCAGCTGTTATCTTTGAGGCACCTTCAATGGGCCTGGCATTGTTCTGGGGCCTGAGGACATAGCAGCGAACTGAATAGACAAAGATCCTTGTCCCTGTGGAGCTTACTTTCTAGTGAAATAACTTCTCCAAGGATATGGTGGAGAAAAGGGTATGGCACCTGCCCAAGTGACAGCCAAAATTGGCCCATATGCCATTTGTGGCAGACCTCTGCTGTATACCATGTGTATCCTCAGCCATCTACTTACATGGTGTGCCAATTTTTAAAGAATTTAGAACACAATAAAAGATACTCATTCTTCACTCTATGAACATAATTGGCTCCAAAATTTTTGCCTACCGGCAAAACCTTGTATAAGTGCCCATTAATTCCCATTGTAAGTAATCAAAGGCCGCAATGTTTTATACACGAAAAAGTAAACTCAGGAATCAAGTTAGTAATGTCAATAGCAATGTTTGAAATTACTGTAGATAATTGTAAATTCTATTATTACACAAACAAAATGTGAAAATTCCTGAAGCAATGTTAATTTTTAAGGTTTGATGCTTTTTTAAAACATAACTCTCACTATAAACTGATATATTTTGAATGGTAGTGGTGGTTAACAGTGGTTTTCCATTGTTTATTAAAGATTTGTTCTTATCCTCACAAAGAAGATAATTTCCCAAAGATGATGACCTTTATGGTATTGTTGGTTGACTCCAGGGTTACTCTGGAAACTGCCACCCAAGCTTGCTTATTCAAGTGCCAAATCCCTAGAAATGCTGCCATCTTGAATCTTTGTAATGTCCCTGGGATCTGAGAACATTTGTGAATCACAAGCTGCGGTTTAATATCAGCTTCCCCCAAGAAGCATGAGACTATCTGTCAATACTTTGAAACCTAGAGCAAAATTCCTTCCCAACTTTTGAAATATATGTTCAAGAAGGTATGCTCTTTGGAAAAAAAAAAACCCATTTAATCAATACAGAAAATTTGCTGCAGTAAATAATCTATTTTCCAGTAAGTACCATGAGTATGGTTGCAACTGCAGCGTCAGCACTCACTGTTTTGCCTGTGGTTGGTAGCTACTGAAAATGTCACATGCCTTCAGACAAAGTGACCAGGTTTTAACTCCATCTAAGCAAAACTAGGTACAGGCATACCTCATTTTATGGAGATTTATCCTATTGCACTCTGCAGATACTGCATTTTTTACAAATTGAAGTTTTGTAGAAACCCTATGTCACACTAGTCTATCGACACCATTTTTCCAATACCGTTTGCACACTTCGTGCCTCTGTGTAATTCCAGCAATATTGCAAACTTTTTCATTATTATTATATTTGTTATGGTGATCTATGATCAGTGATCTTTGATGTCCTTTTTGCAAAAAGATTGTGACTTGCTGAAGGCTCAGATGATGCTTATCATTTTTTAGCAATAAGGTATTTTTTAATTATTTATATAGTTTTTAAGATACAGTGCTATTGCAAACTTAATAGACTATAGTATAGTATAAACACAACTTCTGTATGCACTGGGAAACCAAAATATTTGTGTGACTTGCTTTATTGTGATGTTTGCTTTATCGTGCTGGTCTGGAACCAAACCACAGTATCTTTGCAGTCTGCCTGTATCTAAGTGCATGGCTTATGTAAGTGAAACTCACCTAGCAGTGGAGGCTTCTGATTTCGGCCACTGTTAATGACTTCAGATCTAGGACAGGATCAGATAGTGCCTGAGGGGTCAGCCTTATGACTCTGAGTTCATCTCACGCCCCAGTACTGGTTACAGAACTTTGATTGATGAAATGTCAGATTAAATCAGTTTCTACTGCGTATTGATACTCAAAAGGCATCTACCTGGAATTGAACCTTCATAAAGTAGATAGGATTTGAAATAGTATACTGTGACTTCTGTGCAAGATATTAGCAAGAAATTAGGTTTACTGGAACCTCAGAATCACTTGCCTTTCTAGAGTTCTAAGGTGGGCACAGCCTCTTCTTACAACGACCTACAGTAAAACATAATACATGGTTTATGGAAATCACCTTATTACGCTCCAGCATTTTCACTTCTTGTCTGATGAATCAAAACCCTTTGTATAATTTGGCCTTTAGAAGTGAATGGTTAGGTTTTGATTTCAAAAGCAAATTTCATTTGGCATCCAGCAAAATACATTTGTTATTCAGCTGGTTTAGAGCATCCTCAAAGAAAGGATTATTTATTCCAAACCTCTTGTTTTATGAACAAAGAAATTGCCTCAGAGACTCTGAGTCAATGCTAATGTCCAAATTAAATGAGATTATCTACATTAAAGACCCAATTCTGAAGTCCTGGTGGTACAACAGAATTGTGCTAGCAGGCCGTCTGCTCAGAGGACATCTAAAACTGGCAGGACTGGGGGGCATGCTAATTTTCCTGAGAAAGAGGGCATTTAGCTTTTAAAATAAGAGGCTCAAGTTGTGTATCACTGGTACTTTGTTAATGAGTCCTTAGTGTGCCAGGCTCCATACGCAACAATCCGGTGACATGGTCCTCACCTTAGGATGCATATATTCAGCATCAAGGCAGGAGTAGAGGGCGTTTGTCACTTCCGTACAGCAGGCAAAGTATTGTTACCAAATCTGCTCATAGATGCCAAAGAAAGATAATCCTGTGGCAAGAGGGGAGGGGATCCCTAGGGCCCTACTCCCCAGTTAGTCTCCATCCCCTATTCCCAGTATGGCAGCCATGACAAAATTGCTCCATAAAGCACTAGGACCAAATGGCTGCTGCTTGTCAGGTCAAGGATTTTGTTTTCTCGTTAGAGAACAGTGCCTGTACGCCATTTCTTTTTAAGCCACTCTTCACATATTCTCTTAAGAGAGTCCCTGGTAATTGTCTTAATGGTAATTACGTGCTTGGGGCAGCTGACATCCACTGTTATTTTTCTGAAAGTGAAGAACAAGGGACAGGAGCAAGAGAGGAAGAGGGAGAGTTTTGAGATAATGAAATCCTTTTAATGACAGAGCCATGCCGTTAACCTAATTAAACTGTAAAGTGGTAAAAAAAAAATCCAGGTACTAAATGGAAATGAAGGAATAAATCAGCTGAGACAGCAGCACTTCTGGGAAACCTTCTGAATTCCGAATACTCTGACATTGCGGTGTCCGATTCTCATGGTTATCCTCTGGCCCCCCTTAGCCTTGTGCAGATCTCTTAAACTGACCTGTCCAGTAAGGCTTGATTTACGATGTCCATATCAGGTCTCCAGCTCCCCTGGGCATGTCTGTTATGTAGCTCACATATTTAAGAAGCCAGCACAATCAGTGGGATACAGTGGCAGAGCACCGGCTACATGGTCGGGAGAGCAGAACTCTCCTCATTCTACTGCTAACAGCTATGGGACCTTGGGCACTGTCCCTTGCATCACTTTACCATCTCTGTGCACTCATGGTGTCTGTGTGCTTTTGCACCTACAACTCTCTTAGAATTGTCCTTGGGCTATTGGGGTCACTTTGCTCATAAGAGCAGAGAGCAGGAAGTCCTTGGGAGCTTACGTCCCATGGGGCAGCCCTTAGCCATTGTCTGATGCTGAGTCTGACAATCCAGCTTTCATTGCATCCAATCAGGGCAGACGCTGAAGTGTAACTTACACTCTGGAGCTTCCCATGGGATTAGGCTGAAGCCACTGCCCACAAAACTTTGAAATTGTGCCCTTGCTTATGCTGCCCCTTCCCTGTCCTGCTTCCCCGACCTCCTTGCTGCTTTCTCTCGGGACTGTTTGATAGATGCCATGAATCCTCACCTGTGAGCCTCCTCTGGGTAACTTAACATAAGACAGGCACCTACTATAAAAGAACCAGCCTTGGTTCCAACATATAAAACATGTGAAAGAGGTGGCAGGGCCTGTCCTTAAGAGTGTTACAAAAAGGCTGCACAGTGCTAGGACTAAAGCACTGGACAGGTTCACAGAGGGCTTCTTCCTAATTTCTTTTCACACCATTGCCACCCATAACACTGGGAATGGAAGATGGCATCCTGGTGTGATGGAGCACCCACCCTTTTCCCACAGTTCTGCACCCCCAACCCCACCCAAGTGGCTATGCTGTACACTCTCCATTTGGATCTTGAGCACTAATTTCCTAGTAATAATTAGCTAATCTTTTTCACTCATAATCAAAGACAGGGATCTTATGCAACCAGCCAGGGATTTTACTTTCATTCCCCATTGGTGTACATCTCCAAAGAAAAGCACTAGGTTTACAAATGAGGAAGGGAAAGTTAAGAGACTTTTCAGAAGCCACATCAACTCTCCATCACTGATTCACTATAGTCTTGACAAGTTCATTTGACGTCTCACTATGTTCATTTCATCAATGGTAGAACCATTAATATTTATCGACAGTCCACTAGGTGCCTGAAATTATCCTAGGCACTGATTTCCTCTTGAAAAGCAGAGGAAGTGTCTCTGATGCACCCACAGCAGTGGGTGAAGATTAATTAATGTAAATAAGTAATTGAATAATGCAGAGCACTCAGACACCTTGCAAATGGATACTACGTAAACGTTACATGGGATGAGTAATAACAGCTAAGGGTTGATGGACAAATTTCCAGCAAATTTAGTCTCTGTCAATCAGGGAACGAAAGTAAGCATTTACTTGATAGTTCATAATTGATGCGTTTGTTTTCCTGACTGCTGAGGCGGGAGAGAGAGACAGAGAAGTGAGCAGCCTGAGCAGCAAGCTCTTGAGCCTGCAAGCTGACATCAAGAATCTACACAATGTCTGCAAGAGACAGGGGAAGGCCTTGCAGGAGAATCAGCTTTGTGCGGAGGACGCGATGATGAACAGCAGCCACGTAAGAAATTCAGCACCTGCTTCCCACCTCTGCCCCTTGAGCAGGAACAGTAATAGAAAGTTCTTTCACTGCCATTCCAGAGAATTTATTGAGCAAGCAATGAGAGAGAATTAAGCACACACACACACACACACACATACACATACACACACACACGAAAACACTATTCCTGCCCTCAAGATTTTTCAGTCTAGCCATCTCCAAGTTCATCTACATCTGAGCCTCTGTCTTTTCCTTATCTGCCCCTTCATACTTGGATTTGTAGCACCTGAGATCCATTGCCCTGAAAAGACAAGATCATAGTTATATAAAGAGAGTAGCATCTCCTAATGGATTTTAGAGATACATTTCTAAGTCAACCATGAAAGTAACAACCATCCCACCTGCTCTGAGGTGTCACATCCCATCAGTGCAGCAGGAGCTCTTTATTGCCACACCTGAGGCTCTCTGTCTACAAGCTTTTCTTCTGGATGCAGGAACCCAATCACAGGACAAGCTGAAGTGCAGAAGAGCTAATGCCCCTAGAAGCAGCCCTCAACCAAAGACTGATGGGGAAGTGATTGATTAACCTATCTCCCTTGAGATAATTCCAGGCATGCTCTTTCCTCTGTCCCAGAGCTCCTCAATGGGACCCAGCGCCCCTCAGTGGGATCCAGCGCCAGTTGCCCAAAGCAGCAACTAGGTTGGTACCTAGTTTCACGGCTTCCTTCCCTGCTGTGTTCACTGCCCCACTCCCGTATCTAAGTTTCCTAAGGTCACCTCCCACATAAACTTCTACTTGGCACTTGGTTCCTTTTCATAGGACTTGCTTCGGAGGTGCACAAGCCAAGACACTCAGGAACACTTGTCCTGAGCATGTGTGAACAGGAGGACTTTCTGGCATCATCATCTTTCTTGAGATTGTGATTTTGAACTAATACTTACCCAAAGCCTAGGTACATCATCAGCTGAGGCAACTTCATTTCACCCAGAGGTTGTCTCTGTAGCACTAAGCTCTTTACACCAGTCTCTAAATTTATCCATAGAAGCTGGGGAGCCAGCTGAAAGATATTTTCCCATGGCTCTCTAAACACTTCGGGCTTCTAAGAACTTTCAGTCTTCATATCCACTTAGGGACTTGAGTTCTTGGCAAACATAAGGCAGGTACTGGTTGCACAGGCCTGTTGCTAGACCTCCAACTTAGCCTCTTAGCTGCTGTGTAAGCAACCACCGTCATCTTCAATGTTTGCAGTCAAGGATCTGGTCTCTCTAAATTGTGTCTGTAAGAGTTCTCTGAGGACTTACCACCTCCCCAGAGAAACCAGAAATTGTTCCTCTACGATGCCCTAAAAATGCTACCAACAAAGCAGTTCTTCCTTACCTTACTAAGTACTGTTGTCCCTTCCCCAGGAACTCACAAACACAGAAAAATCCACTGGTTTTCCTAAATAGATCCCAGGAAGAATATTATCATAATTTACTTCTTTCTAAACATCAACATTTTAAGATATTTTCACCATTGCTGTTGCAAGTTTATTTATTCCTCCAGTCAGGGAAAGCCATGTGGCTTATAAATGTATCTGGCAACTTGGAAGAAGAAAAGTATTAAGTTGCATTTTATTATTCTAATTGCCCAGAAGAAGGTCTAACAGCTTGAAACAAGCTTTAAAATGGGCTCTTTCCCCTCCCCCAGCACTTACTGCAGAATTTAAATTGCAGACTACGCATACAAATACACAATTAGATGTAGACTTACACTCATCCACTCAGAAAAATCCCTTCAAGATCTGCCTTCTACAAGGAAATGTAACATGAGAACAAAGGGGAAATCCAAGACTTTCTGAAATTTTGACTACTATCTAATAAGGAGCTGGAGAAATATGCAAGAGATCATAGTTCAGGAACCACAGTTATGTAAAGAAATGTAAATATTACATCAGATGTAATGTGTAACTAAAGGAGTGGCAGGCACACTGTGGGTGAGCTTGTAAATGGAGAATACATTATGCTCCAAAACCCAAGAACAGAGAGAAGTGGGACTAGGGTAAAGCAATGAGGTGCCTCGGAGGCAAACTGTATGGGGCACTCTCTCTTTAGTGCCAGCCCTCCCCTTGCTTGACCCTGAGACTGAAATCCTCCTTAAAATGTGTACATCACTTGCCTCACTCTTGTCCTGACCCTGCCCAGGAATCAAAAGTGCCTCCATCAAAGTGAAAGGAGAAAAGAACAACAGAGATATTATAATAAAAGGATGATCAAACCAGAAAAGGAGCAGTATCCTGGGCTCTTTTAGCAAACACCCCGATATTCAGTAGAGCTCGGATTGTCAGTGTCTTGGAAGTGTATGGAGGGAGGACATTATTTTTCGCATAAAACTGTAAGAAATTTGATTTCTGCATATAAAAGTAATTAGTTGAATATGTAAAGATTAGTACGAACTCTTTATGGAAATTATCACATGAAGATATCACTTTGAATCATTGGGAGTGGAAAAAAAACCTTCAGTGAAACTGCTAAATGTAATGTGGAATCTAGGATTGGATCCTGGAACAGAAAAAAAAAGAAATTAGTCGAAAACCTGATAAGATCAAAATAAAGTATGTAGTTTAGGTAATAGAAATCTACCAATGTTAATTTCCTAGTTGGACAAATGTACTATGATTATGCAAAATGTTAACATTAGGGGAAGATAGGTGAAGAGTATATGAGAACATTCTGTATTACTTCGGCAAATTTTCCGTAAATCTAAAATTATTCCAAAATAAAGAGGTGGGTTTTTTTAAATTAATCTGTGGTAAACAGAGATCACTATGAGAAGAATGTCTAAACCATGAAGATGTGTCCAAAAGAAATGCATGTCCACTTAAACACACAGTCCTACACTCTACCAATACAAGAAAGTACAAGAAATGCGATTTGTAGGAGATATAAGAAGTAACAGATAAAACTATCTACTGATATAAGGCTAAACTGAGGGAATATCTAACTTCACACTTCAAAGATAGGGAAAGAAGTTCATGACAATGACTGGGAAAAGATGGGACTTTTTGCTCTTAAATGAAGAAAAAGAAAAATCATCAGGGATCCAGTTATCAGAGCAATGCCAACCTGAGACAGAAGAGAGCACAAACTAGAAGAGAGAATAAAATGGTTAAAAAGTATTTTGAAAAGCCGGCTGTAGGCAAAGCAGCAGGGCCTGATGACATACTTCGAAGAGTACTTAAGGAGCTGGCAGGTGTTATTACATAGCTGCTAGCGATTATTTTTGAGAACTCAAGAGGATAAGGAAAGTCCCTGTAGACTGAAAAAGGGTAAATGAAGTGCTCATCTTTTTAAAAAGGGAAAAAGGACAATCCCGGTAATTATAGACCTGTCAGCTTAACTTCAATATCTGGGAAAATATAGAACTTAACATCAATCAATTAGCATCAACTTGAAAAGCACAAAGTATTGGGTGGAAACCAATGTGACTTTTCAAAAGGCGAATCATGCTAGGCCAATTAATTTCCTTCCGTGGTCAAGTGGCCACAGAGGCAAGGAGGGAGCAATAGCTATAATCTCTTTGACCATAAGTAGGCTAAAAAGTATTCTAAATGTGGGCACAGTTTCCTACAGGTGGCCAAGTCATCTGTCTTTGACAGCTGAGGCCTGGATAGAAATCTGAGAAATGCTGGTGGACCAGATGGCCTCTAGAATCATGTCCGACACTGGATGGTCATTTTAAGAATTAATCTTACTTCCATAAGATTACTTCCAACTTGCTCATTTTCTCCAGATCTCAGTTTAAAGGTCAAAGAAGAGTCTAATAAAATACCTATGTCTTCACTGTAAAGAAAATTTTAAAAAAGACAAAGAAGCAGTAGGAAATGCATTGATGCCTTTGTGACACTGCTCTTTGATACAAATATAAGTGAAATGCAGGCTTAATCCATAGCATGTCATTTTCTATTCATCTAGAATTAAGAAAATAACCTTTTGAATACTTAAGGATAAATAAGTAGAAATTTAATAGGTCTCAAATAAGTCTAGGCATTTCTCCAAGTCGTTGAAATATGATTCCTCTAAACCCATAGGTATCTATAGTGTGCAAATGTTTAAAATTCTCATCCAAGGCTAGTTTCTCGGCAGGTATGAGCAGTTCTTTGATCTTTATAACCAGACAAATTAGGTCAGGTGCTACCTTTGCCCTGTACTGATAGATCTGAGCAAGCTCTTATCATCTGGTTGGTCTATCATGTTACCTCAAACCAAAATTAAATCCAGGAGGTTCAACATGACCTCTGAGGAATAAAAAGTATTAACAGTTTGCCTGTATCACTGCCAGATTGCTAGGCTTTATACTAGGAAAAGACATTCTTTACCCACAGGAAGCTTTAAAGTCGAAGAATAATTATGAACGCATCTAAGTACAGATGATGTACTTGGAGGGGAAGCCCTAAGGAAAGAGGTTTGGCTTCGTTTAAAAGAAGAGAACTTCTCTCATTCTTTGGAGTAATGAATAGGAAGTGGGGACATAGAAATACAGGGAAGCAAAGAAAGAGTACACAGTGAGGAAACCAGTTAGTCGTCAACTGGGTCATGCATTCCTGCAGTGGAAAGGCAGATCCAAATCCACAGTTACACCCAAGCACTAGAAGGACCAGGAATCCAGTTCCGTTGTTTTATAAAGTCACCTTCAACAAAGCCCAGAGAAATAGGATTGGGGCAAAATTTGATAAGGATTTTGATGAGTATTTGCTTCCCTAAAACAAGCCCTTCTGAAATAACCGTACAGATGTTCACTCGTTTGCTTTAGTTCTATCCATATTCAGTATTTATTCATGACCCTGTCTTTTTCCAAGTAGCTCCACACCCCTCAGTTTACCTGTATAGACAGAGGACTTGGGTTCTTGAGACCCTCCCCTATACATGTTGTGTGCATGCACACACACACACGCACGCACACACACACACACACACACACACACCACTCCCAAGTCCCTTCTCTCTGAACCTCATTCACAGATGAGCTATGAGAATAGCAACATTCTTATCATGGAAAGAATGAAAACGCTTAGCTAGAAACACTTACTATAAATGTTGGCAATAATAGCTACACAGAGTAAATATAAAACTCAGCTTTGTCTGGCTCAGGAAAGAAGTCTCATCAACTTCTCTCTGGCCACATACACCAGATATTCAGGCCAAGAGTTCAGCTTGCCTCTGCCTGGGCCTTCTTTTGCCTGCTAACCACAGTGGTCCATTTTCTGTCCATCTTCTCATTCAGGTTGAACCGGCACAGTCAGCTGTTGTCTTTCTAGTCCTGAACTGGGCTGAGCCTCCCTTACCTTATCTGTGCTGCCTCACCCAATCTCACTAGAGAAGATCTTCTCTCCTATCATTCCCAGTTCTTACAGAATTATCTCATTAAAACTCCATCTCTCCAGTTACTCAGATCAAAACCATGGAGTCGTCCGCTCTTGGATGACCATTATCTCCCACTATCCCACATCTAGTGCTGAAGCAAATCCTATAGGGTCTACTTTCAAATATAGATCTAAAATCCATCCACTTCTCCCAGCTTCCACCTTGGTCCATGCCACCATCCCTTCTTGCCTGGCTTCCTGCACAGCCTCCTTGCCAGTCTCCCTGCTTCTGTCTTTGGCTTCCTGCAGTTCATTTTCAATAGAACAGCCAGTGTGTTCTTTGTATCATTTAAAGGAGATCCTGTCTTTCCTCTGCTCAGTACCCTCCAGTGGCCTTTCATCTCCCTGAAAGGGAAAGTTAATTTTTAGGAAGGCCTATGTGGTCCTAAAGGACTATACCTCCTGTTCTTGTCTCACCTCACCTGGTGCTACTCTTCCCTTCACTCTCTGCTCCACCTGGAACAAAGTGGCCGCTCAAACACCCCCAGGTGCCTCCCTCCTCCAGGCCTTAGCACTTGCTGGTCCCTCTCGCTGGAGTGTTCCTGCTGTAGATTCCCACCAGGCTGCTTCCCTGCCTCCTCCAAGTGTTGACTCAAATGTCACCTTCTCAATGGGGTGCTCCATGAAAACACTTAATTCAAAACTATAACTGCCTCCATCCTGGCATTCCTCATCTCCCTCCCCTGCTTTACTTTCCTCCAGAGCTCTTTTTCCTTTTAGTCTACTACACAGTTTACTTATTTGATTTGCTACCTCTTTCCCCCCATTCCCTCGGTCTCTCTCTCCTCCTACTCATCCCACCACCACCTCACCCCCCATAGATGCACACTTCATGAAGGCAGGGATTCTGTTTTATGCACTCTGTATCCCTATTACCTAGAAGAAGGCTTGGCACATAGTAGGTAAACCATAATATTTGTTGAACAAATTAATTAAATGAAAATATCATATCCACAGAACGGCTACTATATTAATGTCCATAGCAGCATTATTCACTATAGCCAGAAACTGAAACAATCCAAACATCCATCAACTGGTGGACAGATAAACAAAATAGGATGTATTCATACTGTTAGCAGTGAAAATGAACAGAATACTGATTCTCACTATAGCCTGGATGAACCTTGAAAAGCATTATGCTAAGTGAAAGAAGCCAGACACAAAAGATGACATATTGTACAATTCCATTTATATGAAATGTCTAGAAAGGGAAAATCTGTAGAGGCATAAAGCAGATTAGTGGTTGCCTGGAGCTGGGGTAGGAATGGGAGTGACAAATGGGCATGGGGGAATTTTCTGAGGTGATGGAAATGTTCTAAAACTGGATTGTAATAACGGTTGCACAACTCTATAAATTTGCTACAAATCACTAAGTTGTACACTTAGAACAGTTGAATTTTATGATAGATAAAGAATACCTCAATAAAACTGTTAAAAAAAAAGTCAATTTTTAAAAAGTTTGGAAGTACTCTCTTAATGAAGCCAAGGCCATGAGCTCAAATTCTTGGGAGCCAACAAGATTGCTTATTCTCTATTTTATCTCCTCCTTTCGTTCAATACCTGGCTGTGCATGAATCTAATCTAGGCCCTATAGGAGTAGACATGGCCGCTGTCCTTCAGGAGTTTATAATCGAATTAAAAGATAAGACACACAGAGATCATTTCAATGCAAGGCGGGAGGTGAAATGCCACATTAAAGACATGTAAAGTCTGGTATTGGTGCAAAGACAGCTTTGCAGGGAAAACAGGAAGGAGAGCAGGATTTGGACAGAGTTTTAAAGTATGAATAGGAGGATAATAAGCAGAGATGGGAGCTAAGGAATGCCTACAGGCCACCCTCTTCATCTGCCTTTCTCTTATACGTCACCAGGAATGATGGGCAAGAAAATATAGAAGCAACAGTGCAAAGACCTCAATTGTACTAGAATAAACAACTCAGGGATGTGTCCTATCAGCAGAATACCTGATACAATGTACGTCCTCAACCTATGTTTTTTGAATGAATAAATGAAAATGTAGGTTGGGTCTAGCAGCATTTCAAACTGGCCAGGAGATCTCTCTCCCTCTTTCTTTCTCTTTCTCTATCTCTTTCCCTCTCTCTCTCTCTCTCTCTCTCACACACACACACACACACACACACTCTCTCTCAGCATCTGCAAGGTCACATCTTCTGTCAGGAGGAGACAAAGTCAATACCCAAATGTGCCTGAACAATATCTCTGCCTCCTGTTTCCCAGCATTCCGGAAAGCTGTTTTGCCAAGAGTTTGTCCTTTTATCTGGGCATTTTTAATAATCAAGTTTAGTCCAAGAACTATAACCAGAAATCCATTTCCCTTCTAGGTCAATTGTATTATCTTAATATGTGAAGACAAAACATAAGCATATTATCACGTTTATCTTTATACTATTCTCTAGGTCCTTTATGTGTATGTTTTTTCTTCGGACCTAAATAATGAGTGGTAAATCTAAATAGTAGGAAGAAACTATGATTTTTTCCTTCTTCTAAATCCTTCCTACAGAGTGAAAATACAAAGTGACGTTTCCATGTGAAATAGAGTAAAATGTTGAAGAAGTGCTCTGGAGATGAAAAGATAAAAGGATGGATAGATGGATGTGAATGGTTGAACAAATGAAAAAAATCGAAGAATGAATGCATGCTCAGTGACAATCTAAAGCTGTATATTCTATCTCAGTTGCAGAATAAGAAGCAAGCATTAGCATTCGAGAAGTCACACATGGAATTTGAACCTAGTAAACAGTGTCATCTGAGACAACTCCAGCAACTCAAGAAAAAGTTGCTGGCCCTTCAGCAAGAACTGGAGTTCCGCACGGAAGAGTTACAGACCTCTTACTGTTCCCTCCTGCAGTATGAGTCCGTCCTGGAGAAGCAGACTTCCGACCTGGTTATTCTCCACCATCACTGCAAAATGAAAGAAGATGAGGTATAGACAGAGTAATTATGAAGATGTCCCATATGCCCAGTGTACCTACAGAAATCAGGCCAAGCTTAATAGAAAGCAAACATTAGACTTAACAGAGGAGAGCTTCACAACATCTTGAGCAGGTGTTATTAACTTCCCCTCTTTAATTCTTGATTTTTTTGGAAGCTGGATGGAGGGAAGTAAACAGAATGTCATAATTGGGTGAGAGATCCAGTATTGATGCATGTCGGGTATGTGGTACATGCGTACGTGTGTCTGGTGTGTGTGTAGGTTCATTACCTCTGTTTATTACCACTGCAATTTAAATGCAAACAACGCTGGGTCTCTGCGGGTTGTGAAAGAGGTGTAAGTTCCTTTAAATCAACCAATTTTAGAAAAATCAGATTTTGATAATATATAAATTCCTGGCACTTGCACAGTTGATAAGATAATCAGATGTTGAGTCTGAGTCAATCACTGAGAGTACCAGATCAGTCATTTTCTTCAGACTGGAAATTTTAGATCAAACAGACTTACCTTAAGTACATTCTGGACATTCATTTCTATTCATGTCCCAGCGTAGTATTTTTTAAATCAGAGAGTGTCATCCTCGTGGAATCCCAAGTAAATTCCAAAGACCAGTGCTACAGAACCACAATCAGCTGGACGATGGTAGCAGTAGCAGTCGTAAGACCATGGGTTCTAAGAAATGGGATGGGCAGCCTCCTCTGGCATTTTCTTCCTCTGCCTTTAAAGATAAAATTCCAAGGACTGTCTTGAATGATGCCATTACTTAAGAGCTAACTCCAGGGGCTTTATGAGGGGACTTAAAAACATGTAATTTTTTTAAGGAAATATTATGACCAATAGGAATTTGCTTTGAAAAGGATTGGGAGGGAAACTCATGGTTTAATAAAGCTAATGAAAGGATTGTATTAAAACTGGCAGGTTCATCATAATTTAGACAAGTCCAGCCTGTATAAAGTGACTCTGAATTAGTTGGGATTCTATTTGGCTCCATAAAACAGAAAACCCCAAAGTAATAGTGTCTCAAATAAGACAGTTTATTTCTCTGACATATAGAAGAAGGTCAGAGAGAGGTGGTCTAGGACTTTGAGGGTAACTGCATGTGTTATCAGGTACCTAGGGTCCTATCTTTCAGCTCCACCATCATCAGCTCAAGGCTTCCACTTTTTGGCCACCTAAGAGGCTACTGGAGCTCCAACCATCACATCTTTGTTCCAAATAATCAGGATCAGGGTGGGAAGTGGGGTGGGGAGAGAAAGGCACACTTCTCCTTTTTAAGGACAATTTCCAGAAGTCCCACACAACACTTTCACTTACATACCATTGGCCAGCATTAGTCACATGGCTACAGCTATTTCTTAGGAAGGCAAAGTAATGAAGTGTTTTAGTGAGGTGCACTACTGTCCCAAATAAAGTCAAGATTCTATTACAAGGAGGAGGGAAAGAATTGTTGTGTGATTTGGCAAGTAGCCGTCACTGACACAGAACCCAAACTGGGAAAGCACTGGAAAAATTACTTTAGGCATTCTGCCAAGTTCCTCCCAATACTTTGTTACACAGAAGCATCAAGCTTCAATCTATGGTTGGGTTTTCCAACAGCAGACCCTAAGACAAGTTAATCAAGAGGTGATCCTAGGAAGCATGGTGAGAGAGTAGGAAGTGAATCAAACAAGGGCAGGAAACCCATAAGGAAAATCAATATTAAGATGATCACTGCTGTGGGAAACTGGGGTTCAGTCCCTCTGGAAAACTCTGGGAGATAGTGTAGAACACACCTCAGAGTGATCCCAGCCAACCACCCCAATCATTGGTTGAGGGCTGCACCTGGGGGTATGAACACCCTAGTACTTGTCACCTGCCTTGTCTTTCTCCTCTGCTTGAGTGGACTCCTGGGGCCAGAGCATCCCTCAGGCAAAGAACTGAAGATGCTTGTGGTTGGAATGTGTTTAGCACTCAGAGGAATGGTGAGTGCCAAGGGGACATGAGCAGGCCTCACTGACAGCTTCTGTTATAAACATTTGAATATAAAATATTCCTTTCCTATTTTCCTTACCAAATAAACACTTCAAACTAAAAGATCTTTTCCTGAGACAAATCTCTAATGGCAGGCAGCAAATATATTAGCTTAGACCAATGGAATGTGTTCTATCTGAATTCTACTGAACTGTTTGAACCCACATGAATTCTTCTTTGATGACCCTCCTGCTCTTAACTCCTTCAATATATATAATTCAAGCCATACAATTGAGCACACTCAACAGTTGCTTATTAATTTTAAATCGTATCTCCCCCAAATTATAAGGAGCCTATGTTTAATAGACATATATATCCCTAAGCACCAAAGATATGGCTCGTGAGCACTCAATAAATATCTGTCCTTTGGCTGACCAATTAATTGATTAGGAAGAAAAGGAATCTAAAGAAAGATGGTGCAAATCCCAGAGGAACTTCAGGTCACTTCCCCCACTAACTCTAGGGAACTTTGCTGACATGGACCTGTGTGCACGAGGGGCTCCGCATTGCCTAAATTAGACCACTGGAGAACACCTAGGAAAGAAAGAATACTGGCATTTCAGGCCCTTAAAAAATGGAGCTGTACAAATTCATTCCTATTAATCAACTAACAAGGCTTTATCAAGTTCTTAACTACATTACAAGCAGAATAGGAACTAGAAATGGTCCCCGCCTTTAAGAAGCTTACCACCTAAACAGGACAGTCTTTTTTTTTTTTTAATTTCTAATCATTAACATTCTGATTTTATATATGATAGCTTTTAGATCTGTGCTGGGCCTACACTTTGCATCTGGGTTTCTAGTTAAGATATGACTCCTCTGCATAGGGTCTTATAGCCATATCCTTTCCCCATTAGATGTTTCCATGGGTTCAGTGTGGTTTCATTCCTATACCAACAGGTGATTCTCTATGAGGAAGAAATGGGAAATCATAATGAGGACACAGGGGAAAAGCTCCATCTGGCACAGGAGCAACTCGCCTTAGCTGGGGACAAGATCGTCTCCCTAGAAAGGAGCTTAAACCTCTACAGGGATAAATACCAGACTTCCCTGAGCAACATCGAGTTACTGGAGTGCCAAGTAAAGATGTTGGAGGGGGAGCTCAGCGGGATCGTCGGTCAGGTAGGACTTAAACCACTCAGGCCAGGAGCTCCCAGGTGATTCTGTAACAGCCCCAGCCTCTCTGCCAAAAACCCAAACCTTCAACCAGTGTCATTCCTTCCCTTGAATTTTGTAGCCCTCAGCTTTGAACTTCCAGCCTTCACATCTCCTGTAAGATTGCTCCTGAGGAATTTTAAGGCTCCTTAATTAATATAAGATGCTACCAGTTTACACTTTTACCAACAATAATTTTCCGACATTCCCATGATATGTTTTCAGTCTTTATGTTGTGCTAAACTGATGGATGGAGCAGGGGTGGGGACAGGTTTTCTCATTACAATTTTCATTTCCTTTAGTTCTAATAGTTGTGAGATGGATTCCTCAGGAAGCTGACTCTGAGAAAGACTGGCATACAGGACATTTTTAGAGAGCTCCTGGCATCACACCTGTGAAAGGAAGTGGAGGGAAGCAGGATTGGGCGGAGGGAGAAGTTGAGCTATGATAGTCCCAGCAAAGGCCTCAGCCAACTCCATGAGGAGCTCTGGGGCTGGAAGGACCTTTACAGCAAGTCTAAATTAAGGCCTTTATACCTCCATGTTGATCAGTGATTAGATGGGAGCTGTCCCTAAGGAGAGGCATGACCTTGGGCAAAAGTTTTCTTCAGCTCAGGCTGTCCCCAAAAACGGCTGACAGCTGAGGGCTATCTTAGAGCAGCACTCCCAGCAGCTGGGGGAGTAAGTCCTTCGGTGCTGAAGGGGATCTGGGAGGCACATCATAGCGCCCACCTTGTGAATGAAGTACTGAGTTCACCATTGTATTGATCCTGTGGATTTCTGTTTTATGAGTTAATTGTTTAAACCCTTAACCTATTTTTTGTTGGTTGTTAGTATTTTTTGTTTTGACTTATAGGCAGTTCATAATATACTACAGGTGATAATGCTTCATTATATAAGTTACAAATATTTTCTCCCAGTTTGTATCTTTTCCATTTTACCTTATGAATGGTATTTTTCAACATACAGAAATTTTTAACTTTTCCAGAGTTAAATCTCTCAGTCCTCCTTTTTAGAGTCTAGGTTTTATTCTTGTTTAGGAAGGCCTTCACTACCCCCAAGATTGCAAAGGTTTATCTTATATTTTCTTTTAGCACTTTTATGATTTTGTATTTTTATGTTTTTATCTTTAGTCCACCTGGAAAATAAACACACACACACACACATACATTCATGTTTCCTATATACATAATGAGAAAAGGCTATAATTTTATATTCATCAAAATGGATCTCCAGGTTTCCCAACTCCACTTTCGGAGCACCCCATCCTTTCCGCACTGAGTCGAAGCACCAACTCAGTATATGTACTTATTCGCTTTTTGGATTTTCTGTTCTTTTGATCTACTTGCCAGCTCCTGCACCAAGATCAGTTTTTCATACTGACTTTAACTGGGAGTATGTTTTGATAGCTCTTTTTAGAGCAGGTCCTCCTACACTGTTCCATACTTTCAAATATTTCTTGGCCATTTTTGTACATCTTTTCTTGGTGAACTTTAGATTCATGTTGACTTACTTTCAAATTATTTATTTATTTGGAGGGAATTAGCATACCTTATGAAATATGACAGGCTTCTACTTTTATTCAAGTTTTCTTATGTGTCCTTTCAGTAAGATTATACCCTTTTCTTTATAGATCTCACAGATCTCCTGCTAAGTTTATTCCTAGACATATTACAGTTGTTACTGGTTTTATGAATAAGATCTTTTGTACCTTTAATTTTAATAATTGTTAGTGATGTAGAGAAAAACTCTTTTCCTTCCACTTTATTGAGCTCTGTTATCAGATCTTTAGTCAACTGTCTTGGATTTTTTAAAATTATTTTCCTTTTTGGCATTTATACAGTCTATTTTCCATCTTACCACATTGACCAGGACCTTTTGAACAGTATAAAATCAGGGCATCCTTGTCTTGTTCCTCATTTTTTAAAAATGTTTCTAGTATTTCACTATTAAGTATAATGTCTGTTCTTGGCTTCTTGTTAATATCCTTTTTTAAGTTGAATATGTGACTATCTGTATGTAGCTTGTCAAGAATTTTTGTCAGGAATAAATATTGAATTTTATCAGATGATTTTGTTAGCATCTATCAAGGTAACCATAGAGGGTTTTTTCTTTAATGAAGTGCATTACATTAATAGATTTTCATTAATAGTCAATTCTTACATTCCTGGAATAAATCCTACTTAATACATATTATTATAATATATATCATTATATTATAATAAACTGCTTTACTGAATTTGCTATACTAATTTATAATATAAATGGCTATTCTAAATTTATTAACATTTAATTTTTTATATCTATTTTCAGAAATGAGATTAGTTTGATGGCTTGAATTTTTGTGTTCTCATCTCATTGGTGTCTGTATTATGCTACCCTACTATAAATGAATTTGAGAGCTTTTCATCTTTTCTATAATCTCTCAAGCTGTTTATATAACATACAAAATGTTTATTTCTTTAAGATCACAAATAAAGCCAACTTTTGCTCACTACTCAGTAGTATACTCCACCTCTTCTACATTCTTGGACTTTACCTTTTGCTGTAATAATTCCTTGTTATTTCTTCCGTAAACAATAGTGAATGGTAACATTTCTCAAAATTTCTGTCTGAACAAGGTTTATTTTGCCATCATTCTTGAATGCTAGTTTGACTGCATATACAAACTCACCAAAGAACCTTTAAGTCTTCGAAAATATTGCTGCATTGTCTATTACCGTGCAGTATTAAAGAGGAGTCGTTAAAATTTCAATCTGTTTCTCATTTTTTTTTGTAAGTCACTTGTTCTGTCTCTTTGAACTCTGGAGGTTTTTAGGCTCAAGATTTGGTGGGGGTGGGGGTGGGAATTAGGTTTATTGATTTTATTTTTTAGAGGAGCTATGGGGGATTGAACCCAGGACTTCATACCTGCTAAGCATGCACTCTGCTACTTGAGCTATACCCGCCACGCCTAGGCTCAGGATTTTTTTTAATTCATTTTTCATTAAGTCTCTCAACACTTAACTGACCCTTTGAATCTGAAGATCTACATTTTTCTTCAATTCTGGGAATCTTCCTTCCATTACTTTTAAATTAACTCCTATTTTCCTTCTTGTAGTATTAAGAAGATATTGGAACCTGTAGATACCGTCTTCCTGTTTCTTAGCATTTTTATTGTTTTCCATTCCTTTATCCACATATACACTAAATTATTTATACACTCACGGGCAGCTTTCATGCTCAGTGAACATGAGCTATTTCTAACTTTGCCTGAAAAAGCCCAGTTAGGGAGACAGTTTAATGGAGAAAGGATCTACCATCCAAACTAGGACATTTTGCTCTTTTTTTGCCTGTCTGCATCAGTTCACTCACTATTAGTGCAGACCAGTGAACAGGTAGTAACCTTCATGCATGATTTCAGATGATCTAGAGAAAGACATAAAAAAAAAAAAAACACAGTTTTAGGAAAACAGGCATATTAATGTTGATGAGAGTGTCAATTGGTACATTCTCTTTGAAGGACAATTGTGCAATATCTATCAAAGTTTTAAATCAATCCTAGCATTCCTACTTCTACAAATTTAATCTACACATATACTAGAATAGGTACTTAAAATTTGATGTGCAAAAATAATCATTTCAGCTTTGTTTTAGAAAAAACTTGGAAACAACATATATTCCCATCAGTAGGAGACTGGATAAACACATTTAAAAGTAATTTAAAAGAGCCAGATAGAAACACACGGATGAATTTCTAAGACATCTTGTTGAGTGAGAAAAAAAATTATGTTTTAAAAAAACAAAATAATATATTGTACAATATTCATTTTTCTAGAAGGATATGCACAAACTGTCATCTCTGGAGAATGCAGTGAGTATGAGATTAGAGGTAGTGGTCAAAGAGAAATTTAGACTTGCCTGTAATGTTACAAAGTTTTAGAAAGATAATATATATATATATGTATTACTTGTGTAATTTGAAATTAATTTTTAAAAAAGAATGATATATCTACAAGTAACAATTCGAAAATATCCTAAACAAATTGCCAAGTGAAAACACAATATTTAGAATAGTATGCAGAAGACTTTCATTTGTGTAGGGAAAAAAGTAGGGGGTTATATACAGATACATATATGCATGTATAAATATGCATAAATTATCCCCAGAAGGATATACAAAAAATTGATAACGCAGACTGTCATGGAAAAGGGGACTTGAATTGTGGAAGGTCAAGATTGAGTTTTCAGTATATTCTCTTGTGAACTGTTTAAACTTTTCACCATGTGTGTGCACTTGTTAAATTTTTTCTTTTGTTAAGGAAGCTCTGATTCACATAAATGAGCATTAACCTTTACAATATAGGTCTAGAGATTTTCCATGTTCACAGCATTCTGAAATTAACTCAAAAATTGTGAACAAAACCAACCTATTATTTTTACATATCCCAGGAGCCCGAGAACAAGGGTGATCATTCAAAAGTGCGTATATACACTTCTCCTTGCATGATTCAAGAGCATCAGGAGACCCTGAAACGACTATCTGAAGTCTGGCAAAAGGTCTCTGAGCAGGATGATCTAATACAGGAACTTCGAAATAAGCTAGCCTGCAGTAATGCTTTGGTAAGTGTCTCCAAGAATATTTTTCCAAGAGATGCAAAATAAAGCTCTGAGGAAAAAGAGGAGGAGAAAAAAAGTCACCTACAGTAATCTCTTTATCGGTATTCCTCAAGTGTCTCATACACACCTGCTCCTGCCTTCTGTTCATGTTCTAACTTCTTATTTTCAATGTTTGGGGTTTTTTTTAATTATTTTCAGCAAACAAGAACAAAAGTTTTATGTTTTTCTAATTTTCAAAAAAAAACCAAACAAACACACATTCACCCAGTCCATAAGAAACTTCCTTAGTTCTTGAACTTCATCCTGTCTTCTGAGAGATTCAGTACATCCTCCCATCACAGACTCCAAAGAAGTTTCTTATGCCTCATAACCTGGACCACACAAAGGTTGAGAAGAGAGTCCAAAATGTAGCCACTGATGGACTCAAGACAAATCACTGTGTGTGCTTTAGTGAACCTTAATATAAGATTGAGGACATAATTCCTTCTCCTTACCAGGAAGTGTGTGTTGAATTAGACAATGCTGCTGCAACAAACTTAGGCTGAAAAAGGGGGTACATTGCAAAAAATAGTATTAGTTAAACAAGGTCCTGCTGTATAGCAGAGGGAACTATATTTAATACCTTGTAATAACCTATAATGAAAAGGAATATATATATATGTATAACTAAAGAAACACTATGCTGTATACCAGAAATTAACACAACACTGTAAACCGACTATACTTAAAAAAAAAAGTACTAGTAATAATTGCATAGATCATCCAGCATAACTGTCCTGTGCTCGGTTGCAGGTTCTGGAGCGTGAAGAGGCTTTGATAAAATTACAAGCAGACTTTGCTTCCTATACAGCCACCCACCGACATCCCCCTAGCTCCTCAGAAGACTGTGAAGACATCAAAAAGGTAGGAGAACTTCTGCTTATTTGCGCCTGGTGGGATTGGGCCAAGTTGGGTTAGATTCTAGGTTTTCCTCCTTTTTTTTAAAAGTTTTTATTACTATATTTTATATTCTACTTTATATTTTTGTGACCTTGGTTGATCCTGCCATGAGGATACTATATATAATGTATGACAAGCCCCCAAAGAGTGTGTCTGGCAGCATTAGATTTCAGAACTGAATTTTGGAATTGCAACCTTATAATGGGTTAAGGTGTCCAATGGTACTCCTAAACAAGACAGAGACTCCTGTTGGCATGCTAGATTCAAAAGGACCATCCAGCCTTCTAGTTTCCAGCTGGAGTTGAAACACAACAAATTTAGGGAAGATTATTAATTCAAATTCACTCCTTAAAAAAAAAAAACTCTTACGTTTCAAACTTCAAAGCCATCTAAAAAGTCAATTCTAATAATGAATAAGCATTTAAATCTTGTAAGCAAATCACAACATAGTCAGAACTAGGTTAGGTTCCCTTCTAGACAAGGTCTTAACGTCAGTCATGCCTGAACTTGAGGTACAAGGCAAAGCAGGCCAGGCTGATGCTGAAGTAGTGGCAAAGGGGAGTGGCAGAGAGAGTCAACACGTATCAGCTATCTGAGGGATCCGTTAGCCAGGGGGGCAGAGACGCTTCTTTTTCCAGGACTTTCTGATCCCACCAAGTTTGGATAAACTTTGGAGTTTCTCCTTGGACATCTGTCAGTATTTATTTTAAAGGTCAGTTCTATGTTATTCACATGCTGACCTACAGCAACAGCTCACATACTTCATGGTTTTTTAATCTGAAAATGTCTTTATTTCTCCCTTACTTTTTCATTTTTTATAGTGGTTAAAAATAGATAACATTAAATTGACCATCTTAATCACTTTTAAGTGTACAGTTGGTTGTATTAAGTATATTTGCACTGTTGTGCAACAAATCTCTAAAACTTTTTCATCTTGCAAAACTGAAACTCTACCCAGTAAACAGAAATTCTTAACACTGCATTGTTTTAAATGGTACAGACTTCCTAAGAAACAGAATCCACTTAACCCCCACCATTTTATATATCCTATCCAAAGCCTTCATGTTAGGTGAATATTCTGTTAGGACTAGAACCCCACCTCATCACAGTTAGTGCCAGCAGTCCCCTCCTCCCACAGCTGGCCTGGCACAGAGTAGGCCTTTGAGTCCCTGCAGGGCCCACCCCCTGGTCATATGGTGATTGCCCTGTGTTTCCCCAGCTGTCTCCCTCTGTCTTCCTGCTGCAGCCTACCCTTCCTGTCAACTCTGAAATCACATAACTATGTCCCTTGATGCCCAGTCAATGGATTACTCCTCCTCGGCCCCACATCCATGTTCTTCTGGTTACAGCCCCTTCCCCTCTTCTTCTGGGCAGAAGCCAAAGTTCTTGCTGAGTGACTGAGAACGCCACGTGATATGCCTGCCCACAACGACCTCATCTCCTCTCCTCCTACTCTCCCCATCACTCACTCCACTCTAACCACAGGGCCTCCTCCATGTTCTCCACCCAGGGCCTTATCACCAGCTAGTCCCCGCCATCTGCAAAGCTCCTACCTCAACATGGCTCACGCCCTAATCTCCAGCAAGTCCCTGCTCAGAGGCCACCTCCTCAGTGAGGCCAACTCATCCATCCTATTTAAACTTGCAACCTCACACCTGCACCCCTAGCCCCTAGACTTTCATTCCCTTTTAATATTCTGTTTCTTCTGTAGCACTTAACAATGCTTAATGTTTCCTGTGAGTCACTGCTTTATGCTCTTTGTCTCACCCCACCAGAAGGTCAGCTCCCTGGGGGCAAGGATCGGGGTGTGTGTGTGTGTGTGTGTGTGTGTGTGTATGTTGATTACAGCACCCAGG
Organism: Vicugna pacos; assembly: GCF_048564905.1. Lineage (NCBI taxonomy): Eukaryota > Metazoa > Chordata > Mammalia > Artiodactyla > Camelidae > Vicugna > Vicugna pacos. Next base: position 44,223,965 of record NC_132995.1, read on the forward strand.
ACAGTGCATTGCACACAGTAAGTGCTTCATCAATGACACTGACTGTAGCAGGGAGGAAGGGGTGGCTCCTTTTGTACACATTCCGTCCCACGTGAGCATGAGAAGCCTGTCATATCTTTTCTTTTTAATTCTATTTTTCTAAATTGAGATATAATTGACATACCATGACACTCACCACTTAAAGTATACAGTCAGTGGTTTTTAGCACATTCACAAAGCTGGACAACATCACCACTAACTCCAGGACATTTTCATCACTCTGAGAAAAAATCCGTATCCATAAGTAGTCACTGTCCATCCTCCCTCCCCCAACCCCGGGCAACTACCACTCTACTGTACATCCCTCTGATTTGCCTGTTCTGGACCCTCAGCATTGGAGAATAGGGGACCCTCCCCCAGGTACTCACCCTGCCCTGCTCTTCTTCCCTCTGCCCAGATACTGAAGCACTTGCAAGAGCAGAAAGACAGCCAGTGCCTGCACGTAGAGGAGTACCAGAACCTCGTGAAGGATTTGCGCATGGAGCTAGAAGCAGTGTCAGAACAGAAGAAGAACATCATGAAGGGTAAAAGGTGGGCCGGTGGGCTGTGGCGGGGGAGCCAGGGAAGCCAGAGCCCTCCCCTGAGCGAGAAGCGCTCTGGCTCATCCCACCATAGACATGATGAAGCTGGAGCTGGACCTGCACGGGCTGCGTGAGGAGACTTCCGCCCACTTGGAGAGGAAGGAGAAGGAGGTCACCATCCTGCAACGGCGGCTGCAGGAGCTGCAGATGCAGTTCACTGAGACCCAAAAGCTTGGTTTGAAGAAAGACAAGGTAAGGCAAGGGCCGCCCTGGAAGCGCCCGCAGGGCCGGGGTGGGGCCTGGCCTCAGCCGCAGTGGGGCCTGCAGTTCTGCGCCCACCGCGACTGCTTGGGGAGCGCCCGTGCGTGTGCAGTGAGACTGCGGTCCTTCAGGCCCAGAAGCAGCTCTGAGCATTTCCTTGGAACTTCTCATAGCACACAAGTAAATCAATGTCAGGGGCCTTAGTAGGGATGTGAACTCTGTAAGAAAAAGGTTCTTCCCCAGCCCCACAAGGTAGAGAGTTTGGGGCACATTTGCATTGTTGCCTTATGCTCCTGTTTATGCCTGATAGTAGAAAGAAAAGCTATAAAATAATGTGTAGCCTTATTAAGAATTACAAGTGAATTTCAATTTTTTAATTACAAATATCCTATGAACATGCATATCAGGTAGTTTGAAAATATTAGTGGAGCTGTGTCCTAGAAAATCTGTAGTTTCCAACCTAAATTGAACTCCTAGAAAAGCCTAAGAATGGAACCAAGGGCAGAAAGGCTCTGAAACCAGTGAACGATTTTGTAGTCAGCACTGTTCCAACTCTAAACTTTCATCAGAGCTAGTAGATGTAATCCAATTGATTGACTGGCTAGTCATTCAAACCTCCAGTTTCAAGATCTGGAGGTGATCTACCAGTCAAAAGGGAGGTCTTTGGAGAGATGGCGACAAGAAGCAAGGAGTGTGGATAAGCAGCTCTGAGTCACTCATGTATTCATTCAACAAATATTTCTGAGCTCCTATGATATGCCAAGCATATCTTCTAGGCATTAAGAATATGATAAAGCATGCAACTTCTCTACCTTCATGGAGTTTACATTCTAGTCTGTAGAGTCAGATGACAAACAGGTAACAAACCTAATATATAATAAAATGTTCTGTACTGATAAATTCCTAAAACATCTTGGTGGCTATTTTACCCAAAATGGTCAGGGAAGGCCTCTTTGATAAGGAGATATTTGGGCAGAGATTTGAATGAAGTAAGGGGGCCACGCAGTCCAAGGTCTTGAAGAATATTCCAGGCAGAGGCAAGAGCCCTCAGGTGGAAGTCTGCTCAGAGTGTTTCAGGGGACAGCTGAAGCAGGGGTGGGATGGCAAGGGGTGAGACGGGACAGGTAGCCTAGGACCAGATCATGAGCATCCTGGGCGGTCGTTGTAAGGACTTTGGCCTTTTCCTAAGTGAGATGCACCCAGTGGAGGGTTTTAACAGAAGCATAACAAGATCTCACTTGGATTTGTAGAAGCCCGTCTCTGGCTGCAGCATTGAGAATAGCCTGAGGGGAGGCAGGGAGCCCAGGTGGAGGCCGTTGCAGTATCCCGGCAAGGCAAGAGTAGATGGCGGCTGGAGGAGGGCTCAAGACAATCTCTGACTTCGCCCTGCTGCTTCTCAGGTCTTTATCAGCATTAACACTTTGCTTTCCTCAGCTCCTCCAAGAGAAAGACGAAATGCTGCATGAGCTGGAGAAGGAACTGGCACAGGTTCAGAACAGCCTCGTAAAAAAGGAGATGGAGCTAGAGAAACAGCAACGCATGACAAATGAACTCGAAATCGCCATCCAGGAGGCGAGGCAGGATAAGTGCATGGCGGAGTGTGGGCCGCTGCGAGCTGAGATTCAGAAGCTGAAGGACAGTCTGGAAGATGCCAAACATCAGCAGAAGCTGGCTGGTGAGGCCTCAGCCAGCGCTGTCCCCACTCGCTTCCAACCCACGGGGCCAGAGCTGCCCCCTCGTCTCTCCAAACAGCCATGTCCCTCTCCCTCTCCACACTCCCACCTCGTCGTGATCTCATTTCATCTCATAGTAGTGGGGACCACCTTGCAAGCTCCTCCTCTCACCCTAACCTCCCCTCCACCCCTCCTCCCCAAAGCCCCTCGCCACGGGGAGGACAGGGCTCTGGACCTGGCTTCTTTGCACCACAGTCCTCCCCACCTTCTCCAGGACCTCTGTCACGCCATTCACTTCTTCCTTCCCTGGTTTTTAACCCTCTCTCTCCTTTTTTGGCCTCCAAACACCACCTCTTCTGCGCAGCTTGCAATGTGGGCTGTGTCCTTGCCCCTCTGCGGAAAGTGCTTTCTCACAGGTCACCAATAACTTCTTGCCTTCGGGTTGCTTTTGGGGTGATGAAAATGTCCTGGAATTAGATACTGATGGTTGGACAGCTGTGTGAGTATACCAGAAACCACTGCCCTGTATACTTTAAAAGGATAAATTTTATGTTATGTGAATGATGTATCAATTTGGGGAAAAAAAAGATGGTCCAAAGCATGTCTTCCTTCCTCGCCCTCCAAAACTGTGTCCATTCTGTTGGCCCCCCACACCTCAAAGGTTGTTTCTTATCTTTGGAGATATAACAGGTCCCTTGTTCTTCCACAGATCTCACCATTGTTTCCTCTTTGCTCTCCTGCCCTGACTGTGGTCATCCCTCCCTAAGACTCTGCCCTTCCCCTTTCTCCTCCCCCTCTACAATCATTCTTGGTTCGCACCTCTGCTCCCTGTAGCTGCATTTCTCTGCAGGAGACTCCAAAGCTGAGAGCCCCAGCCCTGACTTGGCACCAGTTGTTAATCTTGTCCTTAGAGACTAGCTCTACCTGGGCAACCCACCATGCCCACTAGCTCAGCATTCCCAAAGCTGAACCTATTCTCTTCCCTATTAAAAAAAAAAATCCTTCTCCTTTCTTCCAGGTGTATAATTATTCCCATAGTGACACCATCTTTCTTCCAGTATCCCAGGCTGGGAAAAAAATGGAAAGGAGAGTGATGTTTAAAGTAGAAACGATAGTAGAAACTATAGGACGTGAGATTTATGGTGTAGAGAAACTCCAGTAAGCAATTGAGTGTTTTTTCCTTCATATCCAGTGGTGGAGGCAAGGATGTAGGCTAAAAAGACATTGTAAGAAGTCTTTCTCCATTCTAATCCATTCCACTTTTCCTAACGCACTCTTTCCTTTATGCCAGCTGCCTGCTCAAGAACCCACGAAATCACATCTAAGCATTTCTCTCAGGCTTTCAACATCCTCCAAAGCCCACTCTAGTCCGTGTGCTTTCCCAACTCTGTCTTCCACTCTTCCTCCCCACTTTCCTTTCCAATTAAACTGGTCTCTTCCCATCCTCTTCCCACATGCCTTTGCATTCCCTTCACTGTGCATTTACTCTAATACCCCAGCCCTGAGAATTCCCTTCCTCCTCCTCCTTCTAAGGCCCAGTTTAGCTTCTGTTTCTTCATAAGTCCACCTCCCAACCCTGTACTTAACCATGTTGATCTTGCTTCCCGAGTTCACAGTCAGTGTGAGTTTAACACTACCGTGTTCCTATGTGGGATGAACCAGTTATAGCTCCATCACTAGACTCTAAACTCCATGAGAGTCAGGATTTGTCACATAAGAGACACCGAGAAATTTCTACTGATTTGTTTAATTTTAATCAAGAAGGTGTTCATGGCTGGTGGGTAATAGAAGACGGATAATTTAATAGAGCTCCTTAGGAGTGATAATGAAATAGAGAGATGAGGACAGATTGGAAACTGAAGTAGGTCACAAAATGAAGAAAGAGACTTTTTAACTCATCTTAGTTGAGAATCTGGACTTCACGCGTACTGCGTTCACACGTGAACATACCCATACCCAGGGTTATCTCCTGCCTTCTGCAGCTCAGCAAGCAGCCCAATATAAAGAAGAGGCCCTTCTGGCAAAGAATAACCTGGAGGATACACAGAGGAAACTGCAAAGCTGCCTTAGCCTGGAGAAGCAGAAGACAGAGACCATCCAGGAACTCCAGAGAGAACTTCAGAAGCTGCAGAAGGATTCCTTGATGGCTGGAGAGGAACTCGCACCCAGCAGGTACCACAGGTTCACCTCCAGGTAGAGGGTCTGTCCCTCGTGAGCCAGTCAGGACACTGTGGGCAGCTGCCCAGGAATAGGGGAGCAAGCCCTGTGCGGCCAGCCCACAGTCCACTGACACAGACCTGAAGTCCATCCTCCTGCTTTGCCATTTTGCTTTAGGAAACGGATAGAAGAGCTGACATCAGAACTCTATGAGGCCTTGAGGAAGGTTGAAAACTCAGAAAAGGAAAAGAAGCAGCTTCAGAAGACAGTGGCTGAGCAGGATATAAAACTGAATGACCTACTAGATCGTATAAATCTCATTCAACACCAGGTACGGAGGGCAAGTAGGCCACCAGCTCAAACATGTGCTCTGTTTAAGATTAAAAGCATTGGTCTTTATTTGGAAATATGCTGCCACAAATCCATTGCAAATTAATTGTCCAGAACTTGTGTTAGAATGCTAAGCCAGCCAGTCAGCTCCAGTTCCCACAACCAATAATAAGCATTTTCAAGGGCTAAACTTAAAAATAGTTGAAAGAGTGGGGAGGGTGTAGCTCAGTGGTAGAGTACATGCGTAGCATGCATGAGGTCCTGGGTTCAATTCCCAGTACCTCTGTTAAAAAGCAAATAAATAAATAAGCCTAATTACCTCCCCCCACCAAAAAAAAAACCCAAAAAACACAGTCAAAGGACAGTGTTGGTTTTTCTGGGGGAACTCAAAATCTGTACTTCTCAGTCAATTTAAAGGCTTTGATTTCTGAATTATTCTTTTTGTGCTTTTCTAAAAATTTTTTATACTTTATTCAGAGAGGTTTTTGTTAGAGGTTTTTTTGTTTGGGGTTTTTTTTTTTTTTTTTGGTTGTGGGGAGGTAATTAAGTTTATTTATACATTTATTTTTTAAGTGGTGGTACTGGGGATTGAACCCAGGACCTTATGCATGCTAAGCATGCATTCTACCACTGAGCTATACCCTCTCCCTATTCAGAGAGGTTTTTGTATGGAAAGATTTGGTGAATAAGTGGGAACTGGATATAAAATAAATTGCTGTATCTAATTGAACAAAGAAAAAATGTTACTGAACATAACAGGAAACTTTTTGTGATATATGCTAAATAATCAAGGCATTGTCCTCATATTTATTTCAGCCATTCCCTGTGCACAGTTGTCTGGTTTGGTTTTGGGTTTGGGTTTTTTTTTCCCAAAAAATATAGTGTCTAAGACTGTCTTTCAGCCCAGTGTTTATTTTCTCAGAACAGGGAACAAGCTGCCTCCAAAATCAATCTAGAAGAACAGCTTCAGGAGATAACCAGGTTGCTGGAGGAGAAACGGGAGCAGCTGAAAAAGAGCAAAGAACAGGAGGTTTTACTGGAGCAAGAGCTTGAGACATTTCGACAGGAAGAAAAAAAGAAAGAAAAGATGGTGAGGAAAATCTGGAAAGACTCAGGGTCATGAATCCAGGGCCAGACAAGAGCCCTGCCGGCCCTGGAGGGATATGGAGGCCAGAAGCCGTGGGTGCTCAGACCTCAGGGGAGAAGGGAAGGAAGGTGAGGAAGGCAAGTGAGGAGGAGAGAGAAGGCCTGAGATACACAGGGTGCAGAATGCAGCTGTGCGTGAGGGTGGGAGGAGGGGCTCCGGCCGGAGCCTGAGCTCACACCTCCACTCTGGGCTTTATTCCTTAATGGGGGAGCAGTCAAAGGAGAATCTGAGAAAGCTGGAGGAGGAAAATGAGAATCTCAAATCACAGTTACATCAACGTTCTACACACCTGGATTCCGCTCTCAGCAAACAAACCACCACCCAGCAAATCAACCAAGAGCTAAATAATAAGGTAAGTAGACAGAAACCCCAGTGAGGTGAGAAGTTTGAACCCTGTGACCCACGACCTGAAACTGGCACCTAGTTCTCCTTCCCCACAGAAATGCAACTAACTGCCCAGCCCATGTGCATCCAGGGCGCCCGAGGCTCCACTTCCCTCCTGAAGTGGGATACGCTTTCAGCACCCACTTGCTGGCTAAGAAATATTTCTTCCACATGTGAAAGGTCTTATTTAGTATCTGGTGGAGCCACAAACCGTCTGGGCTTTGGCATCAAGTCTTCCAGAGTTGCATTTTAGACCAGAGTTGAGTGAGCCCATTGTTTGGGGAAATTTGCTAGGGAACACTTCCAAAAGTAGTCCCAAAGCACAAAAATGGGATGGAAGGGGATGCGGTTATTTTTCATTACACAAGTAAAGACAACAGAAAGAAGTATATGTGCTCAAATTCAGGCATAATTTACTGACCATCTACTTAAGTCCTTTGCATGCCTTCCATCTATTTTACTCCCAATAAGATACTATGAGCCTCAGTTTACAAAGGAAAGAAAGGCTGAGGCTGAGAGTAACTCATCAGTAAGTGATAGGATGGAGTGGGAGTTGAACCTGGATCATCTGGCCCTCACATCTAACCTCTTTTCCCTTCATCATAAATGGGAATACTTTCCCCAGCTGAATCCATTCCGTTGTTCTGGGCAAGAAACAAATACAGCATCTTGATAGGTGGTCCCTTGAATTATAAATGAGAGACCAAGCAGCTCTTATTCCTTCATAATAAAAAAAAAAGATCATCTTAAAATACTATGACTATTCTAATATAAGAATAGCACTACCCAACAGAACTTTCTGCAATGATGAAAAAATTCTAAATTAGCTGCCTAATACTATATGCATTAGCCACACGTGGCTATTGAGTGCTTGAAATATGGCTTAGTATGGCTGAGGAACTGAATTTATAATTTTTATATTAACTAATTTTAGTTTTATTTAAATATTAATTGTCTCATGTGGCTAGTAGCTGCCACATTAAACAACAGAGGTCAGAGGCACTGATGTTTCAGAGTTTTGTCCCCCAAAGATATAAATCTCTCCTTTAGTATGATCCAGAGTTGAGGTCTGAATTACTCAATCCCCAAGGAACTGCTCTAAGTTATTAATATAGGCCTGTTATCAGTTTGCCAAAAGAAAAGTCATCAGAATTCCTTTGATGGGAATCAGGAGGCTGGAGGAGTTTGTGTGTGTGTAAGCATGTTCAACTTTTTTAAAACATGCCCTGCATATAATAGACTTTTTGAATCAATGGAAATAGCCATTAGAAAGAGGCTTAGTTCTGCGCTCAAAAATGCATATTCTTTTATCCATATTCTGTATTTCAATTTTAGACACACTACTGCCAGAACTATATGTTCCATTCATCTCTAATATTGCCCAGTGCAATATTTCATTCAATCCAAACAAATCATTTAGTATATTGGCTGAGCACCTATTATGCGCCATGCCCTGAGCTACAGAGAGTGGGCCTATAGCGATGAAGAAAGCACACGCGGTCCTGTTTTCCTGGTGCATCAAGTCTAGTGAATTATGTCAGAAACTGAGGCATAATGCATACAATTGAAATATTGTATCATGTCTCCTAACATAGAATTGGATTCCAGGTTAACCCCAATCCTAACCCTGACCATAAAACAATAAACTATTAACAGAAACCTTCTAGTTACAAATGCAGGACGCATGCTCGGCTGGCATGCATCAAAGGCTGCAGGGTCTGTGAAAGGCTTTTTCGTGTACTTGACACATCGTGGCCCAGTACTTCCAGTACTCGTACTGGGGGCACATGCTAACTAGAAAGGAAGTGTGGGGAGAGGGATGCAGAACAGCCTGAAAAGGCAGCTCATCCTCTCACAACAGGGAAATGAAGTGGGTGTTATCACAGACTGCTTGGCAGATTAGTGCAGAGAGATGAGAGCTCAGTGCTTGTCCATCTTCTGTGGACACAGAGAATGCCTCTATGGCCATGAACCGTGACAGTGATGTTCCCTCTCCCTAAAGATAGCTTCTCAGAAGGAGACCTTAGAGAGTCTGCAGAGTCAGCTGGACAAGGCTGTGCAGAAAGAGAAGCAATGCTACCAGACCATGGTCAGTAAAGACGTCTATGAGGAGTTATCCCGGAAGTCCGCCGCCTGCCAAGATGACCTAACGCAAGCCCTGGAGAAGGTGGGCTCCACCCCTTCATCTCCAGGGCTGTTTAATGTCCAAGTGATCCCAGTAGCATGAGAGGTGCAAGAGTCACTTCCTGCATGACTGGCTGGCACCAAGGCCACCTGCAAACCCTTGCATGGGCTGGGATGTCTGTCCAGAGAAGGCCTGCTTCCCCTTAGTGAGGCTTTTCTGGGGAGGGGATAGAGGTCAAATCTAGCAAGTCTCTCTGTCCATGGGTGACCCAGGGGCAAGGTTTTCCCAAGACTTGGATTATCAGGGAAATTCATGCCCCATCCGTGTGCTGATCTTGTGGCTGATCAGTTTATAGAACTGGAAAGAGAAGAAATGGAAGAGGGGAAGGGGAAATGCAGAAAACTGACCATTGTCACTTCTTGCCCCTCTCCTAGACGCTAGACAAGGTGACCAGGTGTCTGTGCCACCCTGGGCAGGGAGAGGGGAGGCTGGAGACGTGGGACTGGAAACGTTCTCCTTTCAGGACTTAGCAGAGAGGGCCCAAGCGCCCTACAGCCACTCTTGCCCCCTTTGTCTTTACTAAAGCTCAATCATGCGACCTCAGAGACAAAGAGTCTACACCGAAGCCTGGCACAGGCTCAAGACAGGAAAATGCAGCTGGAAGAGGAAATCATTGCTTATGAGGAGAGGATGAAAAAGCTCAACATGGAATTAAAAAAACTGCAGGGCTTCCAGCAGCAGAGTGAGCTAGAGGTGAGGAGCAGCCCGAGGTTTGGGCTGCTGTCCTGTTCAGGGCCCCAAGGTCTCTTGCACCCAGAACTATGGACTTGGTACAGAGCCATTCCCTTTGGCTTACGGGTTCCTTCCCTCTTGCTGGGCTCCGTGAGCTTCAGATGGAGGTGGCAATGATCAGGGCAGGGGCGCCCTCTGCTGACCACTGGAAATAAAATACCGCCTAACGAATCTCCCAGAGGCGAGAAAGCACCCTCTGGCCGTGTCTTGTGTCCTCCGGGGCCAGGGAGGCAAGCTGGGGTCTCCCTCCTCACTGTGTGCTCCCGAGCAGGTGCAGGCCTTCGACAAGAAGCTGGAGGATATGAGCAACCAGGTATTGCAGTGGCAGAAGCAGCACCAGAGCGACCTCAAGATGCTAGCCGCTAAAGAGGAGCAGCTCAGGGCGTTCCAGGAGGAAATGTGTGCCTTGAAAGAGAACCTCCTTGCGGATGAGAAGGAGGTAGGTGCTCCTCAGCTTCTGGTCACTTCCTCCCAGCCATCCCCTACCCCAGCACATCCCACAACCAACCACCTGGATGAGAGACAGCCTTCGGATGGGGGTGGGAGTGCCTGGGAGCAAGGAAAAGGCACCCTTTCTATTCAGTACAAAGCAGGGTCTGGGTGGTCCAGGCCCACGGCGGCTATCTCAATCCAGCCATCTTCCTGTGACTTTGTTAATAGAGATACTGAGCAGAACAAAGGTTTCATTCCAGAGGAGATAGAGGGCCATGTCCTGGTCAGGTACACCAGCAGCCCCTGACTTAGACAATCCACTGGTCAAGTCTCCCTCCAGAGCCCCTCCTGGCACTTTCAGTTACCCTGCAGTAGAATGGCTAAGAGCTCTTTGGGCATGCCAGCTCTCTGAGCAGTGAAGTTTGTGGCAGGAGACTGCAGAATATCTTGGGGTAGCTGCAGGGCCCTTGCCTGAATTAGAAAAAAAAATCATCCCTTCTACCAGATATTTTTGCTTCCACCTGTTAAAAAAAAAATGGCTTAACATACTGCTTTTTTAGAACAAGTCACTTTAATACTTCTGGCCTGAAAATCATTATTATAAGTGTACAAATCTACCTTGACTCTACTACAAATGGTGTCTGCTCAGAGATGTCACCATTGTGGCACTGCATTGCTGGAGATGGAGTCCTGCTATGGCAATTCCAATGCTGGCCTTGGGGTTGGACCGCAGAGTCAATGTTTCTTCTTGCAGGAAGAGAGAAGAGGCCTGATTTGGGAGCAGGGAGGTGATGGGTCTGTGCTCCCACCTCTTACTGTCTCATTTACTTCTTGTACCAAAGCCCTGTTGCCTGCCCCAGCGGTCTGTGCCCAAAGACAACTGTAGGCTACACCGAGAGAATGATCAGATTATGTGCAACATGGAGCAGTGGGCAAAAGAGCAGAAGTAAGTAAGGAAGGAAACAGTGAGGCAGGGCCGCAAGGGCTGGGCTTAGCTGACGAATCACACATGTCCCAAAGAACAGTGTCACACACACACACACAAACACACACACACACACTGCCCTCTCGGGAAACTGATCTAGTCTCAGCCCACACCCAAGGGTTGGGAGTAAGGTGGAGGGGCCTCACCCTTCAGGCAGGTTCAGAAAGCCCCGGCCCTTTAGAAGTGGAGCAGCTGCCTGATAGAAGGACTGCTTCTGTGGGTCAGAATTCCTCTTCCCCACCTCGTGTCCAGCTTCACTGCCTGGATCCCTTGAACACACCTGGGATCACAGTGATTTTGCACAGGGGTATGGAGAGGCCTCTTAATTTCCAGGTGCCAGGAAGGCTCTAGCTCTGGGGACTTGGTGGTGAGCAGGGGGTCTGGGCCCAGCAGAGGCCTTGCTGAGAACACCCAGTGACCTGTTCAGCCAACTCATGCTCTTGCTCACAGGGGCCTGGGGAACTCTTCTCTTGTTAATTTTATTATAGGATCGCCAATGAGAAACTAGGAAACAAGCTACGTGAACAGGTCAAATATATTGCCAAGCTGACTGGTGAAAAGGAGTAAGTCATCCCATACCACCCTGGCTGTAGCTTGGGCCCCAAGGAGAGGGGTCAGCCAGTAGCCAGGACTGGCCTTTTCATTGAATATGTGGAGAAAGACCCCCGAGTCCTGGATCTGTATCTATGTGACCTTGGGGTCACCACTTTACCTCTTTAGGCCTTAGTTTCCTCACCAACAAAAATAAAGGGAGCCATCTCTATGCACCTACCCACTGTCACCTTGTACAATTCTCAGAGGTCAAAAATGCTGAGAAGGAAACAGGCCCTGAAAAGCAGACTGTGTTAGGGTAGTGGCTAAGCTGCAGTAACAGAGACCTCTCCAAGTGGAGGGACACTGAACACAGAAGGAACATCTCTTTGAGGTGAGCAGTCCAGGTAGGTGGGGTCCTTCTGTCCCATGTGGTCATTGGGGGGCCTAGATTCCTTCTACGTGTGGCCTTGATTCACCCTCACCGTCAAAGCCGGGTCAGCATAGAGGATGGTACAGGAGGAATGTTGGCAGTTCAGGAACAGAGGCAAAGGTACAGATGTCTAAAACTGAGATTTCAGAGGTGGTATAGTAACAGGTCATGACAAGCTCCAGGGCTGTGTTTCCCAGCCTTTTGTCGGGAACCCTTAGAAAATGACCACCTTTGGTTGGCACACTGGGAGGGTCTGGGATGGGGTTCCTGGTGACAGATTTGATCGACCAGCAGCTGCCCCCAAACCCCCTACCCTGCTCCAAGGGCTGAGGTATCAGCACACCCGGGACCCATTCGTGAAGCCACAGTTATAAAGCTGTGTCCTGAGCCTGGACCTTCAGAGGGAGGCTGGCTTGAAAGAGAGGACAAGACCTTTGGAATTAGGTGGTCAAGGAACCAAGAGGCCAGGACTTGGATAAAAAGTACAGGATGTTGAAAGCATCATGGATGTTGGCAGGAGTGGGCCAGAGAGAGTGGCAGAGAGCCAGGAGTGAGGGCACGTGAGGACCCACCTCCAGGCCCAGTGGCACAAGGAGTGTGGCCACGACATGAGGGCCAACAAGAGAAGGAATGTCTTTTCCACCAGCCAGGTTTATACAGAGTAAGAGGGCAAGGCATATACCCGGAGAAGACGTTGAGGGTGAATTCTGTATTTGCTTTCCTCTAGAAAAGACCATAAAATATTTCACTAGGACAAATACATTTTCAGAGAGAATTTAACTAAATGGTCGGAATCTGCAGGTAACAGAGCACTTCATGCTTTTTCTGATATTGTGCCAAGTTCCAGAAAGTTGTTTCACAGAGAACTCATTCTTGAGTTTGCTTGATCCTGTTTGAAGGAGCGCCATCTTTTAATCCTAATAACAAGAGCTCAAGTAATATTTATTGCTTACCTAGGTGAGGCACTGTTTGCAGTCCTTTACATGTATTTACTTATTTAACTTCCATAAGATCTCACACGGTCAGTGCAATTATCATCCCCCATTTATGGTAGAAGAAAGAGAGAAACTAGGGCTACATAACTTGCCCATGGTCTCATGACCAGTAAGCGACAGAGTCAGAATTCCAACTTGGGAAGCCTGGTTCCAGAACCCACTGTCACTCACTGCCCTCAACATGGTTTTTGAGAAGTAAGACTGTTGGTATTAACAGTTGCCATTTACTGAGCCAAAAGAGATATGTTCAGTTACCTCTCCCCTCACCTACATCGGAGCTACCATTTCCTCATCCATAAAATTGGGACAGATAACTTGGCCAAGCTCTCAGCAGAGCTGGGATCCCCTGTGCTCTCAACCTTTCAGCAGAGGGAGGAGAAAGAACTTGGGCTTCGGCCTCAGAACTGGGTGTGAGTGTTTCCAAAGCATGACTGTTAGAACCAAGGACACATGATAAGAATTGTTCTGGCTCTTCTGACTCTTCAAATTTCTATCATTTGTCAAATGGATTTTTATATGAACCCCAGAAGGTGGGTCAGACTCAATTGTCCCCATCTAAGAAATAAGAAAACTGGCCCATAGCTGGCAGGACACAGTGGGTCAGGAGTACTGGTTGTGAGTCCACCCCAACCCCAGGCCGGGGCTCCTTCCAGGGTACGCAGGCAGGCCTCCATTTCCACAGAACCTGTGTGAGAGCACCAGCTCTGGAAGGAACTGGGCGTCCACGGAGATGAAGCAGACCAAACACCCACCTGTCCTCCCCTCTCCTTCCCCAGCCACCTCCACAATGTAATGGTCCACCTGCAGCAGGAGAACAAGAAACTGAAGAATGAAATAGAGGAGAAGAAGCTGAAAGCCGGGTCCTCAAGAGTGCACACCAAAGCTCTGTGCCCGAGCAAAACAGACTCCACGTCAAGGGGGAAAGTGTATGGCACCTTGGGCTGGAGGGGGATAACCCAGGATGTGAGCCAAAGAATGGACATCACCAAGTTTTTTGGGGTACCCCACTGCTCAGGTATGTCCACCATGTGGCTTTTGCTTATTACTGTGATGTCTTTCTTGGTCCAGTGGGTCAAAAAAAATTGACATGATATTGTTTTTTAAGAAATCACTGGATTGGAAATTCAAATAGAGAAAAGAAAACAGATCTTTTGCTTAGCTACTCTGAACTAGAGATCATTGTCTTCTCTGTAAAGGGAGGAGGCGAGTGAATTAAGGCTCATTCTGATCTAAGAATCTTTGATGATACCCAGAAGCCTCCTATCTCAGACTTACCCCTTCCCCTGACCCAGTCCCTCTGGGGAAGTATGGGGACAAGTGGGGAACCGGCAGAACAGGCATCTTCCTCCTGTAATGTGTTCTGGAAACCTCACAAGAACGCCCTGGTCCCATGCACAGCCTGGGTCCGCGGCTACCTTTTCTGCTACCTATAGTAGGACACCACATTATCCCCGAGGGAAGAAGTCACCTGCATCAGAGCTGCCTGGCTATGAGGCTAGTCCCTGAGGAATCACCTCATTAATTTCTCCTCCAATCAAGATTATCATTTCCTCCCTGTTCCCTCAGGTTCCTCATTTTGTTAAAATCAGCACCTTGCCTTGAGCATCATTTCCACGCACACTTTTCAGAGAACAGTGAGTCCCCATTCCTCTCTCTAGACTTGGATCAGCTTTTATAGGAAAGTGTCAAGGTCCCAGCCTACTCTGCAAGATGCTAACATTTATTGAGTTTTGTCCACTTCATGCAATGGAGTAAGCCTTGAAACCACACTATCATCTCCAGGCTCAAACTCTGAAATAAAGACATGAGCACAGCAGCGTCAGTGAGCTCTTGGCGTCCTGCAGACACTTCTGCCCCCAGCAAGTCCCCAGCAAGTCCCCAGCCATGCGTTCATCCCTGTTTTCTCCAGGTTCTAAAAGCTAGAGTTCTCGTTCATGTACAGAGGGGAGCTCCCATTCCCAAAGCAAGCTTCTGGATTAGTCTTTAAACCAATAAGAGACAATTAGCTCCCTTTTTATTCTTTCCATCTCTGGAATTTTAAAAGAAAAAAAATCTAAAAACCTCAAAAAGAAAAGTAGCCCTGAGGTTCAAAAGAAAGGAAGAGAAATAAGTGATGCATTTTCCAAATGGAGGAGGGGGCGAGAGCCATCTGCTTTCTCCCTGGCCTCCATATTCCATTCCTCCTTTTAACAATTTTATTTTTCTCCCCAGCCAGCTCAATACAAGTAAAATTCCATTATAACAAACTCCAAGGACAGCTAAACTATTTTATTGTGGTTGGATTTTGTTAAACTGAGTACATGTCTGGAATTTATATTTTGAGTCTATAGGAAATTGAGAGAAATAGTCAAAGTAAGAGAAAGGAATGAAAGAGTTTGTATTTCTAGGTGAAGGGAAAGGAAAAGTGAAGGAAGAAACCCACTAGTTGGTAACAATTCTTAAATATCTTGTCTCCCTCCCCAGCCAAACAAAAGCCAAGAAAATATGCTGCTAATAGCAACATGTTACATAGGGTGCCCCTGCTAGGACTTGGGAAGGGCAACTTCTAGAAATGCAGTGTGAGGCAGGAGTGATGGGCATTTCTGGTGGTTTCTGCTGTGATGGTTGTTGTGTTTTTTATGCTCTTTTGACTGTTCCTTTGATTGGTGTAGAATAAGGATATGTTTTCTAGAGAAAACAAAGACTGAAGAATCTGATACAAATGAAATGGCTTCTAGTTCTAGCCTGTGGCCTATTTATTCAAGCAAAAGTTCAATGTCATTAAAGTCCCCAGTACTTTAGTTCCCAGTGTGCTAAAAAGGCATTTTGTCTATAATTTATAAAAAGATTTCATATATGTTGGCCAAAGTGACAATATCTGGGTACTTTGAATGTTGTCCACTTTTTTCAAAGTTGTCTTTCGTTTCCTGTGGCTGACGACAACAGAGCAAAGCAGCGAGCCAATTGTGGGGAGCAGTGGGGCAGCAGAGCCAGAACCACAGATATGTCACGTAGCCATCTGGCCTTGCCAGCCCAGCCAGGCAGGGACCCAGCTGAGTGGAGGGGTTGGACTTAGAGAAGTGTAGATAGACAGGAGATAGGGCGGGGAGGCTGAATGTTGCCTGCCTCTGGTTCTTTAAGAAATAACCAAAGAAGTGAACTCCTAAAAGTTTGACATTAAAAAATAATGGTCTTTGTATGAAACTATAATGGTGGCTACATTTGTCCAAACCCATAGAATGTACACCACCAAGGGTGACCCCTAATGTAAACTATGGACTTTGGGAGATAATGATTTGTCAGTATAGGTTCATCAGTTGTATCAAATGAACCACTCTGGTGGGGGATGATGACAGTAGGGGAGGCTGTGCATGTTAGGGGTGAGGGCAGGAGGTATATGGGAAATCTCTGTACCTCCTGCTTAACTTTGCTGTTCACCTAAAGCCACACTAAAAAATAAAAAAGAAGAAAAAAAATGATTATACAGCTAGGACTTAGCCAAGGGGATTATAAATAAAATGCTTCTGCCACCCAGTCAGAGGAGATCACTCAGATTCTGACACTTGGGGCCCACAGAATCCTTTATAGCAGATCCTCTTCTACCCATCTGGAGTCTAATTCTTCTCCCCCTGAGCTCAAGGAACCCAGAGAAAACGTCAGCCACCTCCTTACTAAAGGGAAGGGGGCTCCCCACAACCACCATGTTGCCACATACACTTGGCTTTTGAGCCTCCTCTAGGCAGCCAGGGGCCCTCAGCTGTGACATTTCTAAGGTGTCTGAAGTACCCTGTTTCTCTCCACTTGGCATTGAAAGTAGCTGCACATGGCTGAGGGCAAGGCAGGGGAGCCCTGTAAAGACGCCTAGTTCAACAGCCTTACTATTGCTTCACACCAAGGCTGGGAGCCAGTCTCAGGAATTCACTTCTGGGCCGTTGTCAAGAAAAGCTTTTGAACTTCTAGAAAAAGAATCAGTTATCATCTGATGAGGTGGTGAGAATCAGAGTATTAAATCAGAGTATTCAAACTGGCAGCAATGTGAAGGTCGATCTGAATGGAAAGGGTCCACAGTTAAAAAGAAAGCACTGGAGACAGAAGGGCCGACAGACTATTGGGCAGAAGTCTGACAGCCAAAACTGATTTGGGTAGAGCCGCCAGGGGTGGGGAGCCTCCCACTCAGCTTGCGGCACCTGTGTGTGCTGCATGTGCCTCACCAGGTGTTCTTTATTTTGAAACTAGATTTTTATAACCCTCTGGCCTCATTCTTATCTAGGGGACTTGAAGGTGAGTTTGTGACCAAGGTCACAGCCTGTTAGTAATAAAGCCATTAATTGGAACTTCAGTCTTCTTCCTGTTCTGTTGCATCCTGAGCGCAAGTCTGTAAAATAGATCACATACCCAGCTTACATCTCTCCACAGGACAGGTAGACACCTTCTCCTAGTCCTTCTACCCAGGGCTGAAATCAGAAGCCTTCGCAGGCAAGCAGCCGGAAGCCCTCTCTTCACTCCAGAGCCGTGAAGTCACTTTCTACCTGCATTCCCAATAAAGGCGATTAGAGGTAAAAAGAATGAAAGTAGAGGTGGTAGCTGGTGCTGGCTGGCAAAGCCTTGCTTGCAAACCCTTCCATAAAATTGACTTAAATTTTAACTTATATTGATTTATAACAAACAGAAATTCAAATCCCAGGAACAGAGTGAGAAGCAGAGGAGAGCTAATAGGAGCGTGAGCCAGGGACCTTGGGGTTCACACTGGGCGCTGGCCCAGTATCCAGGTGCTTCTGAGCCCCAAGCCTTGTCGGGGACTCAGCCCCAACACAGGACCTCCCAGCAGTACACCTGGCAGGACCCCAGCCCTAGGGAGTCACAAAATAAGGACCAGGGGTGACACAGAGGGTCAAATACCAAAAAAGTCGTCAGCAGACTGTAGAGGCTGCTTAACAAGAGAAAAGACTAAGAATTCCAGTTTAAAGATCATCCTTTATGTGAAAACCAGTAAGCAACACTTTACACTATTTTCTATCAATACACAATACATAATGGTAGAAACTTCTGCTATTCTGAGCAATAGATCAGCCAACCCACCGAGGCAGCGGGTGGGCGGCTGCTCACCTTCCTCCTATTTCTCGGCCCCCGCGTCCAGCCTTGCCCTCAGAGCGTGCCCCCTCACCCCCACCACCCCGCTCCCTGTGCGGCTGCCCCAGGCCATTCTCCTTTCCTGTCAGCTGGGTCCCACCTGCCAACCTCTCCTCTAAGAGGCACTGCCTCCTGGAGAACAGAAATAAGGGCAAGCTAAGGTTCTAAGAGGATCCATCCGAGGAAAGTCAGGCCAGGTTCTGCCTGTCCTCTACTGTGTGATTTAGGGCAGTGAGGGGAAGGGAACAGTCAGAAATGCAATAACATTTTACAAACAATAAATTTATTTCCAAATCCCGAATTATAACCAAATTACAGGTCTAGGTCTATCGTGCTGCTTTACACAAGAATTTTAAAAGACAGTCATGGCTGTGTCATTTATACACCAAGTGTCCCAGGGAGTTTATTTGGATGCGGTGGGTCCGGCCACCTCTCGTGGTCCTGACAGCCGCTCTGCGGCCTGACACCTGCACCAAGGAACTCCTCCTTCCTCTGTGGCAGAGCCTGGCCTCAGCAGGTTGCCCAGAGCCATGATGTACACAGATAAGAGCACACAGACAGAAGGGTTCTGTTGGCAGGCCTGGGCGCTCCAGCCACGCGGCTCGGGACTCAACACCTGGCTCCCCACCTCTGCAGGGACAGCCTCAGCTCAGAGCCCAAAGCGGGCTGGTGTGCGGCGAGGGGTCATGGGTTCCCCTTGCTCTTTCCGACCTGGAGTGTAGATCTTTGTGGACCTGGAAACACAGAAGAGGAGTTAGGAATCACACTGCTACTCACTCCAACCAGGATACACAGTAGGACGAGGAGCCTGAGGCCTTGCTGTTTCTAACTTTGTGTGAGCAGACTCTGGGGCTGAAGGGTCTTCTCCCCCAGCACACCTCCACCCCCTTGCCTTCCCCATTTGTGATTAGAGCAGAATAAGGTATCACCTCTTTCTGATATCCACTAAGGCATGTCATAAGATGGACTCTTTTTTAAAAACCTCTTTTCATATCTCCTAGGTGAGCTATGGAGGTAGCCTTCCATCCATCTCACCAGGGCACCACTCCAGCTGTGTAATAAAGACACTGGCTGGCCTTTGTCCCCAATTCCTGGAGGTAATCTCTAAACCCTTGGAATTTCCCAAGGGACTAGAGTGTCTCAGTTATTCATGGTGGGCCCCTCAAACCACATCTGATAGTTAATGCAAATGAGATTGAATCAGGATGGTGGCTGCCCAGGCCAGAAAAACCAACCATGTGACTAGAGGGCTGTGCTTCGAGCCTTGTGCTATCGGCCCAGCCTCTGGAGAGGGAAAAGCAGCTGGAGACTAAGTCAACACAGGGGTGCTGATTCAATCCACATGCCTATGAAATGAAACCCCAGTAAAACTCTGGGCACCAAAGCTCAAGTGAGCTTCCCTGGTGGCAATATTCTGTGTACTGTCACACATCAATGTGCCAGGAGGGTAATGTGGCCCTGAGGACAAAGGAAGCTCCACATATGGGACCCTCCCAGACCTCACTTTATGCATCTCTCCATTTGGCTGATTCTGATTGTGTCCTTTTGCTATTTAAAAAAAAAAAAAAAAGCTGCAATCCTAAGTATAGTACTTTCCTGAGTTCTGCGGGGTATTCTAGCAAATCATCAAAACTGAGAAAGCCCATGGGAACCCATGTAATGAGTTGGTCAGAAGTTAGGGTGACCTTGGGTACCCAACTTGCAGGTGGTGACTGGGGTGAAGGCAGTCTTACAGAGGGCTGTGCCCTTCACCTGTGCAGTCTGACCTAACTCCAGGCACCAGCACAGACGCAGGAGCCCAAGGCTCTCTGTACCACTCCACTTTGGTTTCCAAGCCCTAGCCTGTCGAGAAAGCTGTGGGACCTATTCTGCTGCTCTAGCCCACCTCCTGTACAGACAGTGACCAGGAGTTGCAGCTGTTATCACTGACCCTTGAAAGTGTGTCCGGAAGTCCTCCCATCTCCACATGCAACCAGTCGACCAGTCACCAATTCACCTCTGCACATTTAACTTCTCTTAAATCATGACCCTGCCTCAGAGCCTGGTCCATCCAGCAGGTGGGCTCCATCCCAGCCAGAGTCCCAAGGCCCCAGCTCACCTGACACTGCCCAGGGGGCTGCGCTTTTCCTGCTCCTGCCGCCGGGCCCGCAGCTGCTCCTCGGCCAGAGCCATCTCCTCCTCCATGGCAGATGCTTCCTCTTTGGCCCGTCGGCGGTTCTCCTAGAAAACAGAGAGGTACCAGGGTCACTGGGGACCAGCGAGTGAGGAGCCTGGATCTGCACCCATCTCCCTGCTGCAAGCCAGGTGCTGTATAGACTGCACCAGCTCCCAGAGGCAGGGACATGCAGCTCCCTGCCCCAGCACCAGGGCCGAGGCCTGTTTTTCTCACTGACTCAGGATGAATATTGGACAACTCAGTCCTAACCCTGCCATCCTTCAGCCCTCCACTCAATTCAGTAAGTGCTTATATGCTCTTAGCAAGTTCACAACCGTGCCAGGAAGTATAGGAAATAGGGAAGACATGACTTGCGGCTGGAGAGAACGGACATAGGAAGGCGTGTGCAGGCCCAGTGCAGGGAGGACTATGCTGAGAAGAGGGGGAAGCAACAGTCTGCAACCTACACAATGAATCCAGGCAATGGCCCCCAATGGACACCAAGAGCATCAGGAGACCGAGGAGTTGGGAGAGAACTGGTAATGGAGGGGTCAGGGGGAACCACTGAGCAATCTTAGAGTCATCAAAAGTGGAACCACCAGACTTTATGTGCCTCCTGACAGGATCTAAAAGGAAGTTCACAGCACTCATGCACCCTTACCCAAAACAGCTGAACCTGAATCTAACCAAGACTGTATATTAATTACTAGCTTACAGAAAATACACGGGATAGTGGCACAAGTTAAACAACACCTTGAGGAAGCAGTCAGCCCCAAAACAGAACATGGAACATTCTACAAGATAAATGAGCTGCTTTCTTCAATTAATAAAAGCCATAAAAAAAGAGTAGGGGCAGAGCTTGTTCTAGAAGAGAAGACTTAATATATACAATGAGAAATTTCAATGTCCAGATCCTAATTCAAGCAAATCAATTATAAAAAATTATCTTTGAGCTAAAAAGGGAAATCTGAATACGGACTAGAGACTCAAGCAACTTTAAGGATTAATTCCATTGAGTGGTATCAGCATGGAAGTTACATTTTATTTTTTTAAAGTCATTTTAAAGACACGTTTTTAAGAATTTATGGGTGAAAAAACACAATGTCTGAGATATGCTTAAAAATATTCCAAAAAAACCCTGATGTGTATGGAGGAGGGTGGGAATGAGAGAAACAAGACTGATAGAATGTAGGTAATTATGGAGGCTAGCTGAGGAATTTATGGCTCATTATATTCTTTTTCTACTTCTATGAATATCTGGATTTTTCCACAATTTTCTTTTTAAGGTACAGATCAAATAACTGGAGTGGATGGGGGGAAATCACACAGACCAGCCTGCCAGGATCACAGCCTTTATGATTGAGAGAGAAATGAGGGGGAGTCAGATGATGATGTGTCCTTAATACCAGGCTGACAAGGAAATGGATCCCAGAGGCAAACAGGCCCTCCACGGAGAAGTGCAGGATCCTTACCTGCCGAGACTTTCCTGCCTGTTTCACGCTGTAGAACATGGGGCCCAGCTCTGCCAGCCACTCTCCATCCACAGCAGTCACACACTGCATGTACTCCTGCAGGCAGAAGGGCCACAGAGCAGTGGTCACAGGACCAGTGCTTTGAGCTGTCCCTCCCAGAGCCATTCCCCAAATAGGAGCTGTGTGGGAAGGGCCCTACCCCCAGCCCTGGGAGGCTAAAAAGGCAAGGAGAGCCCCAGAAACTGGAATTCTAATCTCTTCTCCCATCCAAGTTCCTCCATGCTTCAGAAAAAGCCCCCTAGTGTCCAAGAGAGAAGACCCAGCCCCTTATAAAACCCTTCTACCGCCACCAAAAGGAGCTGCTTGTCCCAGGCAGCAAGCAGGACACAATCCTGCTGTCACCGCCGAGGCCGCTGTAATCCAGAGGTTGACTCTGTACAACCTTCCCCAAACCGCCAACTGAGAACCAAGCTCAACTCCCCTCAAAGCAACGCATGTGGCCTCAAGCCTCCCAAGCTCAAAGCCCATCCCAGAAGGCAGCGAAGGGTCACGAAGGCCTGGCCCAGCCAGGCGGGCCTATGTTGTGCAAGCTCCCTTGGAAAAGACTCACCTTGGTGGTCATGACCAACTCGTGATAGACTATGTAGTCTGGGGTGTAGCCCATTCCAAAGAGGGAGCTGGTGGGGTGCAGGTGGCAGGGCATGCCTGTCCGGATATTCACATACTCCCCGATTCCCTAGGGAAGAGACCAAACAGGTAGCCACAGCAGCAAAACATTGTGCATCTGGGCAGCTACCCGACCCCTCAACACTGTCTTGACACAGGCTTTGAGGGGGAAGCCCAGATCTGTAGGACTGTACAATGAGAAAGGAAGAAACCTGCCCTCGTACAAAGTGTCAGGCCAGGAAGAGGCCATAGTTCCTCCACGCTCCTCTGGGCTCACCTTGAGCTTGGCTGCCTGGTGGAAATAGGCAGCACAGATACACTTCCTGACAATGTCCCAGTCGGTGCCACACGAGGCCAGGCTCATCCGCTGCTGCACCATGATGTCCTTGAGCTGAGCCCGCACCTCCCGGACCTAGAGCAGGACACAAGCAGGCAAGAAGGGAGCCCTTCTTCCCCTGCCTCCCACCCCTCTTACCAACATCCTGCTTCTCTGGGCCACTGCCCCCACCTTCCGCATGGCCTTGGCATGAATGAAATGATCGTTACACCAGATGGTAGAGTAATTATTGTTCTTCCACTGAAGGTAGACATTCAGGTAGGTCAGATGGTCACTCTCAGGGACTGCAAACTTCTCCCGGATTTGATCACTCTCCTCCTCTCGGCCCTAGGAAGGTAAAAGGACCTTTACTCTAAGCACACGGAAATCCAGGCCCACTGAGAAGAGCCTGGAGGTTCTCACACTATCACCTACCCACACACGCAACCCAAAACACATCAATACAGTGCCTTGACGATATAAGGAAAATAAACTCATGTATAACAAAAATATTTATTCTGCAACATGAGGACTCAGGCACAACCATACTAGAAAAAAAATGCTCTTGCAAATTTCCAGAACACTCCCTGAGAACCACAGAGCTAGCCCACCCCTTCCCCTACCCCAACCTGCTTAACATGAAACAGCAAAATCACTCTTTGAAAACTTTGATTCCTGCTCCTCCATTCCATCCTAATAATACACAGAGAGGGTCTACTCCCCTCTCTCGACCTTTCTGGAGCCCATTTCCCTCCCAGGCCTCTGGGAAGAGAGGAGCTGGACAGCGTCTCCCACCTTGGGCCGGTAGAAGATGGCTGGGACCGAGAGCATGGAGACAATGAGCAGGATCTCGGAGCTGCAGCCCATGTCACAGGACACAATGAGCATCTTGGACAGGGCTGGGTCCAGCGGAAACTCCACCATCAGACGCCCAGTCGAGGTCAGGCCACCTGGAAGAGAGGAACAAACCCAGACGGTCAACAGATACGGCGTGGTAAGAGGGAGAACCCAGGCGCCAGAGCCCACGAGGCCCTGCCCGGCTCCCAGGCCCGCAGCACCTGTGTTGTCCAGGGCCCCGAGGATCCAGAGCTGATACATGGAGTTGAGCATGTTGTCCTCTGGGGGCGGGTCCATGAAGTGGAACTGCAGCAGGTCCTGCACCCCCAGGGATTTGAGCAGGAGCACCACGTTGGCCAGGTTGGTCCGCTGGATCTCAGGCACCGTGGTGGTCAGGAGCTCGTTCTTGTAGGCACTCTGAGTGTAGAGCCTGCCGGGGAGAAGACCCAGTCCTGCCGCACCTTCCACCGTGCTGCCTGGCTGAGCGCCCTGAACACACCCAGCTGCCTGCACGGGAACCAGCGCTGGGCACGTGCACCCAGAACAGCCAGTGCAGGTAAAAGCCACAGGTAAGGAGAAGTCTTCATTTCTCCCCCCACCTCTCCCTTCGAATCACGAATTTCCACCTATTCAAAACAGTTCTGCCAGTTCACCCTTCTGCTGGTCTCCTACGTAACAGCTTCATTTCTGGAACCAGTGAGCCTGGGACTAGAATTATGGCTGGGGTTTGTTTCTTCATATTTTTCTGTATTTTCTGAATATCTATAGTGAATATATTATTTTTAAAAATCAGAACAAAAACGAGAGATAATAATTGGAGGGAGAGGTAAAAAAGAACAACGGTATGATTTGTTCAAATTCATCCTGAGAGGAGGCATACTGTAATTACCGGTCTTCCGCTGCAGGTACATTCAACACGGGGGCTGCAAAGGTGGCTCAGGTGGCTCAGACCTCAGGGCTGCCTGGAAAGGTGACTTCTTCCACTCAGCAGCATGTGATGAGAGGACTAACAAGTGGCAGCCCCGCTGTTGGCTGCCAGCCTCAGGACCAGCGC
The DNA here is from genome assembly GCF_048564905.1 of Vicugna pacos. NCBI lineage: Eukaryota > Metazoa > Chordata > Mammalia > Artiodactyla > Camelidae > Vicugna > Vicugna pacos. The sequence goes on from NC_132995.1 coordinate 44,248,379, forward strand.
TAGGGGCAGCATCCCTCTGCTGGATCATACTCCAAACCTGTCTGCCCCAGCCTGGGCTCCACCCTGGAAAGCAGGCTAGCACAGGGCTCCTACCTGAAACACTGACCTGGGCCCGTCCTGCCGGCTCGCCCTGACCTCTGGTTAGCGTTGGCCTGGCTGATAGGGTAGATCTGCAGAGCATCCATGCCAATCCTGGGGTTGAAGACCTAGGAGGCAGCAACAAGCACCTGATTAAGGACTGAGGGGAGAAAGGGAAGCAGCCTTGAGACAGAGACAAACCCTGGTTGCTACACATTACAAAGGGAAGTGTCTTAACAATGCAAGCAGCCATCTTTTGGAACCAGGAACCACAAGAAATTTCCCTGTGAACACCAGCTCCATGACCTCTATTGCATTATTTAAACTGTCTACCTCAAGTTATCACAAGGATTAAATGAATCAAGCTCATGGCAAAGTCAGCACTCAATAAACATTAGGCTCTGAAACATCCCATCACTTCCATAAGCAATGCTCATTCAAGGGCCAAGGACCCAGGGCCTGCCTTCCCACCCCCTTGGATGAGCTACCTCTGGGTGAAGGCCCAGAGCCCCAGTGCCTGTACCTCTTCTTACCTTTAGTTTACAATAACCAGAGTCGATAACAAACATGATGCCGTCAACAGTCAGAGATGTCTCAGCAATGTTGGTGGCAACGATACACTTCCGAACACCATCTGGAGCCTGGAGCCAGACAGGATGTGCAGGGAGGGAAGGCTGTAGGCCCTTGGGTAAAGGAAAGACCCCCACAGGGAGAAGAACACACCCCACTCCTGTGGAAAAGTAACACCCTCCCTTCTCTTGCCCTCCTTTGGGGGAATTCAGGGGGATCCCAGAGCAGGGGCCCAAAACAGACATTCTTGCTGTCGCACCTTCTGAAAGATTTTGGCCTGGAGGTCAGAAGGCAGCTGAGAGTAGATAGGCAGCACGGCCAGGGCGGGCGCGTTCTCCAGTTCTTCCAGATGCTCCACGATTTGGTCTGAGGTCACCTGAGGGCACAGAGAGGAGCCGTGAGACAGCACGGCCCCTAACTCTCACACAAAGGATACACCCATTCTTCACAGTCGTGACCGAGACACGCACCTCAATGTCCTCTTGGCCAGGCATGAAGATAAGGATGTCCCCGGGGGCCCCTGAAAGGTGCACCTGCAGGGACTGCTTCACTGCGGCCTCCACATAATCCTCCTGCGGGGTCTGCAAACCAGCCAGGAACACCATCAGAAGAGAGTGTCGAGGCGAAGGCAGGCCAGGCACCCCTCTGTGAACCTGCAGCCCAGCCCCTGCTCTGGGACTAGCGCCGGCGAACTCAGACTGCTGCACCTATAAATGGGCCTGACTGCCCTCCCTGGGCCCCACACTTCCGCTCCAAAGAAACAATAAAACAAAACCTCCCCAGAAGTAGTCCTTCCCCCCTGAGCACTGGAGCTGCAGGTTCCCACCATTACCACAAAACCTTTTCCAACTCAGTACCCCACCCCACAGCCCCAAACTGGCTCCTCATCAGAGGTCAGGGTCAGGTTCAAAAGAAGGGCCTCAGTACCTTGCTGAAGAGGATGTCAACAGGGAAGGTACGACCAGGGATATGGAAGATGGGGACATTCCCAAAAAAGGAAGCAAATTTTTCTGCATCCATAGTGGCCGATGTGACAATGAGCTTTAGGTCTGAGCGCCGAGCCACCACCTAAGAGAAGAGGTCGGTAAGAGGTTTCCCCATAGGCTTGGGACCCATGACTTCCGCCCTCTAGTCTCATCAGCGTCACTTCCAAATGAAACAGAAGCAAAAGCTGACAAACTGGATCATTAGATTCGTAACAACTCTGTAGACTGAATCCACAGAGCCGCAGCCAGGAGAACCATGAGTCACTGAGCTGAGCAGGAACAGAGTAAAGCGCAAAACACTGGGTCTGAACCCCACAGCCAGGGGCCTCAGAGGAAGCTCTGGCAGGTCAGAGTCCCCCTCGGCTTCTCCAGGCTAGACCCCAGTGTGCCCAGAGAGCCTCCAAGCAGCGCACTGGTCCAAGCCCCACAGGCACAGAGGGGTGGACCCACAGCCCTCACCTCCCGAAGCAGCCCAAAGAGCACGTCAGTGTTGAGGGAGCGCTCATGGGCCTCGTCCATGATGATGGCACTGTAGTGATCCAGGTCCGCCTCCCGGAGGGACTCTCGCAGCAGGATCCCGTCAGTCATGTACTTGATCAAGGTGTTTTCTGAGGTACAGTCTTCGAAGCGGATGGCATAACCCACCTGGAGGCCAGGGAAAAGGCTCAGAAGCTCTGGACACCAGCTCACCACCAGCACACCCCGAGCTGGGCCCAAGTCTCAACAGATCAGCTCAGATAAAGGAAGCCACCGGGTAGTAACTACAAAGCTCGGCCCTCCTGCCCACTCACCTCCTCGCCAAGGTTTCCCCCCATCTCTTCACTGACTCTCTTGGCTACTGACATGGCAGCCACACGGCGGGGCTGGGTGCACCCAATCATCCCATAGTCCGTGTAACCATCTTCATGCAAGTACTGGGTCAGCTGAGTGGTCTTACCACTCCCTGTCTCCCCAACCACGATCACGATGCTGTTATCTCTGCAAGAGAGAGAAGACAACGGGTGAATCAGCCCAAGTGGGAGGCCACCTCCTATCCCCACCTCTAGCTATCCAAGGAGCCTGCTTGCTTAGAGAGGAGGGTTTCCCTGGGAAAACAGTCTTACACTGAAACACCCTGGAAAAGTCTAGAAGACAGTAAGGTTTAAACAAGTGAGCTAAAACGAAACAATGCCGTCTTGCTTACTTCATGCAGAGTAGCCCAGGGCACCCAGGTCAGGGAAAAAATCCTTCCCCTGCTCCATCAGATATAATGCCCAAAAGAAAAGGAGCTACAGCGTGCACACAGGAGAAAGGACACACAGGACCCCCAACTCAACACTGGAATCCCGGCCCAGGGCGGACGGAGTCACCTGATGATCGTGAGCAGCTCCTGCTGCACCGCAAAGATCGGCAGGTACTGCCTCTGCTCCAGAATCGACTTCTTCTTTGCAAATTCACTGCTGGCTTCACTCTTTTTCTTCATGTGGTCTGCAAACTTCTGTTCTGTCCTGAGAACACACAGCAGCCTCTCAGCATCCTGCGCAGTTTCCTGCATCTTCCTTCCTGACTGGGATACTGCCTTTCTTCTGACACCCAAAAGTGAGAACTGCTTCAAATATGCAATACATCTTTGAGATGCAAGAGCTGCCAGGCAATCTGAGGTGCTGCTCATCTTTTCTGGCCTAAGGGACCAGACTGCTGTCAGAGAATCCGTCATCCACAACCTACTCATCACCCCCAGACAGCTGCATACAGCTCAGAGGAGTTAGATTAGCAAATGGGCAAATCCTCTGCCCTGAAAGAGTTCAGCCAGAAGAGGAGCTGAAATCCACAAGTCATTACCTTGTACAGAACAACCTCGGGCAATTTCAGCACAAGTGCTGGCAAGACTCCTACCTATAGTCCACTTTACCATCTTCGGTCAGAGCTTTATCCGGCTCTTCCTCTTTTTTGACGCCCATTATATCTCCCAATTTGGTTCCAGCCAGTTCCCAGTGTTTGTGCTGAGCCTGAAAAAGACAAGAAAAATCAGTCAGCTCTATCCTGTGACACTTGACTGCAGTCAATGGAAAATCAATCCCATCGGGCAAAAGACTTCATCTGGCAGGAGGGACCTTCCCTCACGGCAGCAGCATTGACGAGCTGGGCCTTCCAGTGTTCTGCCTCGGGCTCCAAGCTCCAAGACACCAGGCCCCTGGCTGCCTTAACTGAGGCCCTGGGGGAGGAATGCAAATCCCTGCCCCGAGGGCTGATTCTTGCTCTCTGAGTGTCCTCTAACTGTCAAAAAGAACCCTACCTGTGAGGTGAAACAATCTTTACAAAGAAGAAGAAAGGAAAAAAAACAAACACACACAGAGACTCCGTGGCCCCAGAGGACAAGAAACCAACCTTTTTGCGTTCCTTTTGTTCCCTGTGCTTCCGCACTGTTTGACTGCCTTTCCGAGCAATGATGGCCAGGTCAGAAGTGGCATCTTTGACTGGAATCACAGGCTCTGGCTGCAAGAGGTTGAGGGAAAAAAGAACTTCCCCACTGATCATCAAACTCAGCAAGAAGGTCCACTCAGACCGGCCCTAGTAAATGAGGGGCTGCTACCCTGTTGAGATGGGCCTTTTCTCCTCTTTTCCTTTTTCTTTCTTTCTTTTTCCACTTTAGGTCTCTCTGAGCTCTCCTCGCCCAGACCACAAAGGAACCTCACCTGCTTGGTGAAGACAATGCGCCCGTCCAGAAAGGGAGGGACCAGGTTGTGCACCATGAGATGCACCTTGGCTGCACTATCCTCCTCAAAGTCCTCGTCCACCTCCAGCCGATGGACCACCCCGCTGGTGAGCATGCGGTTGGTCTCCCAGCGCTCGTTATCCTGTGAGGACACAACAGGAGGCCACACTCAGACTGCAGCCACGAGGTCGTCCTGAAAGGTCCCAGCAAGACCACGTATCAGGTCCTGACAGAAGGGCTACGGGGGCCACAGAGACGTCACAGGCCTCTCCACCTGCGGCTCCGTAGACAGAGGAGTCGCTGATTCCAAGTCACCTGTGGTACTTTTTCCAAAGGACAGCCCTTTATATGTAAGTCAGAACCTCTACATCAACACACAGATGGTGACTGCCCCCACCCCGACTCAGAGACACAAAGGACACAGACCACAGAGCCAGGTCCCACCCTCCGACTTCCTATCAACAGCACCTCTCCAGGAAGGACTGCAAAAGAGAGAAGTTATGATCTGGGTTGGGTTTTTTTAAGCTATTAAGGGCTCATGGCCCACCCCTCTACCTCCAGAGGTGTCTTGACCTCTGTTACTTCAGCGACAGGGAGACAGGCTGTGCTGTCGGCGGTGCATGTGACTTGCCGCTTCACCAGCTGAATGTGCTCCGACTACTGTGGGCGGCCTCACCTCATTGATCTGTCTCCGCTGAGCCGAAATGCGCTTCTGCTTCTGTTTATGCAGGTGCTGCTCCCGCCTCCTCACGTAGTCCTCGGAGGAGTAGGCCAGGGGGTTGTGGAACTCATCATACCCCTCATCCATCATGTACCAGTCCCGGTCAGCTTGCTGCAGCGTGAGGGACACAGCAATGAGAACAAGCGCCAGGTCAAGTTTATGTGCAAGACGTGGCCAGAAGGGAAGGAGATGTTTGGTAAGAAGTCACTGGGCAGTGGAGCAACCCTGGTGACAGGTGCAGAAGAGGCCAACCTGCGGGAAGATGAGCCACCTGGAGAAGCAGGGTTCACAGGGCAGCCCACTGTGACAGCACTTCTTAGATGTACCACACGGTGGCACCAGCACACAACTAAAAATGGTAGGTCTGACCTGCGTCAGGTGAGAAGTTTCCCCACATAGGCTGCGCCTCCAGAAACAGATTCCAGAGCTTCATGACTGAACGTGGCTCAGCCACCCTGAGACTGTCCCATCCACTAGAGTGTCATTCGTGGCCCTGGTGCTTTGACAGCCCTGTCACCCACTCACCCACAGATGGCCACCACCCCCCCATTCAGTTCCTCTGAGATGTAGTTTTTACCCTCTGGTCATCCTCCCATTGCTGCCGTTCCTCCTCTGTGTCAAATGAAATTCCTTCTTCGCCATCCTCACGTCTTCCTGAGGGAGAACACGTAGTGGGTCTGTCTGCACGGCCTCAGCTCACTCCAGTGGCCTCAGCAGACCTGCTGAGCCACACAGCCCCAGCACAGCTGTGCTCAGCCCCACTAGAATTATCTCCCCCACTTTCCTGCCTCCTACCTCCACCCTGCCTTACCTCGGCCCCTGGACAGACGTGGGGTGGACCCCAGGTGCCTTCTGTCATCAGCCCACTCATTGTATTTGTAGGATGGGGTTGGCAGAGGTGTGTCATCTGAGTACCTGCTCCTCACAGACCTGGGAAACAGTACAACCAGTCTCACTAAACATTGCTAAGCAGAGACCTGTTCCCTAGCCACCATCTGGCCTCCCGGCCCAAACCACACCCACCCTGTGTCACCCATCCAGGGAACCTGGGCTGCTCCACTCAGAACATCACCTGTCCCTATCTCGACTGGACACCCGATGATTCCGCTCAGAATCCCGATAGGAAGGCGTTGGGGAGGGCGATTCCCACTGCGAGCGCCTTGAAGAGCCATAGCCACTGTCCTCCTCCTCCCAGGTAGACCGTGAAGGGGTGGCTGCATCTGGGGCCACAAAAGACACACCCACAGGAGACATCTAATCTCACTAAGACATGGCTCAATAACCATTAGGTGAAAGTCAGTTTCCCAAGTTTCTTTCTTTCACTATTTATAAACTTTGCACCTCTTTGTAATGGATAAGGTAGTTTTGACAGCTTTTAAAGATATACAAATTTTAATGGTCCAGTTTTCATCTGTGTTTATAACAACATTTTAAGGAATATCCCATTTATCTCTGCAAACATCTCTCTCTTGAATATACATATTTCTTTATAATAAATCCTTCTTCTGCCCCCACCGGCTCCCTATTTTTTTCTGTCATTTGGGAAACTGCCCATTCAGCAAACTGGCCAATCATGTTGAGGGAGCATTTCCATCTTGACAGAGAAGTCCACAGCCTTCCCAAATGAATCAACTGACTCAGAACCAAGTATTCCAAGAAGTTCATGGTGGAATCAGGAATTCTCACCCGATCCCATGAGGATGGGAGCCCCTCACCCTGCCTCTCACACTTGTGACCCTCACAGACCGCCACAAGCAGTTTGGCCCACCTTTTGGCCGGTGTCGTGGGCTCTCAGGTTCACTTCTTCTGCTGCTGCGCTCTGACCCTCCATCCCGCTCCGATCTGCTGCTGTGCCTGCTTCTATCCCGCTCATCTGTTAAGAGTCAGGCAGAGCTCAGAAAACACATGTCCCATCCTAACTTCCACCCATCTTCACCTTAGAGAAAGGACAGGCCTCCCCACTCACTCACAGGTGCAACCTCACTGCTCTAATGCGATCCAGGGGCTCCTGAAACTCACATCTCCCCATTCTTTCAAGGGCAAAAATTAGTTACTGGCTAGAAAGTGTCAAACTCACAGTAACAGTTATTTCCTGCAAGAATTCAAACAAGAATAATTACAAGTCTATAGTGAATAGCAGTTTAATAGTTACAAACCTATAAGCTATAGGACTTAAACTAATACTGAGGAAAGCCAGCATTGGATTTCATTTATGTCTAACTTTGCTCCACAGCACTGTCCTTTCCTTCTCGCCAGCACTATTGTCAACTCTGGTTTCTCAAACATATTACCCATTATCACTTTTATCGCCAATTTTCTCAATAAAACGAGGACTATATACTCAAGCAAGGCAGCTATTTTGCAAGTAACAGCACTTTTCTTCAACTGCTTGCTAATCCCAATACCAAACAAGGTCAAAAACAACCAGACTGACAGTATGCAAATAGAGCTCCAAAATTAATGGGTGTTACAAAAACTCCCACAGTGGGAAAGAGGCTGACATGTTCATTCAGATGCTTAACAGGCACAAGGAACCATGCTGAGCAGTTTACCTCTGTCTCTTTTGCGGTCATAGTCTCGATCCCGAGACCTCTCCTTCTTCCGATCCTTTTCTTCTTTGGACGAGGCATAGACACCATGTTCCCGCCTCTCCCGCTCCCTCTGCCGACTGCGCTCCCAAAACTCTTCACTCACACCACCAGGATGGGATGGGGTCTCTACCCGAGCAGATCGATAATGTCTGAAACAGGAAGGGCAGTGGGTAAAAGGCTCTTCCATGGATGAAAAACCTGCCCCAAACCTTTGGTTGTGCCAAACAAGCAACCTGACCTTTTCCACTTTATCTCCCTGGTACAGCAGGCTTGCAAGTGGTGACAACCATAAGCATTTCTAACCTCCATCATTTACTCTTTGGTCACCTTTGAATGTTCCCCCAAATCTGAAGAAAATACCATTTCCTAGCTACTCTCAACGTTACAGAGTTATAGTAATATCATAAAGTCCTAAATGTCCAACAAGAAAACTGAGAGATAAACATGGGATGTTATTTTCTGGCCTCCATTTTCATTCCCTTCGGGGCAACCCACCCTAAGGCCTTTACCTGTCTTTTCGGCTGCTTCGGCCAGCCTGGTCACTGCCCTCCTCCTCAGCATCCCTCTGGTCATCCCTGCTCTCTTCCCAGTCCTTGTAGGAAGAGATTCTGGACTTCTTCTTGTCCTCCCCATCATCCTTCTCCTCTCTCTCCCTCCTTTTCAGGGAAGCCAACAAGTCCAGTCCCAGCAATGAAGGGCGGGGAGCAGGGGCCTTGAAGACATGCTGCTCACTAGCAGCACTTTTGGTCTTACAAATAAGACCGCCAACCTGAGAGTCCACATCAGTGCCTTCTAATCGATGGATTGAGGCATCCTCACTGCTGTCCTCCATGACAGGCTCTGGGACTTCTGTGGAAGGAAAACAAACCATCTGATATTAGACATAAGAAGGGAAAAGGCTTGGCTCTGCAAATGCCAGAGTAACTGTAGTTATAGGTATACTTGGGGGGGTTGACCTCCCCATCAAGACCAGAATTCCTTTAGTTACCTCTTGCCAAGACCTGGCCATCAAATCATTGACAATTTCGAAAGATCTTCCTACACCCACCCCAACACACATCAGGGATACACATATACACATAAACATACACACACACACACACACACACCAGGATCCAAGACAGTATCATCCAAGCAAGAAGAGACCCCATTAAGGGACACTTACTAGAGAATGACAGCATCTACAGAGGGAGCACAGGGAAAACACTGCTAGGTTTGAAATCAGAAACCTCAACTAGAACCCAGGCTCTTGACATTTTCTACCGGTATGATTGTAAGCAAGAAACTTAATTGTGGCTTAGGCATAATTTCTGTATCTGCAAAATGGAAATACTTTTTGCTCTAATCTACGGGGTTACTATGAGAATCAAACAAGAAAGTGTATGTGAAAATAGGCTGTAAAGTTACACAGTTACAAAATATCATTGTTACATTATTTCATCTGCTATGCTCCTATAGCCTGATTGAGCTCCTCACCATTGTTTTTACACAAATTCTTCCTCTTCTCCCTTCCTTTAAACTACAGACACAGCAGAGCAGAGACGCTGACATGTAAGACTACCATCCATACTTTAATGGATTTTGGGGACCAGTTGTGTTTTATAGAAAAGAATTACCTCACAGCAGTCAAAATCTGTTTAATAACAATTCATGTTCACGAAAAATATTGATGAGAAACACCAGGCTAGGAAATGGTATTTCTGAAAAGTATTTAGGTGACTATAAGATTTCCTGGCACTACCTTGTAACAAATTCCTCTTTGCCTCCCACTGTACACCATCTATTCATAAACATATCTGATTCCGACTACCTGAATAATTTCCCTCATTCCAACAAGTCAGTGAAGCAAAGAACTGTCAATGGTGTAGAGTATCAATAGAATCTAGAATGTTTCACCCAGCTCTAATTAACATGCACAGCTCCATAGAAGAACATTGCCAAAAAGATTGAACACATAGTATGGACCCAGAAAAAAGAGTTGCATTTTGAAAAATGCCATCAGGTTGAAGAGAAAAGGGAAAGCTACCTATGGCGACATCTGTACTCATGAGAGGAAATCTAAACAAGATAAGATACACAGGCTTTGCTCAGCAGTAGTCTGAATTAGGAAATATAACCTTAGAATGTCATTCTATGCAAGAGAGAGAATAGTGTCTGTCTTGTTGACTGCTATGCCCAGTACCTAGCAAAATAAATATTTGAAGAATAAATGAATGAATGAGTTTAAACTGATTAAAGGAGACAGGGAGCCAAAAATTTCTAGAGACAGTAAGGAAAGATACCAGTAACACAGAAAAGGAATATGATGGGACAACTAGCAGCTAGGAACAAACAAGGAGTTAAATGCTGGATTGTGAAGAAGGATTAATGGCAAAGAAGCCACAAGAGGCAGAGAAAAATAACGAAAAAAGAAACAGGATATACCTATTCAGCAATCGTTCACTGAGCACCTTCTGTGAGCCAATCGCTGTTCTGGGCATTAGAGATAGAGAACAAAACAGACAAATATCGCGACCTTCTTGAAGTTAACATTCTAGGAGAAGATACGGCCTGATAGAGACACTACTGTGATAGAGAAGAAAAAGACAAAAGAAGCCCTGCTGGGCTTGGTGCCCGTCTGGGAGTGGGCTAATGGGGAGGTCTAAGGAAGGAAGCGGGGTGACTACCCCCCCACCAGGCAGCATCCAGAACCTCAGTGAGGCCGCCCAAGATCTAAGCTGAGCAAGGAAAAAGGCTGGGGCAGGCAGGACCTGTGCAGCATCCCTACGGTGTGTAAAGCAACTTGGGTGACAGGGACAAGACTTTACAAACCCGGCTTGAACCTGAGCGAGGGACCGATATCCGCCGCCTGGAGCTGCCACGATTGGCGAAGGAAAGGTCGGAAAAGAAGAAGGGACACTCACCTCACCAAGCCCGACTCTCGGGACCTTTTGTCCCTGATACTGGGGTACTGGCGCCGCCACTGCTTGCTCAGACCGCCTCAGAGAGCCAAAATCCTCACCTTCAAAGCCGCCATTGTTGTCCCTTAATACTTTGCGCGGCCCCTTCTATCCGTCCGAAGATACCATCGAGAGCAGCCCGGAAACCGCCTGTTCCTAGTGTGGGACGGAACGCGACCAGGCTCGCAAGGCTAGTCTGTCGTCCCCTGGGACTCTAATCAGAGACACTTCCGGGTCTCCTTCCGACCAATCACGCTTAGCCTAAGACGCCAGGCCCCGCCTCTATTCGAGAGATGAGAGGAGGAAGGAAAGAGATCCGTCAGGTTTAATAAGGGCGGAAGTGACCCTAAGGCTTCCGGTAGAGCCGGTGCAGGTGGGCGGTCACTAAAATAGCCTCTTCTGCTTATTGGACTGTTGAGCGGGGTCGACCGCGCGTTCATCACTGCGCCTGTGCATTTTCTTTTTCCGTTTCCGTCCCCTTTAATGGTCGGCCGACGGTTGCTAGGCAACAGTCCCTGGGTTACTTCGGATTAGGGTCGCCGAGGCGGTTCCGGCGGAAAAAAGGACTTGCCTTAGTCTCGGCTTTTTGGAGAAAGCGTCGGAGTTGCCGACAGCCGTGAAGTGGAAGAGAGGGAGGGATTTGAACAAATAAAGTAAGTGTCGTTTTCCCTGGCAGTTGTGGGCCAGGAGTAGCCCAATCACAGGCATCATTAAAAATACGTATGTCGGATATTTGGGAAAAATAAAGACGCCTGCCCCAATGTAAGTCAGTCAGTCGTCTCTTCACACGACGAGATAACCTTTGGTGATGTTTGGGAATATTCATTTCTAGTTGTTTTTCTGTGTGAATATGTACATATGCATATGCTTAGGTTTTGTACACTTTGTATACTCCCGTGTTATAACTTGTTTTATCATGAGAATTTTTCAAGTATCTGAATTGTACATCTCTAGCATAGTATATAGTGACAGTACATTGCAGGACTGTACTATCCTTTTGTCACCAATCCCCTACTGTTGGCTTTTGAGGCTCTTTCCAGTTTTTCGCCACTGTAAACGTGACAAATATCCTTCTTACATGACTCTCTGTGTACATGTCTAATTATTTACTAGGAATTCTCAGAAATTGAATCGTTAGTCAATGGGTATTTCAGGGTTCTTTCTAGAAAAATTTTGCTTCTCTGCATTGCAGCAGGGATTATGAACGCCTGCCCCTTCACTCACACCTTGCCATTATTGTTTAATCTTTGCCAATTTAATGACTTTTTAAAATATATCTTTTCATTTGCTTCCTTCGCTTACTAGAAAAGCAGAACTTTCCAAATATGTTTGTCCAATAGTACTTGTTCTTTTGTGAATCCTCTGTTGATATCCTTTCCTATAGGCGTTTTCTTAGGTGTAGTCGCAGTTTCCTTCTCCTCTTTTCAACATTAATCCAGTCCCACTCTCTCACACCCTCACCTCCCCGCTCCCTCTTGTCAGCTTTGCTCTCCCCTCACTTTCTTCTCTTTATCAGTAGCATGCAGAAGTTGCTGCAGAGTTCTAGTGGTGGGGCAGATTCGTCTTCTCTTTGACTTCTCCTTTCATCAGTAATTTGTTCTGCCACCTATATTTGTTGAAATCCCATCTGGCAGTCAGCTTCCTTATTTAAAGTATGACCTATTATTGGGACAGTATCATTTACTATATGAATTTTTAGGGATTCATACCTTAAAAATGTGATTTGTCACTGAAAACGGGGGAGTTGGAAAGAGAGAGAAGGAAATCTTCCTTTTCATAGTGTTAGACAACTTTGGAACTGAATTCAAAATGTAAAGTATCTCAGTGGAGTCTCTCGTGGATGATCAAAAATAAAATTCCTTGATCAAAAAGTTCCTCAATTATAAAAATAGGGTTTATTGCAATAGAAGGAATGCTGGACTAGAAATTTGGCAGTGTGGATTCTAGTCCTTGTTCTTGTAGCTAGAAGTGTAACTATAAGCAAACTAGTTGGAGATTGAGGGTCTCCTTCTAGCTCAGTATTTTAGGATTTGTTTCGTGTGTGTGTGTGTGGTTTTGACACATTCTTAATTTGTTTGCCATGTGATGAGGTACACGTCGTAAGACATACACCAAGAAACTTTAAGTCAGGGCTCGATAATGCAAGTGTCTGTCAATAAAAGACTTTAAAAAGTATGGTACATGTATGAAATAGGATGTCTCTGTGACAAAAAAAGTGTTAAGTTTTCTATATAGAGATATGAGAAGATCTTCGTGTGTTAGGTAACGTGCAATGTGCAGAAGAGTGGGTAAATTGTGTGTGCTGGGCATCTGTCGTTTGCCCCTCCAGATTCACTCTTCCTCCTGCTCTAGATTGCTCTGGACCGCTCCTGGGACCAGGAGGCTTGCCTGCCTCCCCAGCTCCCCTGCCCTCTTCGGTCCAGTTGGAGTCAGCCAGTGGGAACATTGGGAGGGGACCAGAGAGAGAGAGGAGAGTGACTGCATCGCTGAACAGCAAGCCAACCTCCTATAGAGCAGCCCCCTCTGTCCAGCAATCTCAGCCACACAGTTCTGGTAACACCTCCCTCCCGTGGCTCCTGCCAGCCTAGGAGTGAGAACAATGCCCACTGTTACTAGCCCCAGGGTACTGCACCACACCCTGCAGTTTCCCTACACCCTGCCTTAATGAAAGTCTTCAAATTGCCAAATTTGAGGACGTCTTCTCTTCCCTGCTGGAACACTGACTGATGGGATACACTCTTTTGGGTAAAACAGGGAGAAAACATAGGAACGTGTTTTTTTTGGTTTTTTGTGTGTAAATGCATAACAGAACTCTGGAAGATACATGGGAAGTAATGAAAGTAGTTGCCTGGTAACCACTTGCAGAGCAGTGGGAACTAGGCCAGTTGAGGGGAGATGGAGAGAGACTTTTCACAGTGTACCTTTCTATATTGTTTCTTTTAAACCCATGATCTTACTTGCCACCAGTTTGTGCATTTAGTGTTTCTTTTACTTTTTCGATACTGTGTTGTGTGAAATCTTTTTTCCTCTGGAAAAAAAGGTACACATGACACCTACTCCAAAAATTTTTTAAAAATTGTAAAATGATTATAACTCAATAAAAAAAAGTTAAAAAAAATAAAATCAATGTTTATATAAGAAAAAACTGAAAAAAAATTTAATTAGGACTCAGGCGCTTAATCTGTCTTTAAACATTGCAACTTTATTTCAGGCTGACACTGAGGATTGATATTTTGATTATTTCAAGATGAGCTTCCTATTACCCAAGCTGAGTAGCAAAAAAGAAGTAGACCAGGTGATAAAAACTACCGCAGAGAAGGTGTTGGTTCTCAGGTTTGGCAGAGATGAGGACCCCGTCTGCCTGCAGCTAGATGATATTGTAAGTGAATTTTTTGAGTAAATGATTTTTATTAAAACTTTATACATTCTCACTTCAATATCTGCAAAGCACATGAAAGGGAACAGTCAGGGCTCGGAGATGTAGTTCATTTGTTAGCACACTTTCACTCAGAGCTGGTGGTGTGCCTTCCCTGAGCAGAACCCACAAATCTCCAATTGTGCGGAACCTGTCCTGGATGTCCTTCCCCGCTAGCACCGGTCAAACCTCAGTTTCACCAACAAGACAATGGAAGACCAGAAACATAATTTACTGACAAACATCTGTGAACATTATTTTATCCAGTGCTCACAACAGGGGGATAATTACAATTACTGTTCCCAAGAGGGGAGGTGAGTGCCAGGGAGGTCAGGTGACTTCCCACAGGCACAGAACCACTAAGTTGCAGAGCTGAAATTTGAACTTTGTTTTCTCTGCCTGCAAATATCCTTTTCTAGTGTGCTGCCTCCAGTGTGTGCCTGATGATAATCTCTGATTTCACAAAGCATCTTCATACTGATGAGTAGGGAGGGGAGTATGGGACAGAGGGAGCTCATCCTTGTCTCTGTTTATTATGGAGAGAGACTTACCCAGGACTAAGACTTCACCCACCATTTCTGTTGCTGCCACCCACAGTGTGGGTCCAGTGTAAGACTCTCCATTACTGTGGTTATAAATGAGTGTGTGATGTGTTAACCCTGGGGGCTTGGGGCGGGGGGGTCAGCACGTTGTACCCTCTGCTGTAGCGAGGAGGAGGGAATATCAAAGAGGTCAAGAATGTCGACTCTGAAGCCAGGCTGTCTGAGTTCAAATCCCATCCTTACTGCTGACTAGCTGTGTGACCAGGGGCAGGTGACTTCCCTGTGCCTCGGTTTCCTGGTCTAGGAAATGGTGACTACAGTAATGCATACCTCACAGGAATGCTGTAAGGATTAAATGAGCTAACAAGTATAAAGCACTTAGAACATTTAGCACATAGTAAGTGCCATGTGTTTGCTATTTTTTTATAATTATCATTTATGAGATTTCATAAATTTGGAGGAATTTAAGTGTAGTACGTATTTCTGAGTTGTTTCGGTTTTTATATAAATGAGCATGAATTTTATAAACCCATAAAATGTTTATTAAAACTTCTTACAATCAAAACTAGGAAAAAATATATATATTCACACAACTTACCCGAGGCCCTCTTATGACCCTGCCAACAGTGATTCAGACTCTGAATGGTAAGGTTACACTGTGTCTAATGTGAAACTCAAAACAGGCTAGGTTGTTGGCCCAGGAATTTGGCCCAGAACAAACACTGTTCTAGTAAAAAGGTTCACAGAAGAAACATTAACTGCTTCTCATGCTGTAACCTACATCTGTCTCTTTATTTGCAGCTTTCTAAGACCTCTTCTGACTTGAGTAAAATGGCTGCTATATATCTGGTAGATGTGGACCAAACTCCAGTTTATACACACTATTTTGATATCAGTTATATTCCATCTACGGTGTTTTTCTTCAATGGGCAGCATATGAAAGTGGATTATGGGTAAGTTCGATTGACAAGTTATCCCAGTCTTAAAAGTTTCTTTTATCTAGGCAGTTTGAGTAACTATCTTATTTGCACGTAATGGAGGCTGTGTGAGTCTTATATTGGTATTATTTCCTCAACTGATGCCCTCTCTAATTTTGTCTGTGAAACTCTGGTGCAAAATGAGAGCGTCTCCAGCATGAATGGCAAATTTTGATTTGCTACCCAAGTGTGACAGAGAAGTGCGGCCTGGGGAGCACCCCAGCGTCCTGCAGCGTGGGGAATATAGAGCCGCTTTTCAGAAGTCTCCCGGGGATTTTACTTGAAGCAAAACGCGTCATTGCTCTCAAACTTGTGGAACCTGTAGGCTGCACCTGTGAAAGTATTCCTTCAGCAAATTGTCATGCTTTTCTCTTTGCCACATTTCCTGTCTTCTGCCACTTAGAGAATTTTGAAGTCTTTCTTCAACAAAGTCTGTCAAGAATAAGTAACATGCGATCTTTAATGCCCTCCACTTTATCCAGTCAGCATCCCAGTACTGAATATTTGTTTTGAATGTCTCCGTAGTAATATTTCTTACTGCTATCGAGGGGTCCACTTGTCTAGATCTGTGTCTGCTTTGTCATTATTTGAAAGTGTTAAATATTATCTGTTTTAAGTGTTTTGAAGCTATTTATTCTCCCAGAATACAGTTGACACATGTATTAATTTGGTGAACCTTTTCAGAGGGTGATTTATGATACTACTTACCACCTTAAAACTATGTAAAATTTTTAACCCAGGAACAGCATTTCCAGGAATTTATCTGAAGGAAAATCATCATAAAAGTGGCCAAAAGTGAATATATAGATGCTCATTCATCCCACCATTATTTAGAAAGCAAAATACTTAGAATATAGATGTTCACAAAATAATACTAGATATTAATTTAATATATTAGAGATGCATGTTTAATGATTTTGAAAGAAATTTGTTGTATATTAGTTGAAAAAAGCTCATTACAAGGTAGTTTGTGTGATACGACTCAATTGTGAAAAGAGAAATGCACACACACACAGAGGATAGAAAAATTATATACCAAAATGTGGCCTCTGGCCTCACTGGTAATTTTTTTTCCTAAACAATTTCTACAGTAAACATATTTGATATTTGAAATAGTAAAAAAAAAAAAAAAAAAGTCATACCTACCGCTCAAAAGTATAAATGACTAGAACTGACTAGCACTTGGAGACGGTGACTAACGGACTTTGCACAGTATCTGACCAACAACACAAACCAAGCCCACACCAACACCCAGGAATTCTACTTCATGATGAGTTGAGAAGTGATTAAAATAGATTTTGGAGCGAAAGCTTTTCACGTGGTAGAGCTTACGTGCTCTCCCACGGCCCTGGTTATAGTGATACCAGATAGGCTCTGTAATCACAAATGGAAAAACAGCATCGAGCTTTGTGTCTAAAGTCTCCCTGACAAGAAGAAAGGTAACAGTATAATTTTTTATTGCTTTTGTATTTTATTTTGCAATAATGGACAAGTCTAAAAAAATAAAGATTTATAGCTGAAAAACGGAAGAATAAGAAGAAAGTAACAGAGCTGCTCTTTATTTTATCCTGAAGGTCTTATGAGTGATTATGAAGAGTTCTGAACAAGGTTGTTTCTCTTCTATGCTATTTAGGTCTCCAGATCACACTAAGTTTGTGGGAAGTTTCAAAACCAAACAAGACTTCATAGATTTGATTGAAGTAATTTATCGAGGAGCAATGAGGGGAAAACTTATTGTCCAAAGTCCTATTGATCCCAAGAATATTCCCAAATATGACCTCCTCTATCAAGACATTTAGCACATTCACTACTGTCAAGTTGATGAGAAAGGCACATAGTGAAGCGGTACCTGAATCCAGCTGTGCTGTTTTTCTGGAGTCCTTCAGAAACACGTTCAGCATCCTGGCAGGGAAGAGGTTTGACGTGTATGGAAAATACCGGCCCCCAAGCCGAAGACCAGACTGGCACTGTGACAATCTGGGACGCCTACATGTCCACTACCCGCTGCAGACCTCAGGCAGTCACGTCAGCCCTGGGCAGTTTCCCCAGTGCGGTTATTTCAACTTCTCTTTATATTGTGCTTTTCTTTATTCTTTCAAATAATACAGAATCCTTCCAAACATTAGCTAGTACAGTTTGATTCAACTGTGTTTATTTGACACACAAGTAAAACAGAAAGTCAGTTCCCATAAGAGCAAAAATACTTACCTTCTACCCTAGATGTACACACGCACTCCCCCTGCATCAACCTCAACCCATGCGCTCCTCTACTCATATTTATCTCATGCCTACCTATCTCCAGTCCCTGTTATCCCGGTTTCTCCTGGAATAAACGATTCTCTGCTGATAGGAGGCGAGTTTGTTTTATTTTGGAGTCATTCTGATTCAGGATTTTACAGATATCCCGGTTTGCTCATTTTACTAGCTTTTATATTATTAAATTACCCACAAAGTGAGAACTTGAACCTTTACCATCCAGGACCCAATTTGAGCTAAATAAAGAGTTTAATAAGTAGGAACAGGTCTCTCCCAGAGCTCCGCCTCTTCCTGAGGCAGAAAACTGTACTTCAAAGGCTCAAGACTGGAAAGACATCTCAGAGTTGTTAGCAAGAATTATCATCTTTATAGGATTTGCCTGTTTTAATAACTTAGTGATGAATTCTTGCTCTCCCAGCGTCCCCTGGCACAACCTGCCACCACTTGGGCAAGTTACTGCTGCTCTCAAAAGCTCTTGGGGGGCCAGTGGTACTGACTTTCTAGAATAAGGGAATAGATGCAGAGCCGGAGGGTGGTAGGCCAAGCACCACGTGACCTACTTGGCAGCTCTTGACCTCCTTGCTGACAGAAGCCCAGTTCTGTGCAAGGTAACACTATCACTGCAAGTCCATCCCCTTTTGCCAAATGCTTCCTTTCCAAGCCTTTCCCGTAGGGAGCGGTGACCACGCAACCTGATTCTGACAAACGTGGCGTAGAAAAAAGGCTGCTGGGCACCTCTGTGGCCTTCGTTGATAAAGGAGAGAGCCACTCCAGGAATAAGACAACAAAACCCCTTCACTGCATCTTCTCCTGGCCCCCATTTCCTGCTTCTGTGGAAATCATGATGCATGGCACTGCAGCAGCCATCTTAGGACCATGAGGTGGCCACCACTGGGATGAAAATGAACACGCAGAGAAGAATGATTTAAAAAGAGCCTGAGTCCCTGATGATGATACTAAGCCACAGAGCGGACTTTAGACCTGCCTCCCTCCAGACTTATATGAAAGAATAAAACGTCTTCATTGCTTGTCACTACTGGCTGAACTTTCTATCCCTCATAGCCTTAATCACACAGCGTTTGATGTGTGCGAAGTGTTCAGATAACAGCAAAAACTCAGAGCTTGCGTGCATTAGATTCTCAAATCTGTCCTCCTGAGGGCTTTCGGAATGTTTTTCTAAAGTCCTGGTTTATGATGTTGTTCCCATCTTAGTTGCTCTCCATTCCACAGATATTTATTAAGTGCATACTGTGTGCCCTGCCCTATGCCAGATGCCACATAAAAAGGACTCCTGGACAGGGGAGGGTGTTTTCGGGAGAGGGCGCTGGGGAGGAAGGCCCAAGGGCTGGAGACCACACAAGTGTTGAGAGAGCTGCAGACGCAGAGTGGAGTGTCACTGAAACCCAAGGGGGAAGCTGGGCAGCAGGAGGCGCTGCTGCGGAAGAAGGCAGAGGAGATGAGTGAATCGAGATCATGTCTAAGGTTTTCTCTTACTATTTTCCTCCTGTGTGGTGAGCAGAAGCCACTTAATACAATCTGATTATTGATCAAGAAAATTGAGGTGGTTTGTTTTCCAAGAAAACTTAGTGCTGAAGATACTACCAGAAGAAATAGGTATAACTGTATTCTGAGAGGCATTATTTTGTATTCTGTTACTTTTCAGTTTCTGGCTATTACCCGTTTCACAAGTTGTAGAATATAGGTCTGAGTCCTTCATTGGCCTACTAGCTCTAACCTGTTGAAAGTTATTGATGGATCTGAAGAGTGCATCTGAGCATCACAGCGTTAGGCAGAGCCCTGGAGAGAGAATAGTGACACCATGTAGCATTTTAAGCCATGAGAAGAGAGGCCGTATTTTGGTGTGACAGGACGGCGTATGGCGGGGGGGGGGGGGGGGTTAGTGCGCTGAGTAAGGGCTCATAGCCAGTTAAAACTTTTCTTCTTCAGCTAAAAGAAGAGCTTCATGTTCTGCATCCTAGAGCCTTTTTTCTGGGAAACCCTTAATAACAAAACCCTTATCTTTGTGAAATAGAAGACTCAGACAGCTTGCATTTGACTCCTTGTAAAGGGTAGGGTTTTTTTAAGTTAGAAAATCTGAGGAAGAGACTTCGAACTTTGCCCAGTCCCAGAATGTTGTTACTGCTGGAGACCTTAGAGATCGTCTGAGTTAAGCCCCCCATAGAAGAGACCAGGGACCTAATGGGCAGGGAGCTTAAGGAACCTGGCAAATTTATCAACAAGCTATGATTTGGACCCAGCAAGTCCAGAGATCCTGCCCTTCCACCATCTAACCTTGTTTTCTGAAGCGCTGGTCTGTTAGAGCACAAACAGCCAAGTACTGTCTGTGTCAAAATACTTGCTTTCATCCCACTTTGAGCTTGCATCTTCCTCACCAGTCTGCACTCATCCTGCTTCACTCTGAAGAAGCAAAAGGATGCAGTGAAAAGAGCTCAGGATTAGTATTTAGACACACCTGGGTTCAAGGTGCAGCTTCACTGTTTGATAGCTGTGTAACCTTAAGCAAACCACTTGACTTCTCTGAGTCTCTACTGATGACCTGTCTGAGGCCAGCCGTTCATTAGCACTCACTCAATGAGCACAAGCCCCACAGTGGGACGATCTGTATCACCTTAGGGGTTTCCAGACCACTTGGGGCGTCTTCTGCCGCACTCCCAGTAGACTCTAGACCATTTGGCTGCTGCTGTACCATAAATGAGAGAATTTTAAAAGGCTAAAAATAGCACAAATGAGTCAAAGGCAGCTCTTTATTGATTGACCCAGCAGTGCAGGGCTGCAAACCATCAGCCACACACCACGTTTCGTCCCTTCCACTGCTGTCCAGTTTTCCCTTGTCCTTCCAGCCTGCCCTGCGTTAGTTGTCAGCTATGGTTGTCTGAACCCAGTCCAGAATGGCGGGCACCTTCACATACACACTGTACTCGGCCACAGCGCAGCTCTTGTCAAAGCTCAGGATCCCGGCCGCATACCAGGTGTCTTCAGCCTCATCGTGAACTGCAAAGGCGCTGCCGGCATCGCCGTAGCAGGTGTCTTCCTGATACTTGGACAGGCCAGCACAGAAGGTGTGCTGGTTCAGTATGGGCTGCACTCCTACAGGGCTAATTTTTGTCTTCTTTTCGGGCACTGTGCTGCCTTCATAGTGCTTTACACATTTGTCTTGCTCAGCCACGGGCAGCATGACATACTTCAGATGCTCAGTAAAATTGAAGTTGGCATTTCGCCCCCAGCCAGACACGTAACCTATACGGCCTACTTGGGCATAATCTTTCGAAGGTAGGCAAATGGGCATTACTTTCTCATCAATGGGCACCTTCTCTCTGAGTTTGATGAGCCCAATGTCTATGTTGGAGTAGTTAGGGTGGAGAACCACCTTCTCGACCTCCACTTGCTGTTTTTTCCCCACATAGAGTCTTAGAGTTGGAGCAATGTCTTTTGCTTTTGTATGATTTTTGTGACCCAGGAAGAGATTTTTAGCCGTGGTCAGCAGCCATTGCTCATTGATCAGCGTGGCCCCCGAGATGAGATTATGGTGGGAGACCATCTTGGCCTGCCATGGAAAGCTGCCTTTGGCATCTAGCAAGCCACCCATGATCCGCTGCACCTGATTCACTGGATGTTTGGGCTTTCCACATACTGTCGAGGAGAGCAAGAAAATTAGGAGCAGAATGTGAGAGTCTCCCAATTTGGGAAAGAGGAATGTAAACATTGACTCTTGCTGCTGTCTAAACTATCATTGTTCATTTCTTCAGAAGTAGAAATAGCTACATGCTTTGCCCTTACCATCTGTTTCTCTTGTTCCCAGTGTTTACAGTTGAAAAAGATTCTTTTTCTTCTTAATGTTTACATCACTAAGAGTTCTATTTCCAGCTTTTCTGACTCACAAGAGAAACAAGTAACACAAATTTTCACACCCTAGCTATTGAACTGTATGTATATTTAAGCAATTTATCACAACAAAGAAATGTGCACAATTCCCTGAAATTTCTTGTGAGGGCAAGGGGCTGTAATTCATTCTCTCTGAATAAAGAGTGATTTGAAGCAGCGTTGGCTGGAACTCAGCTTTTGTAGATAATGCAGCTAATACCAGGCAGGTTAGCAGTTCTGCATCCCGACTAGCAGAAGAGGAAAGGAGAGAGCAGCAGCCCCTCCCGGTAGCCAGCAGCAGAGCCCTGGCCTGTCTCCTCCCCTGCTGTGTCATCCTCCCACAGATTAAGGTGTTGTGCCCTCCCTTAACTTGTTCTTCCTGGAGCTTGCTTTCTCCTTGTCCCAGGCTCTCTAGCTGGACTGTCTGTACATGGAGAGTCTCCTGACCCTTTGAGGGCACTGTAGACAGTGGTTTCAGTCAGTGCCCTGCAGGCCCAAATGAACAAGACCCTTGGTGAACTTTGTGGTGAGTCACCACCTAAGCTGCCCAGCTGTCTGTAGTTCTCCCTGGTCCCTTGCGTCAGCTCTTGTGCCCAGAGGAAACCACACAGGGAGGATGTGCCTCTAGGTCATTTCGATCAAGATGCCTGCCCGCACTAAGCTCTCGACACCACCCTCAGTCAGCTTCCCAGGGCCCCTGGCTTCCTACCTGCTTCGCATTCAGGGAGTTTCTCCCCAACGTTTTTATTTGTCCACTGCTTCTGACTGTTTAAGACGTACACTCCTGAAACAAAAGGAACAAAATGAGCCAAAAGGGAAATTGTATCTGGACCTAGCACAGGAAGAGGAGGTGTTTAAAGAGCAGAATCAGAGAAGCAGGAGGAGGAGGGTGCCGAAGAAGAGGAGGGAGGGAGGAGCTCTGTGCTGGGGCTGCCAGCGAAGCCCCGCAGGATGGAGGCGTGGTCATGGTGACCAAGGCAACCGTGGTGAGGCAGTACAGGGTCAGAATCAGGGTTCAAATTGTGACTCTCCCTCTTACAGGCTACCTGAACTTGGTCAAGTCACTCAGCCACTCTGTGCCTTAGTTTTATCAGCAGCAAAATGAGTGTAATAATAGTATCTCTTCAGAGGGGTGTTGTGAGGACCAAGTGAGTGAATAAGTGTGAAGCACCTGAAACAGTGCCAAGAACCCAGTGCTCACTAGGCAAGGGCTACTGTCGTCATTAGCATCATGCCATTTGTTCCTTTACCTCGTCTCCTTTTGTCAATACAGTTCTCACCCTGAGATGGGTAGGCTACATGGCATCACCTCCCTTTAACAAAGGAGAAAACCTGTGACTGAGAAAAGTTAATTTGCCCAAAAGGCCCCAGCTACCAGTGACAAAACCCTTAAATCTCCTGGCTCCGAAAAGAACACATGAACTTTCTAGTCAGTCACCCTGGCTCCATTCATCATGGAAATGGTGAGGCGAGGGAGGGCATGTGGTCATTTATCCAGGTCTTACCATCTCCTTCAGAGCGCAGTTTATAGTAGGTCTTACACCCATAGCGAATTAAGTGCTCCACGTAGCCATTTGCAATCTCAGGAGCCTTTGGGCAGTGGTCACCTGCAAATGGAAGCAGGAGGAAGAGGTTTGAATTTGGAAACTTCCCCTAGAGACCTGAAAAGTCAGACAAGAAGAAGCTGCTTTGCACATCAACCTCCCTTCACCCCAAATGGAAGCCCAGGGGAGGGCGCTCTCCCCTTATTTCTGGCTGGCTCCCCAGTGTTCTTCATGGTACTGAAAGACCAGGTATGAGGACGAGAAGGAGCAATTGGATCTTCCCAAGGAGAAGGCGCAAATCTGATGGGGTCCAGATGGATATAGCAGTGATAGGACTTACGGCTCCTGCCCAAACCCCAATACCCACCTGTGGCATCTGCAGTCTCATTGCCGTTTTCCACTGCGAAGAGCTGTCCGCAGAGCAGGAGGGCAATGACAGCTCCCAGGGAACTGCAGAGAAAACAGGAAGTAGTGCACAGCTCGTCTCCCCGCTTCACTGCATGCACACGCCTGCACGCACTCATGCGTACACCCCTCGCATTAGGAAGCCAGAAAAGAAAAAATATATATATGGAAGTACTAGGACCAAGGAACCCCTCACCCACCCTTGTGCACACTTAAGCAGCTTCCCAGTTGCCCAGGTTCCAGCAGGCTCTGTGCTGCGGGGAATTCTACAGAAGCTTCAGAGAGGAACAGCCAAGGCGGGAAGGCACATCGGGATTGCTAGTTTCTGAACAGCATTACAGAAACATTAAATTGTTAATAATATATGAGCTCTCCAGCAAAGAGAAACTCCCCTCGGGCACCCTGCAGGTGCTAGGCTGCAAGGACACTACTCGTAAAATGCGGATAACTCAAAGGTGGGAACGTGGGGATTTTTAACACTGTTCTCTCTCCTTTTTGAAATTTTGCATAATAAAAGGTTTTTGTTTTTAATATATCCTTTAAAACACTTTTATGGTTGTTCCTATTGTGTTACAATAATTTGCCTTCAGGGAATGCAGAGGGTTTCCTAGAAGATAACTGTCTCCCTGGAAGCTAGATTGTGGACACGGGCACCAACGCACAGGCTGCACTTACCAGTTAACCATCTCGCTGAAAGATGCCAGCTGTTCAGAGGTTGCTTGGTTATGTTACGTTTCTAGTCTTGTTATTTCAACATTCCAAAAAAAAAAGTTGATTTTGATAAAATCTGAGTGCCTTCATTGTGTCACTCAAATTTGTCACTATTGGTCTTTCTTATTAAAAATGTTTTAAAGAAAAAATCTGCTCATAAACATATTTAAAATGTCAGGAACCCTCCCATGGGAGCTGCTAGCATCCCCTGCAAAAATAAAACTTTATAACCTCAAGGAAAAAAGATACTTCTTAGAGAATGTCATGTCTCATGGGAAAGAGCACAGCACCATTTGAAAGCATTGCCTTTTATGGACGCAGAAAAGCAGAGGATTCAACACAGCAGACCCTTTATTCACTATAATTTAGTCCATCTGCCTTATTTCTTTGTTACTTTTTTTGCATCTCTCCTGTAGGCCTCTCTGGTACCCGGGCTTTCATGTAGGTAAAAGATACGTGCAAAGAAGGATGAAATAATCCAGAGAAAAGAGGGGATGGGGCAGAGCTGTGGACTCACCTCATCTTCAGCTTGTCTGCCTCTGGAAGAGCAGTGATGTGGGGGCGCCAGCTGGTGCTTTTATGCCTCCAATATCTCACTCCACCCCCTGCTCGATTTTGTAATTCTTGTGTCTACACACTTTGGCCTTGTTAAGATCACTTGCCTTTTCCAGTAACAAAGCCACAAACAACCCTGTTAAGAATCAAGGTCTTGCTTCACACACGAGTTTCCCCTAGTGTTTCTCATGCTTGAGCCAAAGAAATCTGGCCACATCGTGACCCCGTG
Source organism: Vicugna pacos (assembly GCF_048564905.1). Classification (NCBI taxonomy): domain Eukaryota; kingdom Metazoa; phylum Chordata; class Mammalia; order Artiodactyla; family Camelidae; genus Vicugna; species Vicugna pacos. Next base: position 44,273,475 of record NC_132995.1, read on the forward strand.
TAGCTGCCAGAGGATTTCCCGAAATCAGCCACTCTGCAGGATTGGGGGAGGAGCCGTCAATCTTTGCCTCTTTGTTCTGGAGGGTTTTCCCTTCGAAAAAAATAAGCCCTTTGGATTATTTCAAATCCCTCAGTGACACTCCTGCAACGTGGCTGAGATGGGGCTCTAAAGTAAGTATTTCCTTTTCACAGTCGTTTTCTCCACCATCAGTTGCGATCTCCCTGTTGCTGCAAAGCACTGCAACCTGAAATCAGTAAAATACCTGACCGCTTTTTTCAAGAAATCATACGAAGTGGTTAAAGCTACACTATAAACACAGACCACACTTAATGGCAGTGGTTGGCATGGTTTTAGAGTCCAGGAATCAGTCCAAATAGGCAGGTGAGAAAAATAGATACGCTTCACTCAGCTGTCTGCAGCTGTATATCCCAAGAACTGTTCAACTGAAATGTAATAGCAATTCATTCAAAAAAAGGCCAGTGGTCCTTAAATTAAAGCGTACAGAAGAATCCCTTTGGCATATTCATGGTGGCACTGATGCACCAGCAGAATGACCAGAAGCAGCCCAGATGTCTACCACTAGGAGAATGGCTGAATAATGTGTGGTGTCTCTATAGCAGGACATCATATAGCCATGAGAATGAATGAACTATAAAGAAACATGGATAATTTTATAAATAAAATGTTGAAAGAGAACTTCAAGTTTCAGGGAATTAACATTCAGAATGATACCATTTTTACAGAGCTCACAAACAAGTAAACTTTGCAATGGATTTTAAGATATGACACCAAAATCACAAGCAACAAAAGGAAAAATAGATAAATTGGGTTTCATCAAAATTAAAAACTTGTGCATCAAAGGACAATATCAAGAAAGTGAAAAGAATCTATGAATGGGAAAATATATTTACAAATCATATATCCGATAAGAATCTAATATCTAGTATGTATAAAGAACTCCTATGGCAACCCCCAAAAAACAATGCAATTAAAGCATAAGCAGATGATTTGAATAAACATTTTTCCAAAGAAGATATACAAATGGTCAATAAATACATGAAAAGATGCTCAGCATTGCTGGAAAATGTCGTTAGAGAAATGCAAGTCAAAACCACAAGACACCACCTCACACCTGTAAATATGGCTACAGTTAAAAGAAGAAAACGGGGAGAGTATAGCTCAGTGGTGGAGCACGTACTGAGCATGCAGGAGGTCCTAGTACCCCCATAAAAAAAATAAAAAATTATATAAACCTAATTACTCCCCCACATCCAAAAAGAAAAAAGAAATTTTTTTAAACAATATAATAAGTCTTGACAAGGGTGTGGAGACATTGGAACTCCTCTACACTGCCAGTAGGAACATAAAATGATACAGTATCTGGAAAACAGTATAATGGTTCCTCAAAAAGCTAAACTAGAATTGCCATGTGACCCAGCAAGTCTAATTCTAGGTATATACCCAAAATTATTGAAAAGGGACTCAAACAGATTATTGTACACCAATGTTCATTGCAGCAGCATTCACAATAGCCAAAAGGTGGGAACCGAAATGTCCTTCAATAAATGAATGGATAATAGAAGTTCTGATACAGGCTACAACATGAGTAAAACTTTGAAAACATTATGCTAAGTGAAAGAAACCGGAAACAAAAAGAAAAATATTATGTGATTCCTTGTATGAAATGTCTAGAAAAGGCAAATTCATAGGGACAGAAAGTAGATTAGAGGCTACCAGGGGCCCCTGGGGAAGGAGAGGGGAGTTATTGCTTAATGGGTACAGAATTTCTGTTTGGGGTGATGAAAAAGTTTTGGAAACAGTGGCAGTGGTTGTACAACATTGCAAATGTAATTAATGCCACTGAACTGTAGGATTGTTAAAATCAGAAATTTTACCAGAAAAAAAAAGTAGATGAACTTCTTTTTCTGTGCCAAAATATTTTTTTATAAACAAGCAAAACTAAACATATTGTATAGGCATAGATGCCAAGACAAAAACTTTTATTTTAAAAAATTTTAATAAAATGGAAAACACAAAAGGTAAAATATTACTTCTCATAGGGAGGCAGAAGGAAGGTGTGAGAGTGAAACACACAGGTAAGTATAAATAAAAATAAATTACTGTTGATGATCCAACTTTTGAGCTCAGTGATAGGTGAAAGTACTTTATTGTGCTGTATTTTTTATAAGATATACATACATGCATATATATATATATATTTCACTTATAATATTTGTAGGTATCAAATAACATTTTAAAATATGAAGGAGGGGGAAATCACCCGACAGACTTCCTAAGAAGCAAAGCCCAGGCCTCTCCTCCCAGAGATTTGATTCAATAGGTCTGAGCTGGGTCTGTGAATCTGCATTTAAAATAACCTCTCCCAGCCCTGTATGCACGATGCAGTGCAACCATGCAGCTCCATGGTCCCATGAAATGGAGGGGGAGTCTTTCTCTTTAGGCTGCAGCTACCCCTCCTAAGTGATCTAAAATGAAACATTTCTCACCACCACTGTAGAATGAATGCTTACCTACCAGGTGTACAAAATTTGCATTCCTCTTACGAACAAAACCTGAACTCTTATTACACCACTCCTTGCTCGTGGGCAGCAAGATAAATTTACAGCCTCCCTGCCCTGGGCATCCTTCATTAGCTTGACAATAAAGTACCCAGCCCAACGGCCTTCTCTCTTAATTGGGAATCGGGGTGGATCAAGATGAGGAGGTGGAAAGCGAGAAGCCTCAGTGTAACCAGCCACAGGAAACAGTGAATACATTTTCTAGGGATAACAGAAAGCAGAAAAGCTTAAAAGATTAGTAAAACAGGACAGCGATTAGTGGAGGCGCTCAAAAGGCAGGGTTTTGACTTCGTAAAGAAAAAATTATTTTTAAAAGGTTGTTCTGCCATTATGGAGGTCTTGAAATTTTACAAGCTACAGAAAAATAAGAAAAAGTTCTCCCATTATTTCCCCACCCCAAGACAACCAATAACCACTATTAACAATTTAGTGTTACTTCCTTCCAGGCTTTTTTCTGTACACATTTTTACATAGTTTTGATCATTCTTTATACAGAATTTTTGCACGATCTGCCTCTTCCACCTAATGTTACAGGCGTTTTCCATCTTGCAGCAAATCTCTTTAAAACATTTTAATGCCATATTATATTTCTAACTTAAGGATGTATATCACATGTATTTTAAACCTCCCCTCATTGTTGCGAATGTAAGGTGATTCTAATTTGTCTGTTATAAATATACAAACAAAGGGAATTGAGGTAGGAGGCCAGACTCATTTTATTCTATATGTATATACAATTGATTGATTCTAGCATCATTCACTAAAAACATCAAATCTTAAGTGTTCAGCTTGATGAATCTTTGTATGTGTATAAAACCTGTGTAATCAACACTCAGATCAAGATACAGATGATTTCCAGCACCCCCGAAGATTCCTTTGGGTTCCTTCCAGTCAGCCCCACCCCAAAAAACTAACCACTGTTCTGACTACTCTATATTGATAGGATATATCTGCCTGTTCTTGAATTTTACATAAATAGAATCAAATAGTCATCATTCTTTGTCTCTGGCTTCTTCTGCCCATCATTAGGTCTGTGAGAATCATCCATGTTGTCATATTAGTTTACTTTTTTATTGCTGAGAAGTATCCCTTTGTATGAATAAACCACGATTGATTATCCCTTCTCCTGTTTATGGATGTTGGAATTTGGGGCTATTATGAAAATACAGCTGCTGTGAACATTCTTGCACATGTGTTTTGGTGGATGCATGCGCTCCTTTCTCTTAAATAAATGCTTTGTTGATTCAAAGATAGGCGAATATTTAGCTTTGATAGATTAACTGCCAAGCAGTTCTCCAATATACACTCCCAACAGCAATATAGCAAAGTTCCAGTCGATCCACATCCTTGCCAATACATTTTAATTTTTAGCATTCTGTGACATATGCAGTAAAATATATTACTGGGTTTAATTTGCATTTCCCAGATGTCAAATGATATGTAGAGCACTTTTGTGTTCTTATTGGTCCATTTAGGCGTCCTCTCTATGACGAGTCTCTTCCTTGCCAACCTGTTAGGAGTTGTTGTTTTATTTTTTTAAGATATTTTGAATACTAGTCTTCTGTTAGATAAAGGTATTGTCAACATCTTCTCCCAGTCTAAGGCTTGTCTCTTCACTCTCTTAATTGTGTATTTCAATGAACAGAAGTACAGAAGTTCCGAAATATAAGAAGTACTAATTTTTAAAAATTTTAATTTTATGGTTAGTGTTTTTTGTGTCCTGACTGAGAAATCTTTGCCTACAAGGTCATGACAACATTCTCTTAAATTTGATTCTAGAAGACTATTGTTTTACCCTTCACATTGGCTCTACAATCCCTGTGGAATTAATGTTCATGTATGATGTAAGATAAAAGTTCATTTTTTCCATATAGATAGGCAGTTGCTCCAGTATCATTTTCTAAAATGAGCATCCTTTGCCCCTAAATTGCAGTGGTATCTGTTAGAAGTTAGGTGACCATATATGTGTTAGTCTCTTTCTTGAAAAATCTTGTTAGGGATTTATCAATTTTATTAATCTTTTCAGAATTCAAACTTTTGCTTTAGTTGTTTTTCTCTATTTCAGTGATTCCCACTCTTACCTTTATTCGTTCTTTTTTTTTCTCTTATTTTAACTTTTTAATTTTATTTTTTGAGCTTCTTAAAGTTGAAAATTTTATATTTTTAACTTTTAATTTCTAATGCATACATTTAAAACTATATGTTTCCTCTTCATGCTACTTTATCTATGCCCCATAAGTTTTAATATATTACAATTTTTATCATTTTAGAATACTTTCTAATTTCCATTTTATGTCTTGTTTGTTCCATGATTATTTGAAAGTATGTTATTTAACTTACAAACATTTGGAGATTTTAAAATTATTTTTCCATTGTTCCATTTATAGTTTAATTCCACAGTAGTCAGAGAACATACTCCATATGATTTTGATTATTTGAAATTTATTGAGACTTGCTTTATGGCCTATTTGGAGAAGTGTTCCGTGTGTTCATGTGTTCTTAAGAAGACAGCAGATTTTTTTTTTACTTGAAATATAGTCAGTTACAATGTGTCGATTTCTGGTGTACAGCATAATGTTTCAGTCATACATTTACATACATATATTTGTTTTCATATCCTACTTAGTAGTTGGAGTGGGAAAGATATCATTAATTGAGACAGAGGAGTGTGCAGAATATAAGCAGAATCTGTAAAGATGCTTTCCATGAAATCTAGGAGTTGAAGAAAAGCTCAAATAAAGCAGAAATACTACATTTCAACATCTCCCACACTTTGCTGTGCTTTAGAATCTCCAGGGGAGCTTTGGAAACTCCTGATGCCCAGGTTGTTCTCCATCCCTATTACATCAGGATTCATGGGGGTGAGTGCCAGGCATTGGTATGTTTTTCAAGATAGCCCTGTAAATCCAAATGTAGCAAAGTTTGGGAACCACTGTCATATTTCATCCAATTTAAAATATGTTGTGAATTGTAAGAAAGAGAAAATTTAACCAATTAAACTCTGACAAAATGCTTAAGATATCATCAGTCTAAGACGCATTCAGAAATGTTACAATGGAACAATAATCAGCATCTTAGCATTGATGAAACTCTGTGGTCTCAAGTACACGGGCAGCCATGGAATGAGAACCATTGGATTTTCCCAGGAGTGTCTGTGACCTTAGAACAGAATGACTAGTTGAGTGTTGAATTCAGAATAGCACATGTTGTTCAAAATTTCAGTTTGTCTTGATAAGAAAATTAAACAAAGCGTTCCCACAGTTATGCCTTTTTCTAAGTTATTTCCCATTTCCTCAGGGGCAGGGACAGAGAGATCCTGCTGTGCCTAGAACATGGATGTTGGTTCCCAGTGGTGCTTAGTGCCAACAACTCTTCTCGAAAACTGCGCCACTGGCAGACATACATATAGATACTTTTAAGCTTTCTAAAAAGCTTCTCTTAAAGTAACATCAACCCTAACACTTTATAAGTGAGGTACTTCCAAGTTTCGCACTTCTAAATCAAATATTATCCTCAGACCAGCCAGCCAGAGATGGTAAACCCACAGTCTGTCAAAACGTCAACTATAATCTGCCTTACCCAGTATGAAATTGGTCAGAGGTCAAAGGTGCAAGAATCTTAGGATAAGTTTTAAAACGTGAATCTATATTCAGAGGAATTCGTATAAACTTTCTTCAGTTTCTTCAACTGCATTTATGGGACAGAAAGCAAGGTCTTCTAGGTGCCAGGAAACAAGGTAGGGGCCACGTTGGCATATTTCTCACCTTAATCACCTACAGCCAGCAGTGCCTGGCGCACACACACACACACACACATACACACAGTTCAGTTTGCTGAACCGAACAGGTGGTAAACAGAGCCTCTGCCCTCAACGAGTTCAGAGTAGGGGAGAAATGAGTACTACAACATAATTAAATGCTGCCTGTCACATCAGCTTCTATCTGTACTAAGGATTGAGCCCTCAGAGGCATGAGAGCTGTGGGCAGAACCAGCACTAAGTACCTTAGGAGAGTTGGCAGCCACCTCATAATAATAACAGCTGACACTGTCAGAGTCCTTCCTGTGTGCCAGGCCCTGTGCTTTCTGTGTGTCTTTCATTCAGTTCTTCAACACCCCCTAAGCAGTAGATCCTTCTTACCTAATAACCCCATTTTTACAACTGGGCACAGAGAGGATAAGGAACTTGCCCAAGGTAACACAGCTAGTAAGGAGAGGAGACAGGACTCAAACTGAGGTGGAGCCCTTGACCACCCTAAGGTACTACCTCTCCTACATGACGATCTTAACAGGATTTTCAAGTCCTCCTCATAATCAGCCTTGAGTTTTCACAATTAGAGTCACTTTTAACGGTCAGCTATAGACAAATCCTTTACTGAATTAAGGTGTAACTTACCTGGAAGGGATAACAAACTCCTAGCTAAACACACTAGTCAGGATAAGGGTATCAGTTCTAAGTGGCTATCAAAACCCATTAAGAACCGAGTGTACCACTAAAACCAGGACCCAATCAGTGATGCCTAGCACAGAGGGCAAGAAAGACCCTGAAGCGCTGGCCCCCAGAGCTGGAGAACCCTGATGCTGTGAAGAATCGGGCAGCTTTTCCTGAGCACGGCCACTGTCCAGGCCCTGGGGGCACTGCAGCAGGGAAGCAGGAAGATTCTTGCATGGATGGACCTTGTCTGCAAAACGTGCTAGGAAATAGGTCAAGGAAACTGCCTGGCAAGCATTTGGAAGCAGTCACCCCTGGGTGTCAGCCAGTTTCTGGGAGCTGAGCCATCCACCCCAGTCCCTTGACAGATCTCTCTAGAAGGAATAATATTAAAATGGGGCTCCTCTTTTGAGTCGGTGCAAGAAATCATGGGTTTGCGTAATTACAGCTCCAGAAATTAGTATGGCGTTATTCCTGGCCACAGAGAAATCAGTGTAGCTGTAACTTGCTGAGCCCCCAAGTGGCCCTCCTCTCTGCTAGGGAAGCACTGGGCTCCTTCCTCTGTTGTCAAATGTGACCCAGTGGATTCTGGGCAGTTGTGTTTGTGCAGTTGACCCTTGAACAAGGGTTTGAACCGCGTGAGGCCACTTATACATGGATTCTTTCAGTAAATACATACTACAGTACTGCATGATCCGTGGTTGGTTGAATCTGGGTTCTATAAAGTTATACATGGATTTTTGACTTCACAGAGGTCAGCGCCCCAAGCCCCCTGTTGTTCAAGGGTATTTGTGTCTTCTAAGATTTGGAAGATGGTGGGAAATTCTGTTACCTTCATCCCTAACACATAGCACAGGCCCTGCAAAAAGTAGGATCTCAATGAATGATTCTTGGAAGAATGCGTGAGTGAAAGAACAAATAAATATAGGTTAACTATAGATATACGTATGTGTATGTGTGCATATAAACATATTTGTATGTCTGTGTGTTTGTTTTTTAATGGTTAGAGTCTCAACTATAGTTGAGATTCTGACCTGACCAGGGTGAATTTTTTAGGATCTAAGACATAGATTTCACACCTTCCGGTCTGTTAAGGTAGGAAGATGTCACTAGATCCAGTAACCCTACAAATTCAAAATCTAAGAGAATGGTCGAAGCTCAAAAGGTGAGCCAGCTTCTCAATAACGAAGAGCTGAAATAGCACATGCTTATGTCTGGTGCGTGCCTGGGCTGGAAGGGGGTCGTGCTGACCCAGGAAATGTTCTGACCCTCCAAATCGACCCTGGTGATTAAAGGGGCAGCAGGTGGCACGGGCAGATTGCTTTCACAGGCTGTAACTCCTACTCACCAAGCGGAATTTTCAACACCCAGGAAATCTCTGACTAGCTGGCAAGAATGCAAGAAGTTTGCATGTAAATTGCATTTCCTCTCTGAAAGGCCCTGTCCTTTGGAGCCTAGCCCCTGTGTTGCTGCCCAGATATTTCACAAACACCGCTGTGTGCCAATCCGAGGTCATTCCCACCCCGGCCCTGCACACACACCTCTTGGCCCTGTCCCCCAGTGTCCTCTGATACGTGACAAGCCACACTAACTTCATTTCCCACATTTATAACCACAAATTTCTTAAAAAAAATTTCCCTGGCTGCCAAGCTTCATTCCATACTAGAGATCAGGTAACATGATAGTCTGAGCACATTCTCACAGTGGGCTGGTGTCAGAGATCTGCACCTGGAAGAAAGAGAAAGCTTGAAATCGGTCTTAGCCAAGTAGAAAGCAGATAATGTATCTTCCAGGCAAACACAAGGTTACAGTAGGCTTCAGTCTGGCTTCTTTATTAGCTAGGATTAAATCTGGCTAAATATGAGAGAAAACTCCAATTAACAGTGACTTAAACACATAAAGTTTTATTATCTCAAATAAAAGACGTGGAGAAGTAAACAGGTGTATGAAGCTCTTTCCAGCTTTTGCCTCTGGGGTGACCCTGATTCTCAGGTCTAAAATGGTTGCCACAGCTCCAGGCATCAGACCCATGTTCCAGGCAGCAGCAGACTTCCCAGAAGTTGCACACAGTACTTCCACATGTATCTCATTGAGTAGAATTTGTGGATATATGTGGTCATCTATCCACACCCAGCTACAGTGGAGATCAAAGGCTAAAGAAAATGTATAGCCTTTATTCTGGGAATCCAGAACGTAGAACCGTTTATAAGACAACTGGCCTAATCTCTTTGGAGGTGACTGCTCTAGATTAAAGAGACTGAAGAAACATATAGGTGAGCCTTGATTGACTATGGAAGTTATTTTTAGGACAACAGGGAAACTTGGAATATGGACTAAATGTTAGATGATATTAGAGAATCATGGCTGATTTTCTTAGGTGAGATCATAGAATTATGTTTTCATAGGAACTTATTTTTCTTTTTAGCAAATGCAGGCCATGAAGTCCTTAGGAGTTAAGTGTCCTGACAAGCACCACTTCCTTCAGAATGGTTCATCAAAATACAGTATATAAATAGGTAAGAAGATTGATAAGAAACATATGGAAAAGACAGAATTTCTGAGTCTAGGTGGCGGGGGTATGGGTTGTGTTATACTATTCGTTCAACTTTTCTTGTGTCTAGATTTCTTATAATAAACACTGAGGCAGAATAATTGTTTGCTTTGGCTGTTCCAGTCTTTTTCTTTTTTTTTTTTTTTTGCTTAGTTTTTTTTACTCTTATTTTTTATTGAAGTGTAGTTGATTTACAATGTTAGTTTCAGGTGTACAGCAAAGTGATTCAGTTATACATATACATGCATACATATATTTCAGTTTCTTTTCCATTATAGGTCACTACAAGAAATTGAATATAGTTCCCTGTGCTATACAACAGGCCCTTGTCGTTCATCTATTTTATATATAGTTGTGTGTATCTGTTAATCCCAAACTCCTAATCTTCCCTTCCCCACCATGCTCCCTCCCGGTAACCAGTGTGTCTTCTGTGTCTGTGAGTCTATTAATTTCTATTAATACTGCCTAATTACAAAGAAAAACGAGCAGCTTTACAGTGGAGGGGGCTGGCAGACACACCGGCAAGTGACCCACGTAAACATCACTGTTGATCACGCACCACCTGGTCGGACACGAGGCGCACACAGCACTGCTTCTGTAGCGTTCCCACCGAAGCTGCACGGCCCAAATCTGGTCGTGCAAAAACCCAGACAACCCCAAACGATGGGCGTTCTCACAGTAAGTGGTATCATCTTCAAAAGTGTCAAGGACGTGAAGTCAAGGACAGGTGGGAGCTTCTCCAGACAGAAGGAAACCAACGCGTAGACACGACAACCAGATGCAACATGGGATTCTGAACTGGACACTTGTACAGTGAAGGACAGGGTTGGGACAGTAGTAGCTGGAGCTGGCCTGCAGTAGTTTTCTGTTGCTGCGTAGCACATGTCAGTTTAGTGGTCTGAAACAACATCCGTGTAGCAGCAGTTTCATGTCAGAAGTTGAGGCCCAGCAGGGTTCTTTGCTCACAGTATCAGAAGGCCAGCATCAAGGCGTTGGCCAGATTGGGTTCTTACCCAGAGATTTTAAAAAAATCTGCTTGCAAATTCATTCAGATTGTTGTCAAAGTCCAGTTCTTTATGGCTGTATGTCTGAGAACCTGTTTCCTTGCTGGCTGTCAGCAGGGGCCGACACATTCCTTCTCACGTGCCCCCAACCCATCTTCAAAGCAGTAGCAGCCCTTCGAGTCCTTCTCACGCGTTTCGAATCTCTCCAGTATCTTCCTCCCCAGCCAGAGAAAACTCTGGTCTTAAAGGGCTTGTATGATTAGATTAAACCCACCCAAATAACCCCTGCTCTTCAAGGAGGCTCCTATCTTAAGCTATGTAACATGACACAGTCAGGGGAGTCATACAAATTTGTAGGTTCCTAGGATTAGGGCGGGGCATTTGCGGAGGGGGAAGGCATTTTTAGGAATTCTGCCTACCTCAGGCCTGAAGATTAGATGGAATTAATGTATCAGTACTGATATTCTGATTTTGATGGTTGTATTATGGTTGGCTGCAGAATGTACCTTGTTTGCAGGAAATCCACACTAAAGTATTTGGGGTGATGGGGCATCAGAGCAGCAATTTACTCTAATATGATTCATTATTTTAAAAAAAAAAGTTATTTGTATTGTTCTTCTTGAAACATTTATGTATGCGCAGATAGATTTAAAAAATGTACTTGCATATACAAAAAAAGTGGAAAAATATAGATATAAAAGTTAACTGTGATTACCTCTGATTTGTGGAACTGAGGGGGGAAGAGGTAGACAGCTTTTATATGGGGGCAATATTGTTTAATTTATGGTAGGTATTATTTTCATAATAAGATTCTTTGGAAAAAAAAAAAAACAGGAACAAGATCTTTGAGAAAGCCAGCAGGAGACTGGCTATGGGTGTCTTGGCAGCAGGAGTCGGCCAGACCAAGGCTGAACGGTGAGGCTACAGGACATGTTGTCTCCACAGCAGATGCAGGCCTCTCCACAGAGCTACTGAGAAATCAAATTAAAAATAAAACCTGGACTGAAATGATGGGAACGAAGGTAGCTTCCTGTTGCTGTGAAGGCGTGCTGACGTCAGCAGCACTACCCAGACAAGGCATTCAGCCTCTCATCACCATTTGCTTTTCGGTTTCAAAAAGGTTAACGTTTCTCTGTTCCTTCAGTGACTGACTAGACCTCTTTAGCCTCTTGCCTAGTGTCTTCAGGCACCCGGAGAACCTGCTTGCCCGATGGCGCCTGAGGCGCAGACATTAAAGCAGCGGGCAGCAAGCCCGTTTCCTGAACTGTTTCCCTCCACAACTGGTGTGTTGAAACCCAAACCGGCAGTATCTCAAAATGTAACCTTGTTTAGAGACGGCCTTGACAGACGTAACCAAGTTAAAATGAGGTCACTGAGCGGGCCCTAATCTAGAATGACCGGTGTTACTGTCAGAAGAGGTCAGGACCAGACACAGTGAAGCCTGTGTGCAGACACAGAAAGGACAGCCATCTCCAAGCCCTGATCTTACAGCCTTTGTCTAAGTTTGAATGAACTATTTTCAAAATACAGTTAAAAACTCCAAATAAATAAGAATAAAGATAGAATGAAAGTCAAACTGCTGGGAAGCCCACTGCAGACCCCAGGTAGCAGATACCCGTGGCATCTGGGTGAAGCCTGTGCCCTCCAGTGAAGGCTGGGATTTAAATCCAGTTTTTAAATAGCTTTATTTTTTCCATGATCCACCCCCTCAAAATGTCTAATGGCCTTGTAATATCGAAGGATCCTAGGATTCAAATCTAGAAAGAATCGCAGATGCAGTTCCTGGTCTGACCAGTGATTGAAGAAAGCCTGGTCTTGCTGCTGGTGACCCTTGTGGTTTGGGGAATATGGCTCTTCTCTCTCAATCAGCCATAAAGGCTTGCCTGGTTTAGCAGGAAGTTTCCAGATCAGGCTTCCCACGTCCCATCCTCACCTCCGATGATCTGCTCCAATGGCATCTGTGACTCTGGTAAAACCTTGCTCCCTGGAAAAAGAAAACAAAGCAATTTCAGCAAATGGTAAAGGAAGGGCCCTGCTCTTAATGGAAGCCCATGTGCACCTAGGCTCTCTCTAGTCCGTAGCTGCACCTGCCTCGCTCTCCCAAATGCATGGCTCGTGCCCTCTACACTGCCTTCACCCAGGAATTTACCCAGGTCTTCAGACCAGGAAGGAAATAAATTTTGAGTCCTGACAGCTCCCTGAGGTCAAGCCAATGTTACTGAATTCATGGGAATGCCGCCAGAACTCCTCAGGCCTGTAAACACCACTGCCTCAGAAGTTAATCTTGAATTCCTTGGCACTGTTTATCCTTTGTCAAAAGAGCAACACAGTAAGCTTCCCCTGAGTCCCAGGCGTACCCATCAAATGCTATTTCAGTGAAGAACAGAGGCAGATGAATACCATTCCCTTGATTTGAGTCATCCTGAGTTGATACCACATTAACTTCTCCTGGTTCCAGCCACGTGGCCCCACTCACTTCAAAAGAGCCTCGAGCTCCCGCTTGACCCCGCCCACCACGGGCGGCCCGCGGTAGGTGAGGGCCGTGTACAGCTGCACCAGGGAGGCCCCCGCCCGGATCTTCTCCAGCGCGTCCTGCCCGCTGCCGACGCCGCCAACCCCGATGATGGGCACCGTGCCTGCAGAGAAGCACACGGCAGCACCGTGAGGACCAGGAGCTCAGTGTGGTTTCCGCCTGGCCCCTGCTGAGCACTGCGGGTTCAGGAACTCCGACCTAATCATACGCCCCCGGAGCCCAACCACAAGCAAATCTGAAGACACAAACACCGACTTCTTGCCTTGGGTAAGTGCGTACATCTCCCGGATGGTTTGTGTCGATAAATCCCGGAGGGGCTTCCCGCTCAGCCCTCCCGTTTCAGAGCGCAGGGCACCCTGGAGGCTGGCAGGGCGACTCACGGTGGTGTTCGTGACAATCAGTCCATCGATGCCCAACTGCAGTGTGAGACAGAGAAAGAGCTCCCCCGTAAGGGCACTTACCGGCTTGGAGACGCTTCCCTGTGGTGTGGAGACAGCACGGGTCTGGGCGCCTGCAGCTAAGCCCCTGGAAGCAAGAGCTAGGCCAGACCTCACTCACTGCTTCCTGAGCAAGTGTCAGGGTGAGCCTAAACATGACAGCAGCAGCCATCATGTACCCACCACTCGGATGGTTCCGCCAGGACAGAGTTTAATCCTTAGAACAACTCACTTCAGAGCATCCTGTCCAAGACCTCCAGGTAGTAAGCGGTGGAAAGAGGATATGAACCCAGGACTGATGGGCTCAGTGTGTGTTTCCCCTACACCCCAAGACACACAGACCTGGTGCTGGACTGGAGAGAATACTCCAGACTGAACAAGACTGAAGGATGCAAGCACAGCCTTAAAGCCCTTGCTGAATGAAGACGAGGAAAGAGGAGGGAAGAGACAGGAGAAAAGAACCATTCAAACATGTATTCAGACATTTACTTCTTGTTACAGGCATACCTTGTTTTATTGCACTTTGCAGATACTGCAGTTTTTACAAATTGAAGGTTTATGGCAACCTTGCATGGTCAGATGAAGGTTAGCATTTTATTTAGCAACAAAGTATTTTTTAATCAAGGTATGTACTTTTTTTTAGACACAATGCTGTTACACACTTAACAGACTACAGTATAGTGGAAGCATAAATTTTATATGCACTGGGAAACCACAAAGTTCATGTGACTGACTATATTGCAGTGATCTGGAACTGAACCTGAAATGTCTCCTAGGTATGCCTGCATGTGATGAATTACATCATGACAGACCAAACCAGCCCTCGATAGAACAGGAAGGAAACCACAGAGACTGCTGTCTGGGCTAACCCAGCTGGCCAGGTGGCTCTACAGGCAGTGAAGGGCATCCCCCAGGCCCCGGCTCGCACCTCTCTCACCACACTGGCGATATCCTCCTTGTCCTGGGCTGTGAGGTCAGGAGCAATCTTCACCAGCACAGCCGGCTTGTGGGCTACCTTCAGGGCATCCCTCTCCTGTAGCACCTAGAACAACATGGAGCTGTGGATGGGGACTCCCGAGACTGCAGCTGATGGTACAGCTGTGACCTGCAGCTGCAGAACGGTGTGTTTTCACACCAGTTAACAAACTAAAAAGACAGCAGTTTCTCCTTTTCAGGAAACAAAGCTCTCAATTATGCAAAAGACCCCCATCAAGATGAGTCTGATCCCATTCTCTTGAACCAAGGGACCCCAAGAGTGAGTCCCTACTGTCATTGGCATTGGCTAATATTTTAAGGTTTATTTAGACTTTTTTTCCTTAAAGAGATAACAGATGCTGTCACAAGTACTCTTTGTGACAGGTCATTCCCTTCTTCCACTCATTAATGTGCTAGATGCTAGGGACAGAGTGGTAAATGAGAGAGACATGGTCCCTGTTCTCACAGATATAATGGATTAACAGCAGGGAGAGAGAACTGAGTAATTAATTACTGTCGAGTACAATCAGTGTTATATAAGGGAGTCCTAACTGGCCCACGTGTTACAGACAACTCCTGAATACTGATGTGGAAGCTTCGCCCTAGAGAATGAATAGGTAGGACAGGCTGATGGAGCAGGGCCTAGAGATGTAATTGCCCACCTTGGTCAGCAGGCGGCGCAGCTCAGCCTTTCCCTGAAGGCTCCGCAGCCCAGCCGTGTTGGGACTGGACACGTTCACGACCAGGTAGTCGGCCAAGGGGCCCAGGACGCGAACCCCCTCTGCGTAGTCCGAGGCAGCATCCACCGAGGTCTTATTCTTCCCCAGGTTTATTCCCAGTGGCAGCCCATCTGTAAATATTGCCGGTCAGGATTTTATCCCCACACACCGCTTCCTGTGCAACATTTTGAAGCCATCCTTGACTCAGCAGCCCACACAGTTACAGGCCTTCCCACTCCAAATGTGACCTCTCCTGCACCAGCCGACCAACTCTGTGAACCACTGCGTGGGGCTGCTGCCTGCTGACCAAGAACCCGCCTGCCGCCTTCGTCTGCGGAGCCATGTTTGGGCAAACTGCTAGGATGTTTTACTGCTGTGTGCCCTTTTTCTTTTTAAAAATTTAATGGAAAATGAAAAAATTAGGAATGCAAATACTAGTGATTAAAACGGTAGGGCTCATAGGTGCAATACAACTGAACAGACAAATCAGTAGCATCAGAGGGGCAACAGTTTACTCTCTAGGGCCGCTTATTGGACGTGGGTCAAGTGACTGGGTGTGCAGTTGTGAAAAAAAGCAAAATTACAAAATATGTACAAAATACTGGAAAACATGTTCAATTCTCATGCCCAAAATGTAGAGGCAGAATGATTTTATAATTTCCGTTCTCCGAGAAAGGACTCCTCCCGGTAACAAGGGTGACCAGATATCCCATTGCTCCCAGGACAGCCCTGATTTCTCCTGTAGCCTGGGCATAATTATTAATGCCTGTACCCCTTCCACTCTCAAGTGTCTTAATTTGTACAGTAAGTGATATGGCCACCTTACTTTAAAATCCAGGGAATTATCACTTGACTTGTATTTTCGACTTAGAAAAACACATTTCAGAAACACACTTTGTGTGAAAGAGAGGGCTTGTCTGTACTTGATTCTCCTAAGATACCACCTTATCTGCAAAGGCTGACCTGTATCAGTGGTACCAGATGCTTTTTCCACCTGTTGGCTGGGAAAAGACCTGGAAGGTCCAGTTAGGTCACAAAACATGAGTCAGGTCAGGGAGGACTGAAGAACATCCAGTACTGCTAACTACTTCTCATACCCTAAGTGCAGTCACCGGTCTTATAATCAGCTTGAAAGTGAGATTTGTGTAGCTAATTTCATGGGTGGAAGGTGAGGGAGGGGCTCAGAACCCGATCAGACAAGTTCTGTAACAAGGTGTTCCAAGCTTCTCAAATCAAGCGAAGATGATTTGGAAGCTCTTAACTCTTTCCCACACAGGTAACCCGGCTTAAAAGAGTATGTTTTCATGTAGCCAGTGGATCCTTCATTAGTAGTCATTAGTCCAAAATGACAAGATTTTGGAGTTAGACAAAATTGGTCAATCACTCTGTCCCCTCAGGGCACCAAGGCTTTTAACAACTCACGTTCCTTGGCGTGGTGCTAGCAAAAAGCTGTCTTCAAGGCTTCTCGCTGCTGGTGAGCACCACATGCAGAGCTCTGCTGTGGGGTTTTGTTTTAATCCAACAAATGTTAGCGCCAGACTGGGGGTGAGGGGACAAGCGAGGGAGAATAGGGGAGAAAAGTGGTACAGGGGGCACTGAGGACAGTTAAAAGAAGGAAAGGGAGACAAGAAGGCCGGAGAGTCCCACAAACCCTGAAAGTCCTATCAAGACGTTCAAAGTTCCCCAAATGGGAAGGCCTGCAAGATAGCAAAGGCTGGTTCTGCCGAAGCCAGGGAGTTCCAAACAAGGTCATGTCCCACTCCCAAAATCAGATGGCTAACTGCCTCTGCCCTTTCAACTTGCTTCTGGAAGTGAATCCAATATCCAAAGGTTTTTCTCATCTCACCACCAGGACACTTAATGAGGCTAACCTCCTGGAAGGGGTTCACAAGGAGCCCAAGGAGGAGGATAGCCATGGCCCCACACAACCTCAGAGGACACCTGGGAAGATACAGTGAAGATGACACAGCACCAAGACCTCTAGAGCAACCCGAGGGACAGTCAGGCAGAGAGCCCCAGGGAACAGACATCGGCATCTCCAAAGGCAGCCCTCAAAAATGCATGGTGTTTGCAGACAAGTCGTGAAAGCTGTTTCCCCCGATGCCAGGAGGAGTTATCGCTGAGTGGGGGAGAGAGTGAGTAATTATAATGTTCTTTATGTATCTCTGTATTTACTAATGCTTCTGTAATCAACATGTATTATTCATATAATGGACAAAAGGACATCAGAGCAGGGCGTGGGAAGACAGCTCAGTTTGTGATCACACCTTAACTGCCTGCGTGATCATGGAGCAGCCACTCGGCTTATTTCCAAGGTGCCCCGGTTATGATAGGACACAGGTTACATAATGAGGCAGGAACTAAGTGTATCTTTGCTCAGTTGTGAAATTCACTTAAAATCTTGAAGGCTGTGGTG
Source organism: Vicugna pacos (assembly GCF_048564905.1). Taxonomy (NCBI): domain Eukaryota; kingdom Metazoa; phylum Chordata; class Mammalia; order Artiodactyla; family Camelidae; genus Vicugna; species Vicugna pacos. The sequence continues at coordinate 44,291,118 of NC_132995.1, forward strand.
GAGCCAGGAAAATGCCTCTAGGGGAGGAGCCCTGAGTTCCACAGTGTTTCCCTATTGCTTAATCATGTTCATTTCACTAGGAACGTCCTGACTTTCCCCAAGTTTCCTTCCAACAGCTGAAGGAAAGGCCCTCTGATGCAGCCCCCATTACCTCCTGTGAGCCTGGCCTGCGTCTGCTGTCTGGCCCGTAGCCTGTGTTCCACCACCGCGAGCCCGTGACTGTTGAATCCGTACCTGTCGCACACAGAGGATGGGGGAGGGGACAAGGTAAGAGAACCTCGGCCAGAAAGCAGACATTGGAGAGATGGTTCCATGGCCATTTTCACCCTATACTATAGCTTTTAAAAAGAGGGAAAAAAATTCAGAGAGCCAGATATTAGACTGCTGAGGTCTAAACATCTCTGGAACTCCTAGAGAACTTGCCAGAACACATTTAGCACAAAGGGAAAGATTAAAATTTGCCCAACAAACCACTAGCCAACTCGCACTGTAAACAGCCCAGACTGGGCCACACAGTTGCCCCCAGGCCCATCAGGATCGGCCCCCCTCCTCCGCAATACCCGCCGCTCCCCCAGCGGAGCCCTCACCACTGATAACCCACCTTCCCACCTGCTGCCTGTGCTCCATCAGCACGCCTCCTGGAATCTGTCCTTCCACTCCATTTCCCCATCTTTTCTGCCTATTAAATTAACCTCTGCCTGGTCCAGGTCAAACGCTCCCTCTCCTCGCAGAAAACTCCCAGCCACAAATGATCTCTCACCTCCTGGCATTTATAGAGTGCTTTGTACCTGTCTTTCTCCTGGCTCGGGACATATGTATATGCTTCAGTTCCCCTACTGCGTTACAATCTTAAGGACAAGGGACATGTCTTCTCCATCACCTGTCACTAGACCTTCCACAAAGGCAGGGCCTTGTCTCTCTCGCTCACCACTGTGGGTTGCTGACCTAATGGCTATCCTCCCTCCCTCCTTCCTTACTGGTGGAACCCAGCTCCCCTGACACAGGGTGAAAATGCCAATGACTCCCTTCCCAGCCCCACTGGCGACTGAAGCATGGATGTGTGATGGAGCTTGGTCGCCGAGACACAAAGTGATGCCAGGGAGCTTCTGGGAAAATATCCCCTACCCGCTATATCCATACCTCCTCTTCCCTTTCTGCTCTGATGTCCACACACAAGGACGTATGCTTGCAGCTAGGGTAGGCGGCTTACAGACAAGAAGCGAAGGCCCAGAGAAGTTGGACCAGAGTCCTGACATCACCCCGCTGCTCAACCATCCCTAGAACTGCCTACTATACCTGTTTTGAGAAGAAAATAGTAACAAATGCCTATTCTTTAAGCCACTTTGTTAACTTGCAGCCAAAAACACCTGGGAGATACATGCACTCGTCGACTTAGTGTTCATTCAGCACCCACCCTGTGCTACACAGAGCAAGGAGGCTGAATGCACATGTGCTCAGAGCACACTCTCCTCCCTCTCCTGCTGCTTCTCACCCCTGGGATTCTGCCAGGACCGTCATCCTGGTACCTGCAGTTATTTGGGGTAGCTGAATCATAAACAAATATTTTTTGCCTGAACATTCTGCAGATATCGATCCCAGCCTGCAGCACAGGAGAAAGATCAATAACTTGATGTCTAATGCTTGCAAATTTCCCTGAAACAAGCACAATGTGGCATGTGCAGCCAACTAAAGCTCCCAGACATCAGTCTCCCAGAAGGCCATTAATGGTCCCAAAGGTGCCTCTCAAATCCCCATCAAAGGGGCTCTAAAAATTCTGTTACCAAAAAGGGGGAACTTCTTCACTTCTGGATGTGTTGTAGTGAAAGTTGCCCAGGGATTACAAGGAAAAGGGCTGTACACAATCTAGAAGGATCTCTCTTCCTAAAAGCAGCTGTCTATGTTGACTGTTAAATTTTCCAGTTTGCTAGAGGCTGGGGCTGAGCTATCAGATGCAAGAGCCACTGGCCACGTGTGGTCACGGAGCCCTGGAAGCCCAGCCAGTCCAAACCAAGAGTGCTGGATGGAAACCATGCCGGGTTTTGAAGACTTGCTACAAGTAAAAGAAGGTAAATAGCTAATCATCTATATATTGCTTATATGTTAAAATGATGATACTTAGCATGTTTTAAGTATTTATAATTAGCATAATGATAACTTACAAATAATAAGTCAAATGTATTACTAAAATTAATTTCATCTATTTCTTCTTATTATGTTATTGTGACTACTGGAATATCTTAAGTTATATATGGTATGCACGTGATATTTCTCCTGGACAGGGCTGGGCAAGGGTCCTGGAGTAACAATGTGGAAAAAGCAGACTCTAAAGTCAAGTAGGCTGAAGTCCATACCCAAGTTCTCCCGCTTCTGATCCCGTGAGTGGAGCTGCTGTGTAACTCTCCCAGCCTCAGTGTGTATATGTGTTAAACTGAAATCATAAAACCTGCTTTTACGCCTACACAGAGAAGATGCTCAACATGGTTCCCAAACATTCCAAATGGCAGAAAACCATCCCCCTTGTATGACAGGAAAAACACCTGAGTGGCCTGCTGGGAAGAAGGCCCCGTTACTTTGGGCCACTCACCTACCTGTTAATGACAGCTTGGTCCTCGGGGAGGCGGAAGACGCGGGGTCTGGGGTTTCCTTCCTGAGGTTTTGGGGTAACACTGCCTATCTCAACAAAACCAAAGCCCATCTTGTAAAGTCCATCCACGGCTTCCCCATGCTTGTCAAATCCTGCAGCAATTCCTACGGGATTTCGGAACTTATGGCCCAGGACTCTCACTTCCTATAATGAAGGAGACAAAATCACAGACACACAAGGCTGTGCTGGTGTTTCTCAGAGCGTGGTCCTCAGCACACCTATGTCAGACTCACCTGGGGAACTGGTTAAACATCAGATCCCAGGGCCCATCCCCAGACTAAGGAATCAGAATCTTCGGGGAAGCTGGGGCAGAGTGGAGCTCTGAGGGAATCTAGTCTTAACAGTGCTCCCCAGCTGGTTCTGGTGCCAGCTAGAGTTTGAGAACCATCTGGCTTCCTCATCACCAGGAGAAAAACTGCTTCCACCATGGGTTGAGCAGGAGATGGGCACTGTCTTTTCCAATTGTGGTTAAGAATCATACCTTCTTGTCCACTTTCCTGGTGGGAGGGAGTGGCTCATTGGTTCCAGCCCCTAGATAGTGCTGTTCTAAAATAGGATCAGGCAGCAAAATCCTTAATTATCTTAATTATTAGTCAGCCCCTGCTGCACCCCTCCCCAGGCTGGCGATAAAAAGCCCCAGCAATGTCCCCATGGCTCCTGTGGGCGTGGGAGGGAGGAGAGTGCTTGGCTGGGCACAGCTGACTGCTGGGCCCCAGAACCAGGCAGGTTCTTCTCTGTCAGATGTGGGGTGGCTTCCAGATTGTTCTCTAGAATGAGAGCAACTGAGGCCTAATTACTGTCTGATCTAGCCTGACTCCTGAGTGATTCAGGATTCCTGCCCTGATGGAGCCAACAAATCTAGTAGTGAGATAAATATATTAAAAGGTGGAAAAGAGATCATAAAGCCAGCAGTTGCATACAGGACGGAAGGAGGCTGGGACAGGAGATGTATCCTTTCCTCAAAGGGCTGGGCTCGACCTGCTCCATCAGATTAGATGTTAGTGACTCTGGCTTGCTGCCCTTTTTAGCAGAGCTGAACACTGAGCTACCTGAGACCTCGGCGAGGCAGAGGCAGGGTGGTGGTGAAGGGGACAGATGGCAAGCTCAGACTCCATGGGTTTAAATCCTGGCTCAGCCACTTCTAGCTGTGTGCCTTTGGGTAAGTCACTTAATTACTCTGTACCTCAGTGTTCCTGATCTGTAGATGGGGATGACAGTTTTTTTGCAGGGTGATGACTTGGGACTCTGGTTTTCAAAAGGATCATCCCCAGCTGAATAAACTAGGGCACTCTAACCTTGACCCTTGTATCTATCACACAGGGTGTTACAGGAGCACCTACCAGCATGTCAGAGTCCTGAAACGTGGCACGAGGAAGGAGCCCCAGGGAGGTGACGTGAATGGCCAGCCTGTGGGCTGTCTCGGGGTCCAGCAGCCCCTGCAGAGCCGGCATCAAGTGTTCCGCATAGAAACGCTCATCCCCCGTGGCTGTCAGGTAGGAAGCGAAGAGAAGTCCTCCGCCCCCTAGAATCACCACAGCATCCTGGGCCCGCTTCTGGAAGAAAGAGCCAATAGGGCTCCCTCAAGGCTGGGCTGCAGCGCCTTCTCTGAACCCTTTACACACGCACAGAGGACATAAAAGACCTTTCATAGGAAGCGATGTCCTTAGCCTTCAGCTAACACTGGTCTTCTTCATTTCTTGCTCATGTATCGGCCTCTACAGTCAGGGCTGTATCTACACTTCAACTGACACACACAACTCTGGCCCTGAAGGACTCCAGGCCAGGTGTTTCAAGAGGGGCAGTACTGCCCCCTAGGGACGCATGGTGGGCATCTCAGGGGAATGCTGATACATTTAGTGGGCAGGAATCAGTAAAGTCAGAACTGACCCTATCCTGTATGATGTTTGAACATCCTATTGATGTTCACTAAGTAAAAAATATCCGTTCATACTGTCTGAGCCTAGAACTGCCAACTCTATTTCACCACATACATACAGTTTCCCGTGTGGTTTTCATCTGCACTGACTTTCCAGGGATGACTATACTGTTTGGCACAGAACAGTAACAAGATCACTCACCATTTCAGAAAATCTCATCCAGAACGGTACAGTGGTTTGCTTGGGATGTTTGCCAATAAAACATACCTGTGCCTCTAGAATTTCTAAGTAGAGGCTTAAACACCTATCTAGGTGACTTATGCCCTAATATTTACATGTCAAAATACATATCATTTTATTATAAATTCATTTAGCCTTTACATTCGTTAGAACATTATGTTGACTTTTTAAAATTACTTATAGAAGATTGTATTATAAATTCCATTTCAGGATAGTGACGAGGGTTGCAAAACTTTTTAAAAAGGAGCATCAGGTCTCCTTGGATCAAGCTCAAACATTGCTCATAATGCTTTTCTCTAATCACTGCCAGATGCTGAGTCACTTACTCATTCATTCACTTAGCACATAGTGACTGAGCACTCAAAGGTGGGCTGAACAGACTTGAGTCCCTGCTTTCCTGAGTACAGTCTCAGGAGGAGACAGAAATCAATGATAATGCAAATATAACTGTGACAGTGCTATGAAGAAAAAGAGTAAAGAGTAACAGAAGAACCTAACCTACAAGAGGTAGAGAAAGGCTTCCTTGAGGAAGTGACTTAAAGCTGATACTCAAAGGATAGATAGGAATTAACTAGGAGGCCTGGGAGAAGAGAGGGTGTGCCTGCATAAAGGCTGTCTCCACTCTCTTGGCAGCAGAGGAGAATGAGATGCACCCAAGTAATGGAGGAAGGGAAATAGTTTGGGACCAAGGAGTGAGGGAAAGAACGGCTTAAAAAGAAGCTAAGGAGAAGGCAGGGGTCTTGGCCAGAATAAAGATTTGAATTGCCTCCTAAAGAAGGTAGTGATCGGATCAGATTTGCTTTTAAGGATCACTCCTCGCCTTCAGCATAGATCTAGGACTCACTGTCTCGATTCTAGTCTCCTCCAGGAGATTGTAGGAACGCCCTGTATGTGGATCAACAAATATCTGAGCTTCCGTTAAATTGACCCTGCCCTAAAATTTTATCTGAAAGGGTTGGGACCACGTCTAATTGCAATTTCATTTCAGGCCAGATCCTGCACACAATTCTAGGCGGTCCTGTGTTCACTAAGCGCCCCTGTGCCGGGCTCATTAAAGGCCCATGTACGCTGACCCAGATCGGCATCTATCGCGTTTACACGTGTACGTTTACACTGAGTAAACGTACACGTGTAAATGCACGCGCATGACCACTTGCAGCTGTCCCCAAAGACACAATCGTGCCAAAGAGGCCCACGCTCTCCGAGCCGCCTCCCTTCCACACCTCGCCCAGGCTGGCGCCCCATCCTCCCCTCGCCCGTCTCGCCACCCAGTGTCTCCCAAGCCACCGCAGATCCACACTTGCTGGACTCACTTTGAGGTGTCTCCACGCCATGCTCCTTCCTCCAACTAGGCCCGCCTCTGTCTCGTTTCCATTGGTGGAGATGATGGTAAATCCTTTAATCCTCGCCCCTCCAGCTGCCAACTCACCAATCGCCGGGCAGAAGGGTGGGGCAGCCCTTCCCCGCTGCCCGCTCCGGGGCTGGGACGGGCCCGCTCCGCCCCGAGGATCTGGTTGGGCGCAGTCGCTGCCGCCACGCCTCTTCCGCCCGCCAGCCTCCAGATTTCTGAGCTGCCGCAGGGCTCTCGGGCTCCGGCGGCGCCTCGCAGACCTTTTCTGAGTCCTGCGGTTTGGACAGAAAACTACCTATGCTTTGATTCTTCAGTTCTAAGCAACAGGCTCACCAATTTTCGATCATTTAAGTTAAACATTGGTAGAGTGCTTGTGCTTTAGGTAAAGCATGGGTTGAGAATATAGGGCACTAAAAAGGGTTGAAATGAATTACAGCACTGCGTTGTGTAAGACACCTGTGTTGACGGTCAGAGAATATTACACTTGCATCGGGTTTCATTTTTTAAAAGCCTAAAACGTATGTATGAATGTATGTATGTTTATAAGGATGTTGGGAAGTTAAGACTTTAATGAAAACTGACAGTGTCCTGCACCCAAACAGTACCATTGCAGACCAGACTTGGTCTCTGCTCAGAAACCTTCCAAATAAATTGCAAACTCTTTCTTCCTGGCACTTGAAACTTTTCACTTTTGTAGTTTCAGTTCCCACTAGCCATCCCCCAACCCCCCTGCACACAGAGAGCATTATTTCTCTTTAAAGATGCCTTCCACTGTCTCACTTCCACTACCCTCGTGGACTCCTGCCAGGATGCCTGTTAACCTCTATCTAAACATGACCACCCTTAAATGCTTAAGTGCTAGAAATATATCTTCCTCATGTGAACTTCTCTAGTGGAACTTGCTTTAATAACTACACTTATTTTGCTTTATTAACCACATTTACTGTATCTTTTCCTCCCTAACTAGACTGTAAACTTTTTGAAAGTAGGGACCATACCATATTTCATCTTACTAATCATTTGATTACTGCAGTGTTTTTCAGACTGAGATATATTCTTGAGGTCTGCACTTGAGAGAATTTTTAATTTTGCTATCTACTTACACAGTAATTTTTTTTAAGTAAGCTAAGCATCATTTGGATCATTTAGATAACCAATTGAACCCTGAAACATACCAGGCAATTTCAGTGCCCAAGTTTGTTTGTATTTATGATCTCATTTTAATGCCAAGAAAGAAAACTGACTAAAATTAATAAATGATAGATGTGCTACAGATGAAGATGAAATGACATGCTGTATGAACAAAGGTTTTCCAGCAAGTTAAATAAAGTGGTGGGAGAACTGATTCTTCCCTACAGCATGAAGTCACATGCATGACAGATTCAAAAGAACCTTTGCAGTGGTCGAGCAGAACCATGTTTATCTGATAAGTAGCTATTTAGTTCAGCAAAATTTGAATTTCATTGGTTTTCAATTTTGTTTGTATTTGATTTGTATTCATCCTTTCATCAAATATTTATTCTTTGACTTTTATGATTATGCAAGAGCTTTAGAATAGAGATTATGACTAGTTTTGTGTGTGAATGTATTTAAGAAATAGTACAAAAATTTAAATCCATCCTAGGGGTCTGCAATAATGGTTTTCATTAAAAAAAAGCAATACATTACTCAATTTTTAGCAACACTGACTTAAATATTCATCATCCTCTACCCCCTTACAGCTTAGACTTAGCAAATAAAGATCTATTATAAAGCTAAAGGCATAGCTGGTATATAGACACAGGTGGTGGTGCCCCAGTTATAAAGGCCCATTGCTTTATTGATCTTTCATATTTGTTTTCAGCTTATAAGAACTCCACCTGGGTCCTTGAAAAAGAAACAGAACAAAACCTTTTGTCTCCCTGACAAATTATTCCCAGTTCCTAAAAGAATAATATTAATAAGTAAGACAAACCCACTAAGAATATATTTAAAGGACCAGGCAGTTGCTTAGCCCTTACACTCTTTGTGCTCACAGATCCCAGAAAATGTTCTTCAGAGGAAGAACCTGGCTTTGGTTATGCATCAGAACAGGTATCATTCTAGGAAGTGAGCTAAATAGACCAGAGCAACATGAAAAAAATCATTGTTATCAGCTGAATATGTTTCACTGCACCTTTGAGGATGCAGAAAATTACTGTAGTATTCAGGGAGGTCAGCTTGCTTTCACCTGGAACCAGGAGATTCAAGATCTCCTCTTGGACTTTCTGAAAGAAGGGAGCAAGTGGTGGATTGGGAAAAACTTAGTGCCACTGGGAAAACAACGTCAAGGAAAAAACAACACAGGTAAGACTCTGAGGTTTAGTGAAGGAAACTTACTTTTATTCTGGTACAAGAGAAGGAAAAAATCTTTCATCTTCCTGCGTTTGTATACAGAAGAATCAGTCACTCTACTTCATTACCATCATTCCTCTGAAATATCTCCACTTTTGTGCTACAGCCTTTGCTCTGTGTAACAAAAATGATGAGATTTTTCTGAGCCTATCAAAAGTCAACTTACCTACTGTTTCACTAAAATTATTGTGCAAGATTCTGAAATGAGAAATCTTTTATCATTTTTTCCCCGGTAAATACCTCTTTTATCATTCTCGGCTCCATGTTTCCTAACCAGAAATGGAGAAAAATTATTTGCCTCTTGTCTTTTTTTGCACAATTTTTTAACATAGAATTATACACCAGAATCTTGTGGTCTTAGAGAAAAATCCAAGGCAGTATTATATCATCATCATCTTCATTGAGGTCTAGTTAAATTAATACTAAGCCTTGTGATAATGCATAATATGAAAAAATAAATAATAATTTGTGGGGAGAAATTCTAAATTTTCATCTTTTGGAAGCTAGCGATGTGGGCTTCATACGTGGTTTTTTTTAATGCTTGCTTTTGAGTATGAGGCTCACCTGCATCTGGTCTCCCTGCAGCAGAGGTCGCCACCCCCCGGGACACCAGGTCCACCAGCTGTATTTACTTGTCCAAAAACTCCCAATGGATCTCATCAAAAGTGGACTTGTGCTCACAGAGGCATTATTTCATTTGCCAGGCTGGTAAGTGGTGAAGCCCATGCTGCCAAGGACCTAATTTTTATCAACTGGTTCTAAATGAGAAGAGCATGTGAGAGTATTAGGTGAAGAGTCTAAGAGTGAGCGACCACAGTGACTTCCTCATGCAGCCCACCCTGGTAGTTGGGAAGACCTGTGCCTTGATGTTTCCTTCATTTCTTGACTTGGGTGGAGTGTGAGAGAAACTGTACTGATAAACCCCATTTTCCACACATACCGCCCTAGCCCGTTCAGCCTTTGGGCTTTAGAGGGAAGAACAGGAAGCAAAGGAGGAAAATAAAATATGGTGGAATATAGAGGAGCTTGCGGTCAATTAGAGGTTTGCTTCTTCAGGAGTAGGAGGTGAGAATTAAGGAGGGGGTGTGTGTGTGTGTGTGTAGTTGGGTTTTTTGTCAATTAAGCAGTGTTCTTGATAGTAGTTACATAAAATATTTATTCTTAGCTCAATGAATTCCCAGAGACTTTACAATGTCTTAGGCTGTCTAGATAAAAATTTTGTTCCACTTTTTTAAAAATCACAAATACATTCTTATTAAAATATAAAGCATCTATGGATGCTTCATAAAACAATACACCATCCATTTTTCACTCTCCTAGAATTGAGTTTTTAGACATTCTCAGCTACTGTAGGTTTTGGAGTAAAAACGCATTTCCTGATATTATTCATGTAGTTACAAGAGATTTCTGCCATAGAACATAGAATGTTTGTGCAGAACATAATCTTGGACAAAAAGAATTCAATTTATCCAAGCCAGTTCTGCAAATTCTGAGTGTGCGTTCCAATGATGAGAGGGAGGATGTCACTTTGGTGAAGAGCTCAGGCTCTTAGAGTCAGGCTTCCTGAGTTCGTACCTTGTGTCTTTAACTTTCCAGGGGTGGTGCCCTGGGCAAGCAACTTAACCTCCACGCAACCTGGTTTCCTTCCGAGGATGTTTAGGAGGATAAGATATTAGACCAACGCCTGACATACTATTGCAATTATTGCTTTTAGTATTTTATTATTATGCAATTTCTATTTTTTGTTCAAAATTTACTTTCTGCTTCTAGATAGCTTCACATTCATGTCAAAGGAGAAAACACTTTTGGAGATCCAATACTGCTAGTAACTATTATTGTCATAGTGTTTATACATCTTACTGTGAATTTAAGAAATGCCTCTTCCAAAATAACATATTGGTAGAAGTATTTGTAAATTTGTTCCTTAACTTTCAAAAGAGAAGTCTCATGCTCCGTCTTATTGTACAATATTACTTCAGTTACAGATTGACTTTATCAACATTTGAATAGTTGAGCTCATGATTTTTCTTTTATTTAAAAAAATAAAAGCACTTAAAGATTAAGCTCACATACAAAAGCATTAAAGCTGGACTAGTATACAAGTTGGAATAATAAGTAACAGTTTGTGTTAAAAGTGGTGTTGTAATAGGGTTAATAAACATCTTGTATGAGCCAAGACAGCCAAACTGGTTGGGAAAACTTTGAAATACTTCCATGCCATTCATAAAGTAAGTAATATTATGAACTCATTACTTCAAACCTAATGATCATAGGATGACACAACAACCATTGATAAATGGAGTTCTGTCCTAGGGACGTCTGAAAAATATATGTGTAGTGCTATCTGCTGTGCTGGCTACGGTCCTGGTGTTGCACATCCTTGGAAACACTGTGTTTTAGGAAAATCATCAGCTTAACATTATCCTCAAATTGCACGCTTGCTCCTACTTTGGGGAGAAGAGTACGCGAGGACGGTGTTGCTGATCTGAGCTAGTGCACAGCTAGTGGTTCACTTTGGGTGTGAGTGTGGAGAGCTTGTAGTAACAGGAAAGAAGGTGGTATCTGTGGTGCAGGTGCTGGTAGGTGGGCAGATGTAATGGTAGGAGTCTGTGGAAAAGACTCTTTTTTAATTACTTCCATTTTCTCCTTGTGGTAGAAGACAAGGTTCTGTCACCTGACCTGAGAATGAGGATCAGGGAGACTCCTACTTGTTGGAAGTGGAACTGGGGCATCCAGGAGTGTGGGAGCGAGAATAGACTAGGGAAATGCAGTATGATTACCAGGCAGGGTGAGGGCAGGCCCCTGGAGATACGTGATTCTCAGTTTCAGCTGAAACATCGTCAGCGAGGTTGAATGATTTCTCCAGCCACGGTCGCAGCATGACGAGAAACAGCCAGTGCACACAAGGAGGCATGTTCAAGAATGCTGTTGCCCACCACTAATCCTCTTTTGTCTCTACCCATAAGGATTATCAAACACAAAGAAGAATGCTTAGAATGTAATTTCTTAAAATAAACTTAATTCTCGGTCTTCTCACTGCTGACCCAATCGGGGGACCTAATTTTGAGATGTTGGATAGTATACAGTGATATGACTGTGCTTCAGAGCAAAAGACCTACTTCATAATTCCTGCATTATTATTCTTTAAAAAAACTGGATAGTAATCTTTAACTTGTGTTTTCTTGAGTATCACATCTGTGCTTGTAATGATTATTTTATAGACTTCCATCTAGAGCTGTATTCTGTAAGTTAACTTTTGCATTGACCTCCAAATAGATGCCTTTTCAGACCAAGATACCAGTTATGAAAGAAATGGAAATAATTCTCATTCACACTGGAGACCCAAGAAGACAAAAAGAGAAGTTACAATACTGAGAAATAAAGTGACCTCAGGTAATGTGTAGTGATATTAATCCTTCCCTTAACAGCTGCACAGGTGAATTAATGCTGAAGTGTGTATTCATAACAGGTACCCCCAAATATTCATTGCATTCTGTTTTGTCTGATCTTAATATTGGAGGCTTTGCTTTCATTTTATGGATGCTTGTTTTCTTGGTATTCTTTTGGTCATCCTATTTTCACATATGCCCAAATAAAAGACAAGGTTTTTTCCCCCCAAAATTTTCCATCAAAAAAGAAAGTCTTCTTAAAGTCTGTGCAGTCTTTCAAAGTGTGATCTCTCTCTCTCTTTTTAATGTTTGAAAACCAAATACTATTTAGGGACAATGCATTAGCCTGAAATGGCCTCAGGTCGATATCAGTGTTGGCTGATTTTAGAGATCAGCTGAGAGAAAGGGAGAAAAAGAGATAAATTTTAAGTGGGATCTAGTGATTACTCTTAGGGGTATGACCTCACAACTTCAACATTTAGTTGTTCTTGTCATTAAATCTTTTAAGCATGCCTTAAAAGAGCAGTTTAGTAAGTGTTACTGCTGTAGAGACATGAATACATATTTAGAAAGCAAATGTAAAAATCACCTTTTCTGAATGCTTTGTAAATATGTATTTGTGAGTTGGGAACAAAGTGTTTGGTGAAAGTATTAGACAGAAGTAAAGATGGTATATTTTGGGGAACCATTGAATAATTCCGCAAATTATTCTAGTTATTATTAAAGCAATAATGTTGAAAATGCGTTTGAAAAGTTTGAAGAAAGCTATGTCATGAAGTGGGAGTTTCAGGAAAGCAATGCTTCTAAATTAATATACTACTTGATATAACATGTAATTTTAAATATTCCTTTGGAAAACTAAATTAAATAAGTGGACATTTGATGTTTCACTACATCCTTCAAGTTTATGTAGTCGAGTTTGTTCAAAAATAACTTAAAAATAACTTAAAAAAAATCTCGTTGAGACAGCTTTATTTTGGGGATTGCCTTATATTTATGTATGTATGGTCCTCCAAAAAATTTTGTGTCACTTTAAGTATAACCCTCTTAAATTTAATGTAAATGTATCTAATTATTTTACTCACTTTGAGAATATTTTTGTAGTAGTTTATCACATTCAAAAACAAGTTTTAGCGGAGGTACTGGGGATTGAACCCAGGACCTCGTGCATGCTAAGCATACCCACCCCCCAAAATTTATTTTAATAATAGGTACCCTTTCTTGCCTTGTTATATGCCTTCTGGTTCTAATACTTTCTTGCTTTCTTCTGTCTTTTGTTGAAATTTTGTTCTTTAATATTCTTGTTTTAACTGTTTACTTTCAAGAAGTTGTTTTTCTTTTTAAAAACACATCCTGATAATCACTATGCTGTACGTCAGAAATTAACACAACATTGTAAACCAACTATACATCGGGGAAAAAAAATTCTTATACCTATTTTTTTCTACTTTTTTGGGCTCAAAAATGAAAGTCTCTTTTGAAATCCTGTCATCTGGTTAAAGGATTATAGCATGAGTTAGTTTTTCCACTCCCCACTCTCATTCCCTAGATCTTGTTAGGATATTCTGTGGGTTTTATTCAGGTGATTACTATATTAAATTATTTTTACATTACACAATTTCTTGTAAGAATATTTTTTTGAAACTTTTGTCAAAGTCAGATTTCCAACAATAATTTAGAACTTCTCTTTTAACTGGTCTTGTATTTTATCACCAACCACTTTGTACCATAACTACTCTTGAGTTCTCAATTTTGTCTCATCTCTATTCTGATTGTTTTTCTAAGAAAGCTCTATTGGTGGAAATATTTTGGCAACTTGTGAATAGTCTAAAGGGGTCTTTCTTGTCACTTCCCAATGTTAAAAGGAAAATTTCCCCCAGTTTACTGATCTAGTGGGCTTTTATTCAGTGATTCATGAATCAGGCAGCAAACAACCTAGCAGACAGAAAGGAGCTCCCAAGAGTCACTCAAGGGGAGAGATTTTTATAGACAAAGTGAGCAGAAACAAAGAAGTTATCCTGGGCATTTGCTGATTGGTTAAAATAGGGTTACTTCCCTTATATGGAGCAAAGGGAAGTCTTCCAGCCAGGTTATGTAACTCTTGCTGGGCAGGCAGGCGCTGACTGGTTGACCTCCTCCATCCTTTCCTGGGAGAGCCCTTTGCTGATGTGGGACTTAGCTTGAGTGACTCCATGTTGGGCGTGATCTGGATACTTAAACACCAGTGAGCCATATTTTAGCATGTGTACAGTTAAAACATACGCTCAGTTGCTATAACAAGGGCCAAAATGGTAGTTTACACAAAAACAGAAATTAATTTCTCTTTTACGTAACAGTCTGAGTAAGAAGTCTAAGGCTGATAGGACCCAAGCTCATTCTTCCTTGTTCTGTGGTCATGAACTTGTAGCATCGGTCTCATGGTCCATAAAGAAGCTGTTTTAGCTCCCCCGACTCCATGTTCCAGCAAGTGGGAAGGGGAGCGGGAAGTGGGGGGAGGGGTGCTGATCCTTTTTAAGGGCAAGCCTGGAACTTACACCTATTGCTTCTTCTCATATCCCACTGGTCAGGACCTGATCACATGTCCACACCAGTGAGAGCTGGGAAATGTAGCCCTTAGCTGGGCTACCATGTTCCTGTGGAAGGAAGGGTATAGTGAATAACCAACACTCTCTGCGTGAAGGTGAATCACAATCTTCTCCTCAAAACTCTATAGACATCATTCCCTTGTCTTTGGCATTTGATGCTATAGTGGAAAAGACTAAGGCTAGCCCTTGCCCCCCTTTTTTTCTGATGGCCTTTTCCCCCCATCAGATTGCTTGTAGAGTTTTTAATGCTTGTACTACAGACATTTTCTTAGCATGTATCTAGGTTACTTTTCACTGATTTTTGCCTAGAATGTGATGTTATCTTATAATATAAATCTTTTCTTGGCTCATGAAAATTTTATTCTATTCCACTCATTTATCCCTTCTATTTCATTGCTCTGGTTTTGTCCCCAAGAAATACCAGTTATCTGTGTGCTATCCTGCTGGTTTCTGTCCTCCATATCTTTCCTGTCATTCTTTTAAATAAAAAGATGGTTTCCTATTTATCACTCTTTCTGTTGCATTCTGAGAGAATGCTTCACATTTCTCCTGCATATCACTAATTTGACTTTTCCACATCTGTTCTGTTCTGTATTACCTCCAACATGGATTTTAATTTTTCTGTAGCATTTTTGGTTTTCTTGAAATCCTCTAACATCATTTATTTCTCTTTTAATCTATCTCAGTCTTGTGCACTTTAGCCTTAGTTGATTTTCTGTTTAAGGATATTAAACAGCTTTCTGAAATATTTTCTTGATTTTGCTGTTAATAATTTTCAGAGATATACTTTCCACTGAGTACTTTGGAGTCAGTTCCCAGGCTCTAGAATGCTATTTCATAGGCTCCATTTTGTTTGTTTTTTCCTTATCTCTTAAGGCAAGGTCTGCCAAAACACAATGTTTGTCAGTAGACTGAAAATTGGATCATGCTAAGTTCAGCAGCCTGTTGACTTATTTAGTGGTCACAACCCCTTCTCTGATCTGCAGTTAAAGTTCAGAGTCAATTGCATGTTCCCAGCAAGCTATCAACCTAATGACCCTAATCTGAGGTGATGTTTTTCTCAGTTCTACATACATTGTTTAATTTTCACATCATTGGACACTATTATACCCATTTTCCAGATGAGAAAACTAAGAGGTTAAGCAATTTATTCAAAGCTTCATAGTTACAGTAAAAGGCAAACCAGCTCTGGACCCCAGGTCTTTTGACTCAGAATCCATTTCTTTCTTCAGTCCTCCATCCTGATCAGAAGAACATCTCAGAACTCTGGCCTCCCCCAGCAGTAGTAGCTGCAGTGATTTTGCTGCTATACTCACGTATGAACAACAGACGGAATGTTACAAGAAAAGATAAGAGAGGGCAGGGTAGGCTTGCTATAGCCAGGTCAGTTTGAATGGGTCTAGGTGCTCATGCTTTGAACGATCAACTTAAGTTCATAGCAAATAGACACGTTAATACCCTGATATTGCCTTCAAATCAGAGTTTTCCTCCTGAATAAATGTGGAAAGAGAATGAAAGCAATAATGATAATCTGGTAAAATGTTGTGAATGATCATTTTCTGAAAGTCTATCAGAAATATGCTCTGATTTATTAATAAAGATCCCCTCCTTTTGGTAAAATTATAAGGCAAGTATTTCTGCAGTCATGTTTATATTGTGGCAACTTAATGAATGGTATGATTTAATATTTATTTTCATACAGAGAGTCTGGGCCTTGAAAGAGTAAACAAAGGAATTCGACAATAGTGTTGGATGCTTCCACTCCAGAATTCTGGCTTGTCTGCAGATGTATCAAAAGTGGGAGGCGATCACTGTGGTTCCTATATAAAACAATTTGCATTGTTTTTGGCCAAGAGTAATCCTCAAGTAAAATAGAAAGAAATATTTCTATTCTAGACTTTTACTTGAACTTAATCAACTTTCTTTTTTTCTGTCGTAGCCACTCATCTTTCAACCACATGTCACCAACCTGCTGGTGCTAATCTTGTAAGTACTCACCTTCACAATGCACGTCTTGAAGTATTATTCTCTTTGTCAGTCCTGGTGGGTCCTGCCAGAACTCCACTCTGTCTCCTAGAGTGCTCTAAATATAGTTTTCTAAAAAGGGAAGAAAAGTACTTAAGGGCAGGAAAGAATCAGGTTTGATGGATGCTTTATTAAAGAAGATTTTAAAGCCTTTCTTTGGCTTTCATATTGGTGTAATTATCATTTGTTGGTTGTCTCTTTTATTTATTCCCTGCTTCATGCCCACAAGGAAGAATGGCATCTTAGAAAAATATATGCAATGCAATAAAATTTAAGTTCTTTTTAAAAAGGGAAAAAGAAGTCTGAGTGACAAGAAAATAAAGGTAGGAACTCTGCACAATCTATAAAATTTCACCTTCAAGAAATTTCTCAGCCTTCTTGCCTTGTGTCCTACATAGAAGCCTTTCAGTGCATGTCTAGATATAGATGTACCTTTATTTGATCCAACATAAACTGCAAAAAAAGTGTTTCTAGCAGTATAAGAGAGAACAGGGATGAAATAAATAACCCTTTAAATCAGTATTTCTCAAACACTGTTCCTTAAAATAACAACCAATGTTGCTTAAAATGTTGCCAGAAGGAAAGGAAACAAAGAGTTTTGACTGTAGGACGTCTCGGAGCCTTTCATGTGCCCCAAGCATCATCACTCCTCACTGTCGTCACCACTGCTGCACCCCAGCCTGAGCCACCGTTGTGTCCCAGCTAAGCTTTGCATCTGCCTCCTGGTGATCTCCCTGCTTCCACCCTTGGCGCCTTTCTGTCCATTCTCAACCCAGCAGTCCCAGGGGTCCTTCATCCCAGGAGTCAGATCTTGCTGCTCCTCAAAGCGCCTGGGTTCTTTCCACCTCATTCAGAGTCAAATCTTTCTCTTCTCAACTATCTGACATGTGATGTGCTCTCACCACCCCCTCCCTCATTCCCACCCACCCCAGGATCTTTCTGATCCCCCTCAACTCCCACTTTTGCTCATCCAGCCTCCTTGTTCTTCCTCAAACAAACCCAGTGGGCTGTGGCCGCAGGGCCTTTGCTCCCCTCAGATGTCCTTCTCCAATGTATTGGCAGAGCTTTCTCTCTCCCTTCATTCAGCTCTCAGCAAAATGCCCTCTCCTGACAGCTGAGCGCTCTGTCTCTTCATCTGCTTACCTTTGTTTTGTTTCCTTCATGGCACTTGTTCAGTGCATGATATCATTTGCACCACAAAGATGGATGCTCCGTGACAAGAACTTGGCTTGTTTTGTTCTTTGCTGTATCCTCAGTTCCCAAGAACGTTGCTGAGCACACAGTAGATGTTTAATTATCATTTATTGAATGGTTGACAATAAGCACAATAATACAAACTGTGAATCTTAAACAGGATAAGATAGTTCACCACTTTCTCAAAACTGTTGGCATATAGGATCTTTTCAAGAAAAATGCCTATTAATATCTCCCAGGACATGGGGAGTCTAGAGCAATTTTGGGAACACTGCCTTAATTGTTCATCATTTGGTAAAATCAGATTTAGCCTTTTCTTTTACATATTTTTATCTTTTAGTCCAAGACCCTGTGCCATTCTATCAGCCCATTTCCTGCAGTACCACCCAGAGTCACACAGCAGGGAGTATCAGCTATGCCTGTACCTTCTAGCCAGACACCAGAGCTCACCAGGCCTGCGTCTGTCACACATGCTGAAAAAGCTCTGGTAGAAGTAACTTCAAGCTCCAAAGAGGACTCACATCCAGATGTCTTCACCCCTCGTCCACAAGAATCGTTTCAGAACACAACTGATCAGGTAAATACGGAAAATTGAAGTTACAACTGGGTACCTTTGTGACACTAAAAAAGCACTTTTATTCTTTCCTTCTGTGAGGATGGTGTGTCAAGAATAGTGATGCTAAGAAAGAGCCTCATTCACCCTTTACCTAAGCAGAATCTGAGAACGCCTGATGGATCATGGGGTTCAGGGCAGGCTGCTCCAGAATGTGCCACTTTGGCTGGATTATTTCAAACCAAAAACAATTGAATTGAATTGCAGTTGTCTTCAGTTGAAGGCAATTAAGGCCCGGCAGACTCGGGATAAGCTTTTTACCTCCCCCTTAACAGCCTATAAGAAACTAGGGAGGGAGCTTGCACCAGGAAGAGAGCTATTATCAAAGATAGCTTTCTTTACATTAGAAAGACTGCTCCGCATGGCGTGGCAAACATTTGTTTACTGAACACTTATCTGCTCTTCCCATCTTCCTGAGGACTGCCTTCCTCTCCGTAGGCGTCTCAGACCCGTACCCCCTTCTCCTTAGCTCACAGTGGGCATGTAACCTCAACAGCCTGTCTTTGAGCCTCACGTCTTTGGGACTCCCACACGTACATGGTTAAATTTGTTTTTCTCCTGTTAATTAGTTTAATTATTAGACGAGCCAAAGTCCCTAGAAAGGAAGAACGGAAATGCTTTCCTCCCCTAAGAGACAAGCTTGTATCCCAATTAAAAGCAAAAACAAAATGAGCCCATGAAACTACTGCACAATTCCACATATATTTTATACCCATTTCAGGATTTAATGTCTTACTGTTATTACTTACTGATACTTTATTTAGTGCTTTGGATGAAGAAGAAGTTTTGTTGGCCTGCCCCACTTTTTCAGCAGCAGCAAACCCTTCTGAAGACTCCTCCTACTCACCATCTCATCTCTCCTTTTGTCCTTCCATTTTCCCCACAAACTTAAAAAGAAAAAAAAAGTCATTGTGACCACGCTGATGAAAAAAAATCATCCTGCTTCTCCCCAGTTTTTTTAACACCAGCCTTACTTACATACAAGCTAACGTTTCCCTGCTGAAGAATAACCGTGTTTACTCTGGGTCTGCTTTCAGTGGTAATGGAAACTAGATGTGCACTGTTGTCTCTGTTAGCATTGTGTTCTCCCAGAGAGAAGCTGACCAACAGTAGTTTAAACAAAGAGTGTTTCGTTTTCCTTAAACAAAGAGAGAAGTGTAGACTAACCAAAAAAAAAAAAAAGTCTACAGATAAATGACTAGAAATATTAAGAGAATTTAGCAATATGGCTGAATACCAGGTCAGTATACTAAAGCTAATAGTGTTTTTACAGCTCACTCAGAAGATTAGATTAAAAAAAGAAGATATAATAGCCAAGTACCTAGGAGTACATCTCACCAAAAATGTGCAAAACTTCTATGGAGACAACTATAAAGTTTTATTAAGAGACAATAAAGAAAAGCTAAGTAAATGGTAAGATTTGCCATGATTCAGGCCAGGTTTCCAATTCTGCTCTAAAATATCAAATAAGTGATTTTCAGTGACTTTCCAGGCTAGAGCTGGAATGGCATTAAATACGACCTGCCCTCCATTGGCAGACATCCAGTTGGATGGCAACTGTGTCTCACTTATATTTTCATTCCTGCTATTTATACCTCAGTCCCAAAGTATAAAACCAAAATCAGGTGGTCGTCAATTCTATGATCACCCTGTGAATGATCCAACCTCCTACAACCTGGGAATCAGGAATAACCCTGTTCGATTGTATGGTCCATGAGGGCAGGGCCGTAACTGACTTTAACGGCTCTGTCTCCTAAGCCTAGTAGCACACAGGAAGCATTAATAAAGATTTACTGAATTAAGCTATAAGTGGGCTGTTCTTTGGAAATGGACCAAGTTGTTGGTGTAAACCGAAATTATCTCAGGGCTGGACTTCCCATTCAAAAAACAATAGCCTCTTAAATTCTGGGACCATGTTCACTGTTCTAGGTTTCTACCTCCCACCTCCTGCCATGTGGTATTTCAAGTACTTACTTCTTGAACATGAACTCTTAAATTGAGAGAAATAAGCAGAGTGAGAAACCTGAGAGGATAAACATATTTCTGAATAGAAGTCTCAAACTACTAATGTGCAATAATTTTATATGAACAATTTTGACAAAATCTTTTGTTCCCCATAGGCCATAGATGAGATAACACGGAACTTCAGCAAAGTAATTCGTGGTTTGCAAGCTCACGACAAACTACAGCAAGCTTGTGAGGTCCTCCAGAACCTGGCAGCCTTTATCCCAAGATTTTCTGAGTCATCTCAGGTAAGCAGAGGGTGATTGGGAGGGAAAAGCTTCGAGGAAGAGGAAAGTGAAAAAAATAAAAAGAATAATCAAATAGAAAATATACCCGCTGGAGATTGTGCCCCGTGCAGAAGTCAGCATGATAAAACTACTTTGTGAAGACTCAGCTTAAATATTAGCAGGTGTATTTGTACCTTCAGATCTGAAGATTGTGAATAGATTGATCCGTAGTGACATTCTCAGATACGCTGTTTATTTTCTTTTGTTTATTTATCAGGTTCCTACCTTTCTGATACATTTGTTTGGAGAAATCATGGGAGACAAAAGTAGATCCTCTTCTTGTGGTAGACAGAGAAAGGCATCCTTGAGACAGGCATCAGAAATCTGTCCCTGGCAGTGTTTTCACTTCTTGCAACCACACTTGCCAGTGTTACTTCTCCATAATTATTCATGCCTTGTTCTACTCCTTATACTTTAGTAAAATAAGGTGGTAGGATTATTGAGACTTTTAACTTTCTTTTTTCCATTTCCTGTATTCTCAGATATTCTGCAGTAAGCATAGAGATGCAGTCTGGGTTGGTTCATTTGGACTTTTTAAGTATAGAAGTAATGCATGCTTGTTATTCCAAAATCAGCACAAAAGCATATCAAGTAAAAAGCAGAAGCCCTCACCGTCTTGGTCCTTCTGGCAAGTCCCATCCTCTTATGTAGTCACTGTTGTTAGTTTATTCTTAGTTTGCTGTGCAGAACCTTCCAGACATTTTTCTGTGTATGTACAAGTTTGTTGTTCTGTATTAATAAAAATGGGGTTAAAGGATAGAATTTTTTCTGCCCCTTGATTTTTTCACTTAATACTGTGTCATGGATATCTTTTCATGGCAGGCCACAGAAATGAACACCCTATTCTTAATGTCCATTTGGGTATTTTTCATATGTTTACTCCTGCAAATAGCATATCCGTGAACATCCATGTACCTACATCTTTGAGTACTTAATGCAGATATTTCTGTGAGATAGAGTGCTGGAAATAGAATTGATGGGCTTCTAAGTGTTCAATAGATGACAGAATTATCCTTTTATTTTACATTCCCAGCAACCACTTCCTCATACTCTTGCTTTTGCCAATGTCAAAGGCAAGAAAAGAAAGAAAAGCATTTTATTGATCACTAAGGAAGTTGGACATCATTTTATATATTTATTGGCCTTTTTTTTTTCTCCTCTGAATTGCTTCTGTATGTCCTTCATTCATTTTTCCCCTGTGGGTTTGTTTTTTTTTTGTCATTTTCTTATTTGTTTGTAAGAGAGCTTTATTTATCATTGATGTTAACTTTTTGTTATATATGTTGCAAATATTTTGTGTCCATGTCTTTGTAACTTTGTTGCATCTTTTACTTTGAAGTGGTTTTTAATAAATATAACTACAAAAATAAATAACATTTCAAAACAGAAACAGTGGATATTTGGTAAATATCTGTCAACTGGCTTTACCTGCTTACTTGATTTGTTTTACTTGCAAACAACCCACTGAAGGGAGAACTGGTGTTTTCTGCTTCATTTAAAAATCCTCCTCGATCTCCCTTTTAAGTCTATCTCGAATACTTTTAAGCCCCTAAGTATAATGGGGTGGTCTACTCAGTATTTCAGTCAGGGTTGCTCTTTCCCTCAGCATTCCTTTTTTTAGCTTAGTTTTGTTAATTAGATATTTGATCTACTTACCTCTCAAAAAGGGTCATGTAAGTTCCTTAGAATAACCTGAAATACACATCCTCCCCATGGGTAACGCATAACAATCTTTTCCTTCTCTGCCAAATTGTTATATTGCTTCTTGTAAAAAAAAATGCATTTGAAATGCATAAAGAACACAGAACTCCTTATGAGAACACAGATTTTAAATGACCATAAGCGGCTCAGGGGTATGTGTCTGCTTTCTAAAATTCCAGGTCAGCGTCATGGATTCCCTTGTTTACCTGAATGAACAGCTGCTGAAGAGCAGCAGCAGCCTGGACTCCGGAATGCCCGTAACCGTCTGCCTCTTTCACGCCCTCAGCAACGCTGTGAAAGCTGCTGAAGCAAGTCAGCGAAGATCCAAGCATGACATTGAACAGGTAGGTACGGTGCATGCCAGTGGCCAACTCTGCTTAGAAACATTTTAATCTCGACCAGGCCAGGCATCACGCAGCCTCTCCCTAGACCCAGAGAGAATCCAGCTGAGCAGGCCGCACCGAGGAGACCATTCTGTGAAGCCTGCTCTGGGGCCTTCCTCTCTACCTAGTGCTGAAAGCCAGTGAAAGGAATTCAGTAAAGTGTCTGGTATACAGTAAATTATATTCACCTGGAAAGTTGTTCAACATCATTAGTCACTAGGGAAATACCAATCAAACCCCAGTGAGATACCATTTCAGATCCAAAAAGACAAACAATAATGAGTGTGGACAAGGAGGCAGAGAAGTTGGAATCCTCATATATTGTTGGATTGCAAAATGATGCAGTCACTTCAGAAAACAGTTTGACAGTTCTTTAAGATGCTGAAAATAGAAGTACCGTGAGGCCTAGCAATTCTGCTTCTTGGTATATACCCACATATGCCCACACAAAAACTTGTACGTTCATGTTCATAGCAGCATTATTCAAATAGCCAGACAGCCAAAAAGTGGAAACAGTGCAAATGTCCATGATGTGATGAGTGGATAAATAAAATGTGGTAGGTCCTCATGATGGAATATTGTTCAGCAACAAAAAAGAATGAAGTATTGATACATGCTACAATGTGGATGAACCTTGAAAACATCATGCTGAATGAAGGAACCAGACATGAAAAGACTGTGATTATGATTCCATTTATATGAACTGTCCAGAAGAGGAAATCTGTTGATACAGAATGTAGATTAGTAGTTGCCTAGGGCTGGAGGTGGGGACAGGAGAGTGGAAGGTGAATGCTACTGGATTCTGGGTTTATTTTAGGGAAGATGAAATGTTCTAATTTGATCGTGAAGACAGCTGCACAACCCTGTGAATATACTAAAAACAAACAAAACAAACAAAAACCATTGAATTGTATACTGTCAGTGGGTAAATTGTATATGTGAGTTTGATTGCAATAAAGCTATTTTAAAAAAAAACATTTATCATAAGCAGATCGAGGGCAGCTTATATCACGGGGCAAAGAAATACTTCCTTGGGTGACCCTCGGATTTGATATAAAGGATGACGAGTCCTTAGCCAGACTGCAATGATTTAGTCCATGGGTCCTTCCAGTCAATGTCACCCTTCATTACATCACTGTCAAGATCCTTGTCCCCTTCCCGACTCTCTCAAAACATTATTTCACTAACGCAGTACACTGAGGTTACTCAAGTCACACAATATTTCCTTCTAAACGCAGGTGGAAAATATACTGAAAATGTCCTTGCTGAGCCTTGGGAGGATCCAGGAAGCATTTCTACCGCAGAACCGGTGCTCCGAGTCTGCAGTGACTCTGACCTCTTCCGCTGCTACTCTGATGCTGAGCAGGTAGCAGCAGGAAGGAGAGGGGAGAGTTTCGTTTTAGGCTTTTGACCTTTAGAGAACACGCAGAAACTGATTTCCATTTACCTTTTTTCTCATTAGACAAAACATATCAACTTTACCTCGGAGCTCTTACACCCTTGGTTCCCCAGCACCTGTGAGGTTAGGCTTTCCGTCAGTGTCTGCCTTGGAGGAGCTCCTGAATAAACACCCAGGAGTCAGCGTCCAAGTGAGTGTGAAGTTCATTCTG
Source organism: Vicugna pacos (assembly GCF_048564905.1). NCBI lineage: Eukaryota > Metazoa > Chordata > Mammalia > Artiodactyla > Camelidae > Vicugna > Vicugna pacos. The sequence continues at coordinate 44,315,394 of NC_132995.1, forward strand.
ATCGGCGTGAAAATGGGATTTGATGGCTGTAGGCATTTGGGTAAAAGGAATGCATCATAAAGGTGTAAGCTGACTGGACCAAATGAAAGAAGGTTGTGTTCCATTAATTTCTGTTTCACACTGGCAGGAACAGAGACCTCTTAAAAATGACCCACTGTAGAGGTTGGGAGCATTAAATAGACATAGATTTAACTGAGTTTCTGGGTTATGATTTGAATTGATCTCAACTCTTCGCAATTTATACAAAGCTGGAAATATCTGAATAATCATTGACTCAATATACCAACCTAAGGATATGGGTATGTTGAATTTCTTTCAGCAAGTATCTAACAAATAGAAGTAAGATTGTTGTCTTATCCTGTGGAGCAGAATTCTTACTTCCTAGTAAAATGAAGTATAAAGATGTAAAAAAAAAAAAAGAATTCTGAGGGTCACAAGTAAATGACTCATCTTTCATTAATTTTTCCTTGTATGATGCTGTAAGGAAAACTATTTCATTTGAGCTACCAGCAAGGGGAAAATCCCAGCATTTACTTTATGGTCTCTGACACCTTCTTCCTAGGGTGTTGTTTATAAATATTTCAATAGTTGATAAAACTAGCGTTTTCTTGTCTCTAGGTAACAGGACTAGCTTTCAATCCTTTCAGAGATTTTGATAACAAGAAGATTGTTGGAAGCATCGGAAGTGTGTTACTAAGCTCTAATCATAAATTGCTCCAAGTCCATGATTTAATGGAAGATTTCGAGGTATAACTTGATTATTAGGGAATAAAATAGAAGGGAATAGGGATTCCTGGAGAATAGGATGGAAGGAATGCAACACTTGAAGGAGATCATGTTGGATTTGTGGGCATGTCATTGTTTCATTATTCACGTCATTACTTAGGAACTCCTACAAAGAGATCTACCTTACCCTTAGGTGTTTTAGGTGTTAGACTATATACTCTCCCTTAACCCCTGGCACTCTGTTCCCTACTGACATTCAAAGAGGAAGACCTAGGCAGTTCCGTTCCATTATTACTGAAAAGATGACTGAAAAGCAGCAATGGATGGGCCATCTTACAATTGAAGACTGATGAACTGTCTCTTATTCTAGATCACACTCTGGAGAAATGAGAGCATGGAAACCCATCCCACCAACCTCAACGTGAGCACAGACCATTTTATTATCATGGTAAACGTCACTTCCCTGGAGAAATCCCTGATAGTGCACGTAGCGCCTGAAAGTCCCCTCTTAATGACACTCTACCTGGGCTTCCAGTACCAGCCTAACCACACGTGCTCCCACCTGAACATCACCTTGCCAAAGGATAAGGTGTCGCAGAAAGGTAAACCCCACCCAGATGTCAGACACCTAGAAGTGTATGTTTGCCTCTTCTTTTAACTTTTTATTTTGAGATAATTGTTGATTCACTTGCAGTTGTAGAAAGTAGAACAGATCTTACATACCTTTCACCCAGTTTCCCCAGTGGTAACATCTTGCATAACTATAGTGCAGGGTCACAGCTGCGAAGTGACATTGACACAATGCATTTGTCTTATTCAGATTTCACCAGTTTTGCAAGCACTCGTGTGTGTGAGTATTTAGTTCTATGTAAGCTTATCACTTGTATAGATCTATGTGACCATGAAATGCAGTTTTTAATAAGATGGATTGTGGAATGGATAGAAGGATATGTATGTGATAAAGCAAATGTAGTAAAATGTTAGCTGTAGAATCTGGTGAGTGACAATATGGGCGTTCACTGTAAAATTCTCTCAACTTTCTGTGTGGTTGAAATTTTTCGTAATGTCGAGACTCCCTGGAGAATAGTTCTAGCACAATAGGTTGTGTATATTTCCAACTTTATATATCATAGTTAAATATATATGCAATATATTGTATATTTCAACTTTATTTCTAATCTCAGTAAGTCTTGGGACAAGATCAGAGTGACTGCATTGTGATCTAGAAAAATTAAGAATTTCTGAGACATATCAATAGTGCCTACATTTACTTTTGACCCACAAACATATTCTCTGATTACAAATGTTAAATGCAGTACTGAAAAGTCTTAATAAAGCACTCCCCTTTTGCATTAAAAAAATGTTGGGAAAATAATCGGAATGGATAAAGACTGTCCCTTCGTGACAGTCTTCCTGTATTGAAGGAGATTTTTCTAGCTCTCGCATCTTTATTAAGTGCTTCTTCCTCTTAAACAAAGCAGCTGAGACAACAGCTCTCACTGCTGGGCTGCCAGCTACAAGTTCTGTCTGCTACCCACAGGCTCTTTCCTGGTTCAGAACATGCACTCCATTCTTACGGATCTTGGGCATAGTACCATGTCATTTGGAGCTGGAAGGGATCTTAGAGATCCTTGGGTCCAGACTTGGTGTTTGAAAGATGAGGTGACTAGACTGATTAGGTGCAGACCAGGGCTCTGGCCCAGGAACCACTCTGTTCCTGCCCTTTCATCCATTGCCCTTGGGTTTCCTTTGTTACCTAGGTCTTCTAGCTACTCATTTTGGCATATGACTATTTCATTTTCTAAAACTCATAATACATTCTAATCCATTAGACCTAAGTCTCTATCAAAAGCATGTGATTTTTTTTTTTAACTGGAACAGGAGTAATCCAGAGCCCCAGATTGTATCATTGGTCATTTTCTTCAAAACCACTTGTGACTCCAAGCTTATCATTTTGTAAAATAAAACAATGATAATAGAAGAAGACCAAAGGTTCTTGTGGTATTTTTGTCCCATTTGCAATGCCACTAAGCACTCTTTTTTCTCAGACGAGGCGTACACGTGGGTGCTGACTCCGGAGAGCCTGCGGTTTGGGGTCGGCACCTACTATGTGACAGCTGTGGTGAATAAAAGCAAGGCGGGTGCTCAGCGGACACCCACCCTGTTCTGGGTGGTTACTGCTGCCACCCAGTGTTACTTCTGGGACAGCCACAGCGACACGTGGAGGAGCAGCGGGTGCCAGGTCAGAAGCTGTGCCCCTTCCCCTCTCCTACCTCAGCTGCCTTTCAACCCAGTGCCTCCGTCCTCTGGTTCAGGGTGGCCCAGAAAGGAAAGTCATCAGAAGGGAACTCTGTCAGCCTGGGAGAGGGAGAGGGCGTGTGTGTGTGTGTGTGTGTGTGTGTGTGTATGTGTGTGTGTGTGTGTGTGTGTGTGTGTCATGGGCCTGGAGAGAGAGTCTCTTAGGAGCAGGTATGTGCTTTAAGTTTGTCATTTCTTTCCCAAACGTTAGTCCAGGGAGAATCTGACAATACTACATAAAATAAGAAAAACAGTGCACGGAAGCTGTTAAATTCCACAACTATTAAATATGTGGCAGGTAAATTGTGACAAACCTCCTGCTAAATAAAGAGAACTTTTGTCCTTAAAAATAAGCTAGCAGCTTCATGTACATTCCAGGCTAGGTGGGGACAGACAGTCACTATTGTAATTACTGCCTGGTTCCAGGGGTCTGACCCCTTAAAAAGGGCGCTATTCATTTTTACATTAGTGATCCTGTGAGATCCTGCCTGATTTAAGTCCTGGTTAGTTTGCACAAAGAATGTACCATAAGAGTCTGGAAATCATGAGGCTGTTTTTAAAAGACTTGAGAAAGTGTCATCCAGATTGAGAACAGAAGGGAAGAGGGTGCCCTGGAAGGCTTCTGCATCATTCATGCAAACCCTCAAACTGAGAGCTTGTGAAAATGCAGATTCTGTTGCAGTAAATCCGGGCAGGGCCTGATTCTGTCTTCCTGACTGGCTTCCGGGTGAAGGCAGTGCTGCTCGGCAGGGAAACCCCACGGCGTAGCAAAGTGGCGAGGCAAGGCGGGGAGCTTTTCTCCTCTCTAGCAGTGACCCACTGATTGCAGAAGGCATCAGGACATTTCCTGCCTCCTTGAAGCCTTTGTCGTGCTTGGACTCCAGGAAGGGAAGAGAGCTCAGAGTTCAGGATGAGAATTCCTCCAAGGGCTGAATACTGACTGGGCAGCCAGAGCTTAACCTTGTGGAAAGAAATCAGTCATAATGACCATATTTTAGGCTTTTCATCTGCAAACTCAAACATGGAATTCGTACCTTCCATTCGTTTACTTAGTGACATTTTAAAAGATCTTTTTTAATGAAGAAATGTTATAACATATGGACAGTTATAGGGAATGATATAATATAAACATTAAATGCACCAGTCAGTTTTATTAAAAAGTTTGTGTTTTGCTCAATTTAGCTTGGATTTTTAAAAACAATAAAACACTGGGGAGTACTCACAGCCCTCCACGTACCCCTTGCCAATCTCATTTGCTCCCTCTCACCAAAGGGTAACCACTGTTGGGAATCTGGTATGTGTATTTGTTTTTTCAGCAAGTTATGTATTGAGCATCTTCTACATGCCAGGCCCACATCCAGGAACTAGTGATGGACAAGACAGTGTCCCCATGAGCCTACTCTTCAGTGAGGGAGACTGACAAGCATGGATACATGAGTGGCAATTTGCACACTTTTAGTCTCTGTGTAAATGGCACTGTTACATCCTTCTTTAAATTGCTTTGCTATCCAGGTCGCTCTGTCTAGCTCCAATGCATTCATTTTACCTGCTGCATAGTAGTCCATCAGTTTGCCTCTACTTATGTACTTGCTTGTTTGTGTGGTCTGTTGTTACTGGACATATAGGTTGTTCTGATTTTTCACAGTTACCAACAGTGCTGACAGAGACATCCTGTTTCACATTTCCTTGTGCACATGTGCAAAGTCCCCACAGGGTCTACATTCAGACTGGAATTGCAGGATTCAAGGAGTTTGTGCCTCCTCAGTTTTACTAGATGTTGCCAAATTGTTGTGCACATTGGTCGTCCCGGTTTACACTAGCAGCAGCTGAGGATACGTGATCGATTCTTCTTTTCCATCTGTAAATTGCCGTGTTTATGTTTTATGTGTCCCTTCCTTAGCACTCCTGTCAGTTAGAATCAGGGTCTTGACTCTCCTTCCAGGTCGGGCCACAGAGCACACTTTTGAGGACACAGTGTCTCTGTAACCACCTGACCTACTTTGGCAGCGAATTCTTCATTGTGCCTCGGACGGTGAACATCGAAGACACGGTTGAGCTGTTCCTTCGAGTGACCAGGAACCCAGTCGGGGTGTCACTGCTGGCCAGCCTTTTAGGATTCTATATGTTCACATTCGTGTGGGCTTGGAGAAAGGACCAAACAGACATGCAGAAGGTGATGACACTTTCATTCTAAAAGCTTTACCACTTTGTCTTGAGTATGTTGAACAAGATGAAAAAAAAAAAAAACTCCATCAAAAGAGGCAGGTAGCATGGTACTAGAAGTGTAAAAATTCAAGTGGAACTTCTCTTGTTTCTCTTCATATCTACTGTCTCAAGGCCCAATGTGCAGGAACTTAAGTCTTTATCTCCACTTTTTTCTTTTAGCTGAGGCAGAACCCTCATATGATTCATTTAGGTCTGGAATAACCCAAAAGAAAACACCTAGAGCACTAAACTATAATCAAATGCAAGTTTATCTCACTTTACACATTGGCTATGAACATTATTTGTAAGTGAAGTTATAATTTTAATGTGACTGCAATATATAAGAAATCTGGAAGGAATTTTTTTTTTGAAACAAAAATTCTTTGACAGCTTTTTTCTAGTTTCTTCTCTATATCTTTCTTATTCTTATGTTATACAAGTGGAAATTCTGGAATACACAAAATGTCCATTTCTTTATTGCTGTGCATGTAGAGTTACCAGTTTTAGGAAATAAAAATACAGAATACCAGTTAAATTTGAATTTCAAATAAACAGTGAATGCATTTTTAGTATAAGCATGCCCCCAAATTATTCATTATCTGAAATGCAAGTTTAACTGATTTTCCTGTATGTAATCCGGTAACCCTTCCAGTGGTTAGGAGTGGAAGTAGGTGGAAAGATTTAGAGGCCCAACACCGGACTAAATGATTCTGTGAATATTTCATTTTAAAGACATAAACCCTGGACTCTCAGTCCCCACTGCCTGCTTTCCACACTTACCTGTTTATCTTCTGCCCACACCTCACCCTTGCTCACCGCAGAGTCGCCAAAGCTGCCGCGGTGCGTCATCCTGTTTCTAGCTGGAGGGGGCAGGGGTCTGTACTGCTTGAAGACCTGCCAGTTTTCTCGGTTCTGACTTTTCCTGCAGGTGAAGGTCACTGTCCTGGCTGATAATGACCCCAGCTCTCAATTTCACTACCTCATTGAGGTCTCCACGGGCTATCGAAGAAGGGCTGCTACCACAGCTAAGGTAACTGAAATCAGTGTTCTTCACTCATTGCTTGGTGCCTTCTGGCACGCGAGATGCACTCTGACTTGGTGGTATCCCGGTGTCCTGTCGTCCCTTTACGAGGATCCCAGAGAGTGATCTTTCCTAGTTCTAAACTACATCTGAAGAGCCCTCACCGCTTGGTTAAGATCCCAAGACTTCATCTCAGTGCAGTTTTTTCTGTCTTCATCTGTCTCCTTGGGGATAAATGCAAAGAATCCTGTTATAACTTCCTGTATTTTATCTTTCCTTGCCACATTTCAGGTGGTTATCACCCTTTATGGATCAGAGGGACGGAGCAAGCCCCATCACCTCTGTGACTCCCAGAAGGCAGTCTTTGAACGAGGGGGACTGGATGTCTTCCTCCTGGGCACTCCGTCTTCTCTAGGGGAATTGCACAGCCTTCGGCTCTGGCATGACAATTCTGGCGTCAGCCCTTCTTGGTAAGTAACAGACTGGCCTGTTGTTTCTTCTCTGTGGATCTTTAGCATTCTGGGGAAAGACCTGCCTGCCAGTGCGATAAATAACCATAATGCTTTGGGCCAAATAATAACAAATGATTGTTAAATTTTAATTTCAAAGCTGTCTACAAAGAAGAAACCCTAGAAAGAAATATGGGAAATTAACAATATGATTTTTTATGGATGGCAGAATGATAGATGTTTTATTTTTTCCATTAAATATTGTCGTGATTGTGAACAGCAAATAATGATGAAGAAATATTGCCCCAAAGTACAATAAATTAAAAATATCTCTAACTGAGAAAAAGACCTTTAAGGAGTAAATTTAATAAACCGCTGTATACTGAATATGCTTTGGGTCAAAAGGAAGAGCTTGAGGAGAGGGAAAAGGCTGGAATTATGGTGTGGGATTCGCCCTCGGAGTTAGGGAGGGAAATGGTCAGGGATGATTATGTGCACCTGATTGTGCTCGGTTCATATGATTCCGCGTCTTCCTTCAGCAGCATCTGAGAACTAGGAGAAGTCGTTGGAGAAAGTAGATGATAAAAATTAAGGGTGACGATTATTGGTCTGTTGGGATTAGGAAAAGAGAAGGGAATGAAGTCAAATATCTTAGGCCTAGGTCCTCAAACGAATCAGCTGCTGTAAATAATGCCCACCTAAGAAGAGTTCGCAGGCTGCCTAAAATTGTTAGCAAGAGAAGCCCTTCCCTGCTAAGCTGGATACACCAACCATGAGGACAGGAGAGCCTGAGAATTTGCCCGCTGCTTCCATTGTGTTCAGGTATCTACCAGTTTGTATACTACCATTCCACTTTCAGTTACAAAGGTGAATAATAAGCACTAGAAAAGACACTCAGCATCATTAGTCATCAGGAAATGCGAGGTAAAACCACAGTGAGAGAGTACTGAACACCCACCAGGATGACTAAAGTTATAAAGTCTAAGGACTCTACTTCAATTTGAAAAAAAACGTCTAAGGGAAAAACCAAGACTGGGTGAGGATGGGGAACAGTCAGAGCTCTCACACACCGCTGGTGGGATGTGAAGTGGTGCAGCCACGCTGGAGAACAGTTTGGCAGTTTCTTGTAAAGTTAAACATACACTTGCTACATGACCCAGAACTTCCACTCTAGTTAAGGTAAATGAAAACATATGTCCATTCCAAGACTTATACACATGTGTTCATAGCAGCTTTATGAATCATAGCCTCAAATTGGAAGACAACGCAAATGTCCATCAGGTGAATGAATAAACACGTTAGTATGTTCATTCAGCGAAATACTATTTACAAGAAAAAAGAGCCACTTACCGATATGCACAGTAATGTGGATGAATCTCAGAAAACATTTTGCTGAGCAAATTAAGCCAGATACAAAAGAATGCATCCCATGTGTTTCCACATACATGAAATTCTAAAAAAGGCAAATTAGTCTGTAGACACAGAAGGCAGATCAGTGGTCACCTGGAGCCAAGAGTGAGCCTGAGGTGGGCTGACTGGAAGGGGGCACAGCGGAACTTTTTAGGGTAATACCTTGATGATCACGGTGCTTATTACACAAGTGCATACATTTGTTAAATGCATTGAAGTGTACGTTTTTAGTATATATTTTTTATTGAAGTATAGTCTGTACATTTTAAATGAGTGCCTTTTTAAAGCTGGCATAAGAAGTAAAAAAATTTTTTTAAATAAATGATGTCTTTTATCATATGTAAATTATACCAAAACAAAGTTGATTTTTTTTAAAAAAAAGTCTATATATAGGAAATGGTCTAGAGTTATATATATACTAAATTATTATAGTTATCTCTGGGTAGTAGGATTATGAATTTCTAAGTTTTCCTTCTGGGTACTTTTAAGTATGTCCAAAATTTTTAACAATAAATTTGTATTTTATAATTACTAGAAGAACATTTTAAAATTTAAATAGATAATTCTCTTAGAGGAGACAAATTCACACCTATGTAATATTTTCTACTTTTCTTACTAATTCTTATCATTGGTTTATATCAATCCTAATTTTGTAGGTAGTCTTTAGTTAAACTATTACTTTTTAAACTCATAATGACTTTATGCTCCTCATGGAGATGCTGTCTTATTCATATTTGTGTCCTCAACAGCTCATGCAGTGCCAAAATTATAGAGGACTCAGTAGATATTTGTTACAATAAGTAATTACAGTCAATATTGTAACAGTAAATTTCTGTTAATTAAATTCTTAGAGTTACCTATTCACCTCTAGAGCTTCATATCAGCTTAGTTTAAAGCTCTTCTGTAGTCACCATTTATTTCTTTTTTTAACTGCAAAAGTAATAGATATTTTATTACACAAAACTTGAAAAACACAAAAAAGCAAAAGAACTAACCCGCCATGAAAAACAGCCTGCCAGCATTTTTTCTTAGTGAATGTCAATGCTTTCTATACCTTTCTGCTGATCATCGTGAATGCCTCAACTAGATTTTTCTAACACATGCAGTAGATTCTCTTCGGTTTCTCATGTATGAAAGAATAAGAGACTAAAAGTTACACTAGAAGCACACAAAGCCCATGACTAGTTTCTCACCAATCAGAAAATGAATATTTTCTCTTTTTTATACTTAAGTGAAAGCTCTAACGGTAGCTAAGCTTAAATCAGGTGCAACTTAGTCACCTGTGATTTTATAAACTCCCTCAATAAGAGTCCCAGAAATAGTTTAGCTTTACAGGAATCTGTACTCCTCACCCAGAAAATAACTTTTTAAAAGATTAAACAAGGATTTTGACCAGAGAGATTTGAATGGTTTTACAACATTAAATACAGACTCTCGGGGAAGTAGCACATTTACAGTAAAGGAGAAGGTTAGCTGACTCCATGCAGGATGAAGTCAAACAAGCTGAACAAGTGGATGTTCCCAAGAACAAGTTTCTTGACAGTCGAAGTTAAGGGAGAAGGTAGGCACGTGATGAAACACTGTAGTTGGAAAGAGAATGAAATTTCAGGGACTATGGCTCTGAGGTCAAGACGAAGCCACAGGCAGGAGGGTAATAGCTCAGTGGTAGAGCACATGCCTAGTATGCACGAGGTCCTGTAATTAGGAAGTCCATTTTTTTAAAAAAGTGACATAATTAAAGCTCTGTAAAGTTTTAAAAAAGAAGAAGCAGCCACAGACCTAAATATAAGTCATTAATGTAAACATTAAAGACTACTCCCCCGGCACCCTCTGGATCCACCCCCTCGGACCCTGGTGATGAAAGACAGGCAGGTGGGATTCTTACAGAGGTGGCGGGGCACTGTCACCTGTGGAATAAGGAAACTTAAAGAATATAAACATGCACTGAACTAGTCTAGGCTCTAGAAGTCTGCATTCGGGGTTTGCTATATGAACTCCCTTAGATGTTGGGAAGAAAAAAGAGGGATTGGCTCGGGTTTCTTTCTTTAGTTCTTGCCCCACGATGAAACAATCCATTTACTTGGACACTCACGGTCAATGCAAGATGACTTCTTTATCTATTTTTATTGAGGTATAATTGACATACAACTTTACATTAGTTTCAGGTCTATAACATAGTGATTCAATATTTATATATATTGTGAAATGATCACCACCACAAGTCTACTTAACAACATCACCATACATAGTTAGATAACTTTTTTCTTGCGCTGATAACTTTTACTGACTTAGCAACTTTCAAATATGCAAGTATTACTAACGATAGTCACCATGTTGTACATTATATCCCCGTGACTTGTTTATTTTTCAACTGGAAGTTTGTACTTTTTGACTCCCTTCACCCAGCTCACCCCCACCAACCCCCCACCTCTGGCAACCACTAATCTATTCAATCTATGAGCTTTTTTTGGTTTGTTTTTTATTTGTGTTTTGTTTTGCTTTGTTTTTACGTTCTACATGTAAGTGAGATCATATGGTATTTGCTTTGTCTGACTTATTTCACTTAGCATATCCTCTATCCACATTGTCACAAATGGCAAGATTTTGTTCTTTTTTATGGCTGAATGATACTCCATTGTGCGTGTGTGTGTTATGTATATATAGATATATACCACATTTTCTTTATCCATTCATTCATCGATGGACATTTAGATTGCTTCCAAAAGATTACTTCTTATTACAGCAACTGATTCACGCCCACCTTCCTAACATGACTGTCTTTATTTTACTACAGGTATATAAACCAGGTAATTGTCAGTGACATCGCAGGTAAAAGGAAGTGGCATTTCCTGTGCAATTGTTGGCTGGCCATGGACCTTGGAGACTGTGAGCGTGACCGGGTCTTCTCACCCGTCTCAAAGAAGGAGCTCTTTTCCTTTAGGTACTGTCGAGGAGTGATGGTGTTCTACATGTTTCTGAGGCTCTGTTCATTTTCTTCATTCTTCTTTCTTTCTGTTCCTAGACTGGATAATTTCAACGGACCTATCTTCAAGTTTGCTGCTTCTTTCTTCTGCTATTGAACCTCTCTAGTGAATTTTTCATTTCAACTGCAGACTTCCTATTTATTTTTTAAAGGAATTTCTGTATCTTCATTGATATTCTCTATTTTGGCAAGATAGCATTCTCACTTACTTTCCTTTAGTTCTTTGACATGGCTTCCTTTAGTTCTTTGAATGTATTTAAAATAGCTGATTGCAAGTCTTTTTCTAGTAAATGCAGTGTGTTGGCTTCCTCAGCATCAATCTGACTGTGGGGAGGGGTGTGAGATACTTTGTTTCTTTCATGTCTTGTGATCTGTTGAAAACCCGACACTTTAAATAGAATGTGGCCAATCTGGAGATCAGATTTCCTTCCTTTCCCCCAGTATTTGTTGTCCTTTAGTAGCTGTTTTGAACTAATTCTGTAAAATCTGTATACTTTGTCATGTGTGAAAACTGAAGCTAATAACCAGATAGATTTAAGTGCCAGGAACTAGTAAGTGTCCCAGTCTCTGCTGAGGGGTTTTGTGTGCATGTTGAGCCGTGCCTTCAACACCCTGCGGTGGTTGACAACCCTGCTTTAGCCTTCACTTCCGGCAGGTCATCCAGGGGTGAAAGCACAGGGCCGCCTTAGGTATTTCCTGAGCACGCACCCAGCATTCACGTGGCCTTCTAGATGCCCAGAGCTCTGTCAGAACTTTTCAGAGCCCCTATTGACTTCTCATTTTTCAGCTTTTTCTTTTAAGCTTTTTGGTTAGCCTGTTGTTTGCCTACCGTATCATGCAGCTGTGAAGTTAGATAATTGCCTCTGAATAATTTTGGAAGTACCCTCGGGCAAAAAGAATTTTTCACTGGGTGAGCCCCTAATCAGGTCAAATAAGGACAGCTTTGCAAGTGGGGTTTTCCAGGGAACTACCAGATAGATCAGATAATGACAGTTCTCTGGGAAGGAGGCTTTGAGGAGCTCCAACCCTATTCTGCCCTGTCTAGTGACTGCCAGGCTGCTGGGTTTCACTATGATTAAAGGCTGTTGGTTTTCAAGGTTTCAACCATGGAGGTAGAGAAAAAGAGATGGGTCTAGGGCAAGTTAAAATGCCAAAAATTCACTGTTCTTACAGATACTTAGCCATTTTTCTTGAGTAAACACTCAAAAGTTACTACAAACCTTTGGTTATTTATCTGAGTTCTTAACATTTTGATTCTGGCTTTTTGAAAGAAGTTTTATCATTGCTTTTATGGAGGACAGAATTTTCAAAGGTCTTTACTCCACCATTTTCACTGACTCAAATGGATTTAGACAATTTACTACTCGTAGCAATAGTTGCAGCCAGAACAACATTTTGTGTCACTTCCCAGAAGCCCAGTTTCAACAGGGTGATGTGATGAGAGCCAGGTGTTAGCTGCACGTGCAGGGAGATGTATTACAAAAGAGAAACCCCAGGACTAGGAGAGACTGATCTGATATACCAGCTGCTAGAAAACCTACCTGTCCTCCCTTGTAGAGTGAGAAATTACCTCTATTAGCCTGAAATGTAAGCAAGTCTCTCAAGGGGTGAGAAGAAGGCATTTCTATATTACCCGAGAATGTCTCCATCCTTACAATCTGGAAATGTAAATAAAATGTCTCCAAAGAGAGGTACTGTCTCTGTCTTTTCAGGGCTGTCTGGTTATACAAAGATACCCGAAAAAATAGTGCAGGAGCAAAACGTTTATTAATGCCTAAACGTGAAGCAGTCACGGGGAATTGCCCTCCAACACTGCCTCTGATGTTACGTCAGTCTTCTGTCAGTCTAGCTGTTATTGTTCTAAAGTATATTGCCTTTTTTCTTTTTAATATTTTCTCTTTATCCTTGATGTTCTACATTTTACCATAATTCTTTTCACTGTGGATTTACTTTTTTATCCTGTTTGGTACTCAGAATGTACTTAAAATTTTTTTTTGTGGTAAAATACACATAACATAAAAGGTACTTTTGGTATGCAGAATCATGCCTTCACTTAGGAGAAGTTCTCAGATGTCATTTCTGAAAACATTGCTCCTCTGACATTCCTTTACTGTATGTTGGAGCCTCTCCAACCATCCTCCGTGTTTTAAGCCACTCTTGCCTATTTACCTTCTTTTTTCATCTCTGTGGTGTATTCTGGGTGAATTCTTTCATACTGCATTTCAGTTCACTAGTTTTCTCTTCAGCCATGCCCCTACCTCCTAATTCTTTTGTTTTGATGACCATATTTTTCAGTTTCAAGATGTCTAATTTATTTTCTGTGTTTTTCATGATTTTTTATTCTTTTTAAGTGAACATTATTCCCCTACTTGTATCTATGAGCAACCTGAAATACTTAGTCTTTGTCAGACTGTCCCACAAAATTAATTTCTTCTGGACTGAATTATTGATGGTGTTGGCTGCCTTTCTTAGTTTTAGGTTTCTTTACATGTTAAGGAATTGGGGGTTGTATGTTCATTTTGAGTGGTCTTATTGTTAAATCTCTCTCTCTCTCCCTCCCTCCCCACACCCCATCTCTCTGTCCCCACACTCATCTCTGACTAGTAGTTCTCTTGCCATTTTCACCCACCCCTTCACACCTCTAGTCTAGAACTAGGTCTTACTACATTATACTATTTTGGAGCTCCTGTTCCTGAATGAAATGACTGAAACCAGGTCTCTCACAGATCTTGTCATGAGGTGGATCTCTTGGCTCAATTCCTGGTCATGGGGCTGTTCATCTTCACCTGCCTCCCTACCTTTAAACGTATAGCCCTGCGGCGGTTTTTCGTTCTGCGGTACCCTTCCATGAGCTCCAGCCTCATCCCGGGCTTCAGGCAGCAAGGCTGGCTTTGCTCTCCCTTTCCCATCAGTTACCACGGGAATCAGACTTTGACTCGAGCATAACTTTCTTCGAGACCTGGGACCCAGAACCCTGTGACTTCTTCCCCACCTACCACCTTGTTTGTCATTCCATTTCTCTTCCTCAGAGATGTTTATTTTGTTAAGCCCCAGCCAGTGTTTGGGTTCCTGCTTTTTATACTGTATTTATAGTTCCTTTTGGAGTAGAGAAGGTGCTCAAAGTGCCAATTTAACGAACTATCGTGACTAGAAGCTTAATGCACTTTCAAAGACTGAAAGATTTATCAAAACTCTTATGAAGCTGAAGCAAGTTTTTAATTTTAGAATCCCATGCAATATAAATTAAATATAAGTTACATCAATTATTATTTGCCAGGCAAACCACGTCAAAAGTCCAGGGCACTTTCAGAAGGAAATCTCATGGCTTTCCTGTTCTAATTTATCTTGTTAGACACCTGTTCTCCTCCATGATTGTAGAAAAGTTCACCCAGGATTATCTGTGGCTCTCAGTCGCAACTCGACATCCCTGGAACCAGTTTACAAGAGTCCAGCGGCTCACCTGCTGCGTGACCCTCCTTCTCTGCAACATGGTCATCAATATTATGTTCTGGAAGATAAACGACACCACTGCCAAGAGAGATGTGCAAGGTGGGAGGGAGCTCTGATGTGTGCTGTTTGTGGCATGTAGTCCTTTTACTGTGCTCCACCCTCCCTACTTCCAGGGTGAGAAGCAGAATCACGATGTGCCTTCGTTTTTCCTTTGCTGCCCTGACATTCAAACACTCACTTAATTCTGCTATTAAATGCGGATGCTCATCTACTCTAACATTAGAATGCCCATCTTCTCACTGATCTCATTCACTAACAAAGGAAGCAGCCTTAGGGACACATCAGCATCTTTCCTGCCATGGTAACTTACTATCCTTAGATCATCATAGTTTAATCTCTAGATAAATCCTTAAACCTGGGAGAGGAATGAGCTGGAGGATGATCTGAATTGTTGTGGATGAGAGCTGACATCATGCTTTTCTTTCAGTGGGTCCCCTTGCCGTGACCTGGTCTGAACTGCTCATCAGTGTCCAAAGCGCCGTCATCCTTTTCCCCATCAATGTCGTGATTGGGCAGCTTTTCCCGTTGATTCAGTCACAGGAACCTCTGCCATTCTTTCCTCCCATCCAGGCCTCCTGCCCCTCAGGTGCTTCTTTTGAGCCTCTCCCTCTCACAGAGGTAGCTGAGGTAAGCTTGGTATCACATTTTACAGGTAAGTCATGCTCCCCTCCCCAACATAGTGGAAAAAACTGGTTGGAAGGATCTCCTGCAAGGCTCCCAAGGATCCTTTTCTCCAGTAGCTTCTCTCTAATTCCTGTCCTGAGACGTCATCATCACGCCTCTGGTTTTTTCTCGATTATGACGTGTTCTGAGGGCTGATGTGAGTGCAGACTGTACTGCTGTCGTGTTTTTGATGTTTGATCAGACTGTCCCTTCTTCTTTCATTCTAGATTCTCTCATAAAACTAGTTCTGGGGGCTACTGTGAGGTGACTTCTTTCTGAAAAAGTAGAGAGAAAGTGACAACTTGAGGGACTTTGCACTGAGCATATGTCCCTCCAAGTAGAGAAGCAGCCTTATTACCATGTATAATTGCTACCAGTCCGGATTTCAATGTAAAACTGACTTTTCTTATCTTGATTCTATATTCAGGAATTAAAGGAAACTGTGGGATTCCTGCTCAGGAGAAATACGTACCTACTCTCAGAGTGTGAACAGTCTTCATGGAGTTCTTACAACATTAACCAGCTGGTGAAACTTTTCTCCAGCCTCATTTGTTCTCACTTAGAGGGTCAAGGTTCTCACCAGCAGGCAGGACCCTACTGGGAAAATGGTAAAGTTCAGTTGGTTTCAGTAACTAACCTTTTTGTCTGCCTCCCACTTCTTGCACATCTGTTTGTTACTCATTCTTACCTCTCAGCATAACCAACAGGCATGATACCACCTTCTGCTTGTTTTAATCTCCTTTAGCTTCCCATGTAGAGCTGATAGCTTTGATCACTCTGATGGCTTTTGAGACAATAAATCTGGTCTCACAAAGTGAAAGATTAAGGAACCCCCCCCCAATGTCCTGTGTATCAGATCCCTATATTTCATCTGTTTTGTCAGGAGCTATTGAAACTTGTCATTCTTTTTCTTCAGTGGAATGGTGAGAGTATGCAATTTATGGATTCCTGAATATAGTCTGTGCTTTCTGGGTACTTACAGTTCACATGTATTGCAGTTCTGATGAAAAAGCTCAATTAGCTTTAAAATTTTTTTGATTCTACATCAAACTATAGAATTTTACAAATTCTTGCAAACTCTACAGCATGCTCAGAGAAGACAGCAGTTCTGTAGGTGTTGGGTCCAATCTCCATTGACTGGGATATTTAACCTCATCATCAGTTAATGAACTGCTCATTTCTACCAGTCATTACTATTTATTGACATCTTCCACTTGTTAAAGTGTCAACCTGAAATGTATTTTCAGCAGTTCCTGAAAACCACCATCATTTCTGCAATTACCTGCTCAGAGTTCTGCAGAAACTCCAATCTCACTTACGCACACTGGGCCCCACCCAGGCCGACCAGCCTTGTGACTTCCTAGATGCAGTCACCCAACTGCAAAAACTCCAGGAACTCTTGGAAACACATACACTTCCCACAGAGCGAGGGCCATGCAGGTAATGCATTGCACCAAGCTTTCGTTATCACCTGTAATCTTCCTAAACCTCTCTCAGCTGTTGGCTATGAGATTAATCCCTTCAACTTCTGTTCTTAAGGGAGGCAAACAGTTTCCCCATCCTGAACCCGGAAGAAGGGAAGCAATCCATCTCTAACAGCCCGCCCAGATGGTTGACTTACCTCTGCTGGCTCCTACTGGGTACCACTAGCCTGGCCGCTGCCTTTTTTACAGTACTTTATAGCCTGAAACTGAACAAAGACCAAGCCACCAGCTGGGTTATTTCGCTGATATTATCAGTGCTTCAGAACATCTTCATCATCCAGCCAGTAAAGGTACGTGAGAAACAGTCACAGTGGTATGGGAGGAAATGTTACAGTTGCACAAAGTTGGAAAACTGAGGTCTGTGGGTGTCAATCTAAAGTGCCTAATGGTTCTGACAATTTGAAAAAAAAAAAACACCTCGAAAAACAGAAATAGGCAGACTGAAAGTTGTTAGGAATATATGTGCAGTAATCATGGAGGAAACTAACAAGAACTGATAGACTAGTAGAAAGTTAGCAGAAAAGAATTGCTGAAAGTTAAAAGAGACAAGTAAAAAATCAACAATAAACTACTTTGAAAAAAAAACAGGAAACTTATTTTTTAAAATTTTTTAATTAAGGAAAATAAACACAAGTGTAGAGAATAGTATAATGAACCCTAAAGTTCTTTTACCCAGCTTCAGTCGACAATTCATAGCCAGTCTTGTCTCATCTATTTTGGAAAAAAAATACCAGACTTCATATCATTTTATCCATAAGTGTTTCAGTCTGTATATTTCTAAAAGGCAAAGACTCTTCTTTTTAAAACATAAATATCAGCCATTATCACACTTATATAAATTAACAATAATTTCTTAATATCCACACAACAATGTGAATGTAGGTAACACTTCTGAACTATTCACCTTAAAGAGGTTAAGATGGTAAATTTGTTATATATATTTTACTACAAGTTTTAAAAATCCAGTCAGTGTTGAAAATTTTCAGGTTCCCTCCTATGTGTTCATTTTACAGTTGTTTTGTTCAAATCAAGATCTAAATAAGGTCCATGTGTTTCAATGAGCTGATAAATTTCAAGTATTTTTAACACTAAATTTATAGGTTCCCCTCCCTTTCTCTCTTTCTCTCACTCTCTATTCTTGCTATTTTTCTTACAATGTACCTGTTGAAGAAACCAAGTTGTTTGTTCTGTAGTTTCCAACATTCTGAGTTTTGGTGGCAAGATGATTTCTGCTTTAAGAACTCTAATAAGATGGGCCTGAGTTCCTGCAAGCAGAGCTTTAAAAACTCTTGGTGCCCAGGCCTCTCTCCAGGCCAGTCAAATCATAATCCCTGGGGACGGGCTCCAAAGCCCAACAAGTCTAAAGCTTCCCAGGTGATTCCATTGTGCAGCACCATTTGAGACCCACTGATCCTAAAAGTGGGACAGAGTACAAGGAGTAGATAGTCCTTACACTTAAAAACAACTGCTGGCAGGGTGGGTGAGTCAAGCTCAGTGGTAGAGTGCATGCTTAGCATGCACGAGGTCCTGGGTTCAGTCCCCAGCACCTCCATGAAAACAGCAAAAAAGGAAAAACTGCTGGAAGAGACACGCCATAAAATAACATGAGTTCTTCAGGAGATTCAGTTATATCAGACACATAGACAGAGGCTTTCAGGAAATGAAAAACATGATTTACACATTTTAAACGTGATTTACAGATTTTAAAAAGTTGAACTGAAGATGTCATTATTGAGACTCAACTTAAGGACCAGGAAGATCAGACTAGAATAATGCAAAACATAAAACATAGATATAAAAATATTAAAAGCATCAAGAAAACAGACTTACACTGTAGGTCCAGGGTGCTTAACATGCAGTTAATAAGAGTGGTAGTAATTAAACAGTTGAAAAAAATTCTGTTGCAAAGAAATAATGAATTTATTGAAAGGCTTCAGCTAGTCCCAGGCATAATTAATTTAAAAAGATGCACAGTGAAATGGAGGATAGTACTTCTGGAATGGGGCCCAATATTTTGCACTCTTGACAAGTTCCCAGGTGATGCTGATGCTGCTGGTCCACGGACCACACTTTAAGTAGCATCACTCTGAATCACATCTAGTTTCTCTGAAAAGTCAGTGTCACGAAAGAAAAATTAATGGGGGAGGGCTGTCCTAGACCCTTTGACTAAATGAACCATTTTAAATATGGATCAGATAGTATACCAGGAAATTACCAATCATTTCCTTAAGTATGATAATGACATGAAAAATGTCCTGATTTTTAGGTGATGCATGCTTGAAAACAAGCAGTCCTTGCTTTGCAGTGTTTGATGTGCATGAATTTGTTATCATGGTTCAATTAACACCAGTTTCCCAGCAACACAGTTCAAATCCCAGTTACCATGGCATAGTAACTGAGTGATTGCATCAACTACCAACTGCTGCTAGCACTTCAGCCCATAATTCTCTACATAAATAGCAGATGCACATCATGCTCAGTGACCAATCATGTCACCTCTCAAAGTCTGAGTGATTGGCCACCTGTTCCTGGTTTATGTATAGATAGCAAAGTGGGTGGTTTTGTCATTTCCTTGTCTCCCAGTCATAAACTCTGCCATTTTACCATAAAATGGATGATTGAAAGAGGGAATTGGCCAACAAAGATGAAAATGCAACAAATTAACAAAACGATGACCCTGGAAGTGAAATTTAAATAGAGTGTAAATGGAGTTAGACAAGAAGCTGATCGTGGGAAGGTTGGTTGTCTGTGTTCAAGAAATTCTAGATATGCAGCCAAATGAACCTGGTAAAATGAAACTTAACAATGCAAATGGAGAGATTGGTTGTGAAGAAAAGGATGATGATGTCCCAGAGGAAGCGACATTGGCAAAAAACTAATATTAAAGGAACTGTCAGAGACATTTCACAGCATTGAAAGCATAAATGATAAAATGCTGGAAGCCAAAACTTAGAACCGTGTGACAATTCCCTGAAGGCTTAGAAAAGATGCTCTCCCCGTGTCGTAAGTTGTACAAGAGGAAGGCCAGAACCGTTCAAATTATTCTTGATAAAGTTTTTACAAAGAAATAACTTTAATTCTCAATGTTTTAATGTTTTAAATTATATATTAGCTTTACTACTTTTAAAATTTTCCGTATACGTTTATAACCGACAATAAGAGATTTTAATGTTTTGACATGAATCTTTGAATGTCACAGAACAATCATTTTTTTCCCACTGATGATTAAGATCACTTTGCCCAGTTTCAGCTGGCAAGGTCATTTTGATAAGCCCATACTACCATGCAAGGTGTGAAATGTCATGATGTCTGTTTTTTTCAAATGGTTCAGAAAAAAGCAAAACAAATGAAATGTTAACTTTGTTATCAGGTGAAATATTGATTTTGGTATCTTCCAATTTTCATGTATATTTCAAATTTTTAATGAACTATCAGAAATAATTCAATGGATCATATATTCAAATGTAAAATGTAAAACTATAAAACTTTTAGAAGAAAACTCAGGGGAAAAATCCTTGTAACCTTAGGTTAGGCAAGGAGTTCTCAGATACATTACCAAAAGCACAATCCAGAAAAGAGAAAAAATGATAAATTAGACTTCTTCAAAATTGAACACTTTTGCTCTATGAAGGACAGCCTTAAGAGAATGAAGACAAGCCACATCCTGAGAAAAAGATATTTGCAGATGGTAAATCTGACAGAGGACTTCTATTCATTATGTATATAAAGAATACCCAAAATTCAATAGTAAGAAAAGAACCCAAGTTTTTATATGGGCAAAGGACATAAAGAGGTATGTCATCGAAGAGGATACACAGAGGGGAAATAAGCATGTGAAAAGATGCTTAACATCACACTCATTAGGGAAATGCAAAATAAAACCACAGTGAGATGCCACTGCACACCTACTAGAATGACCAAAATATTGATAATACCCAATGCCGGTGAGGATGCAGAGAAGCTGGGGATTCTCACACGTGGGTGGTAGAAATGTAAAAGTGGTGTAGCCACTTTGGGAAACAGTTTACCAGTTTCTTACACAGTTACAGAGTACTTTTACCATATAACTTAGTAACCCCACTCCCAGGTATCTACCCAAAAGAAATAAACACATGTTCACACAAAATTATGTGAATATTTCCATCAGCTTTATTCAGAATTGCCAAAGCTGGAAACAACCCAAATGCCAATCAACTAGTGAGTGGGTAAACCATGGTCCATCCATGCAGGAGAAGTCTACTCAGCAATAAAAAAGGAAAACTACTGGTATATGTAATGACATGGATGACTTTCACATGTATCATCGTAACTAAAGAAGCCAGTTCCAAAAGCATACTTTATGATTGCATTTATATGACTTTCTGGAAAAAGCAAAAACCATACGGCTGAAGTACACATCACTGGTTGCCAAAGACTCAGGTAGGAGAAAGGGTTGACTACAGAGGAGCAGCACGAGGAGGGTATTTTGACTGATGAAACTGTAAGGTATCTTGATTGTAGTGCTAGATACATAATTCTATGCATTTGTCAAAACTCATAGAATTACACCCCAAAAGAGTTTTTTTCTACTGTGTGTAAATATATTTTTAAAAGCCAAAAAAAAAAAAACAACTTTGTTATCACAGTGGCCAAAAAACTTGTAACAAGTTCCTGTAAACAATAAGATTCCATTTTGCTTTTAAAAATGGCAAAGAAAAAGGGTAATATGGCTGGTTGAGGAAAACCTGGCAGTATACAGTAAAAGCCTTCAAATTCTGCATCCCTTTGCTAAGTAAGTTTCCCTTCTAAGGATCTCTCCTGAGAAGACTCAGAGTGGTTTATAATAAAATACATTGGCAACAACTTAAATGTCCAAAAATAGGACGTTGCTTAATATATTACAACACAGCCATATCCATGTAATGGGATACCGAGAAGCCATTAAAAATGTTATAGAAAATGTAATGATGTGGAAAGCTGGTCCCGGTATATTAAGGCAAAAATGATCAAAGGATATATTCCAAATTTTAAAGCCTTCTTAAAATCCCTATTTTTTCCTTGTTTCCAAATTTTTATAATAAATGTATAGTCAGGGTTGTTTTTTATAAGTTGGGAAAAGTATTAAAAGAGGAACAGAAGAGACATAAACCAGTGTATTAGCTTAGTTACTGATATCCCTCCAGTGGAGAATTTGGTTGGGCCCGTGGCCAAGTATACTTCCTAGTACTTTCCCCCCGGGTCTAGTCCTTGGGACAGGCCACCAGAGGACGACTCCAGGTCTGCAGAGCAGACACGTTCATCTCAAAAAGGTTGTGTGGCACCAGGCTGGAAATATTACCCTTGTCCTTTGTTCTTGTGAGGACTGGAGGACCTTCCTCCCCTCCAAGGAAATTTAAGGACTGGGGGAAGACTTGTTTCCCTTAAGAGAAACTTACGGTTTTAACTCAATTCTAAGATTCTATGCCTTCAGCAAAAGTGAGATTAGTCTTTGGGACTTTCAAAAGTGTAGCTTCTGCAGTCTAGCTGTTCAGAGCTGTTGTAAAGACAGGTGTTATGGAACAACTTACACAAATCATTTAATAGTTTAAACTTCCCTAGCCAAGTAGATTAAGGACTCCAGTGTTTACAAAAAATATGAAGATTAACATATTAACCAGGTTCCCATGGTTATGCAAAAATAATTATGAAGTTAAGTAATTTCCCAGTTTTTCATAAAAACAAAGGGCCCAGTAATTGAAATGTGTTCATTATACATACCTGCACCTTTACCTAATGGATCCTGGAGTGTCTGCTCATTAGTGTCCCTGTGACGTTCCTGTCTAGGTGATCTTCCTCACGTTGTTTTTCTCACTGATGCTGAACAGGATGCCGTGGCTTCGCAAAGAGAAGGGACAACAAACCAAGAGGATCTTGGCACTCTTGGGTAATTCAAGTGGTTCTAACTAATATTGCATTTTGCAAAGAGCAAATTATATCAAAACAGTGGAATCCTAGCCACCTCACCAACTCAGATTTATCCATTCAAGGGTCTTGTCTCTAAGCAGTGGCTGTGCCTCCTCCTCTGCCCAGGACTAACCAGTAGGTCACCACAACTGTTCATGACCCATTCCTCTCTGGATCTCTCAGAGATTCTACTCTCCCCCGTGTTCTAGATTCCTTCTAGTGTTTCTAGCTCTGAGCCCCAGATGCTATTTCCAACTGCACCGTCTGTATCTGAATGCCTGCAGGTGTCTGAGGGTAAACATGCCTCAAGCCAAGTTATTTGCCACCCTAAAAATGCACTTCTTTACTATTTTCTTATTTAATTTAAGAGCATCACCATTCTCAGAGTGACCCTAAATCTTTCCTGCCCCCCATTCAGCCACCAAGCCTGAGGCAGTCTACCCTCTAAACTGCCTAGAGTAACTCACATCACATGGGTGAACCTCCCAAACAAAGGTGGCCAAGAAGCACACTGCAGAAAATTGCACAATATTTTAATCATGCAAAACAATACGTGTCTTGCTTAGAGACATATTTTTTTAAATGAAGAAATGCATGGGAATGATAATCCTCTGAAATTTTGGAGTTCAGCTCTCTGAAGGAAGGAAGGGATACGATCACAGAGGTACACAGCGGATTGTATCTCAGCAGTCACTTATTTCTTAAGCTGAGCAATGGACACGCTGCTAAGGGGTTGGCATCTTACTCCTCATGAAATTTAAAACATTAATAATGTGACCTCAGAATGCCTTCCTAGTCCTCATTTCATTTCTACATGCTTTTGAATTGCTGTTCCCTTTGCTAAAATGACTTTCTTCTTGTCCTCTCCCTTGCCCATTTAGAGAATTCTTTTTGACTCATCCTTCAAAACAAATGTCACATGTTACTTCCTCAGGGTCACCTTCTCTTAATTCCT
Organism: Vicugna pacos; assembly: GCF_048564905.1. NCBI lineage: Eukaryota > Metazoa > Chordata > Mammalia > Artiodactyla > Camelidae > Vicugna > Vicugna pacos. Next base: position 44,339,020 of record NC_132995.1, read on the forward strand.
CGGGGAGGTTCATTTTTTCTTCAGCAATCCCTCAGCACTTGGTTCATACAGGCTGGCAAGTTTTATGTCATATTCTACCTCCCCCTCTCTCTCCACCTTGATTTACATGTCTCTGGATTCTTGTCCTCACAGTGTGATCTGGAGACCAGCAGCACTGGTGTCTCCTGGAACTGTCAGAAATGCAGAATCTTAGGCCTCGCACCAGAAACTGCATTGTAACAAAATTCCGGGTGACTCCCCCGCATGTTAAAATTTGAGAAATAACACTCTGAAACAGTGTTCCCACCAATTAGTCCACTGACTAGAACTGTTTCTAGTCCAACGTAAGTACAGAAATTGAGAATAAGCATTTAGATACGTTTATAGCAATTGGACAGACTAATTTTACTCCTATTGAATCTAATTTTTTAAATGGGGCTTGTATTTTATAGGCCTCTGTTCTATTTCATTTTTCTAGTAATTCGTTTTTATTGTATTTTACAAAAGTATCAGTCCCTGATGGATTGGATTTTTTTTTTAAAGTCCTTCGTGATAGTTTGAGAAGCACTGCTTAGATAGCTTTATTTTCTATTTCAGTGTTTAACAGGAGAAACTCATAGTGGGTGTTCAGCAAATGTTGATGAATAACTACTTAATGAAATGTAACCTTTTTTGGCCTATATTTGAATTTTTGACAGCAAAATGTCCTTCATCATTACCTGGCTCAAGAGATAAGAACAACCCCATCTATGTAGCCCCAGCTATGAACAGGCCAGTTAAGTGCCCGGAGAGAGCCTTGAAAGAGAAGAAACTCTTGAAGTTGACAGGAGATATTTTGGGTATGGAGAGGAAATGGTAACATGTTGATATGGCAGCACATTTCCCAGCCAGGAAAGGGGGAGAGAGAATAAAATGGAAAATACAGAAGGGTGAAAATATTTTAAATCTTAAAATATTTGCCTTGAAAATTTCTGGATTCCATTAAGCAAGATTGTAAGGTGAAAGGTAAAACGGAAAGGCTCCTGAACTAGGAGTCTTGAGATCTCATTGTGTGCTTGAATAAGTCACTTTCTCTACCTGCACAGTGTAATAATGAAACTTGATCTACATCACAGGGTGGAGGAATGAATATAATTTGGAAAATGGTTGTCCTAAAAATGCAAGGGGACTGGTTCAGCACATCTAGTGTCTGGGTTATTGGAGTCCCTGGACCAAGGAAGACAGATGCTGTTTTTATCATGCGTTCCCTTCTTGTGAGCATAGACAACCTATAGACAGCTGGGGAGGGGCGGGGGAGGGCGCGGTGGGAGCGGCTTGGTGCAACATTTAGATCTAAGAACTAAAACACAACATTTTTTGTGTGGGATTTTATGTCTCTTATTTTAGTAAAATTTCTGATTAGCGGCAGAATAATTCTGGGAAGGAATACATAGATATCTATGGATATTTATCACTAACAGCCAAATGCCTTGGCTTATCTATTCACAATTATTAAGCTGAACCATATGAAATTGCCAATTGTTTACTGTTCTTGCCCTGTTTTAAAAAAGTAAGTCTATAAGCTTAGAAAAAAATGAAGAAAATTGTACAGAGGCTTTCTAAGCTAACCGTTCCACTGTGGTTTTCTCTCTTCTGTGCCAGTACAAATCCTTTTCCTTATCCTGTTGATGACTACAGTCTACTCTACCCAAAGCTCCAACAGGTTTTACCTCCATCAGGCTATCCAGAAGAGCTTTTCTCACGGTTTCTCAGAGATCAAACTGCTTAAGCATTTCTATACCTGGGCCAATCGCATTCTCCTTCCTAACCTGTATGGGGATTACAGAGGTAAGAACACAGTCCTGGGGTCCAGCCCTGCAAATGTGGGGTGCAGTTGGTTTTCCAGACACCCCTACAGGGACCCACTAGCACCCTGGAGGAAGGTCCACTGGCTTTTTCACTGTGGCTGCACCTCTGTGGGCACCCAAGGGTCCACTCCCAGGGCCCCGTCTAAGCAAATCCAGCTTTATGTCTGACCCCCCAAGGGCGATCAGGGTCATGAGGGCTGATTCCCACTGATGAGCCTCACAAGAGGCTGATAAACAAAACTGAGAATTTATTCACTTACAGCATGGAAAGTAACTGGAGTGATCCCTGGGGCCAGTTGCCTCCTGGTGAAGGAGGGAACCACATGTAGCTGAGAAGGTTGTTACATAAGCTCAGAACCACAAAAACAGTGGAACCAGGAAGATGTCTGCACCAGGTGATATGATATATTGTCTGATGTGCAGTCTTTCCCGAATCTGTATCACTTTCCTTCTGTGGTTACCCAGTTCAGTTCCACAGATATGTAGTGAACATCTAGCAGGCTGGGAAGTGTTCTGGAAGCTAACGATAAAAAGATGGTATAATATGGTTTGTAGCCTCAAAGAACCTCACCGTCAAGAAGAGTTAGTATGAATGCTTCTTGTTCAGTATTTTTGACCCATTTCCAACACTTCATCATATTATAACTCCTGAGAAAACAGAAATTAAAACTAAACTCAGGAACCACTTTCCACCTCTCCTATGGTGGAACACACTTGCTTCTGTTCTTGCTCTTCTTCATTCCGTCTTCCCCGTATTACTTTTTACAACAGAAATATTTTACTTCCCTGTTTGAAACCTCCCAATGGATTCCATCACACTTAAAAGTCCAAACCCTTTCTAAAGCTTACTAAGGTCCTCCCTGCACGGCCCGTGGCTACGTCTGTTACTTCAGTTCCTGCCCTCATCCTGACCCTCATTCACTCCGCTTCAGCCACACAAGCCTCTGCGCTCTCCCACAGCACGCCGAGCGTGCATTCCCCCCACCCCCGGGCCTTGGAACTTGCTGTGGCCCTGACTGCTGTCTGCATTGGGTGCTCCAGACTTTATCAGGTCTCTTTCATGAGCCACCTCCTCAGAGAAATTGATCATCCTGGTAAACAAACAGCACTGCTCCCTCCCTACAGAACACTGCCTTTCTCCTCATCCTACTTCATTTTTCTTTGTAGCACTATTATTACTGTTATTACCCGAATATGTTGTTTGGTTATTGTCCATCTCTCCCCCTCCTCAAGTGAGAGTGCTCTGACGACAGGGCTCTTTCATCCACTGCTGTGTTCCCAGCACCTGAACAGGACCTGATGTTGCTGAGCACTGAACGCATAGTGACTGAGGGAAAGAATGACTGTCACTCTATCATTGCCCATTTTTCATTGGACAGCTTGGTCTTGTGTGCTTGTTTTGAAAAATGGGAGCTTTTTATACATTAAGAGCTTTAGATATCTATACAGAGACAAACTAAGAATTTATAAAAATAAATTTAGGGAATTGATGGCTTATGATGTTCTTGTCCTATCTGGGAGTGTGGTATGCTTTTCTCAACTTCAAACGTATCCCTCGATAATATTAAATTGCTCTTCATATAATTCTTGTGCATCTCTTGTTGGGTTTATTTTACCTTTGTGTTCTATTGTAAATGAGATTTTATTTTACTGTACTTTAAAGTAAATATTGTTTGGCTACATGAAGGTTATTGATTTTATTATTTTCAGTACGCAGCTACCTTGCTAAATTTTTTGGTAAGTAATAGCTTTTAGGCTGAGTCTCCTTTTTTCCCAGCTTTATTGAGATACAGTGGACAAATAAAAATTATACATATTTAAGGTACAATGTGATGTTTTGACACACGGATACACTGTGAGATGATTACCACAGTCAAACTAATTAACTTATCTATCACCTCACAGGGTTACGTGTTTTATTTTTGGTGTGGGAAGAACTCTCTTATTCTCTTAGCAAATTTCAAGTATACGGTATATTACTATTAACTATCATAATCATGCTGTACAGTAGCTCTCCAGGACTTAACTCATTTTAAAACTGAAAGTTTGTATGCTTTGACTAATATCTCCCCACTCCCCTCCCCACCCCAACCCCTAATAACCACTGTTCTACTCTCCGGTTCTGAGTTTGACTTTTTTTGGTTTCACTTATAAGAGATCATACAGTATTTGTGTTTCATTGTTTGGCATATTCCAAATCTTCACTATTGTGTATAATCGTGCTATGAACAAGGGAGTGCATATATCTCTTCAAGATACTAACTTTATTTTCTTTCATATGTACCTGGTAGTAGGATTGCTGGATCATACAGTAACTATTTCTAATTTCTGAGGAACCTCCATGCTATATTCCGTAGTGGCTGTACCAGTTTGCATTCCTACCAACAAGGTTCCCCTCTTGAAACCCTCACCAACACTTGTTATTTCTTGCCTTCTTGGTAATAGCCATCCTAACAGGTGTGAAATGATATCACATTGCAGTTTTGATTTGTATTTCCCTGATGATTAGTGATTTTTACATATACCTGTTGGCCATTTATATGTCTTCTTTAGAAAAATGTGTATTCAAGTCCTTTGCCCATTTTTCAGTCGAGTTGTTTTTTGTTTTTTGTGGGTTTGTTTTTTTTTTGTATTCAGTTGTATGGTTTCCTTATGGGATTTTGGATTTTAACTCCTTATCAGATGCAGAGTTTGCAAATGTTTTCTCCCATTTCGTAGGTTGTCTTTTGATTTTGTTGATTGTTTCTTTGCTGGGCAGAAACGTTTTAGTTTAATGTAATCCCACTTGTTTTTTTAGCTTTTGTTGCCTGTGTGTTTAGTGTCATATACAAAAAATTGCCAAGACTAGTATCAAGGAGAGTTGTCTGTTTTCCTTGTAGGAGTTTTATAGTTTAAAGTCTAAGATACAAGTTACTTACTCATTTGAAGTTGACTTTTCATACATGGCATAAGAAAAGGGTCCAGTTTCATTTGTTTGCATGTGGAAAATATAGTTTTCCCAGCATTATTTGTTGAAGAGACTATCCTTTACTATTGTGTATTCTTGGCACCCTTGCCATAGATGAGTTGACTGAATATGCGTGGGTTTAATTTTATATTCTCTATTCACCTCTATTGTTCTATATATCTGTTTGTATCTCACTGCCATACTATTTTAATTACTATAGCTTTGTAATATCATTTGAAATCAAGAAGTGTGATGCTTCCAGGTTTGTTCTTTCTCAAGATTACTTTGGCTATTCAGGGTATTTTGTGGTTCCAGACAAATTTTAGGATTGTTTTTTCTATTTCTGTGAAAAATGCCATTGGAATTTTGATAGGAATTGCATTGAATCTGTAGATCACTTTGGGTCATATGGACATTTTAACAATATTAATTCTTATAATCCATGAATGTGCGCTATCTTCCCATTTATTTGTGTTGTCTTCATGTCTTTCATCAATACCTTACAGTTTTCATTGGACAGCTTTTTAACCTCCATTTTTTTTAACCTCCTTGGTTAAATTTATTCCTAAATGTATTGTTCTTTATGATGCTACTGTAAATGAGATTATTTTCTTAATTTCTTTTTCAGATAGTTCATCGCTAGTGTAACAAAATGTAACTGATTTTTGTATATTGGTTTTGTTATAACAAAATTACTGAATTCATTTGTTATAACAGTTTTTTGGTGGAGTCTTAAAGGTTTCTCTATATAAGCTCATGTTATCTGCAGAGATAGTTTTACTTCTTCCTTTCCTATCTGGTTGCCTTTTATTTCTTTTTCTTGCCTAATTTCTCTGGCCAGGACTTCCAGTAATGTGTTTAATAGTTGTGGCATTCTTGTCTTGTTCCTGATCTTGGAGCAAGGGTTTTAGCTGCTCACAACTGAGTATGATGTTACCTGTGGGCTTGACATACATGGCCTTTATTATGTTGAGGTGAATTCCTTCTTGCCTAACTTGTTGAGAATTTTTATCATGAAAGGATGTTAACTTCTGTTGAATACTCTTTCTCCATCTGTTGAGATCATCGTAAGATTTTAATCCTCCCTTCTGTTAATATGATATATCATGTTTATTGGCTTGTGTATTTTGAATCATCCTTGCATCCCAGGGATAAATCCTCCTTGGTTGTACTGTATGACCCTTTTAATGTGCTGTTGAATTTTCTGTTTGCTGGTATTTTGTTAAGGATTTTTGTATCTCTGTTAATCAAGGATATTGGCCTATAATTTTCTTGTAGTGTCCTTATCTGGCTTTGGTATGAGAATAATACTGCTTCATAAAATGAGTTTTGAAGTATTCCCTCCTCTTTAAATTTTTGGGAAGAGTTTAAGAAAGATTTAGATGTTTGATCGAATTCACCCATGAAGCTATCTGGTGAATAGCTTTATTGGGAGGTTTCTGATTACTGCTTCAATTTCCTTACTTAGTTTTTTTAGATTTTCTGTTTATTCATTATTCTTGGTAGGTTGCATGTTTCTAGGAATCTATCCATTTCTTTACAGTAACCAGTTTATTGGCATATAATTGTTCATAGAAATCTCTTATGAGCCTTTGTATTTCTGTGATACCAGTTGTAATGTCTCCTTTTTGATTTATAATGTTGTTTTTTTTAAATAGACTTTATTCTTTTAGAGCAGTTTTAGGTTGACAGCAGAACTGAGCAGAAAATACAGCGTTCCCACATAGCCCTCCCCACCCACACATATATACTCCCCTACCCTCAACATTCCTCATCAGTGTGGCATATTTGGTACAATCAATGAACCACATGGGCACATTATCATCAACCAAAGTCCATAGTTTACATTAGGCTTCACTCTTGATATTGTACATTCTATGGGTTTTGACAAATGCATAATGACATGTAGCCACCACTATAGTATCATACAGAATAATTTCATTGCCCTAAAAATCCCTTGCGTTCCATCTATTCGTTCTTCCCTCCCTCCCCCTCCCCAAACCCCTCATGATCTTTTTATTGTTTCTGTAGCTGTGCCTTTTCCAGAATGTCATTTGTTTGGAATTGTACAGTTTGTAGCCTTTTCAGACTGGCTGCTTTCATTTAGTAATATGTCTTTTAAGTTTTTTTCATGTCTTTCGTGGCTTGATAGATCTTTTTTTATCTTTTTTAACTGCACGTATATTTTTAAATTTACATATATGTACTGTTCATTGTTTCTAAGAACATTTAGAGCTTTAGCTTTTTAAACTTACATAGTTATCAAAGGAATAAAGCCAAGCACAAAATAAGAATTAACTCAAAAAGATACATACACCCTGCTATTAACAGCAACATTATTTATAATTGCCAAGATATGGAAGCATCCTAAGTACATATCAATAGTTGAATAGAAAATGGAGATGCAGCATATATATATATATGTGTGTGTGTGTGTGTGTGTAATGGAATACAACTCACCCATAAAAAAGAAGTATATTTTGCTATTTGCAGCCCTTCATTCACTTTTTTTTTCCACCTCAAGAACCAGAATTTTATAACTGGCAGAGACATTTCCATTACATCAAAAATAACAAAATACCTAGAAACAAACCCAACCAAGGAGGTTACCTATACTCTGAAAACCAAAATGACACAAAGAAATGGAAAGATTTCTTATGCTCTTGGACTGGAAGAATCAACACTATCAAAATGGCCACACTACTGAAAGCAATCCACAGATCCAACACAGCCCCCATCAAAATATTCATGACGTTCCTCACAGAACCAGAACAATTCCAAAATTTATAAGAAACCACAAAAGACCCCAAATAGCCAAAGCCATCTTTTATAGGCCTCTCTTTTTTCTCTTCTTTTTGTTCTCTTTTCTTATGGTTTGATGACTAGAGAAGGTCCTTTAACATTTGTTATAAAGCTGGTTTTGTGGTGCTGAAATCTTTTTGCTTTTGTTTATCTGTGAAGCTTTTGATTTCTCCATCAGTTCTGAACAAGAGCCTTGCTGGAAAGGGTGTTCTTGGTTGTAAGTTTCCCCCTTGCATCACTTTAAATATATCATGCCGCTCCCTTATGGCCTGTAGAGTTTCTGCTGAAAAATCAGCTGATAGCATAGAAGGGTTAACCATAAGGTTATTTATTGCTTTTCTCTTGCTAATTTTAATATTTTCTCCTTATCCTTAATTGTCATCAGTTTGATGACTATGTGCCTTGGTGCGTTCCTCTTTGGGTTGATTCTGTGTGGTACTCTTTGTGCTTCCAGGACTTGGGTGACTGTTTCCTTTCCCAAGTTGGGAAAGTTTCCCATTATTATCTCTCCAAAAATTTTCTCAGGTCCTTTCTCTCTCTTTGCTTTCTGGGACCACTGTAATGCAAATATTAGCGTGCTTGATGTTGTCCCAGGGTTCTCTTAAACTATTCTCATTTCTTTTCATTCTTTTTTCTTTTTTTCTGTTCTGCAGTAGTGATTTCCACTAATCTGTCTTCTAGCTCCCTTATCCGTTCTTCTGCCTCATTTAGTCTATTTCCAGTTCCTTCTAGTGTATTGTTCATTTCAGTGATTTTATTCTTCAACTCTGTTTGGGTATTCTTTATATTTTCCAACTCTTTGCTAAAAACTTCACTCTGTGCATCTATACTCCTCTTGAGTTCTCTGAACATCTTGGCCATCATTACTTTAAACTCTTTCTCAGATAAATTACCTATCTCCTGATCACTTATTTCTTCTGGGATTTTATCTTGTGCCTTGTCCTGGGAGATATTCCTCTGCCGCCTCATACCGTCTATCTTTCTGTGTGTTTGTGGGTTTCTTCCACAGGCTTTAGGATTATTGTGTTCTTATTTCTAGTATCTGCCCCTGTGGATGAGGCTGGACTAGAGGCTTATGCAGGTTTCCTGGCAGGAGGAGCCAGTGCCTGCCCACCTCTGGGTGAAGCTTGGTCCTGGACCTCTGGTGGGTAGGGCTGTGTCTAGAGGCCTTTGTGGCTTAGGAAGTCTGCTGATGGGTGTGGCTGTGTTCCCACCCTGTATGTTGTTTGGCCTGAGGCTTCCCTACAGGCTGTGGGGCTGGGTCTTAGTGCTAATGATCCAATTAAGATGTCAGCCTCCAGGAAAGCTCGTGTAGGTTAATACTTCGAAATGTCCACCACCAGCTTTTATGTTCCCTGAGTGAGTTCCAGCCGTCCCCCACGTCCCCAGGAGACTCTCCAAGTCCAGCAGGCAGGTCTGGCCCAGGTTCCTATGAAATCGCTGCCTCTGCCCTTGGTCCTGGTGCACATGAGTTTCTGTGTACACTTCTCAAGCAAATGGAGTCTCTGTTTCCCCCAGTCCCATGGGGCTCCTGGAGTTTAGCCCCACTGGCCTTCAAAACCAGATGTCCTAGGGTCTCCTTCTCTTCCCAATGCCAGGACCTGACATGAGGAGCCTGATGTGGGGCTTAGAGCGCTCACTCCTTTGGGGGGGGGGCTCTACAACTTAAGAAATCTTCAGCTTGTGGGTCGCCCACCCAGGGGGTATGGGGCCCAATTATATGGCGAGCACGCCCCTCTTACCATCCTGCTTTCTTTCCCTCTTTTAAGTTTCCAGTTGCAGATCTTTTTCACTAGGTTCCAGTCTTTCTTCAATGGTTGTTTAGCATTCAGTTGTGGTTTCATTGTAGTCATGAGGAGAGGTGAGCTCATGGTCCTACCATCTTGACCCGATATCTTTTTCATTATAATTTTATTTATTTAGGTCCTCTCCTGGTTTGCCTAGCTAAAGGCTTGTCAGTTTTATTTTTCAAGAAAACCAACTCTTTTCTTTTTTTTAAAACATTTTCCCATTGTCTTTCTGGTCTCTTTTTAATTTATTTCTGCTCTAATCATTATTATTTCATTTCTTCTGACTTTGGGCTCAATTCTTTTTTTTTTTTTTTTTTTGCTAGTTCCTTAAAAAGTAAATTCAGGTTGTTCATATGAGATCTTACTTTTTTCTTAATGTAGGCATTTACTGCTATAAACTTCCCTCTAAGAACTGCTTCTGCTGCATCTCATAAGATTTGGTATGACTTTTGTGCTTCCATTTGCATTAGTCTCAAGATACTTTTTGATTTCTTCTTTGACCCATTGGTTGTTCAGGAGCATGTTGTTTAATTTCTAAGTACTTGTTAATTTTTTGGTTTTCCTCCTTTTTTAACATTTTTTATTGATTTATAATCATTTTACAATGTTGTGTCAAATTCCAGTGTTCAGCACAATTTTTCAGTCATACATGGACATATACACACTCATTGTCACATTTTTTTTTTCTCTGTGAGCTCCTGTTGTTGATTTCTTGTTTCAGACCATTGAGGTCAGGGGCTTCTGGACCATGGCTGAGAGGGACTGGAGCTGGGTCGTGGGCCACTTAATGGTCCACATTTGGGACTGAGGTCTGCAGGTCTATTAACTGGGGCATGGGTGGGAGTGGCTGTATGGGTCTGTGGTGCTGGGAGCAGCACCAAGGCCAACTGGGGCTGCAGCCATGTCCACAGGGGCACAGAGCTGTTTCTGCATCCGTAGCCGGGACTACAACTGGTAAGTCAGACACCTGGGCACTGTGAGGAGATAGGGAGCTCTCTACCTCCCTTGGGGGAGAACTAGGGTTCTCAAAATAGCTCTTGTTAGTCTTGAAGTCCACTGGGGTTTCACAATCCCCTACCTGGATCCCAAAGTTCCCACAGAGGCACTTTTGTCTATAGATTGCTGACAAAATACTATTGCTGAGGGGAGATACAAGCAGGGGATCGCCTGTTCCACTGTCTTGCTGATATTTTTCAGTTGATTCTCAGATTTATTTAGATCATCATCTATGTTATTTACAAATTGTGATAACTTCATATCCTTTTAGAAATATCTATTTTCTTTTGTTGATCTGATTGTATTTACTAGCAACTCTCCCAAAAAAGTTTTGAAAATATGCCTTTCTTTGTTACTAACTTAATGAGTCAGTTTTTTAAACAGTTTTCCGTACTCTCTCATTAGGATTTATTACTGATGGGAACTCGTTTCTTTTGGGCAATGTTCTGCTTCGTCAGATTCGCATTCCTGGTGCCATATTCTTTCCAACTCGAGTGCCTCCCCAAGAAAAAGTGAAGTCATTTCACCAAGATCAGGAGGATACAGAGAACTATGGGGTTAACTGGGGACCCCCTGATACAAACAACACAAAATCAGACAGCATTTGGCATTATCAGAATCAAGAGACACTGGGTGGCTATCCCATCCGAGGGGAATTTGCCACTTACTCAGGAGGAGGATACATTGTGAGACTTGGAAGAAATTCCACTACTGCAATGAGGTGAGTGAACCTGAACCCTGAACAAGAGGACCAAGATATTTGTTTCTGTCCATTCTTAGGACAAATAGGAGTTAAGGACCCATTTGAGTAGTTTCAGCAGCTACTATAATGCTACTATACTGTCTGTGACACTTGTAGACATTTTTATTTTAGATTCTTAAGGAAATGTATCTTTAAATATTCCAGGCTCAGTCTCAAACTACAGGTATGTTTTGTTTTGCCAATTTGCCAAATTTCCTTCCTTCTCCCATCTGGAAAAACACATCAGCTTCAATTCAAGCTGCAGTTGAACTCAAATAACTCTACCTTGGTCAAACTGTACTCTTCAAATGTGAGAGGAAATGTTGCCCTTCATGAGCCATGATCAAATCAAAATTCAAATGCCAAACAAATTATCAGAAGAGGCTTAGACTGTATTGTATATGAATTCTGAGGGTCTCTGTCACTGTGTATGAAAAAGCCCAAATTAAAATGATTATCTCTTCATTTAAGTTTACAGCAAGAAATTAACTGCTCAAAAAATGTAACGCCAGCCAAACGTCATTTCCACTCCTTACACTTGAATAGCTGTTAGTTAAGAGTAGCATTTAACATTTCAAATAGAGGTAGTTTACAATGCATATAATATTAATTCTACCTCACATGTTTAATGCCAAGTATATTCTCTTGAACTTTTAACTTTGGTGTTAATACCATCGTGAAAACTCATTTTTTATCGTCTTCTAAATTTATATTCACGTTAACATTAGTGAAAGTTTGGGCATTTGGAATCATAAATATTTTACAGGTAAACCAGTTTGGGAAATGCAGCTTCTCACCTGTTACATAGTGATACTAGAAATGCCAGGGCACTTTCCTCGTCTGCAGGGTTAAATGGAGAAAGTAGCTGGCCTTTCCTTGTCTTCCCAGAGTTCTGCAGCAGCTTGAACAGAGCCACTGGCTAGACCGTTACACCAAAGGCCTCTTTGTGGAATTTGTGGTCTTCAATGCTAATGTGAACCTGTTCTGTGTAGTGACCCTGATTTTGGAGTCCAGCAATATAGGTATGAAGGCCTGTTCTCTTTCCTCTGTGACCTGGGTATCTCAGGAGAAGACCTAATTTCTTTCTCTATCTTCTGCCATTACAAGACATTATTTAAAGTTACTGCATATAAATGTAATTTTAAAAGTCAAATAGTTCAAGACAAAAACTAGCAATTCTCTTCATCCCTGCTTGATTCCTACTCTCCAGATGCAGCCACTTTCTGCTTTTTAACTGGTTCTTTGGACTTTAAAAATTATTAACATGCTTAGTAGCTATTTCATGAATTTTTGTTTTAGACAGTATCCCTTTCTTTTTATGATAATTCGACTTTCTTATACCCACACATATCCTAACATACACACATAAAAACATTCTCCGGATATAGTAATTCTCATTCTTCCAATATAGTGATATAATTTATGCTTAATTTAATATTGAATATTTCTGTTATTGTGATTATATAATTATTTTTCAAAGATGAACCTTGTTTGACAATTAAATTTCCTTTCTTTCACAACTTTTTCTTTTCCCTCTTATCTCTTTTTTTTTTTGTGCTTGGCTTTACATGTATCTGTCATTAATTCACCTCCAGACTCTTCTAAGTAAAAATCTCATTCTGTTCAAAGTATCAAGTAACCTATCATTTTACCTTTTTCTTGGAGACACTCTCTTAGGGCCCTCCATTCTTTTGGTACAGTCCAAACTGGTTATTCTCTAGGCCTGCTCTAGAGCTCTTATCCTGAACTTTTCCTTCACTGTCTCATCTCTCTGTTACATGATCACCTTTCTCCTAAATCCCATGTCTTCCATTCTTGGCTTCTCATTTTGTTGGAGCCCAACTTCTGGTAACTTCCTGGAAATGTGCAAGGGAAGTAAGTTTTTTGAAGCCTTACATGTCCGAATTTTTTTCCTTTCATCACGTTTGATTCCTAATTTGTCTGCATAGAGTTGTTTTTCAGAGTTTTAAAAAGTAAAACTCCATTTTCTTCTAGCTTCTCGTATTGCTATTAAGAAGTATGATGCTCCTACTCTCAGGGGTTTTTAGAATTTTATGAAAGGAGTTCATGGTGAGCCCTTTGATTGGGAAATGTGTCCTTAAGTTCTGAGAGATATTCTTGCATTTTCTTTTTAATTTCTCTTCTATTTTTTTCTGTTTTCTTTTTCTGATATTCCTAGCATTTTGATGTTGGAAATCCTACACTGACCCTCTGATTTTCTTGTTGTTGCTTTAATTTTCCACCTTTTCCTTCTAATTTCTCAGAGATTACTTCAATTTACAAACCACTTGTTGAATTTTTTATAATATTTTAATTTCTAAAAATTGTCTGTTCTTATAATGTTTCTTAGTTTCTTGTTCTTTTATGGATGCAATATCCTCTCAACACTCTAAGGATATTTTAGGTTTGGTTTTTTCCTGCTCCTTCACTTTTTGTAATTTTCTGAGCTTGTTAATTTTTCCATTATAGATGATTACAAGATACTGAATATAGTTCCCTGTGCTATACAGTAGGTCCTTGTTGTTTATCTATTTTATATATAGTAGTGTGTGTATGTTAATTGCAAAATCCTAATTTGTCCCTCCCCCAACCCCTTTCCCCTTTGATAACCATAGTTTGTTTTCTATGTTTGTGAGTCTATTTATGGTTTGTAAATAGGTTCATTAATATCATTTTTTAGATTTCACATATAAGTGATATCATATGATGTTTGTCCTCTGACTGACTTAATATCATATTCTCTAGGTCCACCCCTGTTGCTGCAAATGACAGTATTGCTTTTTATGGCTGAGTAATATTTTATATGTACATATGTGTATGTGTGTATTTATATATGTATGTATGTGTATACATGTGTATATGTATATACACACGCACACATACATACACCACATCTTTATCCATTCAGCTGTTGATGGGCATTTAGGTTGCTTCCATGTCTTGGCTGTTGTAAATCATGCTGCTATGAACATTGGTGTGCATGTATCTTTTCAAATTAAAGTTGTTTATCTTTTCAAAGAACCAGCTTTTAGTTTAATTGATCTTTTCTGGGGGTTTTTTTTTTCAGTCTCCGTTTAATTCTGTGCTGATCTTTGTGATTTCTTTCCTTCTACTAACTTTGGGTTTTGTTAGTTCTTTTTTCCCTAGTTTCTTTAGTTGTAAGGTTAGGTTGTTTTTGAGATTTTTCTTGTTTCCCGAGGAAAGCTTGTATCACTATAAACTTCCCTCTTAGAACTGCTTTTGCTCTATCCCACAAGTTTTGGATTGTCATGTTTTCGTTTCTAGGTATTTTTAAATTTTTCTTCTTTAATTTCTTCAGTGATCCATTGGTTCTTAAGTGGCATATTGTTTAACCTCCACATGTTTGTGTTTTGTGCAGTTTTTTTTCTTCTAGTTGCTTTTTCTTTTCTTTGGAAGTATAGCCAGTTACAATGTGTCAGTTTTGGGTGTACAGCACAATGTTTCAGTCATTCTTGTAGTTGATTTCTAATCTCAGCGTTGTGGTCAGAAAAGATGCTTGATGTGTGTTCAGTTTTCTTAAATTTACCACAGCTTGCTTTGTAGCTCAGTATGTGATCGATTATGGAGAATGTTCTATGTGCATTTGAAAAGAATATGTATTTCCTGGTTTTGGATGGTATGCTCTGTAAATATCAGTTAAGTCCATCTGGTCTGTTGTGTCATTTAAGGCCTGTGTTCCTTACTGATTTTCTGTCTGGATGATCAGTCCATTGATGTAAGTGGGATGTTAAGGTCCCCCACTATTTAGTAACTCTCAATTTCTCCCTTTATGTCTGTTAACATTTGCCTTATATATTGAGGTGCTCCTGTGTTGGGTGCATACATATTTACAATTGTTATATCTTCTTGGATTGATCATTATGTAGTGTCCTTTATCTCGTAACAGTCTTTGTTTTAAAATATATTTTGTCTGATATAAGTATTGCTACTCCAGTTTTCTTTTGATTTCCATTTGCATGGAATACTTTTTTCCATCATCTCACATTTTTTATAATTGAAGTACAGTCAATTACAATGTGTCAGTTTCTGGTGTACAGCACAATGTCCCAGTCATGCATATACATACATATATTCATTTTCATATTTTTTTCCATTAAAGGTTATTACAAGATATTGAACATAGTTCCCTGTGCTATAAAAAAGAAACTTTTAAAATATCTATTTTTATATATAGTGGCTAACATTTGTAAATCTCAAACTCCCAAATTTATCCCTTCCCACCTCCTTTCCCTGGTAACCATAAGATTGTTTACTAAGTCTGTGAGTCTGTTTCTGTTTTGTAGATGAGTTCATAGTGTCCCTTTTTTTTTTTTTTAAGATTCCACATATGAGTGATACCATATGGTGTTTTTATTTCTCTTTCTGGCTTACTTCACTTAGAATGATGGTGGTCTCTAGGTCCATCCATGTTGTTGCAAATGGCATTATTTTATTCTTTTTTATGGCTGAGTTGTATTCCATTGTATAAATATATCACAACTTCCTTATCCAGTTATCTGTCAATGGACACTTAGGTTGCTTCCTTGTCTTGGCTATTGTATATAGTGCTGCTATGAACATTGGGTTGCATGTATCTTTTTGCATTAAGAGTTCCCTCTGGATAGATACCCAGAAGTGGGGTTGCTGGATCACATGGTAAGTCTATTTTTAGTTTTTTGAGAAATCTCCATACTGTTTTCCATAATGGCTTCACCAAACTACATTCCCACCGACAGTGTAGAAGGGTCCCTTTTCTCCACACCCTCTCTAGCATTTATCGTTTGTGGACTTTTGAATGATGGCTATTCTGACTGGTATGGTGATACCTCATTGTAGTTTTGATTTGCATTTCTCTGATAATTAGTGATATTGAGCATTTTTTCATGTGCCTATTGGCCATTTATATGTCTTCACTGGAGCATCACCTCACTTTCAGTCTGTATGTGTCACTAGAGCTGAAGTGAGTCTCTTCTAGGCAGCAAATACATGGGTCTTCTTGTATCCATTCAGCTGGTCTGTGTCTTTTGGTTGAAGCATTCAGTCCATTTACATTTCAGGTAATTATCAATATATATGTTCTTACTGCCATTTTGTTAATTGTTTTTGATTTGTTTTTGTAGATCTTTTTTCCCCCCTTTTCCTCTTTTGTTCTCGTATCTTGTGATTTGGTGACTACCTTTAGCATTATGTTTGGATCCCTTTTTTTATGTGTATAACTATTGTAGTTTTTGGTTTTTAGTTACCATGAGGTTTTGGTATAGCAGTCTACATAAAAGCAGTCATGTATATAAATTGCTGATCTCAATTTCAAATACATTTTAACTACCCTGAATTTGTATTCTCCTCTCCTCATCGTTACTGTTTTGATACCATATTTTACATCTAATTGTTTTGTATTTTCCTTAACTGCTTCCTGTCTATACAGATGATTTTACTACATTTGTCTTTTAACCTTCCTACTAGTTTGTGGGTGGATGATTTCCTACCTTTACCATATGTTTGTCTTTACTGGTGAGCTTTTCCACTTCATAATTTTCTCATTTCTGGTTGTGGCCTCTTCCTTTCTGCCTAGAGTTCCTTTAGCATTTGCTGTAAAACTGGTTTGGTGTTGCTGAATTGTTTTAGCTTTTGCTTGTCTGTAAATCTTCTGCTCCATCAAATTTGAACAAGAGCCTTGCTGGGTAGAGTATTCTTGGTTGTAGTTTTTTTCCCTTTCATCAGTTTAAATATATTGTGCCACTCTCCTCTGGCCTGCAGTTTCTGCTGAAAAGTCAGCTGATGGTCTTATGGGAGTTCCTTTGTATGTTACTTCTTGTTTTCCCTTGTTGTTTTTAATATTCTTTTTAATTTTTGTCACTGTAATTACATTATGTCTATGTGTATTGCTTTTAGGGTTAATCCTATATGGGACTCTGCACTTCCTGGACTTGGGTGACTGTTTCTTTTCCCAGGTTAGGGAAATTTTCAGCTATTCTCTCTTCCAGTATTTTCTCAGACCCTTTCTCTTTTCTCCTTCTGGGACCCCTGTAATGTGAATATTAATGCACCTGATGATGTCCCAGAGGTCTCTTAAACTGTTCTCATTTCTTTTCATTATTTTTCCTGTTTTCTGTTCTGCAGTAGTGATTTCCATTCTGTCTTCCATCTCTCACTGATCCATTCTTCTGCCTCATTAGTCAACTGTTGATTCCTTCTAGTGTATTTTTCATTTTAGCTATTGTATTCTTCAGCTCTGGTGCTCCTTTATGTTTTCTGTTAAAAACTTCTACCTTCTCACTCTGTGCATCCATTCTCCTCCTAAGTTTTCTCATCACCTTTATGATCATTACTCTGAGCTCTTAGATAGGTTGCCTATATCCACATAACTTAGTTCTTCTGAAATTTTATCTTGTTCACTTGTCTGGAACATCTTCCTTTGCCACCTCATTTGTCTAAATTTCTATTTTTATGTATGTGGTAGGTTAGTTATGTTTCTTGATCTTGGAAAAGTGGCTCTCTGTATACGTCCTATGCATCCTAGCAGTGCACTCCCTTCTCATAACCCAAAGGCCAGAGGCCAGCTGGTCCTAGAGTAGAGTATGGCCTGCATTTGCAGACTCATTCTGCAGGCTGTGGGATGATAGTTTTCTTGCTTCTAGTGTCTATCCCCTGGTGGATGAGGCTGGTCTAAAGGCTTGTGCAAGCTTCCAGCAGGGAGGGGCCACTGCCTGCCCACTGGTGGGTAGAGCTGGGTCTTGGCCCTCTGGTGGGCAGGTCCATGTCTAGGGGTGTGTCTAGAGGCAGCTGTGGACTCAGGAAGTCTATAGGCAGCCTGTCTGCTGATGTGGACACATCCCCACCCAGTTAGTTGTTTGGCCTGAGTTGTCCCAGCACTGGATCCTACAGACTGTTGGGTAGGGCCAGGTCTTGGTGCTAATGACCCAACCAAGATGTCTGCCTCCAGGAAGGAGTTCTTGTAGATGAATACTCTCTGATATGTCCGCCACTGTGTCTATATCCCCAAGGTGAGCCACAGCAACCCCCAACTCCCCAGGAGACTCAAGACCAGCAGGTAAGTCTGGCCCAAGTTCCTATGAAATTACTGCTTTTGCCCTTGGTCCCAATGAATGTGAGATTTTTGTGTCCTTTATGAGTGAAGTCTATTTCCCCTAGTCCCATGGCACACCAGCAATTAAGTCCTGCTGGCCTTCAAAGCCAAATAGTCTTGCGGGGGAGGGGGGTTCCTCTTCACAGTGGCAGACCTCCAGGCTGGGGAGCCTGATATATGGGGGTCAGATATCTCACTCCTGTGGGAGAACCTCTGCAGTATAATTATTCTCCAGTTTGTGGATCACCCACCCAGGGAGGTATGGCATTTGATTATACCACGAGTCTGCCCCTCCTACCTGTCTCGTTGTGGTTTCTTCTTTATGTCTTTAGTTATGGAAGATCTCTTCTAGTAGGTTCGTCTTTTTTATTAATGGTTGTTCTGTAGTTGTGATTTTGGTGTGTTCATGAGAGAAAGTGAGCTCTGGCTCCAAACTCATGCCTTGAAGATACAAGCCTGTTAGACTTCTCAGTGCCAGTTGAGAGAAGGGCAGTGAGAAGGGTCTCACTATGCAATATATAAACTTTCCCTGAATTCCCTTTTCCAGCAGACCACTACTCGCAGATGTACCTGGTGTCCTGAGTTGAGATTCTCTCTAGTTCAACACAACTAGGAAATAAGCCTTTATAGTCTTGGGGATGGTGGAAGGCAGGATGGGTAGTAAATATATGGTTGTGAAGGGGAGAGAGGAAATCTGGGATTTAATTGCTTATGTCCAAACTTGCAGTCAATCCCCCTAACTCTTTAGTTCTTTTTGACCTTCACTAGGAGGTACTCGATGCCTCCAACTTCTCAGCCTTTTTAGGGTTTTGTGGTAAGAAGTGGCTTGCTTCTGGATTTCCTGCACTGCTGGCTTAGTTTTAGCTTTCTTGAATCTGGTAAGACAGTGTCATTCATCTATTTTCCAGCTTCCAACAGTTTGTAACTCTCATCTGCCCTTCTCTTCTTTATCTTTTATTGGGTCATTTTTTATCCCTTTACTGTCAACGTGGCATTTTGTATGGGATTGGAGGGAAACTGGTAAATTCAATTCCTCTACCTTTAACAGGAAGTCTGGCCTAATCCTACTTCTCCTCTCCTTCCGTTCTTCTCCCCCCCAGAATCTGCTCACAAGTGTCCTTCTACCACCACCAGGAATTACTTCTAATCAGAATTTTTTTCCTCCCAGACCCACATACAGTTGACCGTTTTTGCTATACTTATTTCTAAATGAAACATGAAGACTTTCTGAGAGTCTTCACAGGGTTTTTATGGTTAGTAACTACCCCTAGAATGAGGTAAAATAAACATGGGGAACATCCTAGTCTTGAGAGTTAGCTATGTAAAATAGGAATTCCTTTTGTTGTTAAATGTACTTTCTACTACAAGTGGTGCATCTTAGTTCTAACATTTTGGGACTTTATGAAGTTTATATTCATAAGACATTTCATGATCTTATAAACATTACCAATCTCACTGTCCTTCAAGGTGGAGTCTGAAGCTTTTTAGTCTGTCCTCATAAATATCTGAGTATGCATGGGATACTTGTAGTATTCATGGGCTATTAGTACCTTACACATAGAAAGTGTCTAAATTTGAAAAGGCTCAAAGCATTTTTATATCATACTCATTTTTGAAATGTATTTTGAATAGCTTCAAACAAACGAACCATGCTTATGTTTAATTCCATTCTCCCCACATTTTACGTTGCAGTCATCAATTCTTTGAAACATGATTTTGCAACAGTACAATTTAGTTAATTTATCTCTGCAGCACTTGGTAAGAGTTACACCTGTAACAGCAGTTAAGAGCCATTGACACTGCCCACTAGGTGGATCAACAGTATAATCCTTTCCCTCTATAGACTTTTAGTGCAATCAGCACATTTCTCCAATAGCTTTGCATACATGACCCCATTTAATATTCATGACAGTTCTAGAGGAAATAATAAGCAGAGTGCAGAGATTGTGGAACACTGGAGACTGATGATACAGGACCAGTTTGGGTTATCTCAAAGCCAGAGTTGGAAGGGAAGAGGGCAAAAATTTTAAAGGGTCTTGACTCCAGGTGTTCTTTGTTATTCTCAGGTGCTTTCTTCACCTCTGTAAAACTGGACGTACTAACTTCTCTTCAGACATCAAAGGACTTTGCCTGGTCTATCATCTCACAAGTCATCTATTATCTTCTAGTCTGTTACTATGTCTTCATACAGGTAAGCTGCAAATGTTAGGTGTAAGAAATTCTCAAGGTCACCAGGTATTATTTGGGGAGCTCCACAGTGAGCTGTTATCAGGATTATGGCTATGATTTTGAGCCTTTCCTGAAGCCTGGATTCAGTTAAAGCTACAGACTTTCCATCAAGTAGCTCTTTCAATTTTCAAGAGTTAAAGAATTTATAGAAAGAGTATGTTTTGTACAGTTATATTGCCCTTGTGCAAGGTGTTAGCAAGAGATTGAGGGTATGACCAACAGAACAAGTACTCAAAAATGCAGATGACTGCACCGAAAAGAGAATATATCTTAAGCCAAACACAGTGTTTTGTTTTTAGGGTTGATAACTAATTTAGAAACTTTTTAAAAATTACTTATCCTTAAGTTTACTGAACAAGAAAAAGATGAATGTATCCAATGAAAGTCGTATTAGAGTAGACCAACGCTTCTGTAAGCAGCAGCTCTGAGTGACTACAGAGCAGAACCAAGACTATAACCCTTTGTATCCAAGTAAGGGACTTGAAAAGTCCCTGGCTGAGTGCTTTTTCAGTGTTCATAACACTTCACTAGGGAAAAAGGCCTAGCTAACCTTTCAGACAAGCAATGGTTAACTGTGGTGTCTGTGTTTAGGGTCGCCAGCTGAAACAGCAGAGGTGGAGGTTCTTCACTAGGAAAAGAAACATTCTAGACATGAGCATAATCCTCATTAGCTTTGTCATCTTGGGGCTTGATATGAAGTTTATCTCTCTACATAAGGAAAACATGGCACAATACCACTGTGACCCGGACAGGTAAGAGGGAGCCTGAGGAGCAAAGGATATTACTACTCGATGTCCAAAGTTAGCTGATTACACAAGTATTCTTTGACTCCCCCCTTCCTCAACTGTTCTGCCAGATCTCTATTTATATAATACCAGAGTTAAACACAGAACTCAGACTACCGTCCAAAGCAGAGAAAAGAATTAAGTAAAAACCATTTATACTGCTAATCATATTGAAAAGCTCTTCTGCCTTCATAGTACTTAGGTATATGCTTATCAAAGGATAATGCAATTACATTTCACATAGCAAAGGCCTGGAAGTGGGTCATTATTTTGCACTCTAGGCAAGGAATAAAGCTTTGAGATGACAAATGATCATTCTTTAAATAAAATCACAACACATAGAACATCCTCTAAATCCAAAGGGGTTTGCATTCTGGGGA
Organism: Vicugna pacos; assembly: GCF_048564905.1. Lineage (NCBI taxonomy): Eukaryota > Metazoa > Chordata > Mammalia > Artiodactyla > Camelidae > Vicugna > Vicugna pacos. The sequence continues at coordinate 44,360,604 of NC_132995.1, forward strand.
GGGATGTTCATCCATTAGCTCATTCATTCCAAGAGACGGTCTGGTGCCACTTTGGGTACCTTCTCTGGTCTGTCATGGGGAAGAGCATTTGTTTCCCAGACCAAGTATTGCCACGTGGTGCTTTTCTAACCTTTCAGTGGTCAAAAGCCTGGGCACTGATCTGTGTATGGCGCAGGCAGTGTCCCAGGAAGGCCTTATAAAGGGTTTTTATGCAGGGATGTGGGTCTGTGCAGTTAGAATGGTGTTGGCAGCTGAGGTCCAGCTTGCTGTGTGACATTGTGGCCCAGGTCATAGACAATAAAAGAACTGTGATTGAGTGCTAGCTTGATAGTATCTATGGGGGTCTTTGAAGTGACCTAGGTGCTGCAACACAAAACTATGAATGTATCTCTCACATAACAAAACCTAACAGGTTAAACAAAAACCAGTAAAACTTAATTGGTAACACCCCTCACCTCCAGTTTAATCATCTTTCTGCTCTCAGCACTGTTAAACCTATTAGAGGATCAATTTTCTACTGTCAGAGAATGATACAGAATTAGTGTTTTCACAGAAAACAGACTAGCATAATGACAAATCTCATTAGGTAAATCTCTCCTCTCAAAAGGAGGTGAGTTAAATTCAAATCAGAGCAGTGGAGGAGACTGGCCTTGATTCTTGGTTCCTCCAGATTCAGAGGCTGAATATAGAGTCATCAGCCAGGATTTGCATTTCAAGGTTTCTTCAGGACAGCTCCCAACCAAATATGCAGCCTTCTGCCAGTGCTCTTCCATCAAGTCACAAGTCAAGAGGCCATAAAGGAAAGCAGCATTCTAACATCGAGTATTTGACCTAATGGAACTTACAGAGCTGCTGCACTTCCAGCAGGCACACTGGAGACAATGACATCACAGGAATTGATGATGGCATACACTTCACGCTGAATAACTGCCAGCTTTCCTTGGTACAGGTTCATCAACTTCTATGAGGCAGTAAAAGTGAACTCAGCTGTCATTCACCTCATGGGCTTCCTGGTTCTACTGGCAACTGTTCAGCTATGGAACCTGCTGCGTCAAAACCTCAGACTGCAGGTCATTGGGAGAACACTCAGCAAAGCCTGGGACGAGGTGCTGGGCTTCTTGCTGGTCATCCTGATCCTGCTGTCAGGCTATGCCATTGCTGTAAGTGCCCACTCCCAGGGTCTGGGCTGTCTTTCCTAAGTGCTATGGTCTTGGAACCACGTTGCTTCCTTTAGAAAAGGTCGCTTAATGGAAAATCATCAGTTCAAGCTGGCAATGAGTTTTGAAGAAGATAGTGGAGTAAGAGCTGGATTTAGCTGTGTAGGTCCATAGTTAACTAGCAGTACGACAAACTCAGGTGGTTTGTCTCATCTCTAAAATAGGGATAAAATTTAGCTCACAGGATATGAAAGTCAAATTTATATAAAAACACTGTGTAATTACAAAAGAATTTTATATAGTTTTTAGGTATAGTAATTTGAATGGCTACGAAGGAGTTTAATTCCATTCCATTAGTTCTCCACTGACCTCACCATTACCAAGCACCTCAACACAGAAAGAACTACAGTCTGTTCCACTGCTCTCCACCCCCTAACTGTCCGATCTTCCTTTCAGTTTAACTTGCTGTTTGGATGGAGCATCTCTGACTACCGAACTCTTTTCAGCTCAGCAGTGACTGTTGTTGGTCTCCTGATGGGAATCTCTCATTACAAGGAGGTGAAAACCCTCATCCTGGTTTCCCTGCAGAATTCTATTTGATTTAATATATCTAAGGGGAGAATTGCTTATAAAAGCAGCCTCTCCTGTGCCAGTACCAAAGACATGGGGCCCGAACTTGTGCTCCCATACCTAGCTAGATTAACATGCTTTGCTGCAGCTTTCTCAATGGCCCTTTAAAGAGTGCAATGGAAGCAACTTAAAAATTAGAGGTACAATCCCAGGAAGAACTGCAATACTTCTGTTTATAGTTAAAAAACATTAATTTCAGAGAGGCTATTTTCCCCAAGGAACTACCTTCACAAATCCCTTTCTATTCAACCTAAAAAATAAAGTGGGAAACCCAAATGAGGTTTTGGGTCCCAAATATTAGCATATATAGATTTGATTAGGAAAGAAAAAACTGCAATTCAAATTAGTGAAACCGGCAAGATTTTTCATCAAAGCCTATCATTCTAATAATCTAGAATTCAAAGGTTATTAATTAAAATGAGTAAGTTAACATTGTTTCTAATGTGGAAAGTTACCATCTTCCTAAGATCTAAGATATAACTGCTATTTTGGGTGGAATATTTTGTTGTGGTTCTGAGAACCCCAATCACTGGAGAATGAAGCTCTCACCCCTGGAACACTTCACACACTAAAGGAAGTTAAGGAAGTAACAATCAGAATAATAAACTTTTGTTAGCACCTAAACTTTTTGTTGCTGTTGTTCTAGTCACAATCATACAGTGTGAAAGTAAAAATGGATTTTACTTACCAGGAAAAGTCTTACAAACTCAGAGATTGCCCAAACTATCTGGCTGACTTGGAGTTGTTATGATTACACTCTTTTAATAAGTAGATATAGGGTGGTACTAGGAAATGTTCTGTCATATAGATTTCCATCACAGTGGTATTTATTATAAGTATTCACCCTCTAAGCTGTTGGTTGTTTTAAAATCGTGCCCAATGGCAACAATGAATGAGCCAATACGAAAGGAAAATAATCATCACTGGTTAAAAAGAATACCTGAACTAAAAGAAAACTGTTACAGAAACCATTCTGGTAAGTCCTAAATTTGAAAACGATTTCTTTGTGCTGAAAAGTAACTAATGGCAAAATTTAGTAATTACACTTTTAAAGATAACAGTGAGGGGGAAAAAAAAAACCTTAAAAGCCAGTTTTCTATGGCTAACCTGTTCAGTTTTAATGGAATGCGCCTATTGTCAGAGTAGAATGGCAGAGACAGTTTTCATTACCACTTCTGGTATCTGTGTAGTCTGATATACTTTTGCTACTCATTGAAACATCCATGTTTAAATATATTTTCCAAAATTGCCAAAACTCACATGGGCTGAGTCACTTATAATTCCATTGCAACTCACCTGTTTGCTTCTTGAAAAGCCCTGAAAGTACAACTATTTACACCCATTGAGTCAGTCATTCTTGTTCTTCTGTCCACTTAAAAGTATTTTCCTTTTTAATATTTTTGCCTTTCTCCCAAGTTTCTGCCAGACACAAATGTCTTCTTATGTGAATATATCCCAAACAGTAGCACAAAACTTGCATTTTTCAAGTGGAAATTAAACTGTCAGTGTTTAAACTGAAGTGTTCTATTGTCTTTCCAGGTTATTGCTTTAAACCCAGTCCTGGGCTCCTTTCTGATCCTCACCAGTGTCGTCTCGATGGTACTTGTAATCATTAACCTTTTTGTATCTGCCATTCTTATGTCCTTTGGTAAAGAAAGAAAGTCCCTTAAGGTACGTAACTCTATGGTTCAGTAATTGAAATGTAAACCATATCATGATTTTGTATCACTAGAAAAGCTCAAATTTAGCTGCCAAAAGATTACAGACTGACATAACACACAGTATCAGCATGTTCCCTTTATTAGTCTCCATAGCTCTGCCAGCCATTTTCCTAGGAAACCCAGTTTACCAATATTGCATTATGGTCTCTATCTACTGTCCTATAAATAGCTGGCCCTCAACTATTAAGTAGCAGAAACACTCCAATGACTGATGGTAAACCATTAAAGGGAACAGTATCTTTACTATATACTTTATATCTGGTTTTAAAAAAATATCTTTGGCACTTTTTTCCTCCAACATTAGCAACAATTTCAATTTGCTTGCTTTTCTCCTTTTGTCTTCAAATAGACTCAGAAAGAAGCTGCACTGACAGACATGTTGCTACAGAAGCTCTCAAGTCTGTTAGGAATCCAGAGGCCCCAGAACACATGTAAGCAAATAGCTGTAACAGCAATCGGTATTGACAAATGAAGTTTTAAAAGATGGACTATCTTAATCCTCCTACCTTGGCTTATTACTTCTTAGCATATTAATACTGATCTTTGCATAGTGTAAACTATAAATGTTTATAATATACTTTTTAAATTTTGTAAGTCAGTGAAGAATCAAAATCCCCTTGGCTGCAAGTTCTTATGCTTACGGAACTGTCAGGAGGGTCAACACTGCAAGAATGATACAGGATAAACCAGCTCTGCTGCCAAGGAGCAAGTACTCATCACTCATGTTCCAGGACGACGGTGGGAAATATGAATGAGTCAGAAGTAAGCTCACTGTAACTGTAATTAAAGATAAAAGCATGAGATTTGGCTAACTGGGGGGGGCCCTATCACAGAGAAGTAACCAAGCCAACTCACAGATACTATCTGGGCTTAAAATAGAGACTGAAATGGGCTCCTTATTGCTACAGGCATCCATCCATATTACTCAGGGAGCCAAAGGTAATGTCTAGCTTGTGCCCCATATGGGTCACTTGCTTAAAATACTCTCCATTAACATCCACATTTGCCCCTCATCATTTAGCCAAAACAATGGAGAAAGCAGGGCATAGAATTTTTAACTTTATTATCAGCTTCTGAGCTATGAGATACAAATCAATCAAAAATATTAAAGTTCCTTGAAACAAGTATGTAGAGATACACCACACAGAAGTCAAAGTCGTATCTTCTGATCCTAAAGCCACCCCAGTGGGGAAAGATGGCCTTAGCTAGAGGGGCAAAACAGTTTAACAAGAGTCTCATCCATCGAAGAAAGCAGCAAACAACCACAGCCATAAGGGCACCAAAAATTTATCTGAGATCAGTTTTTAAAGGTTCTCTTAATCAAAGTTTTCAAGTGAAAACAGGAACCCCTCTTCACCCATAGGCTTTCCAGCTCACTACTCAAGAAGCTTGAATATTTCTATTAAGGCTACTGGAAGTCCACCTTACCCTTGAATGGTAACGTCTGCCCAGTATGTGGCCTGTCCTTCCTTGGCCGGTAGTGCGATCCAACAGAACCATGCTATGGGGAAAAACAGGAATTTATGCAGTGCTGCCCTCGATTAAAAGGCAAACAGCACTCAAAGCCAAAAGGCCACAGAGGGCTCCCTGAGAATCCAGCAGAACTAAGAGAGGCCTTCAACTTTCCAAATAACCTTTCCAACTGGATCCGGGTGGGACAGTGCCCTGCAGCAAGAAGTAGTGTATATGTCAATGAGAGGACCCAGCTTCCAAGAACAGTTACAATGGCTTCATGAACCATTTTCTCTCTCTCTCCCATTCATATTAGAGTGAGAAAATACATGCCTTGGCCTTGAATCTCACCACAAGTCCCTTTGTACAGAGGGGTGTGTTTCTAAGTCTAGAACCTCAGAACAGGGCTGAGACACTTCATGGAGTACTCTCCCTACAATACTTTTCACCTTCTCACTCCCCTGTGGAGAGAGCGTGGGACAGGCAAGGAGAGAAGCTGGATCACATGGACAGGAAACGGATAAGCATGGCTGCCAAGAGCCAGCTGCTGCAACTTCACAGAGTCCTCCAGTTGTTAGTCCTTCAGGAGCAGCAGAGTTTGGTAGAGCAGGAAGAGAGCCCAGAGGAAGAGTGTACTCAGTGATGGTTAACAGAAGAAACAGAATTTCATGGAGATTCTTGGTTACAAGAAGAAACTGCTCAGTCTCGAGTCCCAGAACCTGGACGCTGTCTGGTTTACCAGGCCTATGTTTTCTTTTTCAGCTCTTCAAATCTCCGGGAAAGATCATCAAAGTCAATGTCCTCAGATGCTGAGGTGTTGGCACCAGCAGATGCAGTTGGTAGTGTGTCTGGCACAGAGGGCAACTCTGGGAGTACAAAGTTGTCATAGGTATCCATGGGTCTGGAAGGGGGCTTTGCAGAAGCTTCTGGCTTGGGTCCCGGACCTAATGAAATTAGAGCAAGGAGCACAGTGTTACAAACACCAGAGAATTGGCTCAGATCCTCAAAGACCACAGTCTCCTGTGGCAGAAATAATAAAAGAATCAAAGTACTAGAGGAAACACTGGTTTTTTAAAAAATGATTATTGTTTAATTCTGAAGGTTAGTAAAAACTTCCAGCTTCATTTTCTAATTATAGTTGAATTCTATGTTTTACTTTCCTACAGTGAGAAAAAAGTTTATGGAAAAGTCAAAGTGTGGTGCATAGGGCTAGATACACAGCACTCATTTGAACAGACTGTCCCCTTTCACAATGGTCTGCTCCCATAGTAACAAAGTTCAAGAAGTGGTACTAGAATTTTGTTGAGATGAGCTACTCTTTAAAGCTCAGGAGGAAAAATTTTATAAAGAATGTTAACATCCATATTGTTTGATTCAATAGAATCTGATCTGTATTTCTAGTCTTCCACTTTATAAGTTAAAATCATCACCCTGTCTACCTACTGCATTTCCATTTACATCTAAGTTCTTGAACAGGCAAACTAAACAGTAGTTTTAGAAAGTAACTACAGTGCTTGCCTTTAGGGTGGAACAGACTAGAAAGGAACACAAAGTAGCTTTCTAGGGTGATAGAAATGTTCTATAGCTTTAGATTTACAATCAAGAGGTAGTGGTTACATAATGTGTGTACACATATACATACACACATCAAAACTCATCAAAATATACAATGGTGTATTTTTGTATGTAAATTATACCTCAATAAAACAACTGTCTCCAATGTTAAGAAGTATCCCCCTCTCTGGGTTTCTGGAGAGCTGGTAGTGTTTTATTTTTTGAGTGAATGGCTACATCAGCATGCTTGCTTTGTGGAAAGTCACTCAGCTATTCACTTACGATTTGTGCCTAATTTCCCTGCTTTACTGCCCAAATTAAAAAAAAAAAATTAGTATTTCCAGGCACAATGGAAGCTGAAGCAGCAGGAACATAAAGAGCTTAGGGGTGATTAAAAACCACACGGTGAAAAAGAATAATGATACCACCAATAGAAACAGAGAACTCGGGAGACTTTTTTTGGAGCCAGGAAAGATCTTTTCTTTCTGGAAGAGGGAAATCCTGAGTTGTTTCCACCATACTGCATTGGGGGAGAGGACAGGGCATGTGAGTAGAATGCCACAAACATAAAACAGCCTGAGGGAGAAAAAGTCATGAGAAAACAGCAAAGGGTTCAGAAATGAGCACTGAGGGTTTGACTCACACTCACCAACAATCTGTGCAGAAGAGACATTCTTATCAGCATTAATGTCATCAACCTGAAACACAAAGATCATTACCAGAAGAGAAAGCAATGGCATCACTGGTGAAGTAATGGTATGAGCCCATGTATTTTGCAAAAGCTAAGCTGTTCAGCAAAAGCAACAGAACCTGCTCCAAAGAAACTGCCCTTCTGCCCTCTAGACTCCTTTCCTGTTCTTCCAACCACATAGATATCATGCTTAACTCTTAACTGCCGAGAAGAGAAAAAGAAAACTCTTATCACACCGTAACCTCTTTTTAATCTGATACCTTTCCCTTCCGAGCAGAGAGAAAGCACTAAACCAAGAAGCAAGTTCTCAAATATTAGTGAAGATCTTCTGCCTCATTCCTAGAAACAGTTGTGGGCAATGCTTTAATGCATGCAAAACCAAAACATTAAAAACTCAGGGCCAATGTAAAAACCAAAAAAAAAAAAAACAACACTAAGCAAGCCCAGGAACAGGGGGAATTGCCCTATACGAATAATTTCCACAGCAAACACCATACCAATTTGTTTTCTCAGTAATGCATCATATGGAAGCAGGTCTCAAAAGGCTGAGAAACAAGGCAGGCAGAAAAGTCATCTAATTCTGAACCAAAGCTATTACAACCACCTATAGATCAAGGCATCATTACTACATTAGCTATTATAGCAAGTTTTAACTACAAGACTAAAATATAAAATTAAGGCTATAGACTGAAATTTAAACTAGACACTTCTCTGTTTAAGACAAAAATCTGGCTGCTATTCCTTTACAGTGCTGAGAATTTATAAAATTGGTATTTTAATGATTATATTCTAGTACCAAGACTATACCAGCTCAGTATGATCTTCTGTCTAGTTAGTCTAAAAAAATGTCTGGTTAAGTCCAGAACTTTCTAGGATCTGCAGCTCCTTCCTGATTCCTGGCTTTAGTGCCCACAAAGCATTGCCACCAATGATGCTGCTGCCACCACCACTCCCCATTCCAGGGTAATGTTAAAGCAACACAAAAATCCAAAGCATAGAGCAATGGCGGTACTAGGAGTTAACAAAACTTTGCCTTCCCTTTGGCCATTATTTTGCTCTCTCTTCCTGGGATTCACTCTCCTGCTGCTTATAAAAGAGGCTCAGGCACTTACAGATTCATAGGATGGGGGAGTTGCTGGTATCTGAGGTGGATGAATACTGGGAAAGGCCTGGTAAGTTCCCACTGGCAATCCATTGAAATCCGACTGCAAGAGAACAAAGGCAACATCAGAGACACTGTCCCCATCTGCAATTTCTGAGGTTTGTAGAAGGGAAGGGAGAAGAGTGAGTGAGTGAGTGAGTGTGTGTGTGTGTGTACAACTATTTTCTCAATGTGAATACATTCATACTGATATAATGACATGATATAATGAATAAATTTATTCAAGGTATGTATTTAATATATGTATTCAACAGTGATCAGGAGGATTCCAGATTTTTAAAGATCTGTTGCCAAAGGCTATTCTTCAAATTACTAAACTGCTTCAATATCTACAAGGCAAGATTTTTATCAGACTTTCTTGCTATCAATGACTTTCAACTTCTTGTCTACAAAGCAGGTTATTCTACTTGTTAATAGGTGGTGGTTACTCATTTTTGGAAAAAGCTACTCAGTATGCCCTCAAGTCCCAAAGGTGTTCAGTAAGCCTACATGAAAAAATTTTTTCTAGCTCCATCTCTCTAGATTTTCCCACTTCATTACCTGTAAGGGAACCAAAAGACTTCTCCAAATCCCAGTTTTTTTTCCCACAATATGACCACTAAGCTAATACAAATGTTCTTACTGTTTAATATCTTTGACAACCTACAATTCCTGAGTATATCACAGAGCCAACCTGTCATGTTACATTTTCTAGAGTTTATATCCATACTTATTTATATGTATACTTACTGGTCCCTTCGGAAGCGGGTATGAGAAAGGAGTACTTGGAGACGGCATGGGCATGGGCATGGGCATTGGCAGTGTTCCATCAGGTACACCAATTGGTGCTGTGAACCCGCCGCCACCTCCTCTTCCAGGGCCCCCTTTCTTCACATCATCTGTGAATCCAACATCAATAAGATCTGTCTCTACTCCAGGTGGAGCTTCTGCCTAAGAACAAGAGGAAAGCCCATATCATTAGGCCCTGTCACAGGCTAGGTTCCCCAGGAAGCCGACTCTGAGATAAGATGAGTGTGAAGTTTACTGGAGAGGTCTCTTGGGATAAAGACCTGCAGGGAGGTGAAGAGAGCAAGGCTGGGCAAAGGAAGAAGATAAGGGATGGAGGGAGGTGCAGTGTGAGCTCAGTGGCAGAGCATATCCTGAGCATGCTCAGGGTCCTGGGTTCAATCCCCAGAACCTCCATTTAAAACTACATACATACATACATACATACATATATACATACATATATATACATACATATATATACATACATACATACATACATACATATATATATAATCCCAGAACCTCCATTTAAAACTACATACATACATACATACATATATATATACATAAAAAGGAATGAGAAGTTGGGAGGCCATATAGTTACAACAAAGGCCTCAGCTAATCCCCCCGAGATCTGGAGCTAGGATGGGCCTATACCATGCGTCCCCAACTGGGGCAAAAGGGCAGAGTCTTTAAACCTCTATAATGACCAGGTACTGAATACAATCTGCCCCTAGGAAAGACTTTGGGTAGGGAAGCTCTCTTCTGAGATACTGGAGGGACACTCAGCTGTGTGTGAGCCACCAGTCATCAATACTTCCAAGAGCCAAGGGAATAAATGCTGCTTTCCTGAACTGTGTGTGTATTGGGGTGGAGGAGGCTTGACTGAGCAGCACACCAAAACATCTACTGTACCCCAACAACCTTCACTGCTGAGTTACTATCTGTATATTTGCCCTTCTCACACTGTAAGCCTCTTCAGGACAGGACCTTGTTTACGTATTTCTGTATTCTCAGTTTTCTGTGCACTGTATGGCACATGGCAGGCACCTAATGAATGTTTCAAGATGTGGTCTGGGTCTTGGGGCATTTCTTGCCCCCCATGGGGGTATTCTCAATTCCTTGAACTTCATCGAAAAGTAGAAATGTCATTTTATATTTGTAACAAGGTTTGTACGTTTTCAAAGTGCTTTCAGTCATTCATCTCATCTGATCCTTAAATACGCTGTGAGAGATGCAAGCATATTTGTTACCCCAAAAGGCACTAATTGGACAAAGGTTTAAACTCTCACACACAAATATGAGTGCAAAGAATATGGTTATTTTTCAAAGACAGTGCTGTCTAAAGACTCATTTTCCTTTATACTCTTAAAGACTAAACTTACCATGACCACAGAGTCAGGCTCATAGGGCACATTGTAGTTCTTGGCAATTTCAATCAGGTATCTCTCCACAAGGATTTTGGGTGGGGCTTCCACACTCAGTTTGTGCATCAGCTGTAAGTAAAACACCCAGGGTTAAGCTGCATCTGTATCAACCTGCCTAAGCCTAAGGTCTCACTTTTAAACTTTGTTCCTGTCATTTTACAGGTGAATTGAGGCAAAAAAAAAAAGGTTCCAATCAGTTAAATTATTTTTTTCAGTCACAAAGCACACTACTAGACTTGTGTATCTCTCATATCTCTCGTTACATAAGCCCCAAATGTTGGTAAAAGACTGATACTGCTGCCTTCCACATCAAAATTCATCCACCCTTCTCCCCACCTCACTTCTACCTCCACAAATCACAAGTGGCACAAAGGACGGGATAAAATCAGGAATGACACAGGATGACAAAGAGCCTCACAATCAGAGGTGCAGGGCAGGGGTAAGGAGTTGACTGCACTGCCAGTCAGACTGTCTCTTCTGTCTGTCTCTCTCTCTGAAATGTGCAACCCAAGATTAACTCTACATTAAAGAAGTACCCACCAGTATCACTACAGGCAATAAAATAACCCCCATTCCACCCATTGCTTCACGTTTAACAAGTATGTCTCTGTCATTACCCTGTCATTCACAGTTCCAATCTGGTTGGTCCTACATAACTTGCCATATTCCTTGCTATACTTGGCACAGAGTTGATCAGCAACCTACAGAGAAAAAAGAACAGTAAATAAAGCCATACAGAGAGCTTCAAGCTTCCTCCTATCAACAGTAAACATGCTTCTATTATAGGATTTCCAAAAGACTGGGTCTATAAACCTTAAGGGGTACATATTCATTCAGTTATTTGTTTATCCATCTATCCCCTGAGCTGCAATGCAACTATGTGCCAAACTCTCTTATAAGCATTATATTAGACACCACATTCAATGAACAAAAACATACATTGTTCCCACTCTTACAGAATCTTATGGTCTCTGGGAAAAACAATCATTATTGAAATCATCACACAGATAAAGGTACAAATGCAGTTGTGAAAGGGGAAAGGAAAAGTACACCATACCATCAGCTTACAACAGTAGAATCAGATCTGATCAGAAAGGTCAGATAAGGCTTCCTGAAGAAAGTGATGGTTCACTGAGATGTAAAGGATGATTAGGAATTAACATGGAGGAAAAGAACACTCCAGGAAAAAAAACAGCGTGTGCAAAGGCCTCTGTTGGGAAAACGGATAACCCCCAAACCAAAAATATCAGTGAGCCTCTACCACAAAGCCTGAAGGAATAGTGTGGCAGGAAATGAAGAAAGGTAGGTGGGGCCAGATAATGCAGGGCCATGTAGGTTATTAGGAGTTTTGTTTCTATCACAGGAACAACAGAAAGCCACTCAAAGGGCTTTAAAGCAAGGGATAGTGACAGGATCAGATCAGTGTTTTGAACAGAATCCTCAGTTATTCCAATGGAATGACGAATAGACTAAAGGAAGTCAAAGCAGACACAGAAAGTACAGTCAAGGACTTACTACAACGGTGAGGGGAAGGTACAGCTCAGTGGTAGAATGCTTGCTTAGCATACACAAGGTCCTGGGTTCAATCCCCAGTACCTCCACTAAAAAACAAATAAATATAATACACCCCTCCCCTTACTGCCAAAAAAGAAGTTAGTACAACAGTACAGATGGAGGTGACAGTGCTACTGGACCAGATGGTCCCAATACTCGGAATTTCAGTGAGGGGGTGCTCAATGTTCAGTAGGGATACTTTAAGGGGTACCTTAGTTTCTTATTTGTCTTTTGATAATGGTTTTTGTTTTCCTTTATACTATGCAGAAATCTTTAATTTCTACTTACATTAATTTATCACTGTTTATGGCTTTTGGGTTTTGTAGCATATTATGTCTTTTCCACTGTGAGATTATTTTTGAAATCTGCGTAATTCTAGTTATTTTATGGTTTCATTTAAAAAATGTAAATCTTTGTTTTATCTGGAATTAATACTGATATAAGGGAGGAGCAGAGGAGAGGCTATAAACAAGAGGTTTTATAGTCTGAGGTTAAGTCTGTATAAGAAGCAGCTGCCTCTACTCTCCCATTCCTCCACCTACACGTCCTACCCTCTAAGAATACAGGAAGCTTAATCTCCGGGAAGGTTAAACTGAAGGAACTTTGGACTCCAAGCACAGCAAAGAGCAGAGATACTTACTGGCAACAGAAGAATTTAAGTGTAAGTCTTCTTCAAGAGAAGAATGATACCTTTAGCTTCCTTCTCCCCTGTGCTCTCAAAAATGCAGCCAGCTTATACCTTCCAGGTAGAAGACAGAATTCCTCTTTGAGGAAAAACCCCCTTGACCAACTCCAAGGAAAGAAAACTACTTCCTACCAGTCTGGAGTTCCCTCAATAAAGGGCTTAGTCAAAGCTGGAGGTATCATGCTTCCTGATTCCAAGCTATACTAAAAAGCTATTGTCATCAAAATAGGATGGTATCGGCACAAAAACAAACAGATCAATGGAACAGAACAGAGATCCCAGAAATGAACCTACACTTACACGGGCAATTAATCTACAACAAAGGAGGCAAGAACACACAATGGGGAGAAGACAACCTCTTCAATAAATGGTGTTGGGAAAACTGTACAGCTACATACAAAAGAATCAAACTGGACTACTCTCTTATACCATATACAAAAATAAATTCAAAATAGATTGACAACTTAAATACAAGATCTGAAACCACAAAACTTCTAGGAAAAAATACAGGAAGTACACCCTTTGACATCGGTCTTAGGTAATATTTTTTTGGATACGTCTCCTCAGGCAAGGGAAACGAAAGCAAAAATAAACAAATGGGGGTACATCAAACTTCTGCACAGCAAAGGAAACTATCAACAAAATGAAAAGGCCATCTACTGAATGGGAGAAGATATCTGCAAACAATGTATCTGGTAAGGGGTTAATATCCAAAATATACAAAGAATATATCCAACTCAACATTAAAAAAAAAATCCAACTAGAAAATGGGCAGAGGATCTGAAGAGACATTTTTTCAAAGAAGACATATAGATGGCCAATAGGCACATAAAAAGATGCTCGCTAATTATTAAGGAAATGCAAATCATAACCATATTAAGAAATCACCTTACACCTGTCAGAGTGGCTGTTATCAAAAAGACAACAAATAACAAGTGCTAGTGAGGATGCAGAGAAAAGGGAACCCTTGCGCACTGTTGGGAATGTAAACTCACACAGCCACTACGGAAAACAGTATGGAGATTCCTGAAAAGATTAACAATAGAACTAACATATGATCCAGCCATTCCGCTCCTGGGTATTTATCTGACAAAAACAAAAACACTATTTAGAAAAGATATATGCACCCCTATGTTCACTGCAGCACTGTTTACAATAGTCACGATATGGAAGCAACCCAAATGCCCATCAATAGATGAATGGATAAAGATGATGTGATATACATATACGTGTGTGCATATATATATATGAATATTCAGCCATAAAAATGAATGAACTCTTGCCATCTCCAACATGGCTAGACCTAGAGGTATTATGCTAAGTGAAATAAGTCAGAGAAAGACAAATACCGTATGATCTCACTTATATGTGGAATCTAAAAAAACAAAACAAATGAACAAACATAAAACAGAAACAGAGTTATAGATACAGAGAACAATCAGGTAGTTACCAGAGGGAGGTGGGGGGAGGAAAGAAATAAGTAAGGGAGATTAAGAGGTACAAAGTTCCAGTTGCAAAATAAATGAGTCATAGGTATGAAATGTACAGTTTGGGGAACACAGTCAATAACTAAATAATACTTTTGTATGATGACGTATCATAACTAGACTTACCATGATCATTTTGAAACGTATAGAAAAAAATCACTACATTGTGTAACAGGAACCAATACGGTATTGTAGGTCAATTATACTTCAAAAACAAGAAGACAAATATGCAACAAACTCATACAAAAAGAGATCAGATTTGTGGTTACCAGAGGCAGCAGGTGGGAGGGTAGGGGGAATTCAATGAAGGCAGTCGAAAGGTACTTTAAACTTTCTAAGATAAATAAGTACTAGGGATGTAATGTACAACATGATAAATATAATTAACATTGCTGTATGTTATATATGAAAACTGTTAAACAAGTTCATACTGTATAGCATAGGGAACTATATCAATATCTTGTAGTAACTTATGGTGAAAAAAATATGAAAACGAATATATGTATGTTCCTATATGACTGAAGTATTGTGCTATACACCAGAAATTGACACAACATTGTAAACTGACTACACTTCAATAAAAATATATTAAAAAAAAAAGAAAGAAAATTATTAAGAGAGTAAAGAGAGTATCATGACTGCTGGTTGACCTGTGAGCTGGACCTCATACCCCTCCTTTGTCCTTAAAATGTCCTAATTCCAGCAGGCGCTCATCCTCCAGATGGTAGCTAGAAAAGGAAACCAGAGTCAGCTGCCTGCTGATACCTTAGCACACCCACTGGCTTACTCTACAGAAAAGTTATGAAGTCCGTCCTTGGAGGTGCTGGAAGTGGCATCTCCCATGCCCACTGAAGGCTAAAGGCTTTGAGTTGCTCCAGCGGTGGCCAGTGGGGTGGCAGAGGGAGGCTTATTGTTGGTGGGACAGTGGGCAGTGCCCAGAAGAAGGCAGAACTGATTTTGTTCGCTGCTAAAAGGTTAGCAGTGAGCAATGCAAATGGGGAAAATGGCTGTTCACGAGGCAGGGTATAAAACAATTAGAGGATGCCATTAGCTAATTGGAGTATCAAGTAAATTTTAGAAGTCTAGCAAAATACAGGAGGTAAGAAATTAAAAGAGTAAAGAGTAAATTCTAAGAGTTCTCATCATAAAATTTTTTTCTATTCCTTTAATTCTATCTATATGAGATGCTGTTCACTAAACTTATTGTGGTAATCACTTCTGGACTATGTAAGTCAAATCATGATGCTCTACATCTTAAATTTACACAGTATTACATGTCAATTATATCTCAACAAAGCTGGAGAGAAAAAGAGGGAGAAAAAAATGAATTGGCATCTGGCAATAAACCCCACCCAAGCACACAAGAGGTTCTAATCTACTTTTTAGTACCTCACTCTTAAATATAAACAGCCAAGAGTCACCAAACCCTCGAGAAAAGCCTCTACTATAAAAACCGTCTAAATCAAAAAAAGAGAAAGAAGTAAACAAACATTACAGAAACAAGAAAACTTAAAAAGGAACTATAATATTCTCAGTTTGAAGATATTATAGCCATGAAACAAAAATAATAGACTATTTAAAAAGATATGAAGAGAAATAAAAAGAATTCAAAAAATAAAAGCATAAAGACAAGGAAATCTCAAAAGACACGCTGAGAGACAATCCCCTAGTGAACAATTGGCAAAGATGTAGAAAACAGGAGAGAAAACAATTCAACTGAATTTGTACCTTACCAGTCAGTACCATACCCATGTTGAGATAAGCAATTTTTCAGTTAATGTCTCTAGTAGACCCTAAGCTACAGGAATAGGGCTGGTGTCATATTTTGCTCACCACTGTACTCTCAGTGCCCACCTAACTCACATCTGCTCAATAAATATTTGTGGAATGAAAGAATGAAACACAACCTCTGTTCCCTTAAAGTTATTTTAAGTTTACTGATTTATAGTTGTACAAGAATTTTCCTATCTTTACATATTTAAATAACATTAAACTAAAAATAAGTTAAGATAAAACTTGGGGTACATGTAACTTTGTCCCTTACCAAAAGTATTCTAGTTTGCAAAACACTTTTTATTCTATGATGAAACACTTGAAAAGAAGGAAGAAACAAATTTACAAAACCTGTCTCAAAGGCAGGATGAGAAGGGTACAAAATACCTGGTCAAATAAGCAGAACTGACATATGTTAACCGACCTTTCTAACAATATGAACAACTATGTACATCACTGAAACAGGTTATACTCACTATTTTCAACTCAGCCACTTCTGATTGGAGTCGAGGAGCAGCCCAAATCAGTGTAGACACAGATTCAGCCAGACCAGAATCTAACTCTCTAATTAAGGAAAAAAATTAATAAAATTTAACATTCTTTAAAACTAACCAACAAAACTACATCACTTATATCGTATACCTGTTAACCTCTAAAGCTATTTCACAAATCTCAATGGATTCTCACAGTAACTCTAGGCTTCTAGCCATTTTTGTCATCCTATTTTTGAGGGGAAATTCAAACTAAGCGACAAGCCCAAGGTCACAAAATGAGAAGGTGGTTGAGCCAAGACTCAGATTCGGGCTTCTTGATTTCAGATTCCCTATTTTCTTTTTAACAGCTGTCTACACTAAGATCAGGCCTTCAGGTGAATAGTAGGAAAAAACAGTAGGACTAGTAGGTGGGGTATGTGAAGTGGCAGTCTCTTATTGCTAGCCTCCTAAATGTAGGAAGAGACTAGTATTACTCTTTTCTCAAATTCCAGAGGTAATATGAGTGAGGTCTTCAAACCAAAGTATCTTACTTCAGTACAGTTATATAAGATGAAAAAGTTCTAGAGGTTTGCTGAACACAATGCCTATAAGTAAACAATACTGCATTGACAGCTTAAAAATTTTTAAAAGGTGGATCTCATGTGAAGTGTTCTTACCAAAAAGAAAAAAGAAAAAAAATGGGTAAAAGGATACTTTTGGAGGTGACAACAGTTTATTAACTTGAGTATGATGATGGTATACAGGTGTATGCCTATGTTGAAACTCATCAAATTGTCTACATTAAATACATATTGATATTTTCTATATAAATTATACCTCAATGAAGGTTAAAAAAAAAAAAGACAAAATATCTTACTTCATAGACTGGATGAGGCCAAACCGAGCCAGCAGCAGGTCACAGTACAGCTCCAGGATCTCCATGGCCTCCACAAGGTAGTCTTCTCGGATAATGTGCTCCACTCGGATCCGAGCTCGTTCATCTTTCCCAGCAGCCAGATAGTCAGCAATCTCTTTCCTTGCTTTCTGGGCCAGTTCCGCTAAAGTATAAACCCCACTCCAGTCACAAGGCAGTAGTACATTGGGCCCTGGCCTGCAGGCAGACATCCATCCCAACAGAGAGAAATAGGTGTTTCTACTATATCCTAGCTTACTCTCCCTTAACAAATTTAGTCCCATTTCATCTAGTCTAGACTTTACTACCTTGCCTACGTGAGAATACTATTTGTACAGTGAGAAGTTTCCACCTCCAGAGTCACTTATTCCATAGCAACAACAAAGTGATTCAGTCTAACTAGTTACAAAGGGCAGCAGAAATGTATCCAAAGCTTAAAGGATATGGGATCCATAAGACTTCAGAATGCTAGTCTGAAAGAGCCAATACCAGGACTCAGTGATGCATTTTGGGAAAGAAAATATAAGGCAATCAGGCATTACTCACTTTTTTTTTTCTCCAATAGTTTAAGACGGTTTATGACTAATCTCAAATTGACTCGTAAACGCTCGGCTTTAAACCCAGAGCCCAGCATGCTGTGCTCTTCCTGGAAAAAGATAAGAAATACAATGACTATTTTCAAGCTAAAATTAGTTCAGGAACTAACACCAGTTAGAGTGTGGATTATTTGACACTATAAACTAGAATGGTTCTCTAATACAGATAAATGACATGTTCTGATTTACATTTTTTAAAGATCATTTAACTGTTGTGTGGAGAACTGGGGGAGGATAATACTGGAAGCAAGAGGACCAAGGGCAAGGCTATTACAATAGTCCAAACAAAAGATGGAAGGAGCTCTGACTGGAACAGAGAACAGTGGTGGTGGCAGAAGTGATTGGATTTGAGATCTATTTTGAACCAGAGCTGAAAGAACTTGGTGATGGATGAAATGATTTATCTATATATTGGTGCAGGAGTAGGGTGATAGAAAGACAAAAAGGACGGCCTCCTACTTCTCCCAAAAATCTCATCAGAGGTAGTGACAGGAAAAGACTATCAAATTTAGAACCAAATTAAAAGATATTATCACCTTAATTCCTCACATCCTTCTATTAAGTCTCAGCCTTTGGAAAAAGCTACTGCCCAAGATCGCAGAAATATTAACATCTGCTCACATACAAAGAAATATACAAAGAGGTAAAAAAGTAAAAAAAAAAACAAAACTGCTCTATAGAATTTGAAAACAGAAGGCTATTTACCAAGACTTTCACTGAACAGCAGAGTTACAGTCAACAAAACCACTCCCTCCACCCACAAGACTTTAGAGTATATCATTGTGCATTGACCACTGTGCATTCTGTACCAAGACAGCACAATTTCTACTTCTCTCAATTAACTGTAGACTTGAACTTCAAAACATGTAATATCCAACCAAACGAGCATGTCTAACAAAGTAACTGAAGAACAGAAAACCAAAGGAGATACCCAATGTAAGGAAGAAGACTACAAATAATAATCTGTCTGCTTGTGCATAAACCACAAAATATCAGATGTATTTTCCTTTTGTGAGATTGCCTCTAGAGTCCTTTACACTACCCATTTACAATCGTAAGTATCTGAGATCCATTATCTTAAATTATGTTCAATCCATTTAACAAATATTTACTGATTATGACAGATAATGGCTAGATGCTAGATAAGAAGATAAAAAAGGCACAGTCCTTGCAATCAAAGGAACTTACATTCTATTGGGAAAAAAAAAAACAGCTAGAAAATTGGGCAACTACAATACTATTTGTATTGTACAAATCACTATTTGTAATTCTAGAGTGGTTATCAACCGGAAGTGATTTTTCCCATAGGGAACATCTAGCAATGACTGGAGACATTTTGGGTTGTTACTGGAAGGAATGCTACTGGCATCTGGTAGATAGAGGCCAGGGATGGTGCTAAACATCCTACCCCAAACGAAAAAAAACATCCAGCCCAGAATGTCAGTACTGCTAAGACTAAGAAGGCTATTCTAGAGAAAAGACATGCAACCTGCCTAGGGGTGTTACAGAATGCTTTCTAGGAGAAGGAAAAGCCTAATTAGCCAAGTTCTGAAAGAAAAGCAAGATATCAGTAAGGTAAAAAAGGTGTGATGATCCCAGGCAGAGGGAGTGGTGTGTGTAAAGTCCAGATACCAGAGAGAACAAGAAGCTTTGTGAGATACACAAGTTCAGTACAGTTGAACCATGGCATTCATTACAGTTTGCCACATTTCTAATAATTCTAAATTCAAAACTTCAATTCAACATTTATAAAATGTCAGGTTCTAGCGCTGGCAAGATCCAGTCATTCTCCTTGTTCTCAAGGCATTCATAACCAGAAAGAGATGGGAAATAGAAAGAGAAAAACTTTAACCTACCAGGGACTTGCCCAAGATCAGCTAGCAACTAAGTGGTAGAGCTAAGAATAAAACCTAAGTACATCTGAATTCAAAATCCAAGTAAATCATACACTACTATACCATTTTCAGTACTAAAAATTGTAGTACAGTATTTATTTTTAACCCCTTTCAACAAATATTCATTGAATGCCTACTATACTGTGGCAAACAGTAGAGATATATTGGGAAGGAAAAAAAGACACGGTTATTGCATGCACAAAGTTTATAGTTTAATTAGAGAAATTTACCACATTAATAACTAAAATGACAATTGTACTAAAGGCCACAAAGAAATCTGGGTTTTATTATAATGGGATTTGACCTCTTCAGCAGCTTGCTTGGATACCGTCTCAAAGATAAAAGATAACAATATTGGAGGTCTGATAGTTATAAGTTATGACAGAAAAACGTCAAGATTTCTTTGTGGTTCTTAAGTAGTTACAAGCATCAATTTCATGATGATGCATCAATACTTGAAAACAAAAGGTTAGTCATGCCTGTATTTAAAATATTTTTAAGAGGCTTAAAAACATACATTTTGATGTAGCAATCCTACTCCTAAGAATTTAACCTAAGGAAATAATCAGAGCTTCATGCCCAAAATTTTATACCAAAGTATTTGTCAGTACATTTTAAGACCAAAAACTGGAATAACATACTGTATGGATAATAAACTACTATTGCCTATTAAACATTTATGATGTAATTTTAAGTAGACACTAAAATATTTTTTAAAAGGCATTTACTAACAGGAGAATATATTAATATGGTATTAGTTTATAAAACATGACTGTATATGAAGTATGACTCCACATTCTGAGTTTATAAAAAAAAGCACATATGCAAATACAAAGGCTGAACTTAAAAAAAGCTTTCCCTATATGTAAACTCTTAAAACCTAAGCAATTTGGACATCAAAGCTAATGCTAAAAACCAAATCTAACTCAGAAAGCAAATACTTTGGAAATTTCTATCAAAAGATAATGAAAAATATAAATAAATTCATTTGCCTCGTTAGAAAAGCAAACTATTAACTCATCAGTAAACATTAACATTAAGCTTAACTTACCAGGATAGGTATCTAAAGTGGCTAGACACTGAAAGACACAAAAGTGTTAGTGGAAGAGAAAGGTAACAAGGGGTGGCTTTAGCAACATAAAGAAACTCTGGACGGTGTAAAGACATCTTCATAGATTTGCCTAAGATGGGTCAACATCTGCAAATGCTAGCTTAGGATAATACTGAAACAGCTTGGAAAAGAAAGAAAGGATAAATTAGGAGTTCGGGATAAATAGATACATACTACTATATATGAAATAGGTAAACAACAAAGATTTATCATATAGCACAGGGAAATACATTCGATACCTTGCAATAACCCATAATGGGAATCTGAAAAAATATATATATATAACTGAACCACTTTGCCGTACACCTAAAACTAACACAATATTGTAAATCAACTATACTTAAATCAAAAAAAAAAAAAAAAAGGGAAAGAAAGAATGGAACCCAGTGGCAAGGATAGGGGCTCTGGAGAAGTGCTAAAATTTTTCTGAAAGAGGAGCTTTTTTGTTTTATGCTGCAAACAGAAATCCAAGTCTGTGAAGAAGGTTAAAAATAATGAAGTGGGGTCTATATTTCATTGTTAATATTGTGGCTGAGAATGTCTGGGTGAGTCTCTCTCCCCCAAAAGCCTACTGTAAAACTACTGCAGAAAGCAGAAAAAAACAAACCTAAATTATTAATCTTATGATTCAGTAGTAACATTTATTTGTTCAAATTTATAAAAATTTTAAAAACAGGGCCCTTTCAAGGGGTCTAACAATCAGGGTGCCAACTAGAAATACATGGTATCCACACCTGGGTAATGTGAGGAAAATTTAACAAAGAGACTACTTACAAAGGTGTGGGTAAGGTTTAGATAAACCAACAAAGGCCTATGTATCTTTCCAGAACCATTAACACCCTAGGCCTGAAGGGGAAAGATGAGGAAGATGGAGAGGGTAGCTATATGGAAAGGACCACCACGCAGGAATCACTGGTGGAGGTGTGCACACATGTAGCAACCTGGCAGGGAAGGAGCAGGGAATCAATACCTCACCATCCTTCTTCTTGCTGGTACCATCTACTCCCAACTAGAAGCCAGAAAGCAAAGAGATTCACAAAATGCACATGAATGAGCCTTCAGGGACATAGATCAGAGGGAGAAGGATGGTATGTGGCTCTGGAGGAGGAAATAGAAAATATCCACCACAAAGACTATATGTTTATACAAGACCAAACAAGCCAGGACCTAGATCTACCAAAGCAACTGCAAATTCACACTGTACTAAGACTTCAGGTAACCAGGCTAGAAAATTAAAGTTAAATGGACTGTCCAAGAAAAGAAAATTGTATTTATAGGTCCTTTCTATAAAAATATGGTACAGTGAACAAAATTTAAGTGCTTACAATATTAAACTCTAAAGTCCCTGCCAGCCCTAAGATTCTGCAAAATAACAAATACCCAACTGTACAGAATTATATGGTATAGGCAAAAAGGCATAAACAACTGAGATTAATCCTCAAGACATCTCCTAGAAATCCTATTTCTTAAAAGTAACAAAATTCAATAAAATTTTTTTTAAAAGATAAGAAATAAAAGTAACAAAATTTGCTACCCAATATTCATAGCAGCATTATTCCCTATAGCCAATAGGTGGAAACAACCTGTCCACTGATAACTGAATGGATAAACAAAATATACATACCTATATGTATATATACACATACAATGGAGTACTAATATTAGTATAGTCTAATACTCCATGTTGCAAATGTGAATTTTCTATCTTTTAACGTTAAATAATATTCTATTCATCTATCAGTATTCTAATAGTATTAGTCTATTAGTATCAATAATATATATGTCTTAATGGTAAATGTATGCATATACCTTAGGAGCCATCAATCCCATTCCTGGACATATACCTCCAAAGAAATCTCTGCAGAGGACAATGAAGGCACTGTATAAGGATTCTATGGCAGTAAGGAGGTGGAGGAATGCTAAGTGTCCATTACAAGAAGACAGATAAAATATAACAGAACCATGACAGAATACTTTGCAGCAGTCAGAATTAATGAACCAGTTATACTTAGAGCACCATGAATAGTCCTTAAAAAAGAGAAGCAAAAAAGGTTTACCAAAAAAAAAAAAAACCAGTTCTAGGTTCAGTGTTTCTCCCACTGAATGAGGCTATAAACCTTGAACAGAATGTATGGAGCACCTATTTAAGGATTCTGAAAAGTAAACAATAGAAGCTGGATGAAGACCAGAATTTGACATACCAATAAACTAGCAGTGAGTTTATGACTTTTTTTCCCTGTGATACTCCCTGGCCTAGATACAAGGCAGCCTGAAACCCAGAAGTGAGCACTGGTACAGAAAGGAAAAGCATCAAGAGATGCTCTCTAGCTCTGCCTTAAGAAGTCAGAAAAGGGGTCCCTGGTGTGGACACATAGTGGGTGAAATATACCAAAGCAGGAAAATCAACTCACATGGGAAAAGACAATCTACACACATCAATGCTCAGATTATACAGACATGAGAATTAACTGATAAAGATTTTAAAGCAGCTACTATAAAAATGCTGCAAGTAAGGGCAAATACTCTTGAAATGAATGGAGATAAAGCCTCAGTAAAGAAACAAAAGACATAAAGAGGAAGCAAACTTTAGAACTGAAAAATTCAATAATCAAAGTAAGGAACTCACTATATGGGCTCAATAGCAGAAAGGAAGTGACAGTGGAAAGAGCCAATGCGCTTGAAGACAGATTAATAGTAGGTATCCAATCTGAAAAAGAGATTAAAAAAAATTGAAAAAAAGTGATCAAAGCCTCAAACATCTGTAGGACACTACCAAAGGGTCTAATATTTGCATCATGAGAATCCCAGAAGGATGGCAACTTCTGGAAAAAATATTGGCCAAAAACTCCAAAAGTTTAGCAAAAGACATAAACCTACAGACTGAAAAAGCTCAGAGAACTCCAAACAGAATAATCCCAAAGCATATGCCCAGACTCATTACAATCAAATTGCTGAAAACTAAAGACAAACTTTAAAAACACTGAAATTGACCAGAGAAAAACACATTATCTACATATCACCTATTCAAATAATAGATTTCACATCAGAAACCTTGGAGGCCAACCCAGAATTCCATATCCAGCAAAAACATTCTTTAGAAATAAAGGTGAAATAAGTCATTTTCAGATAAAGGAAAACTAATAAGTGAATCTGTCACCAACAGACCTGCTCTAAAGAAGTCTTTCAGGCAGAAGGAAGTGATACCAAAAGAAAACTTGGAACATTAAAATAAAAGAAATGGCAAATATTTGTATCTTAAATTACAGAAATGACAAATATCTCGGTAAATATAATAAATGGTTCTTCTCTTGAGTCTCCTAAAATGTATTTGACAATTAAAAGTAAAACTAATAACATTGTTTGATGGGGTTCTTTCGATGTATGTAACACATAAGATAACCAAAACATAATGGGACAAAGTGGGGCAGGGTAAAGGGACCTATATGATGATTCTATACTCCACAAGAAGTGATGAAATACTGACTCTAAGTACATTGTAAAAACTTCAGTAGGTCTACTGTAGTCCCTAGAGAGACCAGTAGAACATATTACACAAAAAATATATACTAAAAAACTCAACAGATTTTAAATTAGAATACTTAAGTGTTCAAATAATCCAATAGAAGGCAGGAAAGCAGAAACAGAAATGAAAAACAGAAGAAACAAACAGAAAACAAATAATAAAATGGTAGGCCTAAATTCAAATATACTAATAATTATATAAATAATTAAACAGAAATTACTTAAACACAACAATTAAAAGATTGTCAGAATGGTTCAAAATATGATCCAACTATATACTGTCAATAAGAAAGGCACTTCAGTACAATAATGCAGGTTAAATTAATGATGAAAAAAAAGTGTATCACGCAAACACTAATCAAAAGAAAGTTGAAGTTTGAACCCTTTGACTTCTCTTCACCCATTTAATTCTAAGCTTCCAGTTATAAAATTAAGTCATGGGGATGGAATACATACCATAGTGACTATGGTTATTACCGTATTGCATATCTGAAAGTTACTAAGAGAATAAATCTTCAAAGTTCTCATCAAAAGAAAAAAATTTTAACTATGTATGCTGACAGGTGTTAACTAGACTTATTGTGGTGATCATTTCCAAATACATACATATATTAGATCATTATTGTTGTACACCTGAAACTAATACCAAACTGATGTTATATATCAATTACATCTCAATGTAAAAAAAATAGTTGGAAGAGCAATAGGAAAATGAAGGCTACAAGGGGACATTACATAATCATAAAACAGTGAATTCACCAAGAAAATAAAACAATCGTAATAGTGAATGTACCTACCAACAGAGTTTCAAAATACGAGTAGCAAGAACTGAAAGGACAGGATAAAGAAACAAATTCCTAATTGTAGTTGGAGACTGCAACACACCTCCCTCAGTAATTCATCAAACTGACAGAATATTAGCAAGGATATAGAAGACACTAACAATAACCAACTGTATCTCACTGACATAGAACATTCCACCCAACATAGCAATGTACACAGAATATTCATGAATGTAGACCATATCCTGGGTTACAAAACCAACCTTAACAAATTAAATAGAACTTAAGTCACACAAAGTATGTTCTTTAACTGCAATGAATTAAACTACAAATCATTAACAAGAAAGATAACAGGAAACCTCCAAACACTTGGAAATTAAACACCATACTTTTAAATAATCCATGTCAAAGAGGAAGTTCCAAGTGGAAATTTGTTTAAAGGTTTGAACTGGAAGAAAATTAAAATTAAAATATAACATCAAAGTATGTAAGATGTAGCTAAAGCAGTGCTTAGGGGGAAATGTACACTAAGTGCTTACATTAGAAAAAAAGAGAGGTCTCAAATTAGTAATCTAGTAATCTAAGATTCCACCATAAGGAACTGTAAAAAAAGCAAAATTAACCCAAAGCAAGCAGAAGGAAACAATAAAAACAAGGCAAAACTAATAAAACTGAAATGAGGGAAAAATCAATGAAACTAAATGCTGGTTCTTTGAAAAGAGGAAAAGAAGGTAAAAAGGGGGGTGTAGTGGAGAGGGAGGGGAAGAGAGAGACAGAGAATGAGAATGAGAGAGAGAGCGAGCGAGAAAGAGATAAAGAGAGCACACGCGCGTGCAAATTACCAATATCAGGACTCAAAGAGGGGAATACAAATACAGATCCTACAGATATTAAAAGGGAACATTACTACTAACTTATACCTACAAATTCAACAATGACATAAAATGGACAAATCTCTTAGAAACTCAATTTACCAAAACTGACACAAAGAAATAGAAAATCTAATTGTCCCTTATACATTACAAAAACTGAATCTAACATTAAGAACCATTCCAAAAGAAAGTCCAGGCTCAGGTAGCTTCTCTTTTAAACATTTAAAGAAATTCCATCAAACATTTAAGGAAAGTTAGCATTAATATTTACATGAATTCTCACATTTCAAAACACAAGTATGAGGATTAAACGAAAATTTGTAGAGCATAGATATATATGTGTAACTGAGTCACTTTGCTGTCCACCTGAAACTAACAACATTGTAAATTAACTATACTTCAATTTTTTAAGAGTCAAAAAAAAAAAATAAACCTGTTGAACTTTGTTTAATCCAAAAAAAATTAAATAGCTAAAAATAGCAAAAAAGATCTTTAAGCCCTAAGAAACCAGCGTTAAGTCTTCTAGCTCCAAAAAGTAACAAGCAGGCAAGGGAGGACACAAAGTTAACAATAGCCTAGAATGACATTTTATATATATATAAATATATGTATATTTATATTAATATTATATATATAGTTTTCCTACATATTTATAGGAAAACTTTTGTATTTGAAATGTTCATAGCAGCACTATTTACAATAACCAAGACGTGGAAACAACCTAAATGTCCATCAACAGATGACTGGATAAAGAAGTTGTGGTATACTTTTACTCTACCATAAAAAAGAATAAAATAATGCCATTTGCAGCAACATGGATGGACCTAGGGATAATCATTCTAAGTGAGGTAAGCCAGAAAGAGAAAGAAAAATATCATATAATATCGCTCATGTGGAATCAAAAAAGAGACACTATGAAGTCATCTACAAAAACAGAAACAGACTGGCAGACTTAGTAACAATCTTAATGGTTACCATGGAAAGGGAGTAGGGAGGAATAAACGTGGGAGTTTGAGATTTACAAATGTTAGCCACTATATATATATAGATCTTTTAAAAATTTTATTCTGTATAGCATAGGAAACTATGTTCAACATCTTATAATAACTTTTAATGAAAAAAATATGAAAACGAATACATGTATGCATATGCATGACTGTGCTGTACACCAGAAACTGACACACTGTAACCGACTGTACTTCAATTAAAAAACTATCACTTACAGAATGCCAAGTTTACTGTATTTTCACACTATAAACTGTAATCTGATCTTCACTGACCAAACTAAGCAAGATTGAAAATTTAATAAAAGACCACGAAACCAGCAGCATCATGTGTAACTCACAAGAAAAGGATTGGCTACAGAATTCAGAGACCATCAAGATTTTCATCAAGGAGCTATAAATACTGAAATGTGTCGCCATTATTAAAGTATCTTTATCTTGTTTCTCAATAAATATAAAAAATTCACTGAGTATACCTTTTGCCAAGAGTTTATCTTAAAGCATGTTTTTTACAAAGTTGTAATCATGGACTCTGAGCACTACTGAATTCTTTTATCACTTATATCTGCTAGTCCTTACAACTTTAATGGCTGCCTAGTATTTCACTGAGTAATCATTTTTAAATATCCTCCAACATTTCGACATTTGCCATACAAAATAATGCTATAATTAGTATTCATATGCATAGTACTTCCCCTATATTTGAAATTTTTCTTTAGACTACACTCTTGTCTAGTTTTATTTTTAAATCAGAATACACTACATGTCATTGGGACTTGATTTTGATTTTAAAGGAATAAGGGCTTAAATTAAGTAGACCAAAGTTGCGGGTTCTGGAGCTCCTGATCACTGAGAAGCCAGAAGCACAGTTAAGAGTGGAAAAATGAAAACAATCTAGATAAAAAATAACGCTACTTTAAAAATGAGAAGACTTAAGAAACTACGTAACTTTAAAACATAATGCTAACACTTAAGTTTCAAAACACTGTTTTAGCTTCTAATAAAAGGATATTACAAAGTCCTCCAACCCCAAAAGATGGCGTTCTGAAGAAGCTATAAAAACAAAATTTTTCGTGGACTACTGGTTTATAGGTACAAGAATAAAAAGGCTTCTGGGGGGTCGGGGGAGAATATATAGCAACTATTGTCTTTTTAAATACATTACGGGCTATAAATAAAACAAGATGGGCCCTGAATTGATCGTTGTTGAAGTTGGATAAGGACAGAACTCATTGTCTTTACTTTTGTCTGTTCAAAATTTTGTAATACAAACTTTAAAAATAATAAATACGCAGGCACAATAGAAAAAAATTTACAATCTCCCGAAAGAGTTAAGACCAGCTCTTAGTTTCAGCTTTACTACTACAGAAGTGAAAGGGGCTGTGTCCTTCCTATTACCTAATTAGCAAAAGGACGCTCTTGGGTCCCGTTCCCGGTAAAACTTTATGCAGGTAGAGTTTGGAGTCCTCTTGCCTCCAGCACCCGGAAGAGGAGTGCTGAGAACAGAACGTGGAGGCAAGGACAGGGCCACAGACACCTCACTAGACCGCTCATCTGACAGGTAGGGATCTGCGAAAGGGGGCAGAAGTCGCTGATTGTTGCTTCCGCTCAAGAAAAAGGCAACTGCGCCCGGGCACCGAGGAGGCCGCCCCGCCCGCGGGAGGCTGCCGAACTCGGAAGCGAACAGACTCGGCGGGCACAGGGCAAACGACCTTACTGAAGTCGCCCTGAGCCAGAAGAAATCGAGTAAAGGAGTCGCCAAAAGCGCAGGCTAGGCCCTGTCACCGACGGGCGACGAAGCCCAGGCCGCGCCGTTTCCGCCCCGAGAAGAGACACCTCAGAGCAGAGAGGACGACACAGAAAAGTTGGGCGGCGTCAGAGACCCAGGACCCTCGGTCTCCAAGCTGCTGGCGGCCCTGCCACGCCCACGGGCCCGGCCTCAGGAAGCCTCCTGCGCAGCTGCCCCTCCGGCCTGACCTCCGGCCTGACCCCCTCAACCAGGACCCTTCCCTTTCTCCTCACCTGCCACCGCAAGGTCTGGGCTACGGACCTCTAAATCCGGAGCGCAGTGTGAAGATGAAAACAAAGACCTTTGACGCTAAAGAAGCCATACTCACCTGGCCAAACCCAGACGTGAAAACCCCAGAGGAAGAGCTCGGAATCAAGGCTCAGCATCCAAAATGGCGGCGTCTTCGGCCTCAGCACTGCAAGCGCGAGCGGAGGAATCCACGGGGCCGAGGTAGCCACACCCTCCTTTGCAGCGATTGGCTGCACACTCACCGCTCCCGGAACTCACGTCCTGAGGGCTCTCACCCAGCTCCCTTCGGAGCCGGCGCGGCCAGGGATTACTTCCCGCGGCGGAGGCACGGATGGCTGCGGCTCCAACTCACGCCGCTTGAGTCACCTGCTGGGGGCGTGTCCCGGATTTCGCAGGTCTCGTCCTGGGCGTGGTGGGGCTCGCGTTGGAGGCTGCTCTCCCAGTGGGTGCTCGATTGCTTGTGCCGGATTGTTCCAATCTCTGGAAAAACCGGTTACCGCACTACCTTTCGAACACCTGGAGTTAGTCCCTGAGATTATCTCTCGTCCCTCGCTCGACTTAACTCGCCGTGGCGGCTTCCCCTGAGTCTCGGTTTCTTTCATCGAGGGGTGAATGGTCTGAGCAGGTTTCCACCCTTCTCTGGCCACTCACCGCTATTTATCCGACTCTTCGCTCTTCTCCCTTCGGTCGTCCACCATCTCTCTTACCCACTTTGATACCCCTGCCCCGTTAAACCAAGTCTAATTGCTCTTTCAACTAAAATATCTATAATCTGTATTATTTAATTAAGATATTTCCTTACCGCCCCATTCTCTGGAGATTTACCTAATTTCTGTGTTCAGAGGAAACTTTTTCTTTTAGTTATCTTTGT
Organism: Vicugna pacos; assembly: GCF_048564905.1. Classification (NCBI taxonomy): domain Eukaryota; kingdom Metazoa; phylum Chordata; class Mammalia; order Artiodactyla; family Camelidae; genus Vicugna; species Vicugna pacos. The sequence continues at coordinate 44,390,742 of NC_132995.1, forward strand.
GATTTACTTGAAACCATTCTCTCTGCTTAACGTTGAGAGGAGTTTCCTAAGCTCTAGGCTTCCAGGAGGTGATCCTGCCCCCTGCTGTACAGGCTGCACCTGTGGCGACCAGAGGGTTTGCTAAATAGTGATGCGGTGATGTGACACGGATGGACCTATGCGTCACCTTATGAGGTTTATATGAATTTAGAAATATTGTGTCTTTGTAACTACTTGAAATATTTCTAAATAAAACCAGCTTCCTGAACCTCAAAATACAATGTTTGGTTCCTTTGAAGTGTGTGGATTTTTTTTTCGGTAAATGCACGCATATGTCGATTGAGTCCATTCTGCAATAAGATAATGGCATCTAAAAAAAAATACAAGTGACAGCCGATTGCTCTAATTTAAATAGCCTTAGAAACAGAGCAATCAAATGTAACGTGTGTGGACCTCGTTTAGATATTGATTCAAACCAACTTAGAGTCTTAGAAAGCCATTTTTCAGACGACTAGGGAAATTAGATTATGGACCAGCTATTACATGATACCAACTAATCAAAGAATTGTTATTTTGTTAAGCATGAAAATGGCACTGAGACTTTGTAAGAAAATGTCTTCTTTAAATTTTTTAAGAAATGCATACTGTATGTACGTGTAAAAAGGCAGCAAAAATCTTGTTATTTGTTGAACTGGGTGACAGTTATTATTGTACTATTTTCTCTATAAGTATTTTTTTACCTTTACTGATTTTATTTCAGCATAACTAGTGAGTTAAAGAGAGAAAATTTTTCTTTTTTAATTGAAGTATAATTTACAATATCGTGTTAGTTTCAGGTGTACAGCATAGTGATTCAGAGTTTTGGGGTTTTCTTGCAGACTATATTCCATTATAGGTTATTATAAGATATTGTGCTATACAGTAAATCCTTATTGCTTATCTATCTTATGTATAGTGGTTTGTATCTGTTTATCCCATACTCCTAATTTGTCCCTCCCCTCACACTTTGGTAACCAGAAATTCGTCTTCTACATCTGTGAGTCTGTTTCTTCTTGTATATACATTCATTTATATTATTTTTTTAGGTTCCACATATAAGTGATGTCATATAGTATTTGTCTTTCTCTGGCTGACTTATTTCACTAAGCATAAAACTCTCTGGGTCCATCAATGTTGCTACAATATTTCAATCTTTTTATGGCTGAATAATATTCACACACACACACACACACACACACACACACACACATGTATCTCCACATCTTTTTAACCTAGTCATCTGTTGATGGGCACTTGGGTTGGTTCCATGTCTTGGCTATTGTAATAGTGCTGCTATGAACATTCTCTGATATAGGTCTAGGCTCCAGAACTGTGAGACAATAAATGATGTTTAAACCACCCAGTTAGTGGTACTTTGTTACGGCAGCACAGACTGACTAGCAAAACCCATTACTAGACTCCTCTCCTAAAAGGTTCCATGACTTCATCCTCTTAGGGCCCAGTTCCTCATACTCCCCAACTATAAGCATTATCAACATTTCTAATCTTTTTGAAGCTAAGAAATTATTTTAATTTGCAATATCTTTGAAAATTAGTAAGATTGACTATCTTGTAAACAGTGCTCATGATAGTCTTTTGCCCATTTTCCTAATGGAATAGGCAAATTTTTAGAAATAATTTTTTAAGTAATGCATAATTTTTAAGTAATACACACACAGAGCTGAAAAAGATGTACAGTGAAAATTGTCTCCTTCTGACCCTTAGTCCTTCAGTCCTTTGCTCTAGAAATAGAGTAACCTTGTTACCAGATTCTTGTGCCTTTGAGCAGTTACTTAATTTCTCTGTGCCTCATCAGTAAAATGGGAATAATGTTACCTCCCTTAATAAAGTTGTTATGAGAATTAAATGTTAATTACTGACAATGTTTAATGTTATTGAAATCCTTCCAGTGATATTATATGTATGTAAAACCACATGTGTGTATATATGCTTTATTTTTTACACACATAGTAGCTACTGTACATACTACCGTTTTCCTTGGTGTCAACAGGGGATTCATTCCCTGAACCCCCAAGGATGTGAAAATCTCAAGTCCCTACATAAAATGTAATATTTGCATATAACCTACACACATCCTCCAGTATACTTGAAATCATCTCTAGATTACTTATAATACTTAATAAATGTAAACACTATATAAATAGTTGCCAATGTGCAGAAAATTCCATTTTTGCTTTTTGGAACTTTCTGGAATTTTTTTCCAATGGTTTCCACCTGAGTTTAGTTGAATGAATCCATGGATGCAGAACTTTTGGATAAGGAGGACTAACTATATACTGTAACTTATTTAGTACTATACCTTGCTTTAGGATATACATCTTAGAGATTGTTCTGTATCAATAATTCTCATTCTTTTAAAGGACTGCATAATATTCCACTATATATGTGTACCGTATTTTTAAAATACTGGTCTATTGCTGGGCATTTAGGTTATTTCCAGTATGTTGCCTCTATAAACAATGCTGCAATATTTGCCTGTGTGGGTTGTAATTACTGGGCAAATTCTCAGAAGCAGAAGAACTGGGTCAAAGGGTAGGTATATTTTTAATGTTGATAGATATTTCCAAATCACCCTTCAAAGAGGAAGTATCAATTTACACCACTACCACTAATGTATAAGAATTTCTATTTCCTCCTGCCCTCAGTAGCACAGTGTGTTTAGATAACTTTTGGAATCCTTAACATCATTGCAACTTTAAAGAAACCATGAAAATAAAGATGAGCAAAAAGTGTCATTGGGCCCATGTCTTTCTAAAAATGATATGATTCAATTTTAAAAACTGCTTCCTACTTGGCAGTTGCTTGGATTCAGCAATCATTACTTGTGTCCTGTCCTGTCTATTTTGATCCTGTAATATATCAATATGAATTGTACTACAACCAGCCAGTTACTCAAAACAGTATCTGTACCCCTGGCTGAACAGACCAGTTTCAATCAGAGACTAAACATAATCCAAGAAAACAAACTGACTCACACTGTTTCAACTGAAAATTTTGTTTTGCTGTACTGTTAGGATAAAAATTAACACATAACATTTCTTTGGCTAAGTAACCAGTAACTCTTTTTTATGTACAGGACTGTAACTAGTGGATGTAACTAAAACCTGATATAGTGCTAAACTCAATAAAATAAAAGTCCACAACACGCTTACAGACCAAAATCAGTCAGACCTGTCTTTTTACAGCCCTTCCAGCTAAGAATGGTTTTTACATAGTTAATGGATTGTAAAAAAAAAAAAAAAAAACATGAAACAAAACAAAAAAGGGAAGAAGAACCCTTATGTTGCCCACAAAGCCTAAAATATTTACTATCTGGCCCTTTACAGAAAAGGTTGCTGACTCCTGCAATAGAAGTACTGCACATTGTGTGAGACAGAAGGGAAAGATGTTTTACTTTTTTGCATTTTTTTCCTAAGTACTAAATTTAGAAAGGGGAAAATCTCAGAAAGCTTTTAGGCCAAAAAATATAAAATGAAATAAAAACAACTCTGGAAATCTTTCTAAGGCCTAGGGAAAAAAATGAAGAGCATTTTTTAGAGCACCTATGAAAAGATTCTCCAGAGAACTAATTAATATCAATAATTAGGGCTGTGTACAGCAATTAAATATCTCCATGACATTTTACAGTTTACAGGGTACTTACAAGCACATTAGCTCAATCTGAGGCTCACAACATTCCTACGAAGCAGCTATAGGTCAGAAATGTCTTAGTTTTTATAGGAGGAAAGTGAAGCTTAGAGCTACAAAGTGACCAATCCAAGATCAACAGCAGTAAGTGCCAGGATCTTGAACCCAGACTTTGAGACTCGACATCATATAATTTTTGTAATCCATATTTTCATAACAATATAATGAGTTTAATCAACATAAAGAAAAATACATTAAATCACAGTTATTACTCTGATTTGGGTTCAAATATCAGATCAAAAGAGAGTTCTCAAATCAGATTGTTTTCATGATATTTATCATGACGGCAATTATCTTAGAAAACTTAATTTTTCCTTAAATGAATTCAAAGGAGTGAAAACTTATACCTCTAGATTCTAAATGTAAACTTACAAGTTTAAACAATCTCCTTAAAATATGAGGTTCTTCTCAAGACTACAAATCTGGCATCTAGATTTGTAGAAGAGACATATAGGTCAATGGAATAGAACTGTAAATCCAGAAATAAACCCATAGACTTTTGGTCATTTGATTTTGAACAGGGATAACAAGACAGTTAAATGGGGAAAGAATAGGCTTTTCAACAAACAGTGCTGGGAAAACTGGATATTGCATGCAAAAGAATAAAGTTGAAACTCCCTACCTCAGATCTATACAAAAATTAACTCAAAATGAATCAAAGAGTTAAATATAAGAACTAAAGCTATAAAACTCTTAGAAGAAAATACAGGTGTAAATCTTCATCACTGTGGACTAGGAGATGGTTTCCTAGATATGACACCTAAGTCACAAGCAACCAAATTAGAAATATACAAATTGGACCTTATATATTTAAAAACTTTGGTGCTTCAAAGGACACTATCAAGGAAGTGAAAAGAGCATACAGAATGGAAGAAAAAATTTTGCTGATCACATAGGTTATAATGGTCTAGTGTCCAGAATATTAAAAAACAATAACTCGTATAAAACAACAATAAAAAGACAAATAACCCAATTTAAAAATGAAGAAAGGATTTGTATAGATATTATCCAAATGGTCAATAATAAACACATGAGAAGATGTTCAACATCTTTAGTCATCAGGGAAATGCAAATCAAAACCACAGGGAGAGATCACCTCACACCCACTACAATGACTATAATGAAAAAGACAGACAACAAGCATAGCACAGACAGCATGTACAGATACTGGAACCATATACATTGCTGGTAGAAATATAAAATGATACAGGGTCTTTGGCTAAAAGTTTGGCAGTTCCTCAAAATGTTAAACACAGAGTTACCATATGAGTCAGCAATTCCACTCCTAAGTATACACTTGAGAGAACTGAAAAATATATGTTCACACAAAAATTGCACACGAATGTTCACAGCAACATTATTCAGAATAGCCAAAAAGTGGAAACAATATAAATATCCATTAACTGATGAATGGAAGTAAAATGTGGAGTATCTATACAATGGGATATTATTTGGCCATAAAAAGGAAAGAAGTTTTGACATACACTGCTCAAACCTTGAAAACATCATGCTAAGTGGAAGGAGCTAGAAACAAAGGCCCCATATTGCATGATTCCATTTATGAGAAATGTTCAGAATAGGCAAATCCGTAGAGACAGAAAGATTAGTGACTGCCAAGGGCTGGAAGGAGGAAGAATGGGGAGTGACTGTTAATGGGAATTGGGTTTCTTTTTGGGGTGATGGAAATGTTTTGGAATTAGACATTGATGATGTTGCATAACCTTGTGAATATAGTGAAAACTGATGATTCATACACTTTAAAAGGGTGAATTTCAGGGTATGTGAATTATATCACAATAAATTTTTAAATGAAGTTCTTTAAATTATCCTGCCAATGATGTAGTGTAAAGCCCTAATGAGGTCTTTGTAGGAGCCAATAAATAAAAACCAGAAGAAACTTCAAGGGAAAGTTAATATTGTTAAAGTGGCAAAATAATTGCATAACTCCTTGAGTAGATTGGGAAAGTAGAAATAAAAGATGAAGCTGAAAAAGAAATCCCTGATTAACAAAAAAGTCTTTCAAATCCAGAAGAAGTTTAGGTGAGAGTGGAGGAAAAATAAACTAATTCTTTATTTAATAATCTTTCCCTTATTTGACCATAACCCTGAATCACAGCCCCTCAGAGGTACTGCAGGGGACATGAAGGTTTTAAGAATAGCATTATTATGATCCCATTTTATTTGCAGCTCAAGGAGATGAAACAAACCACCTAGTATTACACAGTAATTTGAGGAAGCCAAGAAATTTTGCTGGAAGCTCTCTCCTAATGCTTTACCTGCCAGCTATTTTTCATATTGAAAATATCAACTTGAAAGTAACATTATAAAGCCATATTTATATCCCTCAGTCTAAACTAATCAAGAATTACTGTTAAGTATTAAAGCCAATGTTTATTCCAGCTTGTATTCTAAACACTACCTAAAAACCTTCTGGTTGGATGAGAATATTCCATTTTCTGGCTACCCGGGAATTAAAATTTTAAGTGAAATTTAAAAGTTTTCTTAACTGAAGTTAAAGAACAATAATTCCTATCTCATATCCCAGCCACAAAGAATGAATAATGAATGAATGAATGAACGAATTTTTCCACAGAATTGTGAAGGACCAAGATCCTCTCACATTAAACACAAGATGCAGACAATGATATTATCTCGTTGGAGATTTTGGGAAAGGACATTTTGCAAGAGCATGTTATGCAAACACCAGGACTTGTGGCTTTATAGGCAAGGGTCAGCAGCCTCATTAGCTTCACCTTTGTGGGGCCAGTGATCATAAGGAATATTTGCATAATGATTTCATATATTCATTTTACTTAATCAGCACAACAACCCTACAAGAGTAGACCAGGAATTATTACATTATTATCCATTTTACATCTTACAAAGCGAGGGTTCAGAATAGGGAAGTGACTTGCCGAAAGTAACCAGGCTGGTCAGCCACAGAGCTGAGACTCCAAACTGGATCTTCTAATGTGAGATCCCATCTTCTTTCCACCGCATGCCCCACTTCTCAGCTGAGCTATGTCAAAGACAAGCTTAGATATTCTACGAAACGACAGAATAAGAGGAAAGGAAGGAAAGTGGTGAGGAAATAAAAGGGGACGATGTGTGGGGAAGGAGGTATTTTATTAGAAAGTGAGTCTAACCACCCTCAATTGCCCCAAACGCCCCTCAAGTGGCAACAGTGCCACAAACTACCCTTCTCTAAATTAATCCCATTTTCCTAGGTCTACACTTATTTTATTAGTAGAGAATCATGTTGGAGACAATGTCTAAAAGAAATCTGAAGATTTTTCTCCTCTGAGGTTCTAGCAGCTGAATTTAGCCCCTCCCACAAAGGCCGATGGCCCCTAGGTCTCGGTCAGATTAAACGCCGCGGGAGCAGAAGAACCATGAGGTGTGGAGAAATGAAGGGAAGAGGGTTTGGGTTCGGGGAAAGGGGGAGGCTACGGTTGGGCTAAGGAGAGGGGGAGCCTGCGGTGCAGCTGTGGTTGAGGGATGTGGGTTTTGTGGCTGAACTCGAAGGTGGGGTAGGAAACCAGGATCAGAGCTGACAGTCGGGGTAGAGTTTACAGGTTCAAGAGAGGTTAGGGTAGTTGAGGGGCTCACAGTGCCAGAGAAGGACCTTAGAGGCTGCGAGGCTGGGTGGTCGCCGGCGCGAGGATGGAAGCGAGGCCCCTCTCGGATGTCTGTGATTGGATGCTCCCTTAAGTCCCGCCTTCCCGGACCCCTTTTCCCTCAAGCCCCGCCTACACTGCCGGGGACGCGCCTGAGGAGCGGGGAGGGGGACTAAGCTGGAGAAGGGGGGAGGGGGAGAGGAGAGGTTCGTGCACGCGCTCCACTGGTTGCGGGTGCGCGAGCAGCGCGCTCCCGCCGCCCGCGTCGCCATCTTTTTCCCCCTCCGTCTGTCTGTCTGCCGTTGGCTTTGTCCGTCTGCAGCGCCGCCCCTCGGCTCCCCGCCACCGGCTAGGCTCGGAGCGCCCTCCGCCCGCCGGGGCCCAGTCTTGGAGAGCCCCGGCCCGGCCGGCCCAAGCTGCGGCCCGGGGCCCATTGTCCGGCGGTCCGTCTGTCCGGAGGCGGGGCCCAGGAACCCGGAGCGCCGTAGAGCGCCGAGGCGCCGGGTAAAAAGACCCCCGACTCCTTCCCTTACAAGCCAGGCTGAGAATGCAAGGGCTCCTCACCCACCCACACTCTTTGGTCGCCAGGTGTTGGTCCTTTTGTCTGTCTGCGTCTGGGGAGGGGGCTAGGGGCTTGTTCTGGCCTTGGGGGCGGGGGCAGTCCAAGCTCTGACCCTCCGCCCTGCCCGGGTTCCCGCGACGAGGCCAGACACGGCTGGCTCTCCACGGCGGCCGTTCCTCTTCCCGTCCCCCTGGCGGTCTCGGGCGCGGGAGGAGCGTCCGCGCCGCCGCCCTCCCCGCGTGGGCCCGGGTCCGGCTCGGCCGGGCACCGCCGGGACGGCTCGGGCTTCTGACAGGCTGGGCTAGAGCTGGGGGAGGGGGAGGATGGGCGTGGGATTGCAGACCGGGGTATCAGTCCCGCGTCGCGGTTTTACAGAAAAGCTTCTAAATTTAGATTTCTGAGAAGACTGTGTCGTCTGAGGGGCTGTCTGAGCCGCCTCGAAAGACCTCTGGCTCTTGTCTGATTATTTCTGGGATTCTACCTGTGCTCCTGTTGGAAGAAGCCAGGAGACCATCTCGGCTGATTATACACACACTCCAGACCAAACAAGTGGGAAAAGGGTGAACAGTGAGGCGGCTACGTGACCAGCTTTCTTGTCCTCTCCTTTTTAGCAGATACAAATCACTGAGATTCAGGAGAGTTTACTTTGCTCCGTGGGAACTGCACCAGAGCTGGAGGTGGGAGTGCACCCTCTTTTCTTAAAGCTTGGATTTCACCTTTTTTTTTTTTTTTTCTTGCTAAAGACTGTGGTGTGTCCTGGAAGCTGCAACCTAACACCTGTGGGAGAGCAGGGACAGTGTTACGGGGAGACGTTTCCCCCCTCCTCCCAAGGATTCTTAACCTCGTTCTAAAGACAAAACTGCCTTCATTTTAAAATAGAATCCCTTGTAGACCTGAATCTCACCGGTTACCTTTCTTCCCATCCTGTTTTTCTTCCAGATGGTGATATTCGGGCAGCTGTCTATTTACATTTTTGTGTTGGTTTCGGATTCAGGCTTGGGAACTGAGGCAGTGTTAAAAGTAAAACTGAGATAGTGAACTTTGGGGCAATGTGTCTATGGATTTTATTAGCTTTTATTGCCTATAAAACAATTTCTGACCTCTGAGATCTTGCTGTGTGATCAAGAATGTACTTCCACTGCTAGTTATTTATCGTTAATTAATTAGTTAATTAATTATCTTATTTATTTTCAAGATTCCATGACGCCACAGGCTTTTGTTTTGTTTTGTTTAGGGAGGGAAGAGTATTTGCTTATGTTTTCCCCTCAATACCTCAGGTGTGAAGTCCCATTGGGTACCATCTGGTGGGTTCCCCATTTGGCCACTAGGAGGATTGTGGACACTGGCAATTTAAATATGCAGATACTGATCTGTTTCTGACTTGTAGCTTTAGTATTGAACTGTTGTCTCACCAAGATGATCTGAATAGAGCCCGTCTCAAATTATTTGGCCTTCCTTCAGAAGAATTTTTATTACCTTTATCTCACAGTTTCAATTTCTGATCTCAATGGAAAGAAAATTTAAAGGTTATTTAAGATTTCTAAGATTTCATTTTTTTCCTTCTACAGTCGAGGTATAGCTCTGCAAATTTTAGAAAAAAACGATAGGAAATCTGCATTTCATTCAACTTTCCACTTTGTGACTCCACAGACTTACAAGAAAAGACCCAACTTGTAATATTTATTCACTCCTTCCATTAATAAAATAACTGCTTGATTAGAAAGAAATGATTTACACAGACAAAGAGAACACATTTCATTAGCATGAGCACTCAGCATACTGCCCTCTAAATAGTTGAAACAGATTTTTACTGTATACATTTAGAGTTGTTTTTTTTTTAATTAAAGGTCTGAAAAAGAATTGTGTTTGATATGCAGATATGATAGAAGACTGCCTGAAAGCTGCTTCCTTTGCCACTTCCTGTGGAGGCCTGTCTTTGCCATTTGCGGTTTCTTTCTTCTCTTGGTAAGGGGAGGCAGGATCTGATTACAGGTCTGAGGTCCTTTGTAGCTACATTGAGGAGTTAGTTGGCATAACAGAAGGCGAGTCTTCACTAACTGGAGTGCAAAGTATAGCTAGTAGTAAGTAGCCTCTTAAGGCAATAAACTACAATTTTATATTTGCATATTCAATGTGAGTACAGTTTGAGAAAGCAGGAACTGAAGGAAAAGTTAGAGGGTACCCAGATCCATACTCTTATCTTTGCTAGGAAACAAAATATCTTTCTTTTTGATCTGTGTCTGTTTTTTCACTCTGTCTTTCAAAAAAAAAATGCACAGTTTCCACTACTAATCCATTTCAGACTCTCTAACAACACTTAATGCTGGGAAAGTCTTCCTTATAACTAACCAGGAACCTCCAGGCTGAAGTATCTGTTCCTTCCTCTTTCAGGGAAGTAAGTGCATGTCTCTGCAGCACTTCTCATTTGGGGACCTTTTCTCTTTGTTCTTCCCACGGATCTCTTTGCTACATAGCGGCTGGATTGAGAAGAGGCACCAAAGTTATTAACTGTGATGACTGCTCAGAAGCATGTGAGCAGGGCCAGGTTGAAGTTTCACATTGGGGAGCTGAATTAGTACTCCGCAATGTGGATGGCACCTGGCTCTTCTGGTGTGAAAGCCCATCTTCGACATTGGAAGTCTGATTTGCATTAGTGCCCTGTCATCCACAGTGCCCAGCACTATGCCTGCATCACTAGGTAGAAACTCTGTTTCCCATGTTTTCCTTTACAAATGCCTAAGCGTTTTGAGATGCTCCCTGTCTCATAGGGATGTGATGCCTTTGTCACCTCCAGGTGACATATCTTTTTGGAAAAAAAAAATCTGGAGGCTCCCATTGGTGTAGACTGCAGGGCTTGACTTCCAGAGGGCATGTGACATGTGAGCTGCCACCCTCTTTAGCTTCCTTTTGCTTCCTTTTACGATTCATAGGGGTTATCCCTTTGACCCCACGGTGCTTCTAATGCTGGCTGCCTCAATTTTTTGCTTCCTTTTCTACTCTGTGACCTTGATCATGATCATGTAACAGTATTCTGTATTCCACAGATGGATTTAAAGTGGAATTCTCTAAATCCTCTGGAGTCCTCTCAGACTTCTTGGGACCTTGATGTTGTGCTAGAGATTTATTCATTTCTTTCTTTCTTTCTTTAAGTAGTTCAGTGATTTATAACTGGTGAGTTTTATATGCTCAAGAACCATTTTTAAGTCTTTTTATCTTTTAATGTTGTATAATTTCTGGGCAAAATGACATGTGCTAACATTATCCTTTTTATTGTAGGTCAGCACCTTGCAAGGAGGTAGTATCATCCAGTCGTGAAACTGGGAAAAGCCAGAGCTCTTGGATCAGGGAAACATGTCCCGTCGGAAACAGACAAATCCAAATAAAGTTCACTGTGAGTACTGGGCTTTGTTTCTGAAACCTGGGAACGTTGAGGGTTAGAATGGAAGAGTAATCTGAATTTAGGTGAGAGGCTCACACTAATTTGTGGAGAAAAAAGGGTTAAAGATTTTGAACATAATGGATTTAAAGTGTGTCTGTGCTGGAGGAGGTGTTAGAAAACTGTCTTAGGAACAGGTGCACTTGATTCATCCTTAGTATTCACATTAAAAAATCCTTTATAGGATTCCTACTCTGTGCAAAGCCTTGTGCTAGATGCCAAGGATATAAATGAATATAAGAAATATATAAAGGAGATATATATATATATGCACGTAGGTACAGATATAGATACAGCAAGATAGTATATGCCAAGTTCCAAATATGGATGCTGCAGACTGTAGGTACTACAGGAGTTAAGAGGAGGGACAGAGCTCCATGGACTGAAGTAGCAAGGGAATGCTTGATGGAAGAGGCCCTAGACCATGAACTTGAACTGGACCTTAGAAAGTAGAAAGTCCATTCTTTAAAAAAGAGGAAAGGAGAGGTAAAATCAGGTAAGGAAAATTACATGAGCAAAAATACAAAGAGGGAATGCACATGATATGTTCAAGGGAGACTGATTAATTAAGGAGACTTTGTATGAATCAGAAGTTTCATTTGTCCAGAAGTCATAGAACATGAGGTTGGAGATGTTTAACTCTACATTGTACTGGCCTGAAAGCCAGGCCAAGTTCAAACTTCATTCTGTAGACTGTAAGGAGCTACAGAAGGTTTTTAAGCAGGGAGTGTGGAGTGACATTTAGAATGCAGTGTTCTGGGACTGTGAAACAGTGTGTGGGACGGATCATGAAGGGGAGACTGGTTACAGGAAAACCAGCTGTGCACTATTGCCTTGCATTATTAGCAGTTTCATATGTATGTTTTATTTCAGTAATTATATTGTAAACTTCTAGAGGGCAGGCACTGTGTCCCGTATATATTTCCTGCTTTCCCTCTCTACTTCTGGCACTGCTTATAGAGGGTGTTCAAAAGTGCCGTACTAAATTAACATTAATATATCTATGCAGATTTGAGACAATTAATCAGTTTCCTATGATCTGGAGAGAAAAGCATTCTCATCCAAATGTTTATAAAAGAGTCCCTGTTATTATGGAGGGACTGCACTGACTAAAGTACAGCAGTGTTTGGAGGGAATTCAGTGGTCTAACATAGGAAAGTTTTTTTTTTAAGGAAAAAATTCTACGTTTGACAGGATAGATTAGTCAAGGAGTTTAGAGAAGAGGACTAAAATTTATTAAACAATGTACAATATACCATGCACTGTGTACCTTATCTTACTGGGTAATTTCAAGAGTAGGAGAGAAAACAGTAGGAACAGAGGAATTAAGAAGACTTTAGCATTTTATAGATTAATGAGATTAGGATAGTAAACCTTCATATACAATTAATTCTTCAATTTAAGTCCCAGGAGATTTTTATAAAACAGAGCAATCTGAATGCTTCTAGGAGTGTATTCTTAGGGGGATATGGAAGGCTACTTAATATAAAGGTGAATGATTCAGGAAGAATTTAGAAATTGCAGCTAACACAGTAAAATTTACTGGGCCTGAATGTGAGGATTGTCAAGAGAGAGAAAATGAAGTATCTCTAATGTAGGTAATCGAACCTGGGGGTTCAAGAGGATTGTCTTCTCTCTGGTTGAGGATGAATATTGATAAAAGACACAGATATGACCCCAAGAAGGCAGGGTAGGAAAGGAACTCTTAGTAGAGATGATGAGGTCACAAATAAGGCAGTCTTAAGAGTTGGACATTTACCTATCAAATACCTGCCCAAAGAGACTTTGAGGAAAGTAGCTGGCAGGGATGACAGCATGATTGTGGTAAGTCCAGAGGAGCCAGAGAAGGCTTGTGCAGCCCATCTCTGTGCCCACATAGCATAAATCCATCAAGCTGCATCTCCTCCCACTGTGGTCAGTCAAAGCCAGGAGAAGCTGGTATTGGAGGTGGAAAACAGATGCACAAACAGGCCACAGGGAAGAAGAGAATATCATATCCACAGCTGCAGAAATGCAGTGTCCAGAGTTGAGCAAGTGCTAGTTATAGTACTGTGGTGGAGCGGGTGGGACTTTGCAGGCTCTGTGGTGGTGACCAGTAAGAGGGCTGTAAACAGTAATGTTCAGGTGTAACTAAAAAGCAGACCCCCGGGAGGGACTGTTTTCAGTGATATACTAGGGCAGGAAACAGTGAGGGCTTCTCAAGTGATGGACTAAGAAAGAAGAAAGACCGTGAGATTTGTTGGTCTCTGAGGACCTTCTGCTTATTTACTATTTGGGGACTGAAGCTGATCCTACCTTTTTTGAAGTCATCTTCTCATTGCCCATGACAATATTGGCAAGTAGGAATAGGTGATTTCAGGCTTCTGATCGTGTAAGTCCCCTATCCCCTTGCAGTGAAATGGAACCAATCAAATGTACTGAATTTAATGCTGCTTATCAATTTAAAGTAAATGGAATGGACTCAAGGACTGGGAGGCAGGAAAGCCTGCAGAAGCTTTGCTTAAATGTCAAAGCCAATCGGCATTTGAGCAGAGTAATGGCTGAGCTCCATTAGATCTGCCTTCTGGGAAGAAGAGGATTATGTGGCATGAAGCTCAGAGCCTGCCTAGAAGAATATATTAAGAATCCCATTGCTGTAGTCTGGCAGCATCTGTCAGATCCACTTTAGAAGCCATTGTGCAGGCTGCTCTGGCATGTCCTGGGCTTTCCTCAGGACTGTCTCTGTGTCTAAATTACCACCACAATCTCTCCTTTTCCCCCAGAAACATCCAGACAGACTCTGGTATTTTGCCCAGTTCATTAGTAGATTTAATGCAGAGCTTTTGGAATTAAAGTCTAAAATTGTTAGTCACAGAGGAACTGCTGATGGGTTGAAATCTGTTAGACCTCTTCCCTCCGTCCTTCCTCATCTCACTTTCTTCTGAGTACAAATTTCTATAAACTGTTTCTAGAGAGGTTGAAAATACAGTCCTTTGCACACTTTCATTTGGTGTGTTTGTACCAAACAAACCACTAGGTAAAAGAAAGCTTTTTCTTAAGAGACTTTTATTTTCAGATTGTAGAGTATATACAAGCCTAAAAACTTTCAACTTTGGTTAAAAGCTTTTCAGCTTTTACAGAGAAGTAGGAAAACAAGCCTTTAAAGTCACTCCTCTTCTAAAAAGTGCAACTTGTTTTGTCTGCATTCATTCTGTCAGCATCCTCATGAGGTAAATGGTTCTGTGCCCAACACGTGATAGCACCTGGGGTTACAGAGACTGTCAGCTCGAAATGGAATCCTAAGCACCTTCCTCCCAATACTAGCGCCTTTGTTTCTGAAATTGACATCTGCTCACTTAAAGTATGTCTCAGCTGCTTTAATTAATTTTAGTCAGTGAGACATTGCATTTATTTAACTGCACCAAGGACTCAAGAAAGAGAATTGTAAAATCTTTGCCTTTTCAATAACTTCATCTCAGTTTTCTCATCTATTCTACAGACTTGCTTACATGGCCTTTTTCTTATCTGGTCTAAAAAACGTTAGCCAAATCAGACCAACAGTATCTGGATCTCATACCACAAAAAGGAGAGGTAGCACCTTGTTTTTTACTGTGGAGCTTAGATGACTCTTTCTCAACTATTAACAGACAAATAAATACCCATGTTAAATAAAATGGTTGCCCTACATTAATAACTAGCAACTAACCTAACTCCAGCAGTCTCGAGATAGAAGGAAACAATAATTCCACGTTATAAAAGCAGGCAATTATATAACACTTCTTAATCACTAGTATCTTTGGATCACATTATATGTAAGTTAATATGATATACTTTTAGCAAGTATCACTACCTTCTTATGAAAGGATAATTCTGGACAGTCAGATTTAGGGATTAGGTAAATAGTGACTATTAGAAGATCATTCACACAGCTTTTTCTATAAGGTCTATCAGAATCATTTCTTTATGGTTTTTATATATTTTGCTTTATGATGATACTTAAAAATAGGAATAGCCTTGAGGAACAAAATTTACCGTTGCCTTTTTCCCAAGTCAGGAGTAGAATAAAATATAAGAGCATAGCTTTTCTTTCCAAATTACCGAAAAGGAATGACAGAATTAATACATCCTAATTACTGTAGGTGAGACTGCCTCCAAAAGTCCTAGATAGCACAGTTATATTGAACAGACTCTTCTCTGTTCTGTGAAGGCCTAAATATTTAGACAACTTCAATAGACAGAAATAAACTTTGAACTCAAGTTGATGGAGACTAGACTGAATTACCATCTGATGTTGAAAAGTACATATCCTTTTAGATGTCCTTCTAATCCAGTGGTGATTCCCCATTAAGAAAAGGGGGGAAAGTGTAGATTCTTAGTATATTATAAACCTAGCTGGTTTCTCAATAGGTTTTTTTTTAGAGATGTCACTGATGAAAATTGTCTGCCCCTTGGTAATTATATGCTGGTACATAACTTGTTCATTAGTGTCATATCTGCCCCCTGCCACCAAGTCCAAAAATATGCATTTACTGAGAAGAATTCAGTAACTGTTCCAGTTGGCCATGGTCTTGTGGTTACAGTGGAGGCAACATGGAGAAATTAAATATTTTACTTCTGCAAAGAGGGAAGAGGAGGTGCTTTAACACGGAATTCAATTTTTGCTCTCCTTAGCAGTAATTTATATCCAGTGTGTCATCTTGAATATTATGGAAATGGGCTTAAAGCAGCTTATTTTTCCTTTACGTGAGGGCAGTGTAGCTAGAAGTACACTTGAACTCTAACCACCTCTGCTCCCACTCACGTTATCAGTCAGAGTAGCCATAATATTAGTTACTCTGACCCAGACATGGCAACACATCACATGCAGTCAGAACCATAAAAACGATGGTTTCTTTTGTCAGTACTGTCCCTGAGAACATTACTTTGATATTTGAGTTGTATGTATCAGATTCTCATGGTAGGAAGGTAACACGATAGGATTAGAGATGTTCTTTTCACACAGATACAGGCATCTGTTTTTGGTAAAACTGCTCTAATGAACTGCTTAACCTTATGTTTACATCTCTGCTAGAAAAGCAATTTAAAAATTTGATTATTAGAGTTGGGCATACTGGGATTGAACACTTAGTTCCACCACTGACCTTAATTTTCTCTTAAATAAAAATATTGATAGTAATACCCACCACACAATTCTGCAGAGAATTAAGGTGAGGTAGCAACTGTAAAGCACTTAACATAGAGCCTGGAACTAGGAAGTGCCAAATAATCACTATTATTAGCGTTCAGCACTTAGCATATAGTAGATGTTCAGTGAATATTTGCTGAACAAACACCTAAATGAATTGCACGAAGCCTACTTAATGTCAAGTCCTTCATTGCCCAAGGACTTGTACAGGTAAACTGACAGGTTCATTCCTCCTCCATCATGGTATCAGCCTTGGAACCTGAGCCTGTTGACTTTCCTTTCTCTCTCCAGTAAGAAAGCGCCTGGTCTATTGTTAGGCATTTCACTGGGGCATTTTATTATTCTCTCTCTTGGTGGCTGGAGAATGGGGACTGTAGTTTCCACTCTGAGATAATGGAAACCTTGAGAAACTCAATTCTCTTTTCTCCTTATGCCTGGCCTCTTGGAAATAAAAGAACATGTAAATGTTAACCCTTCAATAACCACACAGATGCCAGGCAGAGTTCCTCAGAGTAAATGCATAATTAAGGATGGGTCCAGGGCTTTTGGATACTCCATCAAAAAAGAAAAGAAAGGACCACAGTAGACCAAGAAGACTAGATGAAATATTATTTGTTGCAGATTGGTTGGCGTGTTTCAGGAAGTTTGTTCCTCAACAGAAATGAGTTCACATATTATCTGTTTTCCTTTTAAACTATCAGCCAATTTTTGATTTGCTTGTGGCTCATTCTGATAGGTGTGAGAAAGAGAGTCAAGGAAGAACTTCCAGAGTATGTCCTGGAAGGAGAATGGATGAAGGATGGGATTAGAGATTCTGTTTTTAGATGGATTATTTGAAGCACCTGTTTGTAGTCAGAGGTAGACAGAGTTTACGCAGTATTGCTAGTACACTGCGATTCAGAGATTGTGCCCAGATTTGTTGCCCTGTCTTCATTCCATCACTTTGCCTCTTCTTGCTTCTATCTCCCTGATGCTGATGGAAGGCTATAAATGGAATTTAGATTTTGAAGTTAAATTTGTAAAGTAGCAATTGATCACCTTTTGAAAGGAAAGATTAGGAGGATTTAAGGAAAGCAAATGATCCTTTCTAGAGCATCTGGCTTATTGCCCAAGAAAAGTAGCTGTGCCCAGAAACCGCTGGAGGCAACAAGCTGACTTGGAGATGAATGACCGCACCACAGAGTACCTACCTGTCTCCTACCTTTGAATGGTCTGACTTTCCAACCAACTTGCCTGGGGATGAGCTGCCCAGCTGGTGGCCTGACTATTTTTCCTTGTGACCACCAGGGGATCAAGTATTTGCTGGGCTAGAAGAGCAAGCCCGCCAGGCGATGATGAAAACTGATTTTCCTGGAGACCTGGGCAGTCAGCGACAAGCTATCCAACAACTAAGAGATCAGGACTCCAGTAGCAGTGAGTTCTGCACCTTCTGGTAATGACTCAGGGCAATGGGAGAAGAATTATCAGAGTGTGTGTGCTCTGGGGATTGTGCATGGGGGGTTGGGAGGAAGACATGAAGAAGGAGATTTGTGGATCCTCAGTGTTCCCAAGGTGTTCTAAGGTGTATGCACATATTCCTGTCCAGAGAGAGAACAGATTTGGCATTGTGTTTTTTTTTTTTAACCCATGGACTGTAGTACTTGGCACACTGCCATACATGGATATGTTTGTGATGACTGTGATAGATGGGGCATAGGAATAACTAGTGCTCAAGCAGCCCGTGGGTTAGGTCAAATGGAAAGGGAAAAATATATCCCTGTCTCCTAGTATCTATTTATTCATAATTAATAAAATACAAGAGTGGCATTAATGAAAGTTCTGCTTGAGGGCCCAGTTTTATTGTTATACAAGAGGATTTGCTTACTAGTGAGATTATGCAGCATATAAAATGTTAACGTCAAGGTCTTCCCACACCAAGTCCTAAATAGATACCTTGGTTGAGAGATAGAAAAAATAGTGAGGCTCATGGATCTGTTCCATGACTTGCCTGAACAAATACACTTCGAGATGTGTTATTTCCTAGGATGATTTCCACACACTTACTAATTTCATCCATCTGATATTGGTTATTATTAGTGTCAATTCAGATTGACCTTCCTGATTTTTCTCCATGTTTGGGGTTGAAAAAGAAGAGGGAGAGAGTTCTGCACCCTTCTAGAAACTACATTTTCTACTCAAACTAATACTTTAGCAACCAAAAATAATAAAAATTTAGCAAGTAATTGCTCAGGTACAGAACAGTGAACCCAAATACTTCTAGACAACCTGTGGGAGCTACCAATTTGAGTAATAGGTAGGAATGGCAAAATCTATAAAAGTTGAATAGGTTTCCATCTTGGAGAAGTTGCATCATCCCTCTAGATGGCGTACTTATTTTTTTTAATCTTTCTCATAGTGAGATATATTTGGATTTTTGATAAATTACAAAAAATATTTGATACAGTATTGTCTTAGACTACAAGTGTTCCAGATAAGCTGGTGAGAAAATATGATATGATTTAATCTGTGCCAATCCTTTATTACTGAGATGGATTCAAACTAAAGCTTTGGACAGGGGAATAAGGTGTACATACTATAGATCCTTCCAGGGCCCAAATCCAGTCCACCAGCCAGCTGGAGTATCTAACAGAGACACGTGTAACTACCAGCAGATGATTTGGTTAGATTTTCTTATGAAGAAAGGGAATGTAACCAGTTTTGTCCAGTTCCTGGTAGATATAGAAATTATTCAAGGGTAAGTAGAGAGACGATTAGTAGTACTATTAGCTAGGGAAGCTAGGCCTCACTGCTGATGCAGAGAGCTGGTAAAACTCTATCCTGTATTTATTTCTCTTGCTGACACTCAGGCCCAGGAGTCCTGGATCTAGGTGGTGCTGGGATGGGACTGGAGTCTGACAGCTTCCCTAGGCTTGGCTTCCTCTTGTGATCTTCCAAGTACTATCACTTTTTTTTCCTTTCAGAAAGAACTCCCTATATTATTGTGTTTTTTTAATCATTTTTTTCCTATTTTATAAGTAATACGGGGAAAAAAATCAGCTCACACAAACCTTGCAGACCCCTCAGCCACAGGCAGACCTCCTCACAGCTACATCCTACCCCCTAAACTAAAACAAACTGAATTCTTACTTTAGTCACAAGAAATTATATTTCATCTTAAAGAATGGCCTGTTCCCTCCACTTAATGCATTCAGTTATCCATCAGATAATCCAAAGAACCAACAGAAACAATGGACTTATTTAGCCTAGAATGCTGAGTTACTAGCAGAGTAAGAACACACTGAGTCAAATACCATTACAAAATGCCCAAGGTTGGTTGCTGTACTAACTTTTCCACTGCACTGAATAGCTTTTTCCCTATAAAGTGATATTTTTACGTAATTTCCTACTGCCTCCTTTATCAATAAGAGGAAAAGAAAAACCTGGTGTTTCTGTAAGCGTGCCTAGGGGTTTGTTGGGAGAGAACAGATTAGTGTGTCTCAGAATAGAATAGTGTATGTGACAACATGGAGGAATTGTGCAGGGAGGTTATGGAGAAAAGTAAGTAATAAAGTCAGTGAGAAGCGTTGGTAAGTCAGAAGTGGTGTGTTGTGGGAATGAGTGTGGTATGAGGTGCGTGGGAGGTGTGATTTGAAGTGTGAGATATTTGGGAACCATGTGTAAGATGTTATTATTTTTATGATAATATATAGGGCCTAATAACCATTTTCCAATGCAGTTTTGCCTCAGATTTTCTCTTTAGTGTGTATATGGCATTACAAACAACAGTTGTGGCTTGCTTCTACTTAGCATGATTTGTACCCAAATAAGTACTGGTACAAACTATATTACGGAAGATCTGAAAACGTTTTCCATTATAGCTGCACACCCTAGTGTACTGGGTTTTGTCAGAATTCATGCAAAAATCAGAACAAGTGACCAGTTTATGTGTTCCAGGTGACAGTGAGGGTGATGAA
This sequence comes from Vicugna pacos, assembly GCF_048564905.1. NCBI lineage: Eukaryota > Metazoa > Chordata > Mammalia > Artiodactyla > Camelidae > Vicugna > Vicugna pacos. The sequence continues at coordinate 44,411,200 of NC_132995.1, forward strand.
GAGGAGACCACACAAGATGAAGTCTCTTCCCACACATCCGAGGAAGATGGAGGGGTGGTCAAAGTGGAAAAAGAGTTAGAAAATGCAGAACAGCCTGTTGGTGGGAACAGAGTGGTAGAGCCTGAGGCAAGTGACAAACGGCTCCTGAGTCTGGGAACCCCTTTACCCTTCTGCTCTGCTCTGATGCGGTGTCCGCATGTGACACTCTTGCCTCTGAGGGGCTCCTGGGCCTTCATGCGAAGCTTTCTCTTTCTTCCCAACCAGTTACCCAAACCTCACATACACAATTCTTATCACACCCAGCTTTCCTTCTCTGCCCACATCACTACACCCACACGCAGCTCTCCTTCCTAAAGCTCCCCACTTCTTTCCAGCAGAGAATCCACCTTTGCAGAACTATTAGCTGACTTCTTGTGGTGTACTCTTGAATATGCTTGCAAATTTAAGTCAGAGTGTTACCTGAGGTGCCATCTTTTCACTAAGTTGTTTCCTGAGGATTCCGGCAAGAGGCATGGAGGGAGGGAAGCCAGTCTTCTCTCTACAGAGTTTACCTTAGGGGAAAAAAATCAATACACTCTCTCTAGATACTTCCTTCTCATGGCAGGAAGCCTTGGAGAAAATGAAGATGGGAGCAAATTTAATTCCCTCTCCCCTATTTTTCCCTCAGTCCACAATGGGAACTTAAGAATAACATGTGATAAGAGGTGGTTTTCCTTTTAACAGGATACCCTTTTAAAAGAAGCTGGGGCAGGAGAGACTGGTAAAGAGTCTTAATGAATTGCATACTTATTAAATTGCAGGTCACGGAGAATTTGAATTCTGACCCCTTGCTTGGACTCTGCCAGTGTCCCCTCTGCCAGCTTGACTGTGGGAGTCGGGAGCAGCTGATTGCTCATGTGTACCAGGTATGGCGTGGGGAGCTGTGCTGTGGAACACAGGCACCAGCAACTTGGTTAGCCTTTGCCTCCACCTCCTGAGAGAACCTTGAGTTGTTGTTTCAACTAAGGCTCCACTCCAATCTTCAGAACATGTTAGAGAATAAATGGGATATGTTGGGTGAATATGTTTTGGGTTCCCAGGCAGACACACTGTGAAAATTAAGTATCATTTTTTTTCTAAATTATTTAATGCATATTTTAAATAGGAAAATAGAAACTAGCATATGTTTAATAATGAGGGTTTTGTTTTAAAGAAGAAAAAATGAGTTAACATAAATGTTCCTGAAATACTAGAGAAAGTTAGTGTAAACCAGGGGGTCAGAACAAAACAAACTCGTGTTTTCTTTTTTTGTCTGATCCAGTCACAGAGCCCTTGTGCCTTATGGTCTATCTGTCTTGGAACTGGCATCAACATATATAGCAACCTGGTTTTACCATAAAGAAAATTGGTTCATGAGGAGAAGCATTTCTTTAGGAGACTGATTTTAAAACATTGAAGGAAAGGCAGTACACTTAAATACCTTCCGGATTCTAGTCTTCCCAGCCAGCTTCTAGATTTGGCCTTCGACACTCCCTTAAAACTCACTTGTACCTATGCAGTGTGATGCAAGCAGACCATGAGAAATTATCCTGAGCACGATTTCTTCTCCGGCTCTGAAGAGGGCTCTGGAGTCCCATTGTTTGTCAAGCCAGCCACATGTCCCAGAATGTAGTCATAACTCTAACTAATGAAATCTGAGCAGTGGTCTGGACAGCCTAGCCCTTCTGAAGGCCCTTTAACACAAGAGACTCTTACTTTTCCAGGTGCTGAATAGAGAGGATAGTTGCAAGTCCCTTCTTCTGAGACTAAGGAAAGGGGACATTTCTCAGAAAGTAGTTGCTGAGTGGGTATAGATTGTCCTGGAGATGACATGAGTTCACAGACCAAGGCTCTCTTTTACAGCACACTGCTGCAGTGGTGAGCGCCAAGAGCTACATGTGTCCTGTCTGTGGCCGGGCCCTTAGCTCCCCAGGGTCACTGGGTCGCCACCTCTTAATCCACTCGGAGGACCAGCGGTCTAACTGTGCTGTGTGTGGAGCCCGTTTCACCAGCCATGCCACGTTTAACAGGTTAGCCAGGCACCTAACCCTCTGTGCTGGGAACAGAATTACTGGGTATGAGTTTTGCTTTTCCAAGTCAAAGTGAAGGCTAGCAGTAGGTAATGCAAAGGCAACTGACTCTTGGCTCTTTGGAAATACAAGTAATGAGGCTAATAAATATGCCTGTTCCAAGAGATATCCCCAAAGGGAAATGAATTCCCATTCCTTTCCTCTATCACAGTATATTCATCTGGAAAGAGATGTGGGGAAGTCGAAGAACATTCACAATAAAGCATGGAGTAAGAAGTTACAGGGTGCTGAGAGGACACTCTTGTGAGGATATAGTCTCCATTGTGTCCCATGAAGACTGAAACTGTGTGAATTGTGTTCGAGTCCCATTTGCTAGTGTACAACACAGGGTCCACCAGGGGGAGGTTGACCAGTGGACTGGACCTCTCTTGAAAGCAGCCTCCACCTCAAGGAGGACTGCCCTGCACAACTCCTACAAACACCATCCATACGGCTTGAATGGAACTGCCCGTTGTAAGGGCTCATCTGATTTCCCATGGCTTGCTGCAGTGGTTGGCTCGGTCTCTAACTCTAGGTGAGCATTAAGACTTGATAGACACTGAAGCCCAAAGAAGAGCAAGGACAGAAAGGTAGAGGAGGTCTCCCAGGCACTCAAACTGACCCCGAGTGGTGAACTAGGAGCAACTGGCCTGGTAGGACCTGAGCCTTGTGAGATGGTGACACTAACCATGCAAAATTTTTGCTTTCCAGTGAGAAACTTCCTGAAGTACTTAATATGGAATCCCTACCCCCAGCCCACAGTGAGGGCCCCTCCAGTGCTGAGGGGAAGGACATTGCCTTTAGTCCTCCAGTGTACCCTGCTGGAATTCTGCTTGTGTGCAACAACTGTGCTGCCTATCGGAAGCTGCTAGAAGCCCAGACCCCCAGTGTACGTAAGTGGGCCCTGCGTCGACAGAACGAGCCTTTGGAAGTCCGGCTGCAGCGGCTGGAACGAGAGCGCACGGCCAAGAAGAGCCGGCGGGACAATGAGACCCCAGAGGAGCGGGAGGTAAGGCGCATGAGGGACCGGGAAGCCAAGCGCCTACAGCGCATGCAGGAGACAGACGAGCAGCGGGCACGCCGGCTGCAGCGAGATCGGGAGGCCATGAGGCTGAAGCGGGCCAATGAAACCCCGGAGAAGCGGCAGGCCCGGCTCATCCGGGAGCGGGAGGCCAAGCGACTCAAGAGGAGGCTGGAGAAAATGGACATGATGTTGCGAGCTCAGTTTGGCCAGGACCCTTCTGCCATGGCAGCCTTAGCAGCCGAAATGAACTTCTTCCAGCTCCCTGTGAGCGGGGTGGAGTTGGACAGCCAGCTCCTGGGCAAGATGGCCTTTGAAGAGCAGAACAGCAGCTCTCTGCACTGAACTACACTCTCCTGCCTGCCTTCCTACTCACCCACCCACCTGCGCTCACATGGATCAGTGCTGCAGCTACCCCAGGGCCCTGTCGTTGCTGCTGGAGGCAGGCCTGGGTTGTGGACCTGTGTACCCCTTGCATGTGGGAGCAGGATGATGGGATCAGAAGGGATCCGGCTCAAGGCAGCTCTGGACAAGGGAGCAGGCACTCCAGAGGACTGGACTCCCTGACCACTGCTGCAGGGCATGCACCTAAGACTTTTGGGCTCTTGTGTGGCCCATGGAGTTGTGAGGGCAAATAAATTAATCTTATCTTTACTGTCCCTTTCCTGCTTTCCTCTTGATTTCATTCTAGCAAACAAAGTGAATTGGGAGAGACCTGAGTGGAAGTTTTCAGGTGGGGACTTCTGGTGGATTGTTCTTTTCTGAGGGCGGGTGCTCCTCAGTGTAGGCTCACCAAGCAGAGATCCCGCATTTGGGCCTTCACATTTGATGAAGCACAACTGTGATATTAAAAAAGAACCAAGTGGGGGATATAGCTCAGTGATAAGAGTGCATGCTTGGCATGCATGAGGTCCTGGGTTCAGTGCCGTGCCTTCATTAAGGGAATAAAAATTTAAAAATACACTTTACCCTTAAAAAAAAAAAAAAAGGACCAATGCTGACTTTACGAGGGTCCATTCCTACAACCCTACTGAAGATCACCTACTGTCCCAGAGCCAGTTCAACCTAATTTACCTTCTCCAAACTGAGAAGCAGATGTCTTTGCTCATCTCTGGTGTTTGCTAAAGAAGATGCAGTATTTGGACTAAGTGCTGGCTACTTTTCCCAACAGAATTCAGTTTGCCAAACTTAAAATTCTACCCCAGACAGCAGTCAGGTGCATTTAGGAATATGGTCACAGAAACAGCTGCAATATTAAAGTCCATAGTACCAAGGAACTTATGTAGGAGAGAAGAGGTAAACTGTCTTTTTATTTATTCCCCAGAGCCAAGGTAGGATAATAAAACCCACTGAGGAAAATACAGAACTAAGGTGATAGGAGAGCCCAAGTCAACACTGGTCAAGGCCAGAGCAAAATGACAACTCTGTCAGTTTGTATGGCTGCCAAACCATGGAGCAGACAAGAGCTGAAGTCATTTCTAAAAAGCCTCTGTGATGGTACAGAACAAGCAGAGAACTTTCCTTAGCCTGCACCAAAGGTTGCGTACAGTTTAGATAATTATAGATCTTGAGGTCCAGAAGGAAGTGCCCTAGTTAAGTTGTAGCTAGAAAAATAACTATGCCAGGAATGTGGACCTCTTCCAATATCATAACAAGGAAACTTGGACTTCTCTCTGACCTCCATAGGTCCAAGGCTATTTAAGAATGTTAACTGACTCTCCACCAAACGAGGGTTAATTCCTATCAGGCACACTGAAATATTTTAATAAATATTTTAATAAGCTTATTACAAAGCACTGGACATTTGAATAAAAAATTGTTTAATACCAAATGGCTTTCTCTCACAGAGCCCCATACTGAAGTCCTACTTGGGGTGCTTCAAAATCACTGAGTACAATGTGTCAAAAGTTGTTCTGAGCACTTCAGTGGATTATCTCATTTAATTTCCACAACAAACTATGATTTAACAAATTCAGGAATTAGTTGCCTGGATTTAACATTCTGTACTCCCAATTAATAGCTGTGAAACTCTCGGCAAGTTACCTAAACCTCTTGGTTTCCCCACCAATAAAATGGAAATAATAGTAAGGACAAATGATTGCTCATAATGCACTTAGGATAGTTTGTGGCACATAACAAGTGCTCATTAAATGGGTCACTATCACGTATCTGAGTGTTTCACCTCTTACTAGTGGTAAGCTTTCTAAATTAGAAGCAGTAGGTACGATTGGAGCTGACTTATTCCAGAAATTTCTGGCGGTATTCCTGAGAAAAGAATTTGAGAAAACCTAGCAGCAAGGACATCTACGTGTTCTTGTGACTAAATGTGGTAGTATAGTATCTAAGTCTACGGGATGACTCCTGGGCCTCTGAAATACACACAAACAATGTGCAGACCGTGCTTCAGGACTAGCTCGCGCAATCTGCCCCCAGCCCACCTCACGAAGACGGGCACCATCTGCTCTCTGTTACAAGCTCTGCCACACAGGGCTTCTATCCCCCACCCAATGGCCACCATCTGAGGCTGGGATAGGAAGAAGGCGCAAACACCAAAAGGAAAAGCTAGTAGTTTATATAGATAGATATATAGATATATAGATAATGATATATACTGTGTTTACATAGTCCACAAGTTAAATGCAGGTATCCATAAGAAGAGCATTAACAATAAAAAATACAATCTGTATGTGTAGCCAAGTACAGAGACTTAAAATGGTAAAACAGCAAAAAGGATCTCACAAAAGTACAAATATACAGTACAAATTGATTTATTTAAAACAGTTACAAAAAAGCACAACAAAATAGAGATTATCCTTAGAATTATTAATGCTTTGTTAAAGATCAGGTAGGATTAGAGGGTAAGAAATGGTACTGGGTGGGGGGAGCACCTGACTAGTTCTAAGGCTTTAGATACAATGCAGTTGATTACATATTAATTTAGCCATTACATACTGGGGATAGTAGTTGGGGGATCAATAATTTTATCTACAGGGAACTCCTACACAAATCAGATCCATCCATCAGACCTCCCCAGTGCCGTCCTTCTCTACTCCTCAGGACCCTAAAGCCACCTGGATGACAACATTCCCAACCTCCTTTCTCCACCCCATTCCCTATCCATAGATTCTTCCCTCCCCTAAGGTGCTGTGCAAGCTGAGAGCAGTCTGCTCTCTGCAGCTGGAACATATACTGTTTTGGCTACAGGGATCCTGTGTGTGACTAGGAAGGTTGTAGGGGACAGCTTTATTTTTAATACTTCAAGTTTGCCACGAGTACAGCCTCTTCCCCAACACAAGCTTCTCTTGAATGTGACTGTCAAGCAAATGAGGGATGAACCCTGCCTTCAGCAACACCAGCGATACACTAACCACTCACATCTCACAACTACGTGCAAACTCCCTGTCCGGGGAGTGGGTGTAAAACCACTGTCATCAGCTCGCTCGCGCCCATTCTCTCTCTCTCTCTCTCAAGAACCTCAGTCCCCATGACAGTCATAAAGACAGAAATAAATGCTTGCAAGTTTGACAACAGGTAAAGGCACATGGGCTGCTGCCACACACACTGCAGACAGGAACCCAATTTGAGACCATCTTCACTGCTGGGCATTTGCAGTTGAATGGCTTGGGGATCACACAGACTTGAGTTTGCAACCTACCAGGGAAGGATCTAGACTTAACAGGAGAACTAATAAAGAAATCTTAGTGTGAAAAGTGCATTTATTACTACTGTTCCTGCTGGGGAGGCTCAGCAGGGCAAACCACACCACCTCTCCTCCTTCCGCCCCAGGCACTGTGCATAGTCTGCAGGTAAGGAGAGAGTGCAGTCGACTCTAGCATCTCAAGGGCCAGAGTCATCCTAAGCCCAAATCAGGCTTCTGGCCCAAAGATGGATCCTAGAGTTGAAAGAGCACTGACAGCTGCAAAGACCCAGATGCTTATTTTATTATTGCATAATGTGGGAGGCCTTCCCTATCCCAGGAAGCTGGAGGGTGAAGGCTTCCCAGCTAAGGGCTAATAGGTTCCTGGTCAACATCCAACCTAGCATGGTTTAGCTCTTCGACTGTAGTGTACACTTTTTCCCATCTGGAAAGTATTGTAGCTTCAGTGTGATTTAGTAAACTTAGCCCTAGGAGGCCATGAAGTCTCCCTAAAACTTGGCCTCTGCCCTATTTACTTTGTTTTTAAGACTGTGACCTAATCTCCCATGGCCAATTCAATCAATCAGGTTATCTTTACTCCGATGGACCCAGGCCCTTTCCCAGTCAACCCATGTTCACCCTTTATCTCCAGTGTGATCACTCAACTCTTCAACATGCCTGCTTGTTACAGGTTTAAATCATACCACCACCCTGTGCATCTTCTATGATGCCCAGGGGTGAAAATAAAGTTAAACCCTACTTGAGGGGCTATTTCAAACTTCAAACCCTCTCCCAACCCCAGAATCCATGTAACTGGAGCCATATGAACTTCCCTGGGATGCTGACACAGGCCCTAACCTGGTTCCCCATCATTCAGTTTTTAAATCAGGATACAAAATATCACAAAGGAAAGAAGTTAACGCACAGAAAACACCCACTAATAGGACCTGCTTGTCTCTCTCTCAAGAGAGTCAGATATTTGGAGCCAAAGGGCTCCCAACAAGCACTGAAGCCATATCCCTTTGGATTCACCAGCCCACCAGCAGCATTTCATACTATCCCTACTCAACACTACTTAGCTATAATGTAACACTTGCACATGTAAGAATGGACAGAAAGCCTGGATTTCATCTATATGGCCAAAGACATAGAAAGACAGGGAGCTACAAAGGGCAGCAGGCAAGACAGAGAGCAGACAGCAGCCGTGGCAAAGCAGCACAGACCAAAGCCCTTGGCGTTCCGACCACCTGGGACCAAGAGTGTAGAAGGGTCAGTACAGATCCACTGAGGCCCCTCCCCTTGGGTACAAGTGCCCAGCTCTGAACTCCCAGTTTCCCCTTCCCCACCGCCACACCACCCCCGCCTCCTTTGTGCACACTAGTCTTGATAGGAATGGTAATCCAAGATTCGGATGTATTACCTGTCCTTCACACGGTTCCCCTACTCCCAAATTGGTACAGTCATTTCTGTTTAGTGCGAGACTCAGCAGTCTTCCTTTCTATCCCTAAACTTGGGACTGTCCTACCACTGGAATTGGCCTTCTTCAATTGTCCATTCCCTAAATGCTTCTCACCAAATGCTTACCCTCTCAAAACCGCTCTTAGGTCTCTTATAATAAAACTTATGAAATCTTTGTAAGGAAGAATGGACACATACTCTCATTCCTTATGCCTGGAAGAAAAGACTGAACCAGAGGGAAAAGGTAAGGGAAATGCCATAGCTCTGACCAAGATTTCAAGCACAGAGCTTCTTTCCCTAGGAGACCATACTTTACCAGACACCCCTGCAGCTCAGCAAAATCAAGTATTAACATAATACATATGCATGGCACAGTATTAGGGGAGCTTCTGGAATTGCTTCACCAGCAAGAGACAGAAGAGGAACAGCAGCAGTAAGTTCAGGGCCCAATTTGCCAAGGTGCACAAGATTTTCTCTTTCCAGGATTAAGTGGGACTTATCAGGCTGGGAAGTGGAGGGTTATTTGATTTAAACTACTTGGCCTGTATCTGGTTAGATATAGGTTTGCTCCCATAAGGAGGAAGCTCAGTTAGTATCCTTGGTGGGTATTTCTTGAGTGCCTACTGTGTGCCTGTCACCAAATTTAGTTGATGAGCCTTCCTAACGAGGAAGGATGTTTCTGAGAAACCCGTGTAGGAGAAACTAGGAATGAGTTGTTTACAGAAAAGCCAGAAATGAGGCTTTCTCCCAGGGCCATCATCTGAGAGGATTCCTCAAGACTCAGCCCCACAGGCCCCCACTGTAGGAAATAAGCCAGAGAAAGCAGCATTCAGAGAGAATGGGGACAGAGAAGGGAGAGGACATAATCCCAAATGCATACACGGCTGAGTGTTCACCAGACAGGGCTGCTGTTTGGTTCTGAGGTGAACCAGAGACTTAAGTACTGGTGGTCAGGTCAGCAGCTTCCTTTGGACAGGCCTTTCAACGCTGACAGGTAGCTGTTCTCAAGGAATGGAACAGTGGAGTGCAGGGCTTGTAGCAAACAAGCCAGTCTCAGTCATTTTGTTCCCCCAGGAGAACAACCTTTAGCACCTGAACACTAAGAATGACTCCATTCTCAGAACTCCCCCTCCCCCCAGGAGGTAGGTAAGATTATTTATCCCCATTTGGCAGCTGGGGAGGAAGTGAAAGAGCGAGAGGTCACAAGACTTGCAGAGTCTTTGACAGAGAAGAGATCAGATCTCAGAGGTTTGGGACTCGTGATGACAGGCCTTGGCCAGTCCATCTCGAAAGGAAATGCCAGGGTTATACCCTGGGAGAAGCCTTACCAGAGAGCTGAGTGGACAATACCCTGAGTTGCTTCAAGAGTCTAAAGACCCCCGAAAAACAAACAAAAAACCCACCCACCCACCTGAAAGCTGATGGGGGAGCCTCATTCTCAATACCCAGTGGAATCCCACAGTCCCAGCTGATGCTAAAAGCTGTGAAGGAGAAGTGGGCTTAAGACACAGGGGGGCAAATGCAACTAAGATTGAAAATACTCTACAGAGAAATACTCCACCATGCAATGAAATCTAGACTTTTCAGGTATTGAAACATTATCAAGACTATCCCAGAACCTCAGAGCTGGCTGTGGGAGGGGACAGCTTAGAGAAGCCGGAATGCTGGGAAAGGGACTGTGTAAAAATGAAGGATGGGCAATGCCCATTCAGCTGGACTTGCCCTGACTCAGGGTATAGCTCCCTTCTTGCTCCACCAAGCAGTTCAGCTGCAGAAGAAGAGGGGACATGATTCTGAGTTTTTAAAAATAGAGAATATAACTGAAAGGGAGACCAGAGAGCCCCCTACACACCAAAAACTATAGGTCTTGGTCAGAGTGGACAAAACTAGTTTTGCAGAAGGGGAGAGGCAGCACAGCTACAAATTAGGCCCAGGTCAAGACACCATGCAGAGAGGTTAGGGCAGCAGAAGGGTGGGGGCAGCGCAGGCACTTAGGCACAACATAGACAAGACAGAGGAGGGGCTGTAGGGACCTGGGGAAAAGGGTCCACTGGTTCTTTCAAAAGTCACCATTACCAACTAGAGATTCACATAATTTCAACATGGGTCTGGCATGCTGAGTAGGAGGAGCTGTTAGGTCAGCTACCTTTGCAGAAGCCCTGCCTAGAGCCCGGTCAGCCTGGCCATTGGATTTTTCTTCCATAGTTCCCCAACTGGGCCCCTGCCAAGGCAATACTTCACTCTGAACCCTGGAGGGGCTGCTCTATTCTGGTGCTAGAAGCCTTGTGGGAGGAACGGTAGGGAGAGACAGGAAAGGGCTGAAGCAGAGGATGAAGCAGAGTCCCCCACAAACCCAGCCACAAACATCTGTAACAAAATCACCCTTTAAAGTGCACAGCTCTCAAAAGAAGAGTTCTGGGTGAGAACCCTCTTATTTCCAACCATGGGGCCTCCTGCCCTCCCATCACAAAAAGGAAAGAAAAAACTTCAGACAGTTGAACTGCTACTATAAGCTGTGGATCATCATTTTTGGCTCTTTCTTTGCTCCCTCCCTCTGCCACCTGCTCCCAAAGCCTGACTCTCCCCTTGCAGGAGCTGGGGATGGGGAGGAAAGAACAGGGAGGCCCAGATATTTGGAATGTTTCTTATCCTGCATGCAACCTCTTCCTTCCTTGGCCCAGGCCTGCTGCTGCCCGTCACAGCATCCTTTGGGGCTGTCCTGAAAGGATGCCATGGGGTAATAGGCAACAGACCCTGCCTTGGGAGGCTACCTTCGTGCCTCCTCTTCCCCCCAGCCTCACTGCCAAGAGAGCCATTCCCTGCTCGGCATGTGCAAATCCTCTGCCTGGTCACGGTGAGGCCCAGCTCTGGGGTAATCCCCAGTCTGGGTCTGGGAGAGGTTCATTTTCCCGCATTGGAACGCCCTTCGATGGACAGCTTTACCTCCTGTGAAATGAAAGAGGGACGGAGCAGCGCAGCCCGTGCCTCCTCCCCTTGCATGCTGTATCTTTGGAAGCTCGGGGCTGGCCAGCAGGCCTGAGCACCAGGCTCCGGCTGTGAGGGCTCTACCATTCGGGAGCCCTCTCCTGACGGTTGGCTTTTCCCATCACTGTCACATTGCTCTCGGGGTCCCAAGACTGTCCTCTCAGGCCTTTCTTGGGGAGGACCCAGCTGGCCTGGGGGAGCACAGCTGGCCTGAGAAACTGAGTTACTGTTCAAGCTCTGTAAACTGATAGAGATGCAGACATCTCCCACCTGTAGCCGATGGCAGGGCAGAGAGAAGAGCTGTGCAGTCCGTCCAGGGCTGCAGGAGGACCAACCCTGGCCATATACAAAGAAGGGGTGCTCGGGGGGCACCTCGATGCTCACTTTGCTCTGCTGCTCACCAACCACAAAATGCAGCATGACAAATCCAGGCCACTGGCTCTCCTGAATGTCCACGACTGTGCTAGAGTCAATCTTCAGCCCCCCGCTCACTTCGGCACTGCGCACAAAATCCTGGGTCTGGAGGTCCTCCACCCGCTTCAGCTCCCCTGTAGCCAGCTGGATGATGGCGCCTTTCATGAAATGGGAGGGCAAGTGGGAGGAGGTAATGGGGGGTGGCGTTGACTCCTTGTCTGGGAAGGTGGCTCTGGCCTGCATGTCCAAACTTGATGCCACCAGGATCTCCGAGCCCATGGGCAGCAGGCCTGGGTCAGTTCCAGTGGGCACCAGGTTGCCATTGGCTACAACCATTGCTTTGGGTAAAGGTCTATGTTTCACGGGTTCCTGATGGGACTGAGGGTAAAACCCTCGGGCCTGATTTTTCTCAGCCATCTCTGCTGGGTTCCTGGCTGACCCTCGCCCTTCACCCTGATGGTCGGGGTTATGATGGGACAGGTTGAGGGGGCTGGACTCATCCTTTCTCTGAGCTGCCACCACATGATAGTCCTGAGAAGCTAAAGCGCCAACCACCCGCTGGACCTCGAGGTCGGTGTCTGGGGTCCCTCGATGTGCTGGCACTGCCACCTCCACCCGCGCAGACTGAGAACCTGAAAATAACTGTCCATCCACCACACATTCTACCACTGGCACCAGTCCCTGGCCTTCACCCTTGCTGTTGGAGGAGTCAAGGGCTTCACTTTCCCGTCTTACTAAATTTCGCTCTCGCTGTCTCTGTCCATTGGCAGAAGCTGCCTCCAGAGCAGACTGGCCCTCCTGAGGAGTAAGAACTGGGCTGGCACCTGCTGTTGGGGTTTCATGCAAGGTGTACCCAGCAGGAAGCCTGGACATCTGATAATATATGGGCATCCGGCCTGGAGCAAGGTCCAGTGGCTGAGTACTCGAGTGATGCGGCAACTGCCCAGGTGGGGAAGTGGCAGAGGGGGCTTTGTTGAATGAATGCGCCGGGGAGGAAGCCTGGGGGGGAGGAGTGGCTCCTTCTGCCAGGAGCGAGGCATATGGCACAAAGTGTGGAAGGTGAGAGGTGGCGAGGTTGGCAGAAGGAGAAAGGAGGGGACTCGGTAGGAAATTAGGTGGCATAGCATAGGGAAGGCTATAAGGAGACCCAATAAACTGCAGAGAAGTGGACGGGAGCTGAGCATAGTGGATTGGGGGATAGTGGATTCCTGGATGTTGAATCAGTGAAGACGCTACATTAAATGTGGGGGCCAAGGGGCTCATGTTCACCACAGATGGGAGGCCAGTTGGGGAGAAGGTGGCAGGTGGCACAGCCACCTTATACAACATGCCATACTGGTCCACTGTCAGACCAGTGATGGCCTCAGCTCCATCACCCCCCAGGCTGACTCTGGCTCCTGACTGGCTCTGCCCGGCCACCACAACCCCACGGGACCATTCAGAGGCATCACTGGAGGGTGTGTGGTTAGTTGAGCAGCTGGTAGTTCTCCCCATATCCTCGCTGGTCACGGGGAGGTCTCGTTTCTTTGGTGGAAGGCATTCCTGACTCCTCTCATGAACAGGTTTCATATTGCTTTGTGGTGTTCCTGGAGCCTCCTGGAAGGGGTTGGCTTGCTCCTTGGGGCATCAGAAGGGGCTTCTTTGTGGCTCCCCTGCACCCCTCTCTGCTGCTGGCTGGGGCGCCCACATCTGCTAGGGAACAAATCAGAGGCAAAGAAAAGTAACCTAGGGATAAACCAAGTCAAAGGAAAGAGTAAGAAACTGTGCCCCTGGAGGAAGATGTAACAAATGGGAATGCTGGGACAAAAAGAGGAATGAGAAAGGGGCAGACAAGGATGCTACCTCTCACTTATCCAGCCTAGGACATGAAAGAATGAATCACGGAAACCACAAAGAGCTACAAGGACAAGCACTCAACAATTCATAAATAACCTGTGGATCCTACAACCCCCAAAAGACCAACAGTTTCATGATTAGTTGTGCCAGTGATGGGAAGCTTAACTATTCTAAGCCTTCTCCCCAAGGGGGATTTGAACACATAGTCTTTGCTGCTAGCTCCTTTTCCTAATTTTTTCTTTTGTACCGGACTACTGTGTTATCTTCTTTCCTGAACGTATGACCTCATCCTTGATTCTCTTCCCCAGCCTAATTTGGGTTATGATCTCACCTATCCCCATCCTCCCCACCCCAGGCCTAGCTAAACTCCTTTGCCTCCCATCACCACTACCTCAAGGACCCAGGTGTCAATAGGTCCTGAGGTCTGCTTGTCTTGTTTTTATAAACCTTGTTCCCTAAACATATTACGAAAATTAGTATCTTCTTCGCCCCATGAAATACTACATTGAAACTTGGGCACTAGGGGAGAGTGACTATATTAGCGTTTTCTACAATTTATTTGTTTCTCCTCCTCCTCAAAGAGCAACAAAACTCTTCCGACCTCACATAAACTTTGTGTTCGCTAGTCTGGCAAGACTTCTTTTTTCTCACTGATCACCTTCAATTTGCCTTCTTCACTCATTCCCTTTCTTTTCTCCTTTGTGTTTTTCTTTGCCAGTGGCTCCTTTTCCATTGTAGGTCTGCTCTAGGTACTACTTCTTAAAATTCTCATTCCACTCCTCCAAACAAACCTGTTTACTGCCATCTTAGTCTGTATGATTCATAAGAAAGTTCTCTGTCCCCTTTCCTTCACTGTCACCTTTCATCCATTTGCTTTTATCCATTGTCATAAAGTATCTTTTTGGTCTGAACACTTCAGTGAATATGAAATATGTCACCTATTTCTTCCAATCAGGCTTCAGTTCTTTGGATCTGAAAAGAGATTTCTATGCTATTACACTCTTCTGTTTTTCCAGGGTTGAATTTCAGATATTTTTCTGCAACGAGGTATCCAAAATGCCTTTATTACCTGAGCTTCCGGTGGTGCTTCTGAGCAGCTGTATTAAGAAGCAGTGTCCTCCCCACTGGTTTGGGAGCCTAGAAGGAATAGGAATACAGTAAGCAGAAGCCTAGCTTCTGTCCTTCCCCAGGATAATCAAAAAAGGTAATTCCAAAACCACAAAGACATTGAAATCCAGGAGTCCCTCCCTCATCCTGTTCTCCAGAAATAACAGCACATTTATCCAGGGTACCCAGGCAGCTGAACAGAGAAAAAGCCGTATCTTAAGCTCTAATTTGTAGGAATACATCTCAGGAAAAAAATTTTTTTTAAATATATTTTTATTGAAGTATAGTCGGTTTACAATGTTGTGTCTGGAAAAATTCTTTATGTGTCAAACTTCATTGTTTTCCTTACATCGCATTCTTCATTCTCTACCTTTACCTATTCCCCAAAGACTAAATTTACTTCCAATCCCAATTTCAGGTAAATGCACAAATAAAAATGAAGACTCAACACTGTCCCCATGTGAACAGAGAAGCACGAAAAATCAACCTTACAGGTTTCACTTTTATTCAGGACTGATTAAAACACAGATGTGGAGGTTACTTAAATGAGAAAAGCGGCACTAGAGGAAAAAGAACGATTATTTGTTTCTGGGGCAGAAAAAGAGGTCAAGGGGGAGTCACTCAAGCGGAAGCCTTATTAACAGACTTCCAAGGGAAAAAACAACAACAACAAAAACAGGCTCCTGTGTGTGTGTGTGTGTGTGTAAAATCTTCTAAGTGGCAGCTCTGTATCATGTGCTAAATCAGGTGTGACAGAAACTGAAAGCACTACTTTGTCCTTACAAAGCTACCAATGGAAAAACAAAACTCATGCTAAACTGTCAATATCTGAATCTACACACACCAGGAACATTTGGCACAGAACAGAGCCTTAACCTCTGGAAACAAAAAGTTGCACTGACCAATGCTGGGAGAAACTACCCACTGTGGTGTATAAGTCCTCTAGAACACTGCAAGCCTCAAACCAAATAAAAATATTGTTTCTCTCAAGATCAGCAAGGTGTGAATGTACAAAAAAAAAGTGACAAGACAGAAAAACAAGGTGGAAAGCCAAATTCTTGGTCCCATAAACACAGATTTACAGAGTGGGCACAAGTTTTGCATCCCTTCTTTGCCAGCAGTTCCAGTAACTGAAAAGCAGTTAGCTTTCTCCCTCACTCCCAACAGTAACTGGGGTCACATCTTCAATCCCAGAATGATCCTTGCTCCTTGCAACTAAAACATTAAAGAAAAACTGAGTCTAGGTCACTGAGAGGTTAGCCAATCACAGGCTAATAAAAGGACTGAAAGAGGCAAAAGGTCTGCGGGAATGACAACAAAGAGCCAAACCTGTGCACTAGGTTCCTACAACGCAAAACACATTTCGGAAATCTTAACCTCGCCCTCTGGAGGGGCTCAATGAGGATTTCTCCAGGAGAAGAAGCAGTTTGTGACCCCAACCGCGCTAACAGAGAACGGTTACCATTCCGGAGAGCTGCTAGCGCTGCCATCAGAGCCCGGGATCAAGAGGTTGAACCCAGCTGGAGTCCCGAATGCGCTGAGGGCGAGAGGTGCGCCCGCCAGAAAGAGGAGCTTAGAAGAGACTAGGGGTAATGGCTTTCCGTGACCCCGCAATCCTTGCCCCAACAGGAGTAGGGCCCGAAATTGGGAATTCCTCGTTTAGAGAGTAGGAGGTCGATCTTTCAAGCAGAGGGGCATGAGCGAGGCCCCGCAGGCGATGCTTCCTTGTTTGGGGGCCCTTTCCCGCCCGGGGGAGTCGGACACCCCGGCCCGCGAGGACACAGCCGCGGGGGCGAAGGAGCCTGAGGACACTCTCTGGGCCAAGCCGGTGAGAAGAGATAGAGGGTCTAGGCGCGGCCTCTTTCGCTCCCTCGTTCAGCGGAGCAACGGGCTCCGGGGGGCCACTTCCTCCAGAGCTCGGAGCCCAGGCCTGCTTGGCTTCAGTGAGTCTGACTCGGCGGCCCCCAATCCCGGCGACACTCACCGGCCCATCTCACGTCGCTCTCCGGGCTCCTCCCGCTCGTCCCGGAGCCGCCGCAACCGCGGGCGCCGCCATCCCCGGCCCCGGAGCCGCCCCACACCCAGCGCCCCCCAAGCCGGGCGCCCGAAGATGGCGTCAAGCGCGTACCACCCCCGGCGCGGGGAGATTACGTCATGGCCGGGGCCGAATAGCTACGCCCAGGAGTACCCAAGATGGGGAGGGGCTGGCTACCCGCCGGTCGCCCACAGCGCCCCCTGTGGTGGGAAAACGAACTCTTCCCTCTGGGGCCGGTCACGTGAATAGGGCTGGGCCCAGCCCCTCACCCTGACCCCACAATGACCCTGCAATCTCTCCAGTAAATTCTGGGGGTACCCAAACAGAGCCCTGACGCGTGGCCATCAGCGACCCTCTTTTCCTGGACTTCGGGGCCTCACTTACGAAGCTTCCTCTTGGGAACCTCGGGGAACCCAGAGGCGACCCCGGCCACGGAGCGTAAGGAGATTCCCTCTAGAGACCCAGGGTGGAGATGGGGGCTTTTTAAGAGTTGAGAAATGGCTCAGAGTGGGGTGAGAATGGGCGGACCCAGAATCTAGGGTCAGGTGAAGCTAGCGACTTGAAAGCCTGTGAGGAATGAGAGGAAGGTGTTTAGTACAATGGTGAAGCAGCTTAGTTTAGTGGGAATAGGGCTTGACCATTGCCAATTACCTAGTCGACTTTATAGTAATATGAATATCTGATTAAGTGGAAAAAATGAACACCAGTTGAATTTGTGCTTTTGTCTATGTTAAAACTTCCTGCATACAAAACTAAACTGAGAAAAATGAACTGTTGGAGAGAGTGGGTTTTTCCCTTTTCAGTTTGTGCAGATTTTGTCCAATACATAGTAATTGATTTTTGTTTGATTTTGAAAGTACTTCTGGCTGGGCTCTAGCTCTCCAGCCTTTGGAAAATCATTTTACTACTTTAGACTTGGGTTTCCATTTCTGCAAAATGAGGAGCTTGAACCAGATGAAGGGATGGATGTAAAATGTAGATCGAAGAGCTCTCAAAACATTTTAAGTGAAAAAAAGAAAAGCAAATACGTACAGTGTGAGATCACGTGTTTAATGGTAAAAAACATATAATGTTATAGTTGCATGTATTTATGTATTTGTACAGAAAAAGAGTGGAAAGCTATGTGACAACTAGTTAACATTGGTTATCTCAGGAAAAGAAGGTGGAATCGGGTGATGGCCAAAAGGAACAGAAGGGACTTATGCTATTGTTTGGATTTTTTATGAGAATGTTACCTTAGAAACATTAAAATGAGTAAGTTAAAATACAAATAAAGTATATGATTGCTAAGATTCTTTCTAGGGAAACCTTAGATCTCAACTTTGATTTTTCTCCCCAGATGGACATAAAGAATTATCAAAATTATTGAACACCACACACACACGCACACATACTCTCACACACACCTTGCACCAGTGGGTAAAACATAGGAAAACACTACTGATTTGTAACCATCTAAATCAAGAGAGGGCTTTGCTTTGTGAATATTAATATGATTCGTGACGGTTGTCTTCGCTTTCAGTTTGGCCAAGAAGGAAGTCCTGTGGTCGCTCAGTGATTCCATTTTAATGCTAACTAGCAGAATGTTTTCTAGTTTGTTGCTTAGGTCACTCAACTGGCATTAAAACTGCCAAGATAGAGACCTTTGGACTATCCAAGTGTATTCAAGGATAGTCCATTTCTCCCAGATCAAGATATGCACCCAGAGACCTGATTTTCAGGCAAAGTTGAAAGAGCCAACCCTAGTAGCTGCAAACAGTTTTTTGGCTACCAGTCATTAACATAATAATGTGGTGCAAAGGCGTGTCTAATTTTTTTTTAAAAGGATGTTCTGATTGGTGAAACAGGTGATTTCCTGGTTTGGTGCTGCTGTCCCAAAACGGTGGGTCATATCTGCTGTATCCTTTTCCAGAACTCTTTACCCCAAGCAATCCTCATTTCTTTAGTGGTACATATTGACGGTAGGAAACCCAGTAGTGACAGTTTGACAAGAATGTTAGTGATAAGTAGACTAATAGAGTTTTTAGATTTAAGACACTGAAATAACCAAAAGTTTCCTCATTTCTCTAAAAATCTGTATTAGTCTCTGGAATCTGCATAATGCTCTATTTAAGTTATTTATATCAAGTAAGCCCAGAGTTCTAAATATTGTGACTGGCTTAATAGATAGTTGTTGAATGAAATTTCACAAAAATATCCCAAACTGGGAGACTTTCCTTGCTAACTCTTTTCCTCCCATTTCCTCATTTCTACTCTCCTCTATTTTGTCTATTTGTTAGTTATCTGTTTTCAATCTTATCTGAAAACCCTTCGTTTTCTTTCACTGAGTTTTTCTTAAATTCCTGCAGAGTTTTAAGGACTGATGAAATGAAAAGAGAATTTTTAAGGTATGGGTTATTTGGGGACTGAAAAGTTAAACTGCCATCTGTTCCCTTTCCATGGATTCCTATTAAATGCCTTTGATATGTGTAGATTGAATTTCTGTGATGAGAGTGCTTGAACTACTCTGTTAGTAGGAAATATATTACAAGGAAAAACCATGCCACACTGGTTACTCTCCCTAAAAGCAGGCAGGAGTTTCAAAACAGCTCTCAGTGTTTACTTAGTTCCTGGTTGGTGATTTTTCTAGACCTGTAGTTCAGGCAGAGTAAATTCAGACAACCATCCCAACTCTTTCTGACATTAAGGGATCAAACCACAGAGAAGTACTGATAAGTTGGGAAAGCATGTGTGTCATAACCAGAGGAGTAGGTGGCTTTTCCTATATTGCCATGTCTTCCTGCTTGTATGCTTCCGCATGTCAAGGTGTCATTCTGGGGAAGGAACTTTTATCTCCATATCCAATACTAGAAACAACAACAACTAATCTCAAGGATACATTGAAATTATAGAAACAGCTTATTTAGCTTTCCCTACAGATGTGTTGGTACCTGGTATTAGATTATTTTTCAAAAGCTTTTCTAGATGTCCAAATGTAGGAATGTGCAATTTTCGAGCTTCTGTTTTATTTACTTCTCTGAACCATTCCCGTTCTTACTTCCATTTGCTTTTAATGTTACACAACCTCTCCAGATTCCAATGGAGATTCCCCTTTCAAATTAATATTTTATTTAGAAAGAGGTCATATTATTTCTCCGTAAGTGACTAATATGTCCTTGAGGGAGGGGAATCTCCCTCTATTGTCTACTTCCTCAGACACTTGCCAAAGGCTTTCATTTTTGTCAGAGACTTCCTGCAGAACTCTCAAAAGTTGCAGTAAAAACACTGACAATTAGAATAAACTGAAGAAAATCTAACCCTTACTTGAATTGAAAGAGTCATATCTGGGGAATTGGTCCACAGAGAAGCAAGTGCCTTCAGGCCAGTACTGAGCAGCCAGGAATTCCTTACACAGGGTTTGTTGAATGAATAAAGTGGATGTGGAAAAATTAGAGCCTTAGATAACTCTCTCTTTGGCTGAGAAACTTGCTCAGCAAGGTGATTTGTGAGTCTCTGTGCCCTTTGTAAAATCATACTCAGCTCTGCCTTCAAAGCTGATCCCCTTCGTGTCAGCTTGTAATGGTCTTCAATCACCTAAAATTCCCAGAAAAAAAAGAAAAGTGAGTCAACGCTCCAGACAGTACAGCAAGCTGCTTCTCAGGTCACTGTGCATTCTTCCATGCCACCTACCACCCCCCACCCACCTGAGGTGACATATCTCTTAAGACCTAACTGAGCAACTCTGGAATTTAAGGAAATGTTTGTAACTTGTGGCAACTTGGGAATGATTATTATAGTGATCAAATCATTTAAAAGTTTCCAAACACTGTTCTGTATCTTGCCTGTGTCAATAGCAATATCTTGATTTTGCAAGATTTTACCATCAGAGAAAACTGAGTAAAGGGTACCCTGGGTGCTGCTTTATTACTTTTTACAAACTGCATGTGAATCTGTAATCACCTCAAAATAAACAGTTTAATTAGGAAAAAAGTTTCCAAAGATTTAAAATGTAATGTTAAGTCCAGATTACTGGACTTCTCATCACCAAAATAGAGAAATTTAGTCAAACCTTTCCAGATGTGCAGTAGGTATTAAGTTTGAGCTCCTGGGCAAATTTTTCTGGGAGAGCTGCCTTAGCTTTTTTCAAACACACACACAAAATCCTATTTCTTCAATCAATCAACAGCTCAAGTAGTGTTACACCAAGGAGTAGGAGTAGTAGCTGATGCATGCGGTCTTCTTTCTTGAAGTCTAACTTATTTTATGTTGCCTTTTGCTCTTTCCTTATTCCAGTGAGTCACATGGGCTATTAACCTCTCAATAAGCTGAGAAACATGATCGCTGACGACGAGGAGAGTTCCAGTGATATTAATATTGCATCTAAATGCAATTTTCTGAGTGTTCCGTAAATAGCAGTATTTAGTATTGAATAATTATAATCAACTAGATTACAGTCGTAGAGAGGCAGATGTTGTTCAAACTTCCAAACTGACTTTGGGGCATTCTTTAGCCAAATCTTGCAGAGGGTGCTTGGGCATTAGTTAGATAATAGAGACCTAAGGAACCAAAATAAATGAAATTTAGGGAAACCCGTTATTATCACCAGGAACAAAGAGAATGACATTGATGGCGTATACAGAATTTGTGAATTTTAAACTGCATGCCCACATGTTGTTTTATTTGATCCTGACAATCAGTGATACATATTATTCAGATAAATTTTATCCTCTTCTTACAAATGAAGAAATTTAACCGTGGACTGCCTGAGTGGTTTGAGATAAATAAAGCAAACGAGGCCTGGCTTTCCTAAAAATACTCCTTTTGAAAGGAATATAATAATCTTGACCTTCTATCACTCCAGGGTTCTATTTGTAACACAAACTATACAAACACTAAAATGTAATGTTAAGTCCAAATTACTGGACTTCTTGCCACCAAAATAGAGAACTCTTATCTACTCAAACCTTTTCAGATGTACAAAGACCATTTTTCTACTTTGGACTTAGCTAAGCAACCTTCCAAGCACTGAGCTTTGCGTTTATTTCAGATTCAAATTCAGCCTCATGTCAAGATTTTTTGCAAGGACACAGCAACTCTATTCATGATCAGAAGGTGAGCATTGCTTTTAGGGTATGGTGTCGGACAGACATAATTTGGAGGCTCAGGTTTTCCTGACTTGTGAAAAGCCTATTTCCCCAGGTTCAGTCATCAGTTGAGAACTCAAGGGAGTAAGACTTTCCTTATTGCAGTGGATTAGCCTGCCACAGGTTACATTGGTTACATCTCCAGCATGATTCTACTTGTTCATTCCATGGCATAATGTGGGGAAAAGCATAGGAATTTGCAGCCTGAAGATTTGACCTTGAGTTCCAATTTAACCAGTTACTTCTAATCATGTGAATATGAGCAAGCCAGATAACCTCTCAAAATCTCTATTTCCTCAGCTGTAAAATTCAAATGACATACAAATCTCACACAGATGTTAATCACATCAAATGGAACTGTATATATGAAAACATTTTTTCAATGCAAACCATGACATGCACTCTCTTTTTTTAAATAACTAATCTCCTTGTTACAAAAATAATAAATATTCACTATGGAACATTTTAGAACACAAAGGTAAGCTGAAAGGATAAAATAAAGATCACTTGTTGAAGGACCCCGCCAGAGCAGTAACCCATTGTAACAGTCGTCAGAATCTGGAGGCCTTGTTCAAACACAGATCATTGGGCTCCACTTCCAGTTTCTGATTTAGTATTTCTGGGGTGGGCCCAAGAATCTGCATTTCTAGCAAGTTCCCAGATGCTGCTGCTGTTGCTGATCTAGGGATGACACTTTGAGAACGACCAACCTAGTTGGAAACACTGGTAACTTTATGCATATATGCTATATCACAAGTGTTTGTTTGTTTGTTTTTATAAAAGCATTATCTCATACTATCTGGTAATGTGCACCTTTTTATTCAACAAACTCCTCTTTGCCTGCTAGTCATTCTATATGTGTTCTTTGTGTGGCAGTCCAGCAGGCCCAGAAAACAAGGAAGGAGGTGACTGACCATCTGGCTGCTGGGAAAGATGAACGAGCTTGGGTCCGAGTGGAGCAAATTATCTGAGAAGACTACCTCGTGGAGGCTGTGGAGATCCTGGAGCTGTGCTGTGACCTGCTGCTGGCTCGGGTTAGCTTGATCCAGGCCACAAAGTGAGACCTGCTGAACTGGCATCATTTGTCAGACTCAAAGGAGCAATAAGACATCCCTGCCACTAGTGGTGAGGCTGGTGGGCTCTAACTTGTTGGGACTGTGTCAATGGGTTAGCTTGATCCAGGCCACAACAAACTCTCTCTCTACTTAATAGAGAGAATTCGCCCTGCTTGATAAGAATATGTCAGTCCAAAGGCCCTTTTTAAAACCAAATAGTTGTCTTTTCCCCCCCGAGCTGTAAAAATACAGTATAGATTTGTAGAAAAGTTGGAAACAGAGACAAAAAATCCATAATCACCAAATCTGGAGATAAGAATTTTGGTATATTCCTTTCAGCCTATATATATATATGTCTCTATGTATCTATGTGTGTGTATGTATCTTTATATATACATATGTGTACATATAGTTTTATACTCTAACTTAAGTGTTTTTTAAGGAATTATTTAATATTATGTTTTGAATACTGTCCATGGGAAAAGAGGGAAACATAAAGCCCTGAGTTTCATAATTTTATGTTTTCTTCAGGGAACTGGATTCTGGTCTGGATGAATTTATATCTAATCTGGGTAGCTCCTCACCTCCAGTCAGAGGTGTCTGAGTAGAAAATAGTTATATTTGACTGATTTTAACTGCCTGTGCCACGACTGTAGGTGAGGGTATCACTAGTGTTACCAGTGAGGTAACATGAAAGTGATTTTTGCTGCTTTGGTGGTTCTTCATCTAAAGCAAAGTTGCTGTGACTTGATGAATTTTTGCCTTTCTTTCTTCCTTGGTGATGGTTTGCTGCAGGTATCTAATCAGCTGGGTGAAAAGTACCTCTGAGAAGATGGTCAGCTGTGTCAAACCAGTGAGATTGGAACTATCATCTCTCAGGTAGTACCATTTCCAGAGACACACATTTTTTCCTAAACTAAGAAGTCCGGGAAAAGCAAGTATGAGCAAACTCAGAACATATAATTTTCTGCAGACTGAAAGATGTTTAGAAGTAAGTTTTGCATTGGAGGCAGAGCAACTTTGAATAAAGATTTTGGACTAGAGAACTCAGATCTTTATCAAAAAGCTTGAGTCAAGAAAACTGAGCTGATCTCTTTCTGAAGAAAGCATACATTTTGCTAAATGTAACTGGCCTAGTTTTATGAAGACAGTTAATCCAACTTAGAAGTTTCAACTTTTGAACATCTTACATCATCACCACATACATAATTCAGGACTGACATTCAGCTGGGACACAGGAATGTGGCCTCAGTAGTTGTTTCAGGCTGGTGGATGTTATCATTCAGGGTGTCCATTCTGATTGGATAGTGCCTTGCTGAATATGTTGACTATTATCTCTGACATAATTCAAAACACTTATCATAAAATCAGAATTCCTGATTAAAAATATTTTTTCTTATGTGTATTTTCTTCCTCTTATTCTACTTGGTTCCTTCACTCCAGGATAGGGCTGTCTTAAGATATAAGCTGGGCCCTTCCTTGTTGTTGCTAAATTATACATCTTTTAAAAATGATACATCTTACATAACAGAGACTAGAAAAATGAAGAACAATTATTCAAAAGTGAAAGGCCTCTTAAACTCTTTTTGTTTTTTATTCTGTAGGTATGTGTATGACCAAACTTGTTATGTTCCTTATTTTGCAGCTAATGTGTAAATTGAATGTGAACCCCAGATTCTAGTGGAACAGTACCTGATAGAAATTGCTAAAAACTGTAGTGTGCCATTTAATCCAAAGCAGGCTTTCTGTGAGTACTTTTAAGAAGGGAGAATTGACATAAAGCTGAGATTTTTTACTGTGCACCAAAAGGTTTTTTTTTGTTTGTTTGTTTTTTTAGGAATATGACTTTCAGAGTAGCTCTGGCAGGATTATAAACAAGTGACATTTGCACCTTTTCTCAACTCACATATTTTTCCTAGCAGAGCTTGACTTCTGCTGTCTGATGACCCCTTTAAGTTGTTAACAATAGAGTGGAAAGCAAAGATGTTGGTACCTAAAGTGTTATACCTAGAAATGTATAAAACATTTTTAGTTCTTAAGATTGCAGCTTTATCCTGGGGTTGTTTTGCATTTTAATAAAGAGCTCTTGGAATAAAAGCACAAGGCACTATCATTTAGCCTTGGTTCAGAGTGTAAGTTCAGTAGTGAAACAACCCACGTTCAGATCCTAGCTCCACCATTTATTAACTGTGAGACTTCAGGCAAATGACTTACCTTCTAAAAGTCTCAACTCTCTGGACTGTAAGAAGGAGGCTAATAAGAGTTATTAACAAATCTCATAAGTTTCTTGAGGTGATGAAGTGAGCTAATACATATAAGGAACTTAAATGCAATGCCTGGCACATAGCAAACATAATCAAGTTTTGCTTTTCATCCTTATCATTGTTATCACAGAGGATGGATTAAGCTTCCAAAAGGAGGTCATGAACTGATTCAGGGCAAGAGAAATTTCTCCCTAATGCCTTTGAATTGGTAGCATGTACCGTATTGGATTGTGGTTAGGGAGCACACATGTCTTTTCTGATGCTTTGCTCCTCATGGTTTCCTGAAAGGGACTCTTTGACTTTTTTTTTTCTCTTCCAAAGAATTGTAGGGTTTGTTGAAAAATAACACATTGTAAAAATTTAGACAATATAGAAAAGGACTATGAAGAAGTAAAAGCCACATAAAATGCCACCAGAGATGTGCCCAAGGGCTCAGTTTCTGGACCTCTTCTTCTTCCCTATTCCCTAGGTGATTTCATCTAACATCGTGGGTTTCCATCCCATCTTTATGTCAGGCTTAGCTAATGACATGGCTAAGGACTCCAGGCTGATGTACTCATCTGGCTTCTTGATATCTTCACTTGGATGTTTCAGAGGCATCTCAAATGTTAACATGTCCAAAAGTACCCTCACCCCTTCCAAGAATCTACTCATTCTATAGTTAATGGTAATTCTATGCTAGGGAAAAATCTTGATATCTTCCTTCACTCTTCCTTTCTCTCAACCCCTAGCCCAACTGATAATCACCAAATCCTGGTTACTCTACCTTCCAGAATTCTGCCACTTCTCACCATCTCCACTTGAGACAGGCTGGGCCCTGGGCCCTGGGCACCCTTCATTGCACCTGGGCAAATGTCTCCTTGAGCAAAAACATATAAGAGACTAACAGTAACTTGTGCATGCATAGTTGGGACAAATTATGAGCAACAAGATACAACAAGATCAAAACCCAACTGCTACTTCTGGGGTGTTGGGGGGAAAAGCAGGGTATTGCGTGTGATCCCTGCACATGCATCAACAAGGGGATGGGCAGACGACCTCTGGCTTGACCCACAGATCAGCCCCTACCCTCACCCCAATTAAGGAACCACACACACACACACACCCCACCTCCCTCAGGGAGCAAGGGAACCTGTTACTTGTTTTCATTCTTTTGTGCTGCAACACCAGTCCCAATAAAGCCTTGCCTTAATTTCTTGGCTGGCTGCTTATCAATTTCTATTAATTAAAGAGCCCAAGAATCCAAGTCAGTAGAACGCTGACAATACCTGATCTAACCTACAGTAATCTCTGGCCTGCGTGACTGCAATACCCTCCTCACTGGTTTTCCTTTTTCTCCTCCTCTTCCCCAGTAACTGATGTTCAGTGTAGCAGTGACCTGGTTAGTACCTAGGTCAGATCATTACCACCTCTGCTTTTAAAACTATCCAATGGCTTTTTGTTTCACTTAGAATGATAAGGGATGGCTTTCCTATGACTGAGGAGGCCGCCCACACCAACTCTCACCTCTTCTCCCTGGCCTCATTCCCTCTGCTTTCCTTTTGTTTACTCTGCTTCAGCCACAGTGGCCTCCCCACGCTTCTTCAAACACACACTGGTTTCCACCTCAGGACCTTTGTACTTCCGGGACTCTGTTCTCTAGCTGTCTGCCTGGTCCCTCCCTCACTTCCTTCAGGTCTGTCCTTGAGTGTTCTCTTCCCTGAGAGGCCGTTCCCAGCTACCTTCTCTTTCCTTTTCTCTGCTTTATATTTTTTCTCTGTTGCTCTAATCTCTAACACTCTTAGCGATCTTAGCAATCTTGTTTCCTACCTGTCTCTCCCACTGCAATACCAGCTCCACGAGTACAGGGACTTTTGTCTGTTTTGTTCACTGTGGCACCCCCTGCACTGTGCCTGATTTACATTAAGTTTAGGTCAATAAATTTTGTCAAATGAACAAATAAATCCAAAGTTTCCTACTGCTACAGTATGATAAGCTTTCTTGCAGACATATCTATGGATATTTAGGCCTAATCGCCAGTGCATCGCAGTGTCTGACCTCATAAGCACTCAAAACATAGTCACTGAAACAGAGAAAGAAGTATGTGGGCCAGAAAGCCTGAAGTTTCTGTAACTGTCATTGACTTACACTAGACTCTAAGCTTCATAAGGGTGGAAACCATGCCTCCTTGCTCTCTTGTTTCTTACCCCAGGGTTCTGAGAGTGATTGGCGAGTAGTAGGTATGCAACAAACAAACGTGTAATAAATTGAGCAGCCAATGTGATTCTTGGCTTCAAGATGAAGCCCCAGCCGACCTGGTCAGTATGGGATTTGCCAAGGATGTCAAGAAAGGTGCTCTTGGCAGTGGAGGTGAAACTGGAGCAGGAACTGGTGATCCAATTGTGGCATCGCCAGTGTTAGCACCAGGGCCTTCACCTGTGCCATCTCCAGCCCCTTATTTCTCATCCTTTCCTCCTGAGAGACAGGTCAGGCTGATTAGGGAAACTGAATCTGGAATGGGACAAGTAGTGCTAGAATATATTTCTAAATGGGCCTTTTGAATGATAAAATGATCTTTGTGAAGTCTTTTTTAAGACCAGGGCATATTTGCAAACATTTAGCTGATAGTTGACATGTTTTTATGATGAATTCATGAGAAAATAGGACTGTAGTCTTTGATCAACCTCTTGACAAACACAAAACATGTTTTCAAACCACTACCACACTAGTTTATCCTGGCACATGCTTTGAAAAATTGTGCCCTTTTAAAAAGTCCAGATTGCCCTTGAAGAAGATTGCCAACCAAATGTAACCACCACCACCATTTGCATAATAGGGGAATTGTCCAGTTTTCCAAACATCTTACATGCTGCACTCTCAGAAGCAATTGTAGCCTACTTTCTTTGAGGCTGGTATTTTTTTTTTCTGGAGGGGGTTCTGCTGTGACTTTTAATTACATTTAGAAATGAACAGGTGCAGGACTCAACCCCCAAACTTCTCCAAAGCCAGAATCTC
Organism: Vicugna pacos; assembly: GCF_048564905.1. Classification (NCBI taxonomy): domain Eukaryota; kingdom Metazoa; phylum Chordata; class Mammalia; order Artiodactyla; family Camelidae; genus Vicugna; species Vicugna pacos. The sequence goes on from NC_132995.1 coordinate 44,439,216, forward strand.
CAAGAGCCAATATTGGTTTTGATAACTTTATACTGCCTGATTTCCTGTTGTAAAACTTCATGGGACCCTATCCATTGACCCGTACAGTTCTGAGGAAGTTGATTTTCAAGGTCTTAACCGGAGACTTCAAATGTTGATGAAAATCACATAACTCCTTAGTCCTGGACTGACCGTTTGGCAATCAGGGCTCCTGGCACAAATTTTAATATGGCCACCTTTGTGTGGGTTCACAGTTTTTCAACTTACAACTCGTTCCATCTCTTAAAGTTTATGGTTCTCTGTCAATCTCTCCAGATAAGGTGCCTCACCCTGGCACCTGTGTGAGTCCATGATTGTCCTCTGGCATGTGTGAGTGGCTTGGCTGAGGAGTCTGGCATTCTCTGAACTTGGTACCAGGAACTGGCTGCCCCAGTTACTGTGGATGTCCTAACACTTCTTGGACTTCACAGGCTAATGTTAAAGCAACTTGTAGAACTAACTGATTTTAGAGGAACAGGGATGGGGCTATGCACCTAAGGGAAAACAAAACCATTTTTCTTGGTACTGTTTTCAACAATGGCTGCACCAAACTATTGGGTTATAATTGACATAAGTACTGTATAAGATTAAGGTATACAGTGTAAGGATTTGATTTACATACGTCATGAAGTGATGATCACAGTAAGTTTAGTGAACATCCATCCTCATATAGATACAAAATTAATTTTTTTCTTGTGATGAGAACTGTTAGGATTATTCTCTTAACAACTTTTATTATCATATTGTACATAACATCTCTAGTACTGATTCATCTTATAACTGGAAATTTGTATCTTTTGACGGCTTTCAAACCCCCACCTTCCCACTCCCCCTCCCCTTAAAAAAATCTCTAAAAAGCTAAAAGGAAGCTTGGCTGAGCCTTGTATTCTCCAGGCTTTGGTCTTTACTTTGAAGGAACATACAGCAGATTTCCTAATGCTTTTGGTAGGAGGTCAAAGAGTGTATGGAGTTGGCTGTTGGAATACTAATTTTTACATCATTTCTGGCTTTTGTCATAACTATAGGATTGATTCCTAAAATCTTTTCTCAGGCCAGGATAAATTGTGATTAGGGACCACCCTTAAAAGAGTTGTAAAAATGCTTTTTGTGAAAATATTACATAAACAACAGAGGGACTAATTTCACTGCGACTTGCAGGCTTATTTATAGATTCCAGTGACTCAAACGATACCAAAACAGACCAGTGGCGCTGCCTGTTTGACTCACGTCACTGTATTTCTACAAGGTTGCGTCCTCTCTTCAGTCTTCTTTCTAGGCTGAGGTCTCTGGCACATGGAGAAGCAAGAATTCCTTGTGAAAGAAGCTGACCACTTATCTGTAGAGAAAGCTTTCCCCATCTGCTGTAAAGGTCATATGGCTTCAGCTACTGATACTGAGTCATTTAAAAACCCTGCTGCATCTAAGTCCAAGAGAGAGAGGGTCCCCTTCTAGTACCACACCTTCCAACTGACATGCCATGTCTTCCAAAAGCCTTCTTTCACTGCTCTGGCACCCAATGACCTCTCATTTTTCTGCTTTTTTGGGAACTAGGACTTTTCTGCTTAGTAATAATATCACTGATATTTTTATGGAATAAAAAAACTCCGGTTTTCCTCAAGGAGATTATAAATATCTGGAGGGTAAGGACTGTCTCTTTTGAAATGTCTATTACAAATTCTGTGCACCCACGGCAATGTGGTGTAGTGGAAAGACTCAGGCAGCACATTCATTGAATGATTACTGTACGGACTGAAAAATATATCCAAAGTTGGCAAATCTAGATTTGAATCTGGTCTCTGCTGTATGACACAACAAATTATTTGATTTCCCTGAGCTTCTGTTTCCTCATATCTCAAATAGGTATGATAATATTTATCTTAAAGAGAGCTAATATTGATTAAGTCCTTGCTCTATGCCAGCTGCTGTTTCTAAGTACTTTAAATGTATCAGCTCATTTAATGAGTACATCAGTCTTACGACAATGAAGCTATTGATTCCATTTTACAGGTGGGTACACTGAGGTTCAGAAATGCTCAGAGATGTTAGATAACTTGCTGTAGGCCACAGAACAAAGAAAGGAAGAGCAAGTTTAAACCCAGGCAGTCTAGTGCCAGAAACTAACACTTTTAACCACTATGTATAATGCCTTCATGGTTCACAAGCTCATGGTGGGTGAGGGAAAAAATGAATCAATATAATTTGAAAATATTTTTGTAAATTGTAAGACACAACACACTACTGCTACTTGTATTGGGCAGTCAATAAATGCTTTAGTTCAATTGTGAGGTGTCTCGAGACACTTGATACTTTTCAAAGTGTTTACACACATTTGATCCCTCTGGGGGATTCTGACTCCTGGCTGATGCCTCTTCAGGTTCGTTTTGTTGTTGTTGTTGTTGTTACTATAATTTGTTAAATTGAAGCATACAAGTTATCAATAATAAACAAAACCACAAAAATAATAATCTTTTCTCCCAACCATTATCTCTTCCTAGAAGTTTATTTAATTGTTTCAGGCTGCTGCTGTTTTAAAAACAAAAATCGCCTTTGGCATTTGGATCCATAAAATCATATTATCTTGTTAAGGACTTTCCCCCTTCACCCCAAATATAAGAGTCTTTTTTCCCTAAATAAAAGTACAATATGTTTATTGCAAAAATAAAATATAATAAAGAAAGTCTTCTATAATCCCACCATCCAAAGGTAATTATTTTTACATTTTAGTTTCATCCAACTTTTTTCTAAGTGTATATACATTTTTTACAAGCTCATTTTATAATACAATTTTGTGATACTTTTTTTAATTTTAATTTTTTAAATGAAGTTACTGGTTGTGATATGTTTTTAAAATCTTCCATACCCTGCTAATAAAGATAGAGAGCTATAGCTTCATTTTTGGTTTGTTTGTTTTATGAGGGGGATAATTAGGTTTATTTATTTATTTCTATTTGGAGGAGGTACTGGGGATTGAACCAGGACCTCATGTATGCTAAGCATGTACTCTACCACTTGAGCTATACCCCCCCATAGCTTTATTTTTACTGGCAGCAAAGTATTCCACTTTATTGATGTGCTGTAATTTCTTTATCTGAAATTAGAGATTACATTTGAAAAGATGGGGAATAAGTCTTCCCAAATTTTACCTAGCCACAGAAACCAAAGATCCCAGGATAATGATGATCATGCGTATATTGAGTCAATTGTTTTTAATTTCCAGTTGCATTAGGAAAGGTGTTTGGTAATTATAAAGATATATATAGATAAAAAAATATATGAAGGGGATTTACATTCTATAATGTCTGTCATTTTCTCTTTAATGTTCTGCTACTTCACATGGTAGAATAGAAGCTCCTTTTTTAAGAAGATAGTTTAACTTTTCTCTTGTGGTTTGCAGTCGTAAACATTTAAAGTCGTCTTCTAAGCAAATTTTTGTGACTTGCAAACATAATACTTTAGTTAACTGCTCTGCAACCTGCAAACTCCCTACTTTTATGGGAACCCCACAATGTACTTTACCATGTGTTCATGCATAGGTATAACTCAGAGGAACCTGTGTAATGGCATTATTCTGATGTTCTAGTTTTACACTACTCTTTACTTGCCCGTGAGCCAGGGCTGCACTGTACAGTTATGCATGGAGGGGGTATGAGGCGACTAAATTCCATAAGCATTCTGCCCCCAAACCCTTAGTGTGTGGGAAGGAGGGTTGTATATACCTTTTCTAATTTGCAAGTTTGCACCATATAGAAGAACCTCAGTGGAAGACGGGAAAGGGAGGATCATTGAGCCTCAGTCTCCTTACTTGAACAACTAAGTTTACTTATGTTTGTCTAGTCTGACTCAGGTGGTTGTCGCAAAGGTGATATTAGATTATACATATTAAGATGCTTTTATAAACAATGTGATATCAGTATTTAATACTAAAATGGTAATTACTATTATTATGCCCTTGCCTTTTTTCTTTCCAGCTACTTAGCATGACCCAGTAGTTCAAGAACAAGATAGTACATGCAGGTCTACTCAACGCAATTTTTGTAAAATCTCTTGAAATCCCTGCATGAAAATGGCTAAAGAAAAAGTGCAACCTCCTGTCCATGGCAGGTCCTAAACTTAAGATGTGTGATTAGTTCTCTTTGTCATCCAGCTAGATGCTTTGTTTTATTCACTTTCGGCTATACTTTATTGCCATTCTACCCAAAGAACGGTAGGTCAAATTTTTCCTTTAAACAGGCTAATTTTTCCTTTATCATGGCCCTCTTTACATTGACATGGAAAACATTCGTGTCAGATGTTAGAAATTATTTATCAAGCCAGGTTGGACTGTCTTTGGCTTAGGTAATTAGTAAATAAAGTCACAGAAAGCCTACTCTGGAAGGATTTTAGCAATCACTAGTCCAAATCTTCTCTACGTATGAGGAACTTCAGGCCCACTGAGTTTAAATGTCTTGTTCAATGCAGGAGGTTGAGAGGCGATACTGAACTTGGAATCTATCCTTTTGTGTTATCCTCTCTTTTTATTTTTACAAAATACGTTGAAAAGATACCATAAAAATCCAAGACCATTTGGAGCATGTTCCTGAAGTTAACCTAAAGAGAAAGCTAAGGTCTCAATGGTGATAAGAAGAATGGTGGGGTTCTAGAGGATCGAGACGGGCTCAGCCAGGCTCAGCATTCTCCGCCCCCACCTGCTTCGTCTCTCCCACTTCCTTCGCTACCTTGTTAGCCCCACCCTTTTCAGGTGGCCCCGCCACTTCCTGGTAACCCAGCCCCACCGCCACCCCAACCCCAAGCGGAACCAATGTCGGTGGGCTCCGGGGTCGACCGGATCTTTCTCGCTCAGACTCTTCGCAGCGGTGACTCGGCAGCTGCGTCTCGCGTCATCAGTGACAGCCCCGACCCTTACTACGCTTTGCGTCGCTCTGCCAGGAGCAGTCACCTCCTCCTTGGCAAATAGTCCTCGGCGGGGTCCGAGTACTTGGATAGTACGAGAGGGGAGGCACGAGAAGTTGCAGTCAGGGGACGCGGGATCGACAAGCAGAGTGAAACGGGCCGAAGTTTCTGCGATAGTGTGCTAAGTTAGTTAAAAGCTCCCTCTATCCTAAAGATCCCTCCGCCTGCAGTAGCGGTGGTGAGGCCGAGGGAGCCGCCATTTTGGATGTTCGGTTCCTGCTGCCACTGCTGCCGCCGCCCCCGGAGCTGCTGGTTTCAGTCGAGGTTTCGGGCCGGTGAGTGTCACTCGCAGCGCTAAGAACATATTGCTTCTTTTGCCCCGCGCGTGCTGGGAGCGCGCGGCCGGAAGCTTCCTGTCAATCGCCGGGGTCCGGTTCCAGGCCTTGAGGGGTGAGAAGAGAGGACAGAGGCTGGGCCAGAAGGGGCCCTGAGCCCCAGGTGCTGCTCAGACTCCTTGAGGGTCGACCCCGAGGCCTTGGACGCGGAGGCTCCGCGCGCGGCTGCGTTCCGTGCTGTGGCGTTGCCCGCCAGTGCGGGCCTTCTGGGACCCATTGACTTTTTCAGGCAGCTTCTTCCTTTGAGGGCTCATTCAGGGAGCCTGGGGTTAGCGGGGCGGGTCCCGGGTCCCACCCCCACCCCCACCCCCGCGTGTCTTCTCTGTGCCACGTATCTTGTATCTTATAGCCGGGTCAGGTCTTTTGTAGAACTCTCTTCAGCATTTCCAGATGCTCAGAGAATTGCTGTCTGCACCTGCATTGCCGTTCTCTCAGAACTGGACATCGGCCTCGCCTCTAACCTTCCGACCAACTTCTTTCCCAATTTTTCGGGTCTTTCTTTTTTCTATTTTTCCTTAAATTCATCTGCGAATGCACTGCTTACCTTTTCCTCAAACTCCTGATACTGCAGGCGTCAATTTCTAATAATTCTCCTAATTTTCCTGTTTGACGGAGTCGGGACGGTTGGTTGTATTTCCCTGTTGGGGTTTATTCTAAGAGAGCCGTCGAAGCGTTCGCTCAGTGTACTTAAGCAGTAAATGTTTATGAAGCTGATTAAATGGCTTTTGTGGGGTCGAGGGAGGTGGTAGGGACAGGCTGTCAAATGTTTTCTCGTTTGTAGATTCCCTTCCTGTGCTGAACACAGCTTTGGGGTACTTTTTGACACATGTATTTTTCTTGATGATACATATGCCTGCTCATGGAAATCTGTGAAGAAGCATCTTAATCTGACATTGAAAGGAAAGTAACTTTTTTGGCTGCTCTAGCGATTAGTTAACAGAAGAGTGGAGTGAATGAAGATTTTTCAGTGATCTTAAATTTCAGGTGGTTTGTACAGTAAAGATCTTTGTTGACTGGTTATAAAAAATAGTTGGATTGACTTCTTGTATTGAAAGTCAAATCTGGGGATAGTTGGATTTTAAATGATCATTTTAACTGTTCCCCATAAAACTTATCAGACTGTATACACCTTAATTTTTAGTTTAAAAAATTCTTACCGTGTGTTTGCAATGTAGCATGCTTGAATTAAAAGCATTTCACAATAGTTTACTGATTATTTCCTACATTTCAAGTTCAATGAGTGTGATTGAATCATCTCTATTTCACCTCAGCCTGAATTTTTACAACTGCAAAAGAAAAATAACTTATTTGAGATTGTAGCCTAGTGGCTGCTGATGCTTATATTTCTATCTTGAACTGGATCAAATCTTTTAATACTTCTAATCCACGTGAGAGTGCATTATTCTTATCATCAGGTTATTAGGTGGATAAATTCCTGTACTAGTCATATGATGTCTCAGTAGAATATTGAATATTTTTATTGTAAATAGTCAGTGTTCTTGTTACTCGTTTTAAGGAGACTTTTCAGAAATATATTAGTTACTATTTGTGTGTTTATTCTGAAGTTAAGGAGTCGTCTTTTTTGAAGAACTGTCATACACAGAACATCTGTGGAATCCTCGCTCATTTACTAAGTATCCCCTTGAAATTACTGCTGAAATGTTCTATTTATGAGTTACACTTTTAAGACAGGGTATTAAAGGAGCTGTTCAGATAGGTGTTATTTACTCATTTCATGGTATAATGTAATGGTATTTAAATGTCATTCATTCTTAGGCGGTTTGCATTCAATTGGAGAAAATGTCCTTTTGCCTTACAAATGATAAACAAACTGCTGTTTATTGTAGTGCACCGTTGATTCAGCAGCACATATTTGAGTGTCTACTTTGTCTGCGGTGGTTAGGTTTATACTTGAAATTCACATTGTTTAGGAAACTTAAGTTAATTTTTTGGGAACAGTTGCTTGTTCTTTTATCTGTTTCACTGACAGCAGTTCTAGATTTGAAGGTGAATTTGAGAGTGAAACTGTATAGTAACGAAAATTGTCAGCAATGCCTTGGTGGTATTTCATCCCACTATTTTAAAAAATAGACTTGAAATCAGTGGTGTATAAAAACAAAAGCCCAAGGGTTTGTTTTTTTGTGGGTGTGTGATTTGTAAAAATTGTGCAGGTTGAAAAAGTTGAATGAGCATTTTCCAAAAGATTATTTTTAATTAAAAAAATTGAATTGGGAAACTACATACCAAAACAGATTTTCAAAATGCTTAATCCCCTTATATGCATTTGCTGAGGATTTAAAATTTTTCTGTATACAACAGGATTTAATTGATATCAAAACTTGAAAATTCTTATTTAGATTTAGCTTCAGAAAATCTAAAACTTATCTTTCTTCAAACTGCAGCGACTCGTTTAGCTGTTTTCTGTGCTGGTAACTTAGTCTTTCTTTGATGTATGAATTGTTTTCAGTTCTTCATTTTGATTTTCTTTTATCCTTTTGTTACTTTTATTCAGTTTCTTTAATGCAGGATGGTATTTAAAGTAGCAAGCAATTTTAAAATTAAGAGAACATGTAGATTTATCTAAGCTCTTATATTTCTTAGCTCGTAAGTTTTGAAAATCATCTTTGTCAAAAAGTATTAGGATTTTTTTCATTAGGCTTTTTGTATAGGAAATTTTATTTCAATAAATGTGCCATTTCTACTTTGAAAGTATGTGTAAGGTTTTTCTTCATTGAAGAAGTAACACAATACACTTTTTTTTCTTTTGCCAGGAGTTCTGGTTACTAGACAATCTCTTGTCAAAGTTTGAAGGGTCCAGAAGTGGGGGGGGGGGGGACTTCCCACACTTGCCAAACTTGTTGAGTCAGTATTACAGTATTAACTAACACTTTTGTAGAAAAGGGCAAGGCTTGGGATAATATGATTAAGAAGAGAAATGCCTTTTCACTAGGTGCCTGGAGGTTTTGCCCCTTTTTTTGGTTTTGTTTTGGCTTACTCAGACCACTGGAGAGAGAAAATTAATGAGTTATAAATGTCATGAAAAACAGGTTTAGAAGGAAAGAAAAAATCATTGTTTTTTTAAAAGATGGAGAAAACATACGTGACCTTTGTACTTTATTAATAATTAAAGACATCTTAAAGGCAGGTAGTTTTTGCCCTCCTTTCTCTGTTATTACAGTGCAGCAGTCACAGTGTAACCTGATATGCAGTTGCTTTGCTCACTCCAGCTTTCTTCTTATAGCTGATTGTATTTGTGTTATGCTGAGCATCCCAGGCTTTTAGATTGTCTGGCTTTGAGGTTAATGTTTTGGATTCTTGGGAAGAGCAAATGTGAAAAAGACATGAACTTAGAGCTTTGGACCTGAGAAATACTTGCACTCCCCTCCTTATGAGCCTTTGGGTTAAAATTAAGACAGTCATAGCATAGATAATGTACACTATTTGGTTATAAGATCTAACCTTTATAAATGATCACACAGTTGTACAACTCGGAGTAAAAGGAGTTCCATTAGTGTTTTTACAGCTAAATTTAGTGAAGCTATTTACTAAACCTCATAATTGGGAAATTGTTCAGTTTCAAGCTGAAGAAAAGGAAAGGAAGTTACTTTTTTTTTTTATTCCTTTTTAAAGTCTGCACAGAAGAGTTGATTTCCTTCCAACTTCTTGAAATTTTTGAAACCATGATACTTTTAAACTGTGATGAGGGGAAGAGGATATAGCTCAGTGGTAGACTGCATGCTTAGCATGCATAAGATCCTGGGTTCAATCTCCAGTACCTCCATTAAAATAAACAAGTAAGTGAATAAACCTAATTACCTCCCCCCAAAATAAGCTAAATAAAAAATAAATTTTAAAAAATGTGAAAATACTGGTTTGAGATGAATAAGGAAACTAGCTGAAAATAATAGACACACTGTGTAAGAGTTCATTCAATCTTTGTAGATAATTAGGGTTTTTTTTTTGGTATGATTATTGAAGGAAAACTATTGTAGAGAAGAAGGAGCCCCTTTTTCTGATTGTACTCAATAATGTGATTTTTTAAAATGTATATTTCTATCAGTGAAGGAATGGACTCTGTATTTTCTTTAGAAACTTTACATGATGAAAGCTTAATAAATGGTGTTGATTATTTAAGAATATAGAAAGAAGAAATAGCTTACAATTTGGTTCTACTAGCATTTGGTTGTATTTTTATTTACACATACTGAACTATTTGCTATTCCTTGAATACTCCATGTTCTTTCATTCTCGCTGTACCTGTTCTGCTTATACCTGGAATGCTTTCCTTTCTCCCATCCACCTAATGAACCTATTCTTCCTTCCTCTCTACCCCAGGCAAAGAAGTGTAGTACTTTTTTCAGTACTTGTTGAATTGTTTACTTTTCTTTGGACTTCCAGAGAACAAGAACTATCTAATTTATGACATCCTTAGTACATGGCACAGTGGTTTAGTAGCTTCTCTGCGGAATAGATGATGTGAATGGACATGGAAAAATTGGGAACTTTGGAAAAATTGTTCAGGTACTCAGATATATGGTAGTTGGTCAAGCCAAAAATAATTAGGGTCCTGAGTGAGTTACAGGAATCTGCTGCAGGTCATTTACTTGTGATTGCTACCACTGATGTCAGTGAAGTTTATTTTCAGGTTTAGAAAACATACAGTAAACCTTATCTTTGTTTTTGAAAATATTTAGATGTTTAATTCCAAAACTGATATTATCCTTTTTTGTGTGTAATCTACTCAGACTCTTTCTTATGTAAAAGCTTCAAGTGACAGCAAAGAAATCTATTCCTGCCATCTTTTTCTTTCTTTTGAATACCTGTTATGTAATTCATTATACTGGGGAAAACTAATAGTAAGTTGAGAACTTCGATCTTTTCCCTCAAAATGGAAATATGTTAATAGTTCAATGCTTTGTTACTGACTTCTCCCTTGTGTTTGAATAATCTAATAGTGTTGAGGATTTTTTTTTAAGGTTTTGAAAAAGGACACAAAAGAACTTACTTACAAAACAGAGACAGACTTACAGACATAGAAAACAGATTTATGGTTATGGGGTGGGGGGAAGGAGGGTGGGGAGGGATAAATTGAGATTTCGGGATTTGTAGATACTAACTACTGTATATAAAGTAGATAAACAACAAGGTTGTCCTATATAGCACAGGGAACTGTATTCAACGCCTTGTAATGGCTTATAATGAAAAAGTACATGAAAAGTAATGTATATGTTTAAATGAATCACTATGCTGTACACCAGAAATTAAAACATTGTAAATCAACTATACTTCAATTTATAAAAGAAAGAAGAAAGTTCTTAAATCTATTTAATTTGCAAAGTAATAAATGTCCATTGTAGTAAGTGAAAAAAATCTTAAGACATAGTTCTAAAAAAGCTATTCATTTCCCTAACCCTTTCATTATTACTTCCCAACCATTTTACCAGGTTATGGGTATACTTCAATATTTCTCTCCATGCTTGGTCACGTAATGTATATACAACATAAATGTACATATATGGGGGTTCTTTGTTTTTACAAAAGGTAGATCATACTTTTTATATTACTATGTAACAAGCTTTTCTTAAGACATCATGGTCAGTAAATATAATTCTATCTTGTTCTTTTAAATATCCCTGTTATGTCTCAAGTATGGATATACTGTTCATAATTTATTCAGTTGTTTTTCTGTGGACATTTAGGCTGTTTCTAGATTTTGCCACCACAAACAGTGCTACAGTAAACATCCTGTATATGTCACCTTATTTGCTCATTCTTTTGTTTCTACAGGCTGATGTTTTCAAGGTGAGATTTCTGAGTTAAAGGAATTATATTTTAAATTTTATTATTGCCAGATTACTCTTTAAACAGGTTGTCATAATTTCCACCTCCACTAGCAGTGGGTTCTCCATAACATCACATCATTGGATGTAATTACTTAATTTTTGGTGGTTTGCTAGTTGAGAAATGGAATGGTTTCTCAGTTTTGTCTTAAGTTTAATTTCCCTGACCATTGCTGAAACTACCTTCTTTTGATTTTTTTCTTTTTTTTTTTTTTGCCATCTGGACTTCCTTTACTGAGAATTGTCTGTTCATGTTCTTGTTTCATTTTTCTTTTAAGTTGTTTTTCTCATTATCTTATGGGAACATCTTATAGTATATTAATTTTTTGTCCTAAGACACATGTATTTATTAATCTGGAGTTAACTTTTATATGGTGTGAAGTAGGGGTCTTAGGGTTTTCCTTTGTTGAGGGTCAGCTATGTCTGGACTAAGTAAACCATCATTTCCTCAATGAATTAAATGCTACCTTATCATATGTTAAGTTCCCATATATGTTTGCTCTATTTCTGGATGTTCCGTTTTACTCTTCCTGTACCATTATTTTACTGCTTTGAGTATTATAGCCTATAGAAAGTTATACTCTGCTAAGAAAAACTCTTGTCATTGTACTTTTTCATTTTCTTGACTATTCTTAAACATTTATTCTTACATCTGTATTGGTTGAAGATAATTGTATTGATTTCAGAAAACCTCAAAAAAGTTCAGTGCTTGAAATTGCACTATGTTCGTATATTAATTTTGGGAGGCCTGATGTTTTTCAGTGGTGATAATTTTACGATGAATTTCCATTTATTGAGGTCTTGTTTTAGTTTTAAGTCCTTCAGTAAAGGCTTTATATATTTAATAGTTATCTTTATCTAGTTCATATATCTTTCTTGCTAAATTTATTCCAAATATTTTATAGTTTTTGATACTTGTCATTGGGACTTTTCCCTCATTTCTAACTAATGTCAGAAACATAGGTTAAAAATGAATCTTTAATTCCCTATGAACCAATGCCCCCACCCCCAACCCCTTCTGTTCCCTTCTTGCTGTCCCAAATTAACAGAACTTGGATTTGTGAAGAATATGCTAGCAAAAATTTATTACCTTAGTATTAAATCACTTTCTCATAACTTTCTAATCCTGTAGAAAAGTGCCCTTAGATAACTGTGACTCTGTCCTTTTAGGATGAATGCCATATTATTTTGAAAGTTGCAGTTTTGCTTTATTTACTCACTCTGTGGTTTTTGTTACTGTATTTGAATCCTCAAAACAAGAATTGTTTGTTAGATTATATATGTTCATTATTTGAAAGATATCAGAAAATACACAGAGGTTAAAAAGGCATCTGTATTCATACAAGGCACAGATAATCCCCTTTAGCATTTATTATATCCTTTGGGGCATATTTTTTAAACAATTAAGATTTTATTTGAAGAATTTTGTGACAATTTTTGATAGTTGAGGACTCTAGGATATTTTTGCTAATATTAAGGTTGGGAGAGTAAAACTTTGCTTTTTACTGTCAAACTAGATGTTGATCATGTTCATCTATTGTTTGTTTGGCCTTTATTGTTTTTCATATGTCTTAATGCGATTGAATTGTTCAGTAGACATTTACATTTACATACATCTGTTTTTAAAATCTCAAGTTTTGCTGAATTTTGGTTATAGATAATTAAGCATAAAAGAAGATTCCTGTAATACTGTGGCATATTAGGGAGAATTGAGCTTAAGGCCTCTTAAAGGGATGCCACCTGATTGCCTAGACAGGGTGTGATGGTATCTTAATGTGCTCACACATTTCACAGCCTTAGCCTTGAAAATCCAGAAATTCCATTTTAGTATTTCACCTAGGGATGATTCATCCTAATCAAATGCACTGATGTGTAAGGTGGAAGAACAGTGTTGTAATTCACAAGGGGCTATGCTTTTCTACTGAATTACCTGTATCTACTTTCCAGGGCACTCTGTTCCTTGTATGGAGGTATTTGGGAGGCAAGGTACTTGAGAAGGTGATTAATAATCAGAAAGTTGCATTGTGAACCTGAAACCAGAGCATATAAAGTTGGATGGTCTTGAGGGTTTCATCATTCTAGGCCATGGTGAAACTTGATGAAAGAACTGTCCTTGTCCCACAGTGGTGTTTGCTTCTCCAGTGACCAAAATACTTATCCCCAGATTTAATCTCTCTTGTTCAAACAATGAGGTAGTAGCACTGGTCTCCCCTTTTTCTTCACTCTGTAGAGCATTTCTCTTCTATGAACACATTTCTTCATACAGAAGAAATAGACATGCGCTGCCTCCTCCTCCCTGTCCCCTTCCCCCAAAAGAAAGAAAAGCACAAAGACACAGTGAAAAAACTCAGCTAAGTCAGATTAATGACAGGTAGTATCTATAAGATGTATTAGAAAGTGAAAGTCTGATTGAAGCAAGCATAATACTGCTGATCAGTTTGGTTTAAGTTTCTTAAGTCCCTTATATCAAGCTTTCTTACTATTTTGGTCATAGTATTTTGTAAGTTTTATGTGCATTAAAGCAATTCAGGTATACATATGAGATGAAAATCTAAAGTAGGGATTCTGTGTGGAGCAAAACATGAAAGTATGGAGAGTGTGAGAGAGAAAGCATAGTAATTTCTTTTGGAAGGTTTTACTCAGTGTTAACTTAGGTCCCTTTAGCATTCTCATCCATACTTACAAATCTATGACTGGATGTTACACAGTAGTTAGTGGTAAAAGTTAACTGAAATCTAATTTCTTATTGTTTAGCAAGAAAGATTTCAAGTATAATGTGTGGATAGAAAGGGAGATAATCTTAATATTGGAAAATTGCTCTTAATTTAGGATTTCTTTTTAGATTTAGACCTCAAAGGATCGCATAGGAGGAGAAGCCCCAGCTTTTTCATTATATGTTTTTGACTGTTGGCTGTCAGCTCAGAGCTCACAGCCAGGATGTGTGAGCACAGGAGTAAGGGAGAACATTAACTGAGTAGAATAGAGGACTGGGTTGAGTCCTGATGCCTTTCCCATAGCTGTTAGTGAGCAGCCGGTGCACTTTATTTTGTATGCTTTGGAAAGGACAAGTATATTTTCTTTAGATAAGACTGTTCTAGCCTTTAGAATTCAGTAAATACAATATTTATTGAGTTCCTACTCTTTTAGGCAAGGGGACTACAAGGATAAATAAAACAAACAGGGATCAGGCTTTAGGGAGCTTATAATTGAGTGGGAAAAATAAGTATTTTAAAGAAAAAAAATAGTCGTGGCTTGGGGGTGGTATTGATGTATGAGGAAAATCTTTATCCCCCAAGGGATTTATAGAAATTTTGGAAAATAACCATTTTCTCCATTTCAGGGATAAAATTTATTTATAAAATTGTAACATATGCAGTCTTTTTTTTTTTTTTCCCCCTGACTCTTCTACTGTTGAAAATTTTCTTCCTATGAGAAGCATTTATAATTTTGACTGCTTTGGGTATGTACTCTAGTTTAAGTTCCGAAACCTAATTTTGTTTAACCATTTTGGATAGAAATTTTTTCAAAATGAATTTCACATTTTCTTTTTTTCCTCTATATTTTCACCATTATTTATCAAATAACCATTGATGAAATAGAATACATTTAGCCACAGCCCTGTACCTTAACAAGTCAGACGTTTTAAGTTTTCTGTTTTCCCTTTCCATTCTTGTCCTAATAAGTGTTTTTTTTTTTATTATTAGTTTGAAAAAAGATGGCAGAGAGAGGGACATTTTAGTTTGATAACAAGCATGTAAACATAAAACATATGGACACTTAGGTATTGACTAAAACCACTGACATACTACATGTAAGTGGTTAGGTATAAAAGGAGAAATTAATAGAAACACAGCCATAGTCATAGACTTTAACATACCTTTCTCGGTATTTGATGGGTTAGGGCGTTAATAAGAGCAAGCAGTATCTGAACTATATAATTTTTAGAAATTGGTTATTCCACAGATGATATTTAATTTTATTTTTGTGTAATTGTTATCTTTATTTTTAAAAAACAACTTTATTGAGGTAAAATATACCAGAAATTGCATATATTTAATGTATATAGTTTGATGGTTAGGATATAATTTTATGTTCAGTTTTTTCTATTTTTTACGTTACATGTTAAATGTTGATCTTACTGAACCATTTCTTGATGAGCCAAGGTCTTATCATGAAAACTAATTATGGTACCGTTTGTAACTTGTTAATACTCTTAGGATTTTAGGGAGAGTTGAATGCTTTTTGCTAGCGCTCTAAGTAACCTCAGACTTTTTTATGCTATGTGCGTGAGATAAATAATTTTGGATTTTTTTTAAATTGTAAATTAAGATAATTATTGTGGAAGTCAAAGGCAGAGATTTACCAGTCATTTGATCTTTTCCTTTTTGATTAATCATTAAAATTTTTTTAATAGGATAGAAATCCCTGAAGTAAGGACATAAACTTTAATTTTTAAATTGTGGTAAG
Organism: Vicugna pacos; assembly: GCF_048564905.1. Lineage (NCBI taxonomy): Eukaryota > Metazoa > Chordata > Mammalia > Artiodactyla > Camelidae > Vicugna > Vicugna pacos. The sequence goes on from NC_132995.1 coordinate 44,454,826, forward strand.
AATACAAGATCTATCCTCTTCACAGATTTCAGTTGTACAGTGTAGTATATTGGCACAGTGTTCTTATAGCACATACCTAGAATTTATTAGTCTTGCTACTATGCTTTTGAATGTTTGTTTCTTTTATATAGGTCTTTTTTCTTTGTTTTATGACCATTTTTGTTTCTTCCTTTCCTGTTAGGTGACATTTTAACTACCGTTTAAGTGTCCTTTCCTAAAACAACTTCTTTCTCCTCTCACCCTTTTCACTTTCCCTGCCAGTTTTCTAATTTGTTCTGTTCTGGAACAAGCTGAATAAGAACATGCAAATAGAGTAAAGTAGATGTTTTGTGTATATGTATGTTAATGTGATGCTTTCTGTTGGCTATACAAGATTATAAAAATGTGTTTTGGATTCTCAGCTATGTTCTAGATAGCTAAGTCTTACTATTCCTTAAAATATTCATACCAATTTTTTTTAAAAGGATAGAGTGTTATTATTTATGATAGGTGTTTAAGCCGTTGTTTTTTAAGGAATCTTGTGGTCTTTGAATATTTTGAAAAGCAAATAAAAACTTTCAAAAAATAAGGAAATCCTCAATATTGTAATAAAAGCAAAAAGGTTATATACTCCACAACATTCACTGCATGTATTTGAGTCTAATTTTTAATATGAAATATTTTAGATATAAAACATATGGAAAGTAATAATAATAAACATTCACTTACCTACCACTGTGTAGTCTAAGAAATAAAACATCACCAACATAGCTGAAGCTTCCTGTGTATCACTGTCCCTGATCATTCCCTTCCCTCCCAGATGTGCCACTGTGTTGGATTTGATTGTTATCTTTCACATGCACGTTCTTATTCTCTTACTGCGTTTTGTAGTATCTCTAAAGAACAGATACTTTCATGTGTTTTAAACCTTTATAAATATTAATACTCTATATCTTTCTGCAGCTTGTTTTTGCCCAAAATTAATGCAAGTATAATTTGTTCATATAGCCAACATTATGGCCAACATTTGTTTAGTGCTTACTATGTGCCAGATACTTTGCTAAGAAATTTATGTGCATTCTGATTTAATTCTTTTAACTGTCCATTGAAGTAGGTACTTTCCTTATTTTACAGATGAGGAAACTGAACCTCTGAGAGGTTAAGCTAGTTACACAAGGACACACACACACAGAGCTAATATGTGGTAGAACTGGGATTCAAACCTAGGTAATTTTACCCCAGGGTTATCATTTTAAACAATGATAAGGGTCATTGGATAAGGAGAAGGGTACACAATCCCTTATCTGAAATCCCCCAAATAAAAACACGAGTTCTTCATAATTCTTTTGGTGTTAAAATCTGACCTGACCAGACATGAGGCTTTTGTAATATTTATTTCTCTCATTAGATGTGACTGTTCTTATGTGTTACTGCAGAAATATTATTTGATAATGAACTGCTGCAGACATGGTAGGCAAATTATGACATATAGTTTATGTGCTGTATTTACTTTTCTAAAATTCAGAAAATTCTTAGTTCTCCCCTAAGGGTTTTAGATGAGTAATTGTGCACTGGTACTGTGCTACAGATCTCTTTCTATATGAGATTTTGGATTTGTTGGGCTGATCCAGAAATCACTTAATTTCACAAAAGAAAAAATTTCTAAATACATTGACTTAGTTTGGCCATGACAAAATTTGGCTTACCATAAACATAATTTTCTGTTCTGTCATTGATCAACAGTTTCTGTATCTTTTTATTTATTTATTTATTTATTTTTTTTGTATCTTTTTATTATATGGCTGGAATTTAAAAATCTGTTGCCCTCAGTAGATTTTGATTTCTTAAGGACAGAGACCATGTCCTTGCCAGTCCCCAGCACCTTTTGCAATGCTTAGCATGGAGAAGGCTCAGCAAATATTTGTTGAATGAGTGATTGACATTTTCTTGTATAACATGTTTCCCTATTACTTAGGTCATCTACAGGGTAGTGTGGCTAATTGAATTGGAGGAAAAAGAAGAGGTGCATGAAGCTAACTTCCGATTCCATATTTTTTACATTCTTCCTTTTACATTTTAAAGTAGATTTAAATGATGGTTATGTTGACATAACTTACGATACAGTATTCTCTGTTTTAAAACTAGTCTAGACCAGAACTGTTTTTGTTTTGTTTTGTTTTGTTTTATTTTCTGGTTAAAGACCTTGATTCTGCTGGTTTCTGAATTTAAGATTCTCAAACTTAATGGCTATATTTCAGTTAAGTATAGTGTATGATGCATTTGCTCCTTATTGCAGTTTGGTTTATTTTTTTCCTTGTACAGATTTAATTGACTATAAAAGCTGTCAAAGGAAGGGGCTACGTTTGATTTATGGCAAATGATACTTTTAAAATTAACAAACTGAAAATAGAATATTATGGTAATCAGTTTTTTTCCTCAAAGATTTTTATAGCTGATTCTGTACCTTATTTTTCAGTTGATGGAACAGAGTGTTGGAGAAGTCAGGCAACTTGCTCTAGGCAGCTTGACTGACATGGTTGATTATTAGGATCTTCCTTTTATTGTTTTGACTCTACTGTTTCTTTTAAATGTGTTCTTTTCTTTTTAGAAATTGTGTCTGAGGAATATTTAATATGTTTTTAAGAGTATGTATTTGGAAGATTTAAGAACTTTGACTTGTCATTCAAAATTGTACTCAAAATATAAAACCATAATCTTCAAGGTTTATTAATGTAGGAGGACTTGGGGAGGAGCCAGGACTAGCTTACTAAGCCCAATTCTATATACCCCAGTAGTTTTTTCACCCACATAATTCTTTTACTTCAGTTGCTACTACTTCAGTGCATAGTTTGTATAGTGTGCCTTCTTCCTTTCAGTGCTTTGACCAAAATAGACATAAAATTTTTGTTTTTCTCCTCTGCAGGATATGAAATGGCTAGAATTTTTAGAATAGGCTTTCTTACATATCTGTGGTAGAAATAAAGAGAAATATATGTCTCAAAGATTTTTCATTGTCTCTCTCCACGTGTTTAAAGCATTATTGTCTCTTTCAGTCTCAGTTCACTTGTTCAGAAGTCCAAAAGGAACATAACTTAACAGGCAACTTTTCTGAGCTGTCTGTGTTGTGAAGGCACTACCTTTCAACCTGCCACTCAGGAACTCCTTTCTAGACAACTTGTTGCCTTTATAGTTCAGATAAGTAGAGCCCTTTTTAGTTCCTTTTTCCACCATAGGTCTCATCCCTTGTTTATTGGCGAAGAAAATGTCTTCATCTTTCAGGTGAGGCCTGACTTCAGCCATTCCTTAAATAAGGGTTTGGTGTTATCTTTTATAGGCTGAAGAGTTTTGTTTCACTAGTGGTTAAATGTGCCTTAAAGCAGGTTGGAACAGTTAGTAACTTTTCCCTTCGTCCATTTACTATCCCACGTGTGTATTACTATAGTGATTTCAAATAGGTCTGAATTGTTTTAATTGAAGGCTTTTTTGTTTACTTCTTTAAAACTCTAGTTTTTAAGTTAACATACAGTAAAATTGACCTTTTTGAGGGTGTACAGTTCTGTGAATTTTATCATATGTACAGATTTATGTAATAACCACCACAAGTAGCATAGAGTTCTATCATCTCAGAAAAACTTCATCCTTTCCCTTTTTAGTCCCCCCAGCCTTAACCTCTGGCAACCATTGTTCTGTTCTCCATCACTAGTTTTGTCTTCTTAAGAATTTCGTATAAATGGAATCATTCAATATGTAATCTTTTGAGACAGTTTTCTTTCACTGGGCATAATGCCTTAGAGCTCTCTGTGTTATGCCATGTAGCAATAGTTTGTTCCTTTTTTATTGCTACATAGTGTTCCATTTTATGGATTTACCACATTTTATCTCCAGTTTTTGGCAATTATGAACAGAGCTGCTATCAACATTCATGTATGGGTTTTTGTGTGAACAAAAGTTTTCATTTTTCTACAATAAATTCCTGGATGTGGGGTTGATTGCCTGGTCATATGATAAGTGTATGTTTTAAGTTCGTAAGAAACTGCCAAACTTTTCCAGAGTGGTAGTACCATTTTGTATCCCCACTAGCAGTGTATAAGAGTTCCAGTTGCTCTGCCTCCTGCTCAGCATTTGGTACTTTAGCCATTCTGTTGGGTGTGTAGCAGTATCTTATTGTGGTTTTAATTTGCATTTCTAATACTGTATATACTTGAGCATCTTTTAAATGTGCCTGTTTATTATCCTTATACCTTTTTGGTGAAGTATCCATTTTAGTCTTTTGCCTTTAAAAAAATTGAGTTGGCCTGTTTTTTTTTTTTAACATTTTTTATTGATTTATAATCATTTTACAATGTTGTGTCAAATTCCAGTGTTCAGCACAATTTTTCAGTCATTCATGGACATATACACACTCATTGTCACATTTTTTTTCTCTGTGAGTTATCATAACATTTTGTGTATATTTCCCTGTGCTATATACAGTGTAATCTTGTTTATCTATTCTACAATTTTGAAATCCCAGTCTATCCCTTCCCACCCTCCACCCCCCTGGTAACCACAAGTCTGTATTCTCTATCTGTGAGTCTATTTCTGTCCTGTATTTATGCTTTGTTTTTGTTTGTTTGTTTGTTTTTGTTTTTGTTTTTTAGATTCCACATATGAGCGATCTCATATGGTATTTTTCTGTCTCTTTCTGGCTTACTTCACTTAGAATGAGTTGGCCTGTTTTAACTTTTTTTTTTAATTAAAAAAATTTTTTTAAAATGAAGTATAGTCAGTTACAATATGTTAGTTTCTGGTGTATAACTGTTGTGTTTTGAGAGTTCCTTTTATTCTCTTTATACAAGTCCTTTTTTGATACATGGTTCGCAAATATCCCAGTCTGTAACTTGTTTTTTCATTTTCTTAATAGTGTTTTTTGTAGCATAAAAGTTTGTACTTTTTGTCCGGTTTTATCATTTTTTTCTTTTATGGGTTGTATCTTTGGTATAATGTCCAAGAACTCTTTGCCTAACCCCAGATCATGAAGGTTTTCTCCTACATCTTCTTCTAAAAGTTGTATAGTTGTATATTTTACACTTAGGTCTATGATCCATTTTAAGTTAATAAGGTGTGAGGTTCAGCTTTTTTTGGTATGAATGTCCAGTTGTGATGTGCACCCCATTGTTCATAGTATTACCTAATTATCCTTTTAATGTTTATGGTGCTATCCTCTCTTTCATTCTTTCATTCTTAATGTTTGTAATTTGTGTTGTTTCTCTCATCGTCTGGCCAGAGGTTTATCAATTTTATCGGTCTTTTCAAAGAACCACCTTTTGGTTTCATTGACTTGATGTACCTTTTTTTGTTGTTCTTAATTGATTTGTATTTTTTATTATTTGCTTTTTTCTAGTTCTTTTTGGTTTATTTTTCTAATTTCTAAGTTTCCTAAGGTAGAAGCTTAGATTGTTAGATTGTTGAGATGTCTCTTCTGTTCTAATACAAGCATTTAATGCTATACATTGTCTACTAAGCAGTGCTTTTGTGTATGTACCTCAAATTTTGATGTTTCTATGCTTTTGTTCAGTTTCAATATATTTATTAATTTCCGTTGATATTTCCTTTTTCACCCATGGATTATTGGAATGCATTATTTAATTTACAAGTACATAGAAAGTTTTCTAGTTAGTTTTCTGTTACTGATTTCTAGTTTAATTCCATTGTAGTCAGAGACCATACTTTGTATGATTTCTATATATTTAAATTTGTTAAGTTTTTTTTGTTGTTGTTAACTTTTTTTAATGGCCCAGGACATGGTCTATCTTGGTGAATGTTCTGCAGTTGAGAAGAATGTGTATTCTGCTGTTGTTGGTTGGAGTGTTCTATAAATGTTGGTTAGATTCAGTTAGTTGATGATGACATTCAAGTCTTTTATATCTTTGCTGATACTCTGTAGTTTTGTCATTTACTTAGAGGGCAGGTTGAAGTCTCTAGCTTTAACTGGGGAGTTGTTTATTTTTCCTTTCGTATCTATAAATTTTTGCCTCATATATTTTTTAGCACTATTGTCATGTATGTTTACAGTTAGGATTATTGTATTTTCTGGATGAATGCACTGTTTTATCAAGCAGTACAAGAACAGGAAGTGATTTACTCCATTCTCTTAGGATCACAGCTCCTCTGGTCAGCGAGAAGAGTTCCTCTTCCCCAGTTTTTAGGTACCTGCTTGGCTGTTACTTCCATTGCTGTTCTTCTACAGCCACCACCATTGCAGCCACCTGTCTATGGGCAAGGGTGGAGGGAAGGAAAAAACAAAACAAAAGAGAATTTCCTCCATTGTCCTTTATCTTCCTTTTACTGCTCCTTGGACCAGAAAGAGAGGCTTTTTGTTAGAGCTTCTTTTCTGTACACAGTGAGCACTTGGTTTTGGGCGGCCCTTGGGTCTAGGCTGGGCAACACTGGAGGAAAATGATAACTTCTTGCCAGTTTGACCAAACTTCAAGTTCTGCTCTCTTTCTCCAATCTGCTCACTGGTATTTACTTTTCAGAGTCCTCAGGTAGCTGTGGCATGCATTTTGTCCAGAATTTATAGTTGCATTCAGAGGTTGAGAGAGGCAGGAGTCTCCATAGAGTGTGTTTACTTCCATCTTCACTGGAACCAGAACTTTTTGTTTAATTTTGATCTTGGAATGTATTCTGAAATACTCTAAACTCTTTACTATGTAAATAAACTTTTTTTTTCAATCCATGCCTATGTGGACAGAAAAAATGTTGCTTGCCGTTTCAGTAAACAAAGAATGTTGCTCGCCATCAAGCATATGCAACTGCACCAGTCGTGTGTCCTGAGGGGAGTTCAAGATGGAGAAAAATAGGGTACTGGCCCTAGATAGTTAAGGTGCATTGCAAAGGAATAATTTCAGTGAGCCCAGACACTTGAATTTTTCCCATACATAGAAAAGTGCTGAAATCATTAACTTAAGATGTCTGGGTTTTCTGTGTGTGTGTGTGTGTGTGTGCGCGCGCGCACGTGTTTAAAAAGAGTAATCTTTTGATGTTTGCATGTTTTTACCCCCAGCAAAAATTTCTATACATCCTGGCTCCTCAGGAACCATCCTCAGAGTGTTGAGAGGCTATAATTCTCAGTAATGCCCTAAGTGAAACCTAATTCTCAACTTTTAAGTTATGCAACTTTTTCAGTCGACAGTTTTATCTTCTGAGATTGGTTTATTATTTTTTTCCTCATCACGTTTTCAAAAAGTGCCACCAGGTACTGAGATGATTATGTTTCTTGGGAAGTTGTTTAAATCTGATAGTTGGTCTTTTCTCCTGATCTCTCATTCTCTTGAGGAGCTTTGATTGTGATCTTATTCAGTATTCATCTCATACTTTTTTGAGCTATGTTGAGTTTAACAACAGTTGAGCAGAAAATATCTTTTTTAAGGTTAGGCATAGGCTTTTCTTTAATTACTTTAAGGACTGACTAAAGATTTGGGTTGAGTTAGTTACTGAAATATTTTGATATTAGCGTTAGGCTTTACATCATTGGTGTATTCTGTGTCTTATTTTGCTTTAGTTAATACCTAATATTTTAATTTATATTCTTTTCAGAAGTTTACTGAATTGAGGGGTTTGTATGTAATAGTTTTGCTGAAGTATTACTGGGCTTAGCAAGTCCTGAACTCTTAAAAATCAGAAATGTTTGTGGGAAGTTATATGAATAGTTTTGGTAGTGAAAAATATGAACATCTTTATTTAATGTCTTTCCATATCCAGAGGATGCCAGCCCCCATCAGATTGCGGGAGCTGATCCGGACCATCCGGACAGCCCGAACCCAAGCCGAAGAACGAGAAATGATCCAGAAAGAATGTGCTGCAATCCGGTCATCTTTTAGAGAAGAAGACAATACATACCGGTGTCGGAATGTGGCAAAATTACTATATATGCACATGCTGGGCTACCCTGCTCACTTTGGACAGGTAGGCTGGGCTGAGACCATATCTAGCAAGGGTACTCTTGTTTGAGTATCAGTAAGTCAAGGACTGTCAATCTTTTCCTGTCAGGGAGAACAGGACACTTTTGATACCCTTGTAGTCTGATTATTGTGGAACTGAGGGTAGAACTGAGAGAGCAAGCTGCAGACGTGGGAAGCCATGATATTGCCATCAGTTTTCCTTTCCATTGGGAATCTCTCATTATGTGGGTTATAATACGTTTTGAAGGTGGCAGTAAGTTTAAAGATTGACCAGGATTAACCAGTTGTAGATTGTGATTGTTCTGTCAGAGAGCCTGGACTATAATAAGTATATATTTAAGAAAAGTTTGCTAAATGTTTTCTTAATTATTTTCTTAGTGCATGATATTGTAAGGAAGAACACTCATGACATGTTTTTAAGTAAAAGGAATTAGGTGGTTGCCAAGTAATGGCATATAAGGATTTTGTCCTAATTACCTCATTCCTTGATAAGTAGAGCCACTGTGCAGGTCTGCCTCTTGCTTTACTCCATATCACATATTATTTGATATAGCCAGTCTGGGCATGATATTCTCGCTGATAAGGGCTTCTTTTCATGTTTATACATGTTAAGGGAGATTAAGTCACAGAGAAGGGTATAGTGGGTTTTTTAATTCTTATTAATGCTATTAGATTTTATTTCACTTAAGAATTGTATGCTAAGTAGTCTTGTTAAGAAAAAGACTGCAAAATTAAAAGAAAGAATGTATGATACTAGGTACAAAGAGAAAAAATACCACCCATATTTACATTATTCAGAGATGTTAATGTTTTGATATATTTATCAGGAAAAATCGCCATCAGTTTATCTTCTATTCAGCTTAGTAATTTCAGTGGAAGAAAATTCCTCCACCTCTGAGTTGAAACAAAAAAGTAATGGGATTGTATCTTACTAGGCTGACTTAAGTTACTTTTATTCTCTTTTTGTGGTTGGAAATGAGATCAGCCTCTCTAGAAATACATGATTGAGAGCATTAATTCCCCAAAGGAAAAATTGAGATGTTAATATCAGAGAAAGAAAGACCAGATACTAGGCAGGGAAAAACATCAGCTGTCTCCTGTAAGTAAACATGCTGTATGCCTTTAGCATATCAAGAATTGATCCTGGTGGTTATCTAAATAGTGCGTGACATACTTAGTAAAAGCAAATAAATGTTCATGTAGTCTCTTGGTTGATTTTAAGCAGGCACAGTAGGTAAGATAGTCAAGTAGGGAGAAGACTCTTAATCCTTCCACTCAGTTATTACTCCTGTTAACATTGTGGAAACAGCAGATTTACATACTCCCAAGGGAGTTCTTTAAAAACAAACTCTTCATTCATTCATTCATTCATTCATTCTCCCTGCCGGCCCTCTCCCAGCCTGCTCCCCAGCCTTCTAAACTCTTGAATTTAAAATCATAGAATAGGTTTAAGACTTTGGTGATATTTCATTTTGTAAAAGAGCTTTCTTTCTCTGTATTTATTTTTAAGATTTATTTCTATGACATGTTTAAAGAAGATAGGCTTTCCAGGTCTGTCTAGGTGGCATTTTTGGGGTGTTTTGGAACTTAATTAGATAAAATGTTTAACTCTTAGGTGGAAAGTGTTAACTACTGAAGGAAACTGTACTAAAATTTTGATATTAAAAAATAGTTTTTTCTGAGTGGGAATAGAAATCCTAATTTTAAGGCCCTTATTCTATTTCCTCTATTTGAATAAGTTATGGCCCTATCCATATCAGTAATTTGGTACCCTGCCCACTGGAATTTCCTTTATAAGGACCCACAAAAAGGTTTGTATCTGGATTCTCTCACCTGCATATATGAATTGCAGTGCTGTTTTCATTTAATTATGTGTAAAAACAGCCACCCTTTCATTGCATTCTATTTGTTAGACCTGCACTGTTCATTTTGATAGCCAGTAGCTTTGTAGTCATTAGCCTTTGGAAATGTGGCTAGTTCAACTGAGGCGAATATTAAAGGAAAATAAATTTTGGTGGGGGTTACTTGATGGGGTTATTGGAAAACTTTTGAATATGTTTTAAACAACATGGGTATGTGAATCTATTTTATCAACTGTAAACTTTATGAAAGCTAAATACAGTTCAAATATTTCTGGTGGATATGTAGTATGTAAATTGAGATGTGCGGTAAGTGTAAAATACATACTGTATTTAGAAGCCTCAGTACAAAAGAAAGACATAAAATAGCTGACTAATAATTTTTATGTTGATTATATTGTTGAAATGATAATATTTTAGATATATTGGGTTAAATAAAATGTATTATTAAAACTAATTTCACCTGTTTCTTTTTATTTTTTGCTGCAGTATCTAGTATGATGCTGTCCAATAGAAATGTGAATCAGATGTGTAATTTAAAAATTTCTAGTAGCCAAATTTTAAAAGTCTTATTTAAATTTTACAATAAAACCAATAAAGTAGATAGTATCCTTATGGTATAGATGAGGGAACTGAAATTCAGAGTTTAAGTAACTTGTTTAAATTCACTCAGCTAGTAAATACTAGGGAGGGGATTAAATTCAATCTTGTATAACTCTGAAACCTATTCATTCTTTGGGTTTAGTTTAAATCTGTAAATAGCTATTTGCATTAAGTTAAGTTAATTAATTGTTCAATTATTTTAGCTCTGCCTTGTTGTTATAAAGGATTTGAGATGGCATAAGCTACCAGCATCTATTTAAAGAGAAAAAGAATAGTAGACAGTAAGAGGTAAGAGAAGGAAGAATTCAGAACATAAAGTCAGTGTAGTCGCTGTTGATGAGGCAGCTCAAGCAAGAAAAATAAAAACATTGTTATGTGGTTGTTATTACTAGAATTTAAGAGCACAGCTGCAGGAACCAGACCGCCTGGATGTGAATTCTGGCCTTGTTAACTTCACTATCTGTATATTTTTGAGCAAGATCTTTAATCTTTCTTGTCTCTGTTTCCTTGGCTGTAAAATGGGGATGATCCTAATACTTTATAGGGTCATTCTGAAGATTAATTAAATTAAAAGTGTTAAATGATTATGTTTTGTACATAAAGAACTGTCAGACATTACCGATTTTACCATTTCCTCAGGGACAGCAAGCAAAATTTTTTTTAAAAGCATTGAACTCTAAAAGAGATCTTCTTTCATGGGTCTTTTGTTTAGGAGTCGCTTAGTAATGGAAGAGACAGTATCCTCAACATTTTTACAACAAAAGCAGTGATAGATTTCCTATAGAGTTTGTAACCTTTCAAGTGTCTGGTTTAAGCACAACCCAGAAATAAAGTTGAGAATCTGAAGAAGTGGGTAGATTGCAAGGGTAGAAAATGGTGGCTCAGGGACCATATTCTTCCACAGATGTGTTTTGTTTGCCTTGCACCGTGCTTAAAATGGTTTTGATTTTGCTGCCAACGTATAAAAATTAAAGAACTTCTCATAGAAATCTGGATTTTTAGTTTCTCTTAGAAAGTCAGGATTTGGCAACACTGGAGCCACATTTTCGCATCGCAGTAGTAGCCTGGGAATCTTCTCCAGGCTGGGCATGTGTTCTCTGTTTCTTCTCATTTCCAGCTTGGCCTGCTGTACCCAACTACCTGTCTACAGTAGTCTTCCCCTCCATCAATATAGCAGTCTACTTCCTTCGGTTCTCTGAAGTTTTACAATGTTCTCCATAAGGTCTTACACATCCTTGGTGAAATTTATGCATAGATTCATTGGAGCTCTTGTTCCTGTTGTAAATAGCATTCTTTAAAAATGTCGATGAGTATGTTGTAGGTATATAGAAATATAATTGACTTTTGTCTATTTATCTGCCTAACAGCATTTCTGATCTTGGTTCTGTGAGTCCCTGTAAGCTCTATTATTTCCATATAGTCAATACTATACTACTAATATATACTAATAGTACTGCAAATAATGGCAGTTCCCTTCCTTTTCCATCCTTAAACACTTTCTTATTTCCTTACTACACTGTGCATATAGTACAATATTGTAAAGAAGTGGTGATAGTAAGCACCCTGGTCTTGAGTACCCTTAAGCTCAAATTGTGGTCTCCAAATACAGTTTTACTCTAAAAGGGTCAGGTCCTTTGGAAAGATGGCTGATCCCAAATTGGGGGGCAGGAAATGCACAAAATAAGTTTGGGCTGTTGTACTGTGTCAAATCTATAAGGACTACAGAGGTCCTATTAAAAGGATTCAGTAGCCACCAGAAGAGGCTGTCGTGCCTCAAGATGAGAAAGTTGGAGATTAAATAAAAGAAGAGTAATTGTAATTGTAATTGTAATTGTAATTGAAACATACCGAGTAAGTTTATATCGGTGAGTTCATCATAAAATTTTTTAAACTTCATTGGTCATCTTTGAAGGATACTAGGGGACTGACTCATTAATTTGAAAACTGGCAAATAAAAGGAAAGAAAGAAACATTTATCCTGCCTTTCATTACTAGTAGTTCCTTCTAAAGAAATTATTGCCAAGTTCCTCGTGAAGGAACTATAGATAATCCAGTGCTATGTATAAAGAACTTGCTTCTTAGAGGAGTAGTTCAGGTAACAGATGAACAGTGGAGGAAATAGAGTATTGCCATTTTGCAACCCCAGATGATCATCAATGCTGCTGATGTCACAAGAGAGACGACCACCAGAAATAATTACATGTCTCCTGATGAAAGTTCATACCACCATCTATGAAGTATATTTGCTAAATCAAAAGAAAATAGAAAGTGATAAATCTGAATCTGATCAAGCCTCCTTGTCTGTTTAAAAAAAGAGACACGGATAATTGTTCACTGCAGTATTGTTTCTAATAGAAAAATATTGGAGAGAATCTGTCCACAAAAAGAGTAGGTAAGTTGTAGTATATTCATATGTGGGATTCTATATAGCAATGAATATGACTTAATTAGAGCTTCTTGTCTGGATGTAATACTCAAATGATGTTATGTGAAAAGAACAGGAACACAATATGATAACTTTATATATAAAGTTTAAACTGTTGTCTCTACATGTGTAGTTAAGGACATAAAACATGGCAATGATGAATAGGAATTTTGAGTTTGGGTTATTCCTGGGATGGAGAGAGGGAAATGGGGTTGAGGCAGAGTATGCAGAAGGATTCAATTGAATTAGTAATATTAAAAATTTTTAAATAAAATAAACAGGGCAAAATGTTACCATTTGGTAAAGCTTGTTCATGGGTCAAATGAGTGTTACGTGATTTTTGTGAATTTTTGAGTGAAATATTTCATAATAAATTTCCTCAAGAGGAAAAAAAAATGGGGTGCAATAGGAATGTTAATCTTTTTTCCCTCTGCCAAAGAATGAAAAACAGGTTCCTGTCTATATAGATTTTATGTTGCCGGGCTACATAGTAGTAAAGCAATTACAATCTTCCTCTTCAAAAATGTGTATGTGTATAAACTAGAAAGTTATTTCTGAATATTAAAATGAAACAAAAGTAACTTTTTTGGTGGAGAGTCAGGGGAGGTACTGGAGATTGAACTCAGGACCTCCTGCATACTGAGCACCCACTCTACCACTGATCCATATACCCCATGCCCTGCCAAAAGTAACTTTTTAAAAGACCTAACCAATCAGTTGCGGATCCATTAATGTTTATAATATTTTAATTGCATCTTTTCATCAGGGTGATTGTTCACATCATAAAGCTCAAATGTTAAATTTAAAAGTAAATGTATATGTGCATTTGACCTTTTTGGGAAATTCTAAAAGCTAGCAAAATGGGTACAGCTTTTTTCGAAAGGGCAACCAAATTAAATGTTGATAAAAGGCAATGTTTGGGTGGGGGGGAAGGCAGTGCTTGTACTTGCTTTGGAAAAATATAACAAGGCCAGAAACTTGGTAAAGTTTTCTTTTTAAAAAATGCTTTGAAATTGAAAGGAAACTGAAACAGTAAAAGTCATCTAGAAAAAATATGTAAAAATTTAAATTGTCAGGCATTCCCTCAAATCTACTTCATCAGAATATCCTGGAGGTGACTTATGCTTTCTAGAACTCTCCCAGGTGATTTTGGTTAGGTTAGGGAATCGCTTTTTAAGGCGCTGTATTTGTTCTAAAAGGGGCTGATAATTTTAGTCCCTGAGGCTTGTTGCTTATGTCTGTCTAGAATGCTTCTGTTGTGAAAAATTCTAAGGCTGCTTCAGGGATCAGCTGGAGAGAATTAGTGACTATTGCCTCGTAGGCAGGGAGTGCAGGACAGCTGTTAGAGCTCTGTCTCCCATGATGTGGCTCAGTTACCTTAGTGATGAGGAAACTAGGCCCAAGTTGTTGAAATGCCAACTTGCTTTGTTCTCTTAGCTAGAACCGTGATTAGAGAGGTATAGCTTCTAACTGATTGGTTTCTTTCTATTCCACTATGTGTTACATGAAGAGATAGGAACCTTTCTCTGATGTTCTGTTGCTGTTTCTAACCTGAATTCGGTGCTCTTCCTAATTTGTTTTCACAGTAGCTTGTGTATAACTGTCACAGTATATATATCATACTTTATGATAAATACCCAAATGTTGTTTTTCTTTTACGTCCCCTTCTATGTATCAGTGAGAATGACGAACACATCGCGTTGTTACACAGTAGTAGCTTGCTAAATTAAAGCAAAACCACACTGTCTCAAACCACTTGGAAAGTAAATATAAAAAAATCAGTGAGTAGCGAAGAGTTACCACAGTCTGCTCTTTGGGATGATAGGTGAGGGGACAGGGAGAAGGTTGCTGTGGATAAGCAAGTATATTAAGAGTGTTGCTAAGGGAAAAATTGATAGTAGGTGAAGAATACAAAATAACTGTTAGCAGAAAAAGGCATAGCCATCAGGGGGATTAGAAATAAAGAAGAAATGTATTTCTTAACAAACCCCTGCAGCATCACAGGTACGTAGAATAGCACAGTAATTGTGTATTCTGAATTTAAGTTATCTTAAAAAGACTGTTTCCATTTACCGAGTTATATTTCATAAGATTCTAGTCTTAAAATTTTCAGAGTCTTTTTCATGAAATGATTCCAAGACTCAAATGCTGTTTTGTTGTTTTTTGGTATATATGTTGTTCAGTTTGAAGGGGGAACAAATGATTTCAGTTTTTTCCATTTTAATAATATTATTGTATTAACTTTTCTAACCTCAATTTAGATATAAATTCCCTTTATTCTGCAGTTTTTCCCCTCCTAGCTCAATATTATTTATCTTTGAGATAAATAACAGTTCACTGATGCAAAATTTAATAGATTAAAAAAAACTCTTCTTCGAATCACGTAGTTTCCCTCCTTATAAGCAGCTTATGGTGTCCATTTCTTGGCTGTCCTTCCAGAGGCATTTTATACATCTTCAGGCAATGTGTATATATATATATATATTCTCGCCACTTCCCAAAATATATTACAACATACTGTTTGCATTGTCCAGTTATTAATCTGTCTTGAAGATTAGCCCATACCAGTATATAAAGAGCTTCCTCATTGTTCTTTTTTCCAGCTTTATTGATATGCTCATGATAGTGTATCCAGGGTAGAATTCCATTATATGTATGAATCATAATTTATTAAACTGATGTTTTATTAATGGACATTTACTTTCAATCTTACTGTTTAAAATAATACTACAATTGAATGTTTTCCATTATTTTGCTCATGTGTGAATATAAATGCAATGTAAATTCCTAAAAGTGGTTTTGTTGAGTCAAAGGGTATGTGCATTTGTAATTTAGGTAGATCAAATCTTTCTCACTACATCTTGTGCTAGTTTATACTCCCATTACTAATGTCCCCCCACCGTTATAACACTTTATCTTTGCTAACATAATAGGTTAAAAAGTGTATCAGTATGGTTTTGATTTGCATTTCTTTTTCTTTTTTAATAACTTCATTGAGGCATATTTTGCATATCGTATAATCCACCCTTTTCAGGTGTACAGTTCAATGATTTTTTTAAAATAAATTTACCTAGTTGGGTTTGCATTTGTTCTAGGAGGAGATTGAACTTCATTTCATGTTTGAATTATTTTTGTTTTCTTTGAACTGTCTATTCATATTCTTTGTCCATTTTTACATTGGTGGTTGGTCTTCTTAAAAATCAATTTGTAGAATCCTGTTGTATAGGATTTCATATCTGTGAAATGAGTTGCAGATATTTTTCCCAAATTTGGCCTGCAGAGTTCGGGAAAAAAGCAAAAGTTTTCTGTTACTTGATAGTGGACTGTTCATGGTGGATTTAAAGCTAAGTTTGTGGGTTAGCAAGTTTTCAAGTAGTTTAAGTGAGGAGTAGTACTGAGATGAATTTGAAGGTTGTTATCTAAGGAGTGAATACATTTAATTGGTTCCATGTTTCTCTTCTGTAACTCATGTAAGTGTTGAGTTGTGTTTTTAGTGATTGCTGCTCAAAAATGGTTGCCTGCTCCTCACATTTATGCACACCCCATTGTACTTCCCTCCGATCATCTTTTTAAACATTTGAAAACTTTGATAAAACTCTGAATGATGACACATGGTACATTCTGAGCACTATTGCTGGCCACTGCTATGTAAGTGTAACTAATGTTTGATCAGAGTTAGTTAATCCTTCACTGGAGGATATATTTCAGATGCATTTCCAGTCATACAGTCTTGTATTTCCCCTCAAGTTTGTTGCCCCCCCCCCAAAAAATGCTCAGCCTAGAAACAAAACCACTGTACTTTGGGAAATATTAAAAAAGAATTAATTTAGTATCTGTCTCTTTACTTTTAGCTTTTGTTTTTGCTATTTAGTTTTTAGGTAAGTTTTAACAACTGTTGCAAAAAAACAACAAATTATACTCACCAATAACTGATAACTTTAATGTGACTATCTTAAAACTTGACCTCTAAAAATATGAAGTAATAGTAATGCCTAAGAGTATGTCCTTGTCACTAGTTCATCTTACTAAAAAAATTTTGGGTAGTTTATCTGTGTAATGCTTGGTGTTTGCTAGGAGCATGATTCAATAAGGATGATAAAATTTTAGTGATACCTGATTCTTAGAACATTGTCTTTTCACTGCTAAAATATTTATTTATAGAATGATTAAATAGGAATACTAGAAGATCTTTCTAATAACATTCTAACTCCTGATTTTCTTATTCACCTCAGCTGTACTTTTTCTGCTGACATTGCAAGAATGACTATAATCATCTTGTATTTGAGAAAATTTTTTTTGAAATTTAAATTAAATGTGTAGAAGGAAGGGAAGGATTGTTACATAATCTTTGTCGATCTGAGAGGCATTTTAGTTTTCCTCTGGATCCTGGTTATTCTCCCTTGGATGCTTCTTTGACTTTCTCATGATAGAATAGTCATCTCACAACCTTTAGGTGTTGTAGGTACATTGAGAGAGCAATTTTTAAATAGCTCGAAACAATTTTATTTGTAAACTCTTTTACCTTCCTCAGTTTGACTTTCAAACTCATAGGCAAATTTATATGGGAAGTAGTCTCACATGATCTTGCATTCCTGTGTACACTGGTCTGTGTTTGAGCCCCTTTCCTTGGAATGTAGTGATTCTAAATGGGAGCATAGTTTGAAAAACTCTTGAGAAGTCCAACATGTGTACACCCTTTGAAATCCACTGCCCTGGAGGGACTATTTGGCCTCTTCCATGTTAGTCAAGATGTAAAATAATAAAGTATATTAAAGTGATTATGATGTTCAAGAAAGGCTAAGTAGAGAGACAAACTGTTTAACTACAAGGACTTTATTTTTTATTGAAGTACAGTTGATTTACAATGTGTGTTAGTTTCTGGTGTACAGCATATTAATTCAGTTATACATATATATACTTGTTCATATTCTTTTTTTTTGTTACAGGTTATTTCAAGCTATTGAATATAGTTCCCTGTGCTATATATACAGTAGGACTTTGTTGTTTATCTATTTTATGTATAGTAGTTTGTATCTGCTAATTCTCAACTCCTATTTTATCCCTGTCCGCTTTCCCTTGGTAACCATAAGTTTGTTTTCTATGTCTGTGAGTCTGTTTCTGTTTTATAAATAAGTTCATTTGTGTCATTTTTTTTTTTAGATTCCACATATAAGTGATATCATATATTTGTCTTTCTCAGTCTGACTTACATCACTTAGTATAATAATCTCTAGGTCTATCCATGTTGCTACAGATGGCATTATTTCATTCTTTTTTTATGGCTGAGTCATATTCCATTGTATAATACCACTTCTTTATCCAGTCATCTGTTGATGGACTTTTAGGTTGCTGCTATATCTTGGCTGTTGTAAATAGTGCTGCTATGAACCTCAGGGTGCATGTATCTTTTCAAATTAGAGTGTTCACTGGATATATGCCCAGAAGTAGGACTGCTGGATCGTACGGTAACTCTGTTTTTAGTATTTAAGGAATCTCCATACTGTTTTCCATAGTGGCTACACCAAATTACATTCCTACCAACTGTGTGAGAGGGTTCCTTTTTCTCCACACCCTCTCCAGCATTTATTGTTTGTGGACTTTTTAAAGATGGCCATTCTGACCGGTGTGAGGTGATACTTCGTTGTAGTTTTGATTTGCATTTCTTCAGTGATTAGCAATATTGAACATCATTTCATGTGCCTGTTGGCCATCTGTATGTCTTCATTGGAGAAATGTCTGTTTAGGTCTTCTGCCCATTTTTGATTGGGTTGTTTGGTTTTTTTGTTACTGAGTTGTATGAGCTGTTTGTATATTCTGGAAGTTAAGCCTTTCTCATTTGCATTGTTTGCAAATATTTTCTTACATTCTGTAGGTTGTCTTTTTGTTTTGTTTATGGTTTCCTTCGCTGTGCAAAAGCTTTTAAGTTTAATTCGGTCCTATTTATTTATTTTTGCTTTTATTTCTATTGCCTTGCATACCTGCATCTTCTTAAATCAGTCGTCTGTTGATGGGCACTTGGGTTGTTTCCATGTCTTGGCTATTGTTAAAAAAAAACAAAAAACTGCAGGGACTCTTAAGCTTTGAGGATTGTGTAAAGAAGAATTATGTAAAGAAGAAATCATATAAAACACTTTAGTTTAATTTCACTACTGAGTTTTCCTCTGGCTTTTTTCGTTTGTTTGTTTCCTTCTGTATTTGATTCCTAAAACCTCACTTCCTCATTGTACTTGGTTCAAGCCCTAAATGTAGCACTTTCCACATTCTGTTGATGTTGGTTATTGTCTGTCTTCTCTTCAATTGTACATTCCTGATGTTTAGGACTGTGTTTGGCACTTTGGTATATTTTCAGTTATTGAGTTTTTGATATTCAAAATAGGAACTGGACCTTAAATATACACATAACTTCTGTGCTCATTTAACATAACCTGGGAGGTAATTTAGGAATAGAGTTTATTAATATCTTATTCTAATACTTTAGTAGTTTATGTTTATATGAATCTGTATATCTAACATAAACATCACAGAATACTTGGGTGGCAAATACCATAGGACTGTTGACAAGATGATCCATTCCAGAACTTGATTACTACTATCAAGATAGCAAAAGATTTTAAAATCTTTGCCTTTTATTTAGGTGGTTTGATGATACAGGTTATATCTATTTACTTTAGTTATCCATTGACTGTGGGTTAAAAACATTGCTTTCCTGATTGTGGTAGCAGATTTTTAATTTCTTTTTTCTTTTCCTTTTAAAAAAATTTATAGTTGGAGTGCCTCAAGCTTATTGCCTCTCAAAAATTCACAGACAAACGCATTGGGTATTTAGGGGCAATGCTGCTGTTAGATGAAAGACAAGATGTCCATCTTCTCATGACCAACTGTATCAAGAAGTAAGTCTTACCTTTCTTTCTTCTAATATCTAGTTTGTACCTTTAGATCTTTTTTATAATATGACATCAAAAGCTTTTATTTGTTGTTTTTTGTATTTGCTGTCTAGAATATATTTGAATTACTTTTGATTCTGTAGCTTATATGTAAAGAGGCTAAGCACAGGATTAAAACTTTGGTAGGGGTTAGTTTAACTAAATGAAGGTATTGCTGTACATCTTGAGTCATAGGAACAATTTAGCAGTGAAATAAGCATTTGAGTTTTCATATTATGGAAAAAGCATTGGTAAATCTGAGTTTCCTTATATGTTTTTTGAATACCATGAATAGTGAACCATTGTATTTGTTTAGTAATTACCAGTGTATATTCTGAACAAATCCATTTAAAGGTGAAAAGGAGAGGTCTTGTTTGTCAACAGTCTAATCCCTGATTTCAGCTGTGTGGAATTATATTTAGCCCTGTGAATTTTTTTAAGTCCTTTTTTCTCTAACAGGTACTTCACTGATCTACTAGTCCAGTTTTGTATTTACCTTAGAAACTGAGGAATACTTGCTGTTCAGGAGGAGTAAGAGGACCTGCAAGTAGGGCATTAACAGTTCTTCTCAGCATCCCTCTTATAATGAATTTCTGTTAGAAAGTTATGGGAGTTTTGGTGGCCTTATTGGTTAAAGGTACTTTTTGATTTGTTTTGATTTGGTTTTGGTTTGTCAGTTTAATTTCCTTTTTTAGATTTCTTTTTCACTTATAGTATTTCTGTATTTGACAGAAAGAAGCAGCAGGGAGATATAGGTGATCAGATTTGTAGACATTGAACTGTGATATTTTGCTGTGGTTAAATAGTGTTCTTATTGGAAATTTCCTGATGGATGATGAAAAATTCCAAAATGAGAATTATGATTTGGTTGTAACTATAGAGAGTATCATGTAAACACACTGAGTCTCTGACTTAATTTGGGAGAATCTTGGTTTCTTTGGCCTTGAAATAAATGTTGATAATGAAAATACTGTTGATTGATTTATTCAACAATTATTTATTGTATGCGTATTCTATGTCAGGAGCTGTTGGAAGCTCTGGGGATGGAGAATGAACAAAACTGGACAGAAATCCGTGGTGTCATGGAGGTTACATTCTAGATGTTGAGTGTGGTTTTGTACATTTACTCTGGACGGGCCTCTGAGAGTTTGACTTTTGTTCTTGTATGCTCTGCTGCCCTTATTACTCAAGCCTTCAGTCACATGCTGATAATTTGGCAGTTCTGTCTAGCAGAAAGTTTATACTAGAGAGTTAATACCAAACTCAAGCATAGGTTTGTAATTTGATAAAAATTGAAAAATGAGGTATGTAGGCAAAGAAGAAATATTTGTGTTTAATTTTAATGAGACCCAATCAAGCCCTAAGTGAATTTAGAAGAGAACTACTAATAGTTGGGAATTGATCTGGCACTTCAGTGTAAGCTCCATTAAAGGACTTCGGATCATTCAGGTTTTTTTGTTTGTTTGTTTTCAGTTTTGTTTTTTTTAAAATCTGTTAATGAATGGAATTTTTTGTTTATTTGTGGTTTTTTTAAATTTTGTTTGTGTTATAGGGTATTAATAGTGTACCAGCAGTTTTTATGTTTAATAACAAATGTTTATCTTGTTGTTCATTGGCCTAGAAGAACCCTAAGATTTTATATCTTGGAATTAAATCTTTAAAAATTGTATATGATATTTTAAGAGCTTACATTATACAAATATTCTTAATCATTGAAAAATGAATGAAAAGCCAACTAAATATTCTTAGGAAGTAGGACCCTAACTGGTAAAGCCATAGTTAAGTTTTGTTTTACCAGTAATTCTTGTCTTAAATATGCACATTGGTGGAAAGTAGCAAACCCGACTGATTTACACTTTACCTTCTGTTCCTTTCTTTGTTTTATAGGGAAGACTAAAACCATTTATTCATTTAAAATTACCATTAATGAACCTTTTACATGTTAACATAAATAAAATTTTTAATGAAAAATATACTGTTTTCCAGAACAAAAAACAAAACAAAACAATTCAGTGAGAAGAATGGCATTATTTTACATCAAAAAAAACCTCTTTAATGTCTAGCTCAATGGAAGACATTAAGACATATTTGCTTCTGCATTCAGCTTCTTATATTATGTTTTTATTGAAGTCTGTGAAGAAAGTCTAGCCTTTCACAGATAATGTAGTTAGAAAAAGTAAGAAGACTTTAACAGCCATTCACATAATTATGGGCAGTCTTCTGTGTACTATACCAAAACGCCACAGGTGGTAGTTTCTTAAGGGTTAGTTATAACGTGGAGTCAGAAACCTTATCAGTGAAGTTTGGTACTTTGTTATATTAAAACCGATTAATCTGTCTTACTCTTTGAATGGATCTTTTACCCATGCATGTTATTTAAACATCTTGCCTAAGGTTCATGATGGCAATGCGAATATTCCAAAATTCTAATTTTCACTTCAAAGCTTGGATTTTATCATTGGCAACACATATTGCCACTTGTTGCTCTTGAAGTGATAGGCTTACTTGGCTCTTCTTCTAGAAAATGTCTGTCAAAAACCTGTATCTTAATAATTATAGTTGTCTGTCAGTTATTTTTCAAATAAAAATGATGTTTATTTTAAAAGCAGCTAGTTCATAGTTTAGCTTGCAAGTAAAACAAATACACAAGTGCTTTTCTCTGAGATTGCCACTTCAGTATGCATCAGAAGTACTTTATGCATACTTTCCATTTCATCACACAATATTAAAAAATATGCCCTCAAGAGTCAAGATATGGTAAAACCAATCATTTTACTACTTTGTCATGGACAGTATTAAATGAAATTCCCTTCCACCCTCCCTCACTTCCTTCTTTCACTTTAAGTGTGTGGCAGTGAATTCAGTGACTCCTAGTACAATTTGGTGCCACTGCTCTGATTTGTGCTAATGTGCTAGTGTGGGTTTTCTCCATCACTGCCTTTGTACCATCAGTGCAAATAGTGATAAAGCTGACAAACAGTGAGTTAGTACTGTGAAAATAGTTTGTATCTCATGGACTCCCTAATACAATGTTGTGAACTTCCAGAGATTCATTAAGCACAGTTTGAGAACCACTGAACTAAAGCAGTCTAAAATGCTCTTAAAACTTGTAGAAGTAACATAACTCAAATAATAATTCAGCTTCTGAATAGTAAGAGTTGATTATAATATACAGATGAATTTACTGGTTCAAGCTTTTAATATTTCAGCTTTTCTGAAAGTGTACTTTCTGGCTGGTTTAGAAATAATTTTGTGAGTAATCAGTGCCTGTTAGAAATAAATTTTGTGTATCTGTATCCCTAGATAATAAGCCTCACTGTAAACATTTAGCTTAGTTTGTTAAAGCTAGTTTAATTAGCTGTTTTTTAGTTACTGTTTTTCTTCTTTTGAATGAATAAAAACGTAAGTTAATATAACATCAAAGTTAATACTATACCATAAGATCAAAGATTTTTGAGTGTTTCTGTTAAGATGTTTAAGTCATCTTAAATGCTCTAGCAGTAGAGCTTGTATTTTCTGATTTTTTTTAAGGTTTTGATTAATGGGTGGTTAGTAGTAGTGCATATTATAGGTCTTTTAAAGGTACAGTTGTGCTTCATATTTCTGTCATTGCTAGTTTTTACTTTCAGTGGTTTACTGAGTTTTCTAAAGAGAGTTGTCTTTTGACATCCAACCAATAGCATGCTGTCCAGTTTCTGTTGCTTTGGTATTTGGAAACATTGAGTTGCAAGCATGTAGGATAGACTGTCAGTCAGTTTATTGTATTATAATTTGTAATAAAGTGAGAATAAACACTTTTTCAAAACTAATCCTGTTATTTTCCTTATTGAAGTGACCATGAATCATTCAGAGCTACCTCATTAGATTGTGAAGCTTCTTTATGGGAGCACCGGGCAGGGCGTTTTCATGTCTACCTTCTTTTTTCTTTTGTAGTGATCTAAATCATAGCACGCAATATGTACAGGGGCTGGCACTGTGTACCCTTGGCTGCATGGGCTCCTCAGAGATGTGCAGAGATCTTGCAGGAGAGGTAGAGAAACTCCTAAAAACCTCCAACTCTTACTTAAGAAAAAAGGTAACTTTCAGTGAAATCAGATGTCTGCGATTGAATTAGGGACTTTATGGAGATGAGAAGGCAAATTGTTCATTTTTGAAATCTCTAATGATAATGTAACTTATCTTTTCTCTGTGCAGTAAATGTATGTTAAATGATTATATATGAACCAACTGTTTATAAATCAAAATCTCTTTTTTTGGTGAGGGGAGGTGTGATTAGGTTTATTTATTTAACAGAGGTACTGGGGATTGAACCGAGGACCTCGTGCATGCTAAGCATGCACTCTACCACTGAGCTATACCCTCCTGCCAAAATCTGTTTTTATACTAATTTTGGAGGTGATTTTTTAAATTGCTGTTTAACTCTCCAATTTATAAGTAATTGTGAACACTTTAATTCTCTTAATTCCTCATTTTTCAAGGAAATGTGATTTATAAACAAATGTTACTGGGTCCTAGATGGCATACCTAATTACTTCCTAAATTACCTGATTCTAAACAATATTGAACAAAGTGATAATGAACAGATCTTTCCGAATTTTTTTTTAGTGCCCATGTCTTTGTATTAGTGCCTTTGGATCTTGGAAGTGCAGTTCCGTTGGGACCTAGATAATTATTAGGGAATGATTTAGAACATACTTTCTAAAATTGGTGTATCTAAATTGAATAGTAATGGAAGACAGTGATCTTATTCTCTTATCTGTTTTTATGTGTTGATATAAACATTTTGTTATTTTATTGTGCTTGAATCCTAAAACCTTCATAAACAAAGGGTATAAAATTTAGAACTCTAAGAAGTGAATACATAATACCGTCCACTTGGCATTTATTGTGCCTTTGTATTAATGGTGTGAAACAGGGCTGTTGAAAGGGCTAGTAGGCTGTTTTCTAGGATCACACACTGTTAGTGATAGCTACAGGCTGAAGCCAGTTCTTTCTTTTAAAGAGTGTGTGGGCTGCTCTTGTTCAGAAAGTTAATTATTTCATTAAATAAAATAACCCTGCAGGTTAGGGGGAAAAACTGTTTTCCCCAACTGTAGCATGAGAAGAATTAGCTAAAATCTTTTCTTGTTAATGTATCTAAACTTTCATGATATTCCTCCAACAAATAGTAGTTATGGTTCCTTTGGGCGGGTAACCTAAATCAGTCTTTGAATGTCCCTTTCTTTTCTGTGAACAAGCTAAGACCATCTTTTCTTCATTAGAGACTAGCTAAATAAGTAAGATACTAGCGAAGTATCTTTCAGGTGATTTTCTTAATGTCAGAGAATGAAGTGGGGAAAGTATGGTATTATTAAAAGTAACAGCAGATTTAAAGCATCTGTGGTATATATCTTTCAGTTGCATAATTTTTCTGTAAAACCTTTTGGACTTCTTATTAAGAAGAATGATAATCACGGACGAAAATGTTTTACTTAGCAAAACTCCACATAAGTTATGTTTAACATATTTGATAAATTCATGTTAACCATGGCCTAGACTAGAAAGTTTTTGTCCACTTATTTGGCAGTATATGACCGAAGAGACAGGTGAACTAGAAGTTCTCATTAATGCAATACAATAAATTGGAAAGCCCTAACCAGTTAATAAATAATAAATCTGATAATAATAAATAATAAATCTGATGTCTAACTCCTTTCTTTTTTCATGTAGATGAACTAGTTGATAAAATTTTGTTGTTTTTAAGATTGGCTGCCCTCACTTAATTGAAATAAATCTTGTCTTTTTTATGTTTTTTATAGGCAGCACTGTGTGCTGTTCATGTCATCAGGAAGGTTCCTGAACTTATGGAGATGTTTTTACCAGCAACAAAAAATTTATTGAATGAAAAGAACCATGGTAATGTGATTTGGATGCATCCATGAAGTACTGAGGTAGAAGGGAGGAGAGAAAAGGCTTCAGGCAGTGTTGACCTTCTGTCTCATGCAGTGGACTTGCCTTTTTACTGTGCTTGGGACTTTTTCCAGGAAGGGCCAATGGGTTGAATCTCTCTTCTACTCTAATATCCTACTTTTATAATTAGAGATTGATTCCTTTACAGGAAACTTATTTTTCATTTTTGGCCTTCTTTTACTACATTAAAAGTATTATATTAAGTAAATATTCATTGTAATTAGAAATGATCCTAGCCTTGATTTTCATGTGTAAAACCTTTTTTATATTAGAAGGAAAAGTTATGTTTTTATTGCCTGCTACAGTACTGTAAGATTTGTGTAACTCCTTTTAGGTTACTTGTAATAGGAATTTGTAAGGTGTGCTCAGATGTATTTATATAAAATTTGAGAGGAATTAAATGGAATGTAGCTGTTCTTTCATGAACATTTTATTCTTATTTTAAAGTCAGTGAAACAAGTTCTGAGTGAAGAAAATTCATGTGTCCTAAATGCTAAGAGAGAAAATGATAATGTGTATTTAATTTGATTAATGCAGTCCTGTGCCTAGAAGCCTCAAAATGTACTTGTTGAACAAGTGAATGTTTAGAGCACTTATTTATTGTTTAGTGAAAACTACTGTGAGATTCTTTTCACTCACTTTTTTAAAAAAATTGAATTATATAGTCAGTTATAATGTGTCAATTTCCAGTGTACAACACAATGTCCCAATCATGCATATACATACATATGTTTGTTTTCATATTTCTTTTTCATTAAAGGGTATTGCAAAATATTGAATATATAGTTCCCTGTGCTATACAGAAGAAATTTTAATCCCTTTTTATATATAGTGGCTAACATTTGCAAATGTCGAACTCCCAAATTTATCCCTTCCCACCCCTTTTCCCCCATTAACTATAAGATTGTTTACTATATCTGCAAATCTGTTTCTGTTTTGTAGATGAATTCAGTAGTGTCCTCTTCACTCACTCTTGAACAAGCAAATTCACTTTGTCATTCACAATTACCTTTTGATATATTTTGATATATTGTATCTGGAAATTTAAAATCTTAATAAGATTTTTGCCTCCTGAAATATCTATCAAAACTCATCTAAGAGCTTATTAAGTATGGAGCAGATAATGCCCAGTTTATATTGACTCTGAGCATGTCTTTGTGGATATTCTCAAAGGCGTATATTAGTTACCGTTTTTTAACAGTTATTTTGGTCACGTAACTGTTTAGAATATTTGGATTTGACTGACTACCAGTGTTAAATCAGTAGGCGTCTATTAATACCTTCTTTGTATTCACCTCAATGCTTAGATTCTTTGAGAGATTAAAAAATAAAAGTAGCAGTTACCCTTTTGGAATTGACCTTCAGAACTCAAAGCCCTGTTCTATGAATTTGAATAATATAGCCTCATTTTTAGTTTTCATTGCCTCTTTTCTTTCAGGTGTCCTTCACACATCTGTAGTCCTCCTCACAGAAATGTGTGAGCGAAGCCCAGACATGCTTGCGCATTTCAGAAAGGTAGGTGCCATTCTGTACATCTGAGCCTTTTTTGATTGAAAATGATTTTCCTGAAAAATTCACTTATGAATTTTCTCTTGAAAGGAGGCTATGTAGCTGAGTAAAGGACTTAACCAGCTCTGCTGTGTGGTAGGGCTGGAAGCCAGAGTTAGTCATATAAGACTGGCAGTAGTACAGTGTTTTCCCTTTCATGATAGAAGTCTTCTCTCATTGCTGGCAGACATACCAATCTCTCATGTGCTTTGTCTGCTGTTTTCACAGTGAACTTAAGAAATGTAACCTGAGGTCAGATTACAAACAGGAATTGTGTGTGTGTGTGTGTTTAAGGCAGGTAATTTCCCTTTTTTCAAAGGTGAAACCTGCAAACTGAAATTTGACATTACTTTTACCCAACCCAGGGTCCACCATTATTCATTTTAGGCTGTGGTGACTCTGGTGATGGAAGTCTCTAGCTTTATTAAGTCCCTCCCTCCCTTATAGCATTCTAAAACAAAAATTTTCTCCACTTACTTTTAGAAGGCACTAGTAAGGAGAACTCAGAGAAAGACTATTCTTTGGGTAATTACATGCATTTAATTCCTTTTATAGGGTGCTGATTGCTCCATAAATGGGCTTACTTTGTACTTTAGACCTGATGAAGCTCTAATAGCAGCTCTATTTTGGGGCTCTCCCCCCACCCTTAGATGTTCGTGTCTTGATTAAATTATTATAAAATAGTATGAGGCCCGTATCTGTCCCTAATGCTTGCTTTGTATGTTTTGTTCCTGTTGTCTGTTTGGAATCCTGCTGTATGTTAGAATGAAAAGGTAAGAATTAACCCTCTTTTAGATGGTGCATGCTGGCATTAGGTCTTTAGTAGCTTTTGTGTATCCATCCACAAATGTGGCTTTTAAAAAATATACTAATGCTGAAGCTGTGCTTAATACTATGAGTTATTTGTCCTAGCATTTTTGGCTAACTCCCTAGTCCAGTTTTTGTCTTGTCACTTAAACTCCTGACTCCAAAGTCAGCCTTGGATTTCAGTTGCAGCCTTTCCTGATTTGTAAGCCTCCTTCTCTGCCTTTCCTTGAGAAACTTAGAGCAGTTTCCCAGTGACACTGGTGATGGCAATTCCAGATCAGTTTGGAGCCTTGACACCGAACACTGCTTCTTTTTGAAGTAGATGTTTTAGAGCCACGTGTGCGTAACCTCCTTTAAAGAACGCTATGTGTACTTCTGAGCTTTCCATTCAGACTTAGAGCTTTTATTTGCCCCTAACTTGCACTCGATCTTGCCTTGAAGTTTTGGAATATTATAAGTTTTTTGAGGTAGAGTGGGCGGGCATCAACTGATTTTCATGGCTGCAGCCTTTCCCTTTGTCATCTTACTTTGTTTGTCTTGTCACCAGTTGTAGTAACTTGCATTTTTGTCTGAAAGATAAAACTGGATTCCAAGAGTTTGTATGCTGAACACTTAGACATTTGTACTTTTTGTCGCAGGGTGATCTTATGTGGTGTGCTGGTCTTTTTGGCAGTAAATAAAACAATTTCTGAATTTAGTAGCTGAAGAAAGACTTCTCCAAGAAAGAAACCAGATTTTTAAAAATTATTAAAGATACATACATGTAGTACAAAAAAGTAGACCATTGGGAAGTATACAAGGCAAGCTACTTTTTGTGTAGAGCTTGGTAACTAGATTATCCAGGTTTTATTACATTTTTAATGCAGTTTATACTGTTATATTACTCTGACCTCTAATACGAATCTGCCCACAGTTGACAGATTTAATGAGGATTCTGTTTAGAATTTCCAGGTCTTTATAACTTAGATTTGTTTTAATCTTGGAGTTGTCCAAATCAGATTTTTGTTTAAGTGATTTAGGAATCCCTTAGTTCTTAGGAATCCCTTAGTTCTGAAGTGTTGTGGCCAAACTTATTTAAATTCACACAGGTTCTGTTGTTTTGTATTTGGCAGTAGACTTAATGTTGTGAATGTTTTGAGTGCATACCTTGGGCACAGCTTGGCTTTTATTTCAGTCTTGATCTCCTTTTAGAACTGGAGAGTGGGGAGGGGACAGAGTCCCAGTACGATGAGAAAAAAGTAATTGGGTTGCAACAAAGTTGGGACTGTTCTGATTGCCTCCAAAGGAGATGTGTTTCAGTTTGCTTTGGACACTTCTTTTTTTAATTTTAGGTGATTAGAGTTGTTTATAAAGCTAAAGTGAGTTTGTAGTTGGAGACTGGAGAAGTTCCTATTGTGGCAAACATTTTGAAATAAGTTTTAAAAATTAAATGATTAATCAGCAGAATGAAATGAATGACAATATTTAAAGCGTCTTTAAGTTCTGCTTGTTAATAAAATTGCCTCGACTATGTGTTGTGACTCTAATCGGGAGAGTAAAGGAAGGAGAAGAAGGGAATTCTGACCATAAGGAGTGTATAATTTCCTCAGTTAAAATAAGACAAGCAACAACTGTATAATTAGGTGCTGAAATTAAATTTTACCAAAAATTGTGTTATATGCATTAAGTGTAGGGAAAAGAGATTATTAATGGCCTGGCAATCTTCCTACGGTGAAAGATACAATTTTTCATATGTCTTTTCCATTGATCAGTGTTGGAGGCTTTTGTATTCTTTGTTGTTTGTTAGAGAATGATATGACTAGTTATGTCTTAAGAGGAGAGAATTTTTTCTCTATTTGAGATAGTTTGTTTTAAAACTATAATTTTAATAAAATCACCAGTATTTTGGGTGTGATAACATTTTGTATCTACATGTTTTGGATAAAACATGGATAAAAACTGAACATGTTTTGCCACCTAAGAATGTCAAGTTCTGTGGAAGTAGGAATGCCCCATAGACATCTGTTTTACTTGGTTCTCATAGGCTTTCTTACCTACTGTTATTTGTGGTATCTTTGCATATATAACTCTGTAGTAAAAATGTCTGGTTTGCTTTTAATTCAAATAACATACATATTCCTTCTTGAGTTCTTGGCCAAAATACTCCTAAGTTATATTTAGCAAACATCAACAATGTACTAGTATATTGTGTCAGTAGAATTTGCTTGGACTCAGACCCTTGCACCCTTTTTCTAAGCCAAATTACCTGCCTATTCATGAGAAATTCTTTGATGTTCACTGTTTTTTGATGCATCTTTCTTCCCTGCAGCTCGTGCCCCAATTAGTTCGTATTCTAAAGAACCTCATCATGTCCGGATATTCACCAGAACATGATGTTTCTGGTATCAGTGACCCCTTTTTGCAGGTGAGGATGAAAGAAAAGTTTGCATGTATGATATATTTTGAAATAAATTGTTTCCTTCCTCTTATGTTTGTATTGGGTAGAGTTGTGGTAATTAATTGATTAAACTAATTGCATTAATAAATGTATAGTGATGCAATTCTATATTTGATTAATAGGATAAAATTGTAGTTGTAATAGTCAGAATCATATACTGCATAGAAACTTATTTTAGCATTATACAGCTCTGGAGGTGTTGCTATCCTTTGGCTGTGGGATATTGAAGTGTGGGTTGTTGTCTAGTAACTTCATTGAGACATAGAACCATATATAACTTCTCTAAAGATAATGTTTAAAATTCTTCTGTTTGAATTTTGACCATTTCTAATGGGATCTAAGACTTCATTTAAGTTATTTGAATTTCATACCAAGCAAAATTCCTATGTGCCAGACAGAATTTGTTGACATTTGTCATATTTTGTACATTAGGTACGAATTTTGCGGTTATTAAGAATTTTAGGACGAAATGATGATGACTCAAGTGAAGCTATGAATGATATATTAGCACAGGTGAGTAGACCAAAGCTTGCACTATAGTAAGTGTTCATTTTAGTACAGCAGAGAGTAGAATGATTGTGGTTATATGGAGCAGTTTTTATTTGTTTCCTCATTGGTGGTTGTAATCAATCATAAAATGTCTCTTGTTACCTCCAGATATTTTGGAGGGAACATTGTTTTATCATTTATGTAACACCCTTTGTGTCTTTTCAGGTTGCCACTAATACGGAGACTAGTAAAAATGTAGGAAATGCTATTCTTTATGAAACGGTTTTGACTATCATGGATATTAAGTCAGAGAGTGGACTGCGAGTAAGTCATTTTAATCTTTTCTTCTCTCTAAACATTTTATTTAAAATAATTGACTTGGATTTTGCAAATGAATTCCATTTGGAAATAAAATTTAAGAAAGAATGATGCAGAATGTATACATACATATATACTGTATTTTCGGTATCTGAAGTATTGCTTCCTCCACTGAAGGCTTCATATTGATTATAATGAAATTTGGAAGATCTTAGGTATAGTTAGATATATAAATAATGTTGAGTGAAGGATATATTTCTGAATAAGCTTTTATTAGAACCATGATTTGAGTTGGGCTCATCACTTCAAACAAGACAAGACATCATATATGTTCAGTACAATTAGCAAGTTTGCTATTATTAATGGACACTTAGATGTCTCCTATCATTTGTGATTACAGATAATGTTGCAGCAGATTTTTGTACATATATACAAGTATATTTGTCAACTAAATTCCTAGAAGTGAAATTGTTTAAGTAGAGGATATATTTTCATTTTAAGTGTTTATAATTATTGCCAGATTTTCCTCCAATGAGGCTGTACCAGTATTATTTTTCTACTAACAATATATAATCACTTTAAAACAACCTTTCAGCAATTACTGTTGAAATAGAATATGGTTATGAGTTTACCTTCAGAAAAAAAATTTTTTTTTTACTAGCAATCTATAGAGGTACCAACTACCACTTCTATATAGTTTTTACCCATCAGAGGCCAGGAAATGATCCTTAAACAATATAGATATTTAATTTTCCTAAATTTTTAACATGTTATTTCTCTATAGGTCCTAGCCATAAATATCCTGGGTCGTTTCTTATTGAACAATGACAAGAACATTAGGTAAGTCAACTGAAAAATATCTTGTATCTTGGTATTATAAACTCATTGTTTTTAAGAGTGATTTTGCTCAAGATCACACATGTATTGAGTGACATATCTAGAACTTCAGCTCAGGATTTTTATTTTTAGTCTAATCTTAAAACTGTTTTGATAAGAATGTGAGGATTTACCTCATGACTTAATTTTTAGTCCTATTTATATTGTTAGCATTAGTAGTCAGCAAACTTTTTCTATAAGGGACCATATGGTCAGTATTTTAGACTTCATGGGTCTTAGAGTTTCTGGCAACTACTCAACTCTGCCTCTTGGTGTAAAAGCAACCATAGACTGTGTAAATGATGAGTGTGGCTGTATTCCAATAAAGATTAGTTTACATAACCAGACAGTAGAGAGCTGGGTTTTGTAGGTAGGCTGTAGTTTGCTGACACCTGCTCTAAATTAAAAAGAAAAAGATAGCATTTCAGTTGCAAACCTGGAACATGTGTGTGAACTCCAGCTAGGTTTTTTTTTTTTTTTAAGTAGATGAACTTAACAGTATTATCTTTTAATCTTATTGTGTTAAACTTGAAAAAATGTGGAAATAATCATTATGTTACACTGAATTATCTTCTCCAGAAGAAAATACTTGGATCTTAAACTTGTATTTTTTTAGGGGCAGTTTTGCTACTGGTATCAAACAAAAGCAGAGAAAATATAAATGGTAAAATTGAAATCATTTCCTCTTACATTTTGGGGCTCAGGCAGCCTGAAAAGACATAAAAAAGTATGCTTATTTTGTTGTACTATTTGAAAGGGTTTGAAAGAATTGAGTTTATCACTTTTAGAAATTTAAATGGACTTGACCATGAATGCAAATCTAAATCCAAGGCTTCTGGTCACCACTGCTGTAGATTATACTGTTTTTTATGCCTTTAAAGTGTTTTGATTTTACTCACTATCTCTGTCTTGTCTTTTAAATATTTAAAAATATATGCTTTTCCTTAGTTATTGGACATCTTCTTTGTCATTAAGCTGAGAACTATCCTGAATTTTATATTTTAATTCTGTTCTTCTTCGACTTTGTTTCATTCAGATATGTAGCTTTGACATCTTTGTTGAAGACTGTGCAGACAGATCATAATGCAGTACAGAGACACAGAAGCACAATTGTGGACTGTCTAAAAGATTTGGATGTCTCAATAAAACGGTAAAAGATTATTGAAAGTTCTGCAATGCCCCCTGCACTCCGTCTGATAAATTTATATAGTTTTGAGAGGGAGAATCTTGACATTTACGTATTTAGTCATTATTTTCACAGATGAACACTGCAGAATAAATCCTGTTTAAGGAAGGACTGACAGGGAGAAGTTTAGGTCATTGAAGGAGGCCAATAAGGAATGCTTAAGTGCACACCGAAGCTGTCCTTGGTTCTTTGATAAATAAAACAGGTACAGATAAGCTGGCAAATGTTTACTTAACAGAGGTACTGTGTTCTGTGTGTTGGAGGATGAAAATACAGAGTGATCCATCGGCTGAGTGTTTTATCACAATGCTGAAACTCAAATTGCTGACAGCACACGTTTTCTCACAGTACTTATGCCCCAAGATACTGGAGGTGGCCGTGTTTCTTAGAACAGTGCATCTAGTAATGACTCTGGCAGCACATAGCACCTTCAAAGAGCAGATAGAGTAACTCTACCATTTCTCTTTTTAGAATAACTGTAGGTGTTTGTAAAACTTAATTATAGTTGGCCTCAGTTAACTTTTGGTTGTATGTTCAAATCCAGAAAAAGTTAAATTTGAAATGATCTCTGAAACCATTCACTTAACAAACATTTATCGATAATTGAGTTCCTTTTATTTACAGAGAACAGGTGCTAAGTGCTTTGGCAAGCTACAGATAAGACCTAGACTCAGTAACAACTTTCACATAGTGCTTTGCAAGGATTTATAAGTACCCTTTTGGTTGGTTCTCAGAGCAAGCCAGTAAGAGAAACAAGGCAGTTACTTCTATTATCAATAACAGATTAGTTACAGTACAGTCCCAAAGGAATCAAATGACTTATGCTAAACCTTAACCCTTGTACATGGCAGACCTGGGAATAGAAATCAGACTTTTCCTGACTTCTGTTGTATTGTTTCTCATGGCTCATTGCTGGGCTTTGCATTTCAAAAGTAAAACCTTTGACAGGTTATATCATAGTAGAAACTTAGACTCTGGAGCCAGAAGGCCTCATTTCAAATCCTGCCCTTAATAAACTTGGTCTGGTTACTTAGCCTTTCTATGCCTAAATTGTCCCATGTGTAAAATATGGTTATAAGAGCACCCACTTCAAAGGTTATGCAGGATTAACTGGAAATGTAAAGTACTTAAGCACTAATAAGAATTAGCTATTACTGCATTTCTGTAAGGATTGAATTTTTGTTCCTTATAGATTAACTAAGATGAAAGTATTTTTTACTTATTGAGTTGGTATTTTTGAAAGTCAGTTTGTATGCACGTTTGACATTATTGACCAAATATAAAAAGATGTATATAGTAATCTTACAAGTTTTATATGTTAAATGTGTCAAATTTGCCAAATTTGATAGGCAGCTATAGAAACTCCTGTTTTCTCATAGCACATACCCTTTTTTCCTTTTCATGGCCCTTAATTCCCTTTCAGTTTTTTTTCCAGCCTTTATTGAAATATAATTGTGTAAGTTTAAGATGTACACTTATCTATAGTGCAGAATGATTGTTACCATAGCATTAGTTAACACCTGCATCATACCACATAATTATTTCTTTTTTGTAGTGAGAGTGTTTAAGATCAACTCTCTTAGCAACTTAAAGTATATAATACAAGTGTAGTCATCATGCTTGTATATTAGATCTCCAGAACTTATTCATCTTATAGGTGGAAGTTTGTGCTCTTTGACTCACATCTTCCCATTTCTCCCACCCCAAGACTCTAGTTACCACCATTCTAGTCTCTGTTTCTGTGCATTTAGCTTTTTTAACTTCCACATATGAATAATACCATACTGTATTTGTCTTTCTCTGTCTGATTTATTTCACTTAGCTCTGAATGTTTGTTTTTATTCTGATTTCCTATATACCTTTTGATGTGAACTATGTTACATGATCTTTGGACTGAAGTGGATATAGAAGAGTATGGTGACTTTATATCACATTTTAAAGGAATGATGCAGAGAGGTATTATCATTGGATAATAAGTTTCTTGCCTCTCTTTTTGAGCCTTTTAAGTATTCTAAATTGCAGCTTCATAGAATAGACTGTTGACCCCAAACTGCATTTTTGGTTGTTAGTAGTGTATCTCTTGAGGGTTTTTGAAGAAAAGTATTGAATGAAGATTCAAATAACTGATAACTTTGGTTATCTTGTGTGCAAAGATTGGGATTAGAAGATCATGCAAGGACATCAATACATCCACTAGTGCTTGGTGTTCAGAGACAACATATCTGGGTATTTGCTTCATTCCCACTCTATATATCATAACTTTTTTTTCCCTCCCCCGTCCTGTAAGGCGTGCAATGGAATTAAGTTTTGCCCTGGTAAATGGGAATAATATCCGAGGAATGATGAAGGAATTACTTTATTTTCTGGATTCATGTGAGCCAGAATTTAAAGCAGACTGTGCATCTGGAATCTTCCTTGCTGCTGAAAAGTAAGATTAAATTTTACATTTATTGATTAAAAAGCTTGGAACTTTTTTGAGAGCATCTTTAAAACATGGGGAAAATGTTATAAATATGTTTAAACATGTAACGTTTGTTTCATACTTCCCATTAGAAATGAGCTTTGAGAAGGCCATTCTAGTCAGTCTTTATGTTAAGCATTATGCTAAAACCAAAAAAAATCTCCCTTTTATAAGATCTCCTTCTTGATCTAGTTTTTAACCTCTCTTCTATGACACTTTTTTAATGAAGAGAGTAGAAAGTTAAAGCATCTGAATTGTGGGTCTATTAAACTTTTAGGGAGAAACACCTCAAGATTTTGGTTGTATGATTATTTCTTCTACTGTGAATTTAAGGGAAAAAGTTTCTAGTCCTGGTGTTGCCTGGGTCTGGGAACAGTCCCTTTATTTCCCTATCTTCTCTCTCCTCTCCTATCCTGACTATGGGTTATTTTTCTGAGTTTGCAGTTCTCAACTCAGCAACTCATATTGTATTTATTATGTGAAACATCTGAATTTGACTATGTACCATTTCATTACCCTTTGAAATGAGATGCTGCTAGTTTTGAAAGTGAAATATATCCATATATAAGTACTTAACCAGTAAACCTGAAAAAGACTGTAGGACAGGATTTTTGAAAGTCTCTGAGCAGAGCTTGGTTTACGGGTTCCAGTTTTTTCACCTGCTGCCATTATTTTCTCAGGTATGCACCTTCCAAACGGTGGCATATAGACACAATTATGCGTGTTCTGACAACGGTAAGTAGTTTTTTTAAGTCATCGTGTATTAACTGCTGAATGTGTCTGTTAATGAGGCAGACAAAGCCCTCGTTCTCATGAAGCTTATGTTCCAGTGGGGTTGATAAGAAAGTCATGGGGAAATATGTACTATCCTGTAAGGCAGGAGAAAATGCTATGAACAATACTAAAGCAGCATAAGGGACTATAATGATGGCAAAGGAGGATAGGAGATGGGGCAATGGGCCAGGTATCCTAGAGTAGTCAGGGCAGGTCACTCCGAGGAGGTAACATTTGAGTAGAGAACTTGGTGAAATGAGGAGCCATGCAAAGATATGGGGGAAGAGTATTCAGATCAGGGGGAACAGCAAGTGTTGCAAAGTCCTAAGGTAGCAACAAGCTTGACCTGCGTGGAGAGCAACAAGAAGGCCAGCGAAGCCAGTAGAGAGAGGCAGAAAATGGTAGGCTTGATGCAGGGACTAGGTTATATAAGGCCTCACAGGAGTTTGGGTTTTATTTTGAATATGGTATTATTGGAAAGTTTTCTTTTCTTTTGTTGAAGTATGGTCAGTTTACAATGTTGTGTCAATTTTTGGTGTGCAACATAACGTTTCAGGCATATATACGTACATACATAAATATATCTCTTCACATACATAAATCCTTTTTCATATTCTTTTTCATTTTAGGTTACTGCGAGATATTGAATATGGGTCCCTGTGTATACAGTATAAACTTGTTGTTTTATATATAGTATTTTATATATAGTGATTTGTATTTGTATATCTCGAACTGCCAATTTATCCCTTCCCACTCTCTTCCCCTCTTAACTATAAGTTTTGAGGAATGAGGCTCAGAAGCGTCAAGATAATTACATGCATTCATAGCACTGTGGGTGACAGGCCAAAAATTGAAATTTAGACATTCCATTTTTCAGGTTTATTTGTTTTTGTTTTTGTTTTTTACTTTCAAGTAACATTGTTCTTCTAATTAGAGATCAGGAAATCATTGGGAAGTTTTGAATGACTAAATTTATTCTGGTTTTTAAATTCTGTTTTTATATTCTTTCTTTGGTAGCCTTCCAGAGTTCTGGAGCTTCTTCACTTACCATTCAGTTAATAGACAGGGATTAGAGATTTAAGAATAAAAATGAAGATAGAGTGGCATATAAAGAAAACATAATTATCTATGTCTAATTATGTCACCAGAAGCAAAAAACATTGACAAATTTGACCACATTAAATTCAAAACATGTATAGCAGAAGGAAAAAAAAATCTACAGAGTTAAATGGCAAATGACAATTAGGGGAAAAACATTGCAGCACATGACAGCATGTAAGTACTTCTAACATATAAATAATTTACAATTAATAGGGAAAATCAAACACTCTAATAGAAAAATTTGAACAGGCATTTCACAGAAGAAGAAGAAATGGCTAGTTAACATTGAAGAATACCCTTACTATTAAAAAGATAGTAAATAAAGTGAAAACGAGGTGTCACTTTTCACTTGTCATATTTTTAAATCTAATTCCTAGTGCTAATTACAAAATAGAGAAACATGCAGTACTTTTTACTTTATGTGGGTTTAAATGGAGCTATTTTTCCAGAATATAGTTTGCAGACTAAACAAAGGTCTTAGTTTATACCTTTTAATTTATAGTTCTGTTTTTAGGACTTTCTCTTGGAAAAAATAAAAGGACAGTTGTACAAAAGTGTGTATACAAAGGTGCGTGTCTTAATCTTATTTACAACATAGGAAAACTGTAAACAACTAGGAGTGTCCAAACACAAGCAGTATTCTATGTGAGCTTGAAAAGAATGTCTGTTGTGTTGTTGAATGAAGTGGTCTACAAATGTCAGTTAGATCATGTTGATACTTTATCTTGTTTAAAGCACTATGCTTTTTCCCATTAGGTAAGAATATAAATATCCAAGTCATACCACTAATTACCTGCTTTCCTGCTTTTTAGTTTCTCACCTTTCCTTTTTGACTATTTCCCTAAGCTTTTCCCTCTGTCTTCGTGTTTCTTAACAGGAGTGGGTATCCCAGTCACATGGGATTTTTTTTCCTTTTTTTGCTCTTTGCAAAGTACATATGGTTAGTCTTGGTCTCAGTCTTGTAAATCAGATCAACTCTTCTGTCCAGTAATGGGAGATTGACTAAGGTGGGCTGATAGGAGGCACAGGTTCCACTGTTTGTGTGTCCTGTGCAGCCTGGTTATCATAATGCTCTGACAAGGTCAAAATTTAATTTCCTCATAGGTTAAATAGCTTTACTTTGTTTCTGTGGTTATAAATCTCAGATTCCACTAGTCAAAAGGACATTAAAGAGATCAAGTTTTTAAAAAATGTGGATAATTAAAATATGAAATACTTCCCATTCCTGGGACTAATTGTTGGTTCTATAATATTTTTAAACTCTAGTTTTTAAAGGACAGTGTGATATTTTAAATAAACTCAGGTTTTTAAAAAGTTGCTATTTATTTCCATCTTACCTTATTTGACAAGCTGTTTGAACTGTTCACGTACACTCCTTTCTCCATCCTCCAGAATATTGTGCCTACTAGAGCTAACATACCATTTACACCTATGTTGGAGTGTTGCGAGAAGGGAGAGGTTGTTGTAATTAAGTTCCCAGTGAATTTACTTCTTAAATTTTTGCAGTGGTAGATCTGACCTGTTTTGAGTAGAAAAGGCCTTTCTTGAAATTTTAAACCTTTATTTTTTTATTCTTACTTTGGAGAAAGAGTATTATTTTATTTTTTATGAAATTTAAGAACTTCAAATATTCACTTAAATAAGTAAGACTTTGAAGTTTGAGCTGCTTAGGAACATAAGAATTGGAAACAGCCTTATCTTTGAGGGTGTTTTGTAGTAGTCTCCTTTGAACAACTATGTTACTAGCTAACGTTTCTTATCATTACTGTATGTTTCTAGGGGTAACTGTCTACATTTCCTTTTAGGCAGGAAGCTATGTTCGTGATGATGCAGTTCCCAACTTGATCCAGTTAATAACCAATAGTGTGGAGATGCATGCCTATACTGTCCAGCGCTTGTACAAAGCAATTCTTGGTGATTATTCTCAAGTAAGTACTTTTACTGTAGTGGGGAAATTGTCCTTTATTTTCCTGATAAGCTCTTATTATTGTCACTCTAGATGTGCCAGTTTTGACCTTTATGACTAGATGACCTGTGAGTTGCATTCATCCTTTCAGGGATTGAAATCTTTGACAAACAGTGGTTTTCTTTTGACAGCAACCTTTGGTACAAGTAGCTGCCTGGTGTATAGGTGAATATGGAGATCTTCTTGTATCTGGTCAGTGTGAAGAGGAAGAGCCTATTCAGGTAGCCTTTGTCACTCTGGGTTAAGGAAGGGGGGAAATAGTGTTTTTGGTGTTTAATGAGTTGAAGTTGATTCCTTGAAAAACCTTTTAAAGAAATAATTCCAGAATTACATAGAGTAACCTGTCAGTTTTTGAGTTGAAACTTTTTGGGCTGTTGTGAGATATTAGAACCTCCTTTCTCTCTCTTTCTTTCTTCCTTCCTTTCTGTAGGGGGTCATAATTAGTTTTACTTATTTATTTATTCTTTTAATGGAGGTACTGGGGATTGAACCCAGGATCCCGTGCATGTTAGGCATGCACTCTACCACTGAGCTATACCCTCCCCTCTAGAACCATCTGTAATAACCACTCCCCATCCCTTCAGACTGACTTACATTGTTTCTCTTACCCTCTGTTGACAAGAAGTAATGAGAGGTGTATCCATGTTT
This sequence comes from Vicugna pacos, assembly GCF_048564905.1. Classification (NCBI taxonomy): domain Eukaryota; kingdom Metazoa; phylum Chordata; class Mammalia; order Artiodactyla; family Camelidae; genus Vicugna; species Vicugna pacos. The sequence goes on from NC_132995.1 coordinate 44,495,118, forward strand.
CCATTTGCTCATTAGAGGACTAGATTTCAGAGAAGTTGTGGCAATAACAGTTGAACTTTATGTATCATTTTCCTTTCTTCCTCTACTTCTGCCACTTGAAGTTATAAAATTCCTCTTAGCCCCTAATAGATATTTTCCACTCTTTTTTATCTCCCTCCTACCTGCTTGTGGTTGATGGGTTAACTTAAGACAGTTACCCTGGCAAAGCACAGATTGTGTTGGAAGCTTTGATAATGGTGGTAGGATTGTCTTTCTGATGGCATCCTGTGACTTGATACTGGATTTAGATATCTACTGTTAAAATTCATCTTACATTGCCTTTTTTTTTTCTCCCCAGGTAACAGAGGATGAAGTGTTGGATATTTTGGAAAGTGTCTTAATCTCTAATATGTCCACCTCTGTGACACGAGGTTATGCCCTCACTGCCATTATGAAGCTTTCTACTCGATTCACCTGTACTGTAAAGTGAGTATGGAGAAAAAGTAGGGTGAACATGTTGTTTTGTAATTTTAAAAACTTCTTATTATGGGACATTTCAAGCAAAGGCAAAAGTAGAGAGAATAGTAAAATGAATTACATATACCTATTACTCCACAGAAACAATCATCAATTCATGGTTAATCCTTATTTTGCCTATACTTTGCTCCCTCTCATTCTCCTACCCCACCATTGACTTTTGAAGGTAAAAGGTAGTGTTTTAGAATTAGATTTTTGATGACTTTTTTTTTTAAAGTAGTTACTTTCTCATATAAGCATTCTGGTTTATTATGGTATTTTGAAATGTCTAAATAGGAAGAAAGGTTTTGGTGTTTAAATCTTTAAATTTTGCTTTTTTTAAAATACTATTTTGAATGGAAGTCAATTAATTCTTGGAGCAGTTTCCTAGCCAAGCACATTTAAGACAAACTTAGTTCTCTTAGACTTTCTGCTTTAGTCTTTAATGTAAGGCCTCATGAAAAATGATACTAAAATTATTAAGAGAATGAGCGCTGTAAATTTATTCTTTTATAGCAGATTAATTATTAGTACTTTTACCTCACAAATTTTAATATATGGGATATTTAACAGACAAAATCTAGCATTACAATTAGAATAAGTACAATGGTAATTGATGGCCTTGAGCTGTATGTCTGATGACCGAAGATAAAGGAACGGTGTTTTGTTTTTGAAAACTTATGTACATTAAGAAACAATGAGCATTTCAAAATTTTAATGAGGAGGCTCTGTTTTAAGCATTATTTTCTCTGCTTGAGAGAGAACTTTCTTTTGGGTATTTGAGTTTGTTTGTCATTTTATCCCAAAGCCGAATTAAGAAAGTGGTTTCCATCTATGGAAGCAGCATTGATGTGGAGCTCCAGCAGAGGGCAGTAGAATATAATGCACTTTTTAAGAAATATGACCATATGAGGTAAGTAAAAGAAACTAAGCAATGCCTGTGCCTTTTAACATCCCAAATTGTCATAATAACCCATAAGGAGAGTCATTCCTCATGCTTTATTGGCTGGACTTCACAACCCTGTTTAGTTCTAATTGTTTGGCTGCTTCATGTTCTGTCCATCTTCTATTCTGCCTAACCTCTAAAGAAATAAGTGAACTGTGTTCTTTCATTTCTCCTTCTCTTTATTTTGGTATGGAAAGTTTTCTTCATTTTCCATTTTATTTGTTGAAGAAGTGGGAGTTGTTTTTCCTCAAGAGAAACTCGTTCAACTATAATTACTATTAACATTTTGGTGTGTCATCTTTTTTTTTACCTTCTGTTACGTAGTATCTTCTTAATTGGAGACTGCTAATACCTACTTATTTACCTTTCTTTCATTCCAACTTCTGTGTCACTGAAAAGTCCCAGTCTCTCCGAATTTAGGTGGACAGTTTGTCCATTCAAGGTTTCTTGCCTGCCCTTAATCCCGCCAAGAATTTAGGTCATGTATTCTTGTAATCCAGCTTCTATTTTAGTGTATGTGTTGGGAAATGGGGAGGGGAGAGATGTCTCCATTTTTGGCTTCAGTATAGTTACAGAAATTGTTTTGGGTAGGGAATCTAGGTTAACTGCCTAGAATTTAACCACTTCAGATTCTTCCAGGTCTGCCCTGCTTGAGAGAATGCCTGTCATGGAAAAAGTGACCACAAATGGCCCTACTGAGATTGTGCAGACAAATGGAGAGACAGAACCAGCTCCTTTAGAGACCAAACCACCACCCTCTGGGCCACAGCCCACCAGCCAGGTAGCTTGTTACTCACTTACTGGGGATCCTCAAAACCATATAGTTCCTTAGAACCTATCTCTTAGCTGATTTTCTTCAGTGTTGCTGGATTGATTGGTGGCTCTCTTCTTTGTATTTTTGTTTGTCTCTTTCTTGTTTTTAAGTGTTCTAAGGGCTTTGCATTAGATATAGATTAGACTAATAACTGAGATACTATTTCCTTGTTTAGGCCAATGACTTATTGGATTTGTTGGGTGGAAATGACATAACACCTGTTATTCCAACTGCACCTACAAGCAAACCAGCTTCTGCTGGTGGAGAACTTCTTGATTTGCTGGGAGACATCAACCTTACAGGTGAGGACAGACTACAGTTATTTAGTGCTTGACTAGGGATAAGGCCTTATGGAAAAATTACACTGAACATAGACTTTCTAGCATATGGAACAGTTGAAGATGGGAGAGGCTAAGTGAAAAATAAGAATCTCACATAAGCTGCCATACTAATGCTCTAGATATAATTCATAGGGATTCCTTCAAGTCCAGTTTTTAATTTGGGGAGAATAAATTACTCATAGCATTATAAGATAGAAAGGACTGTCTCAGGCTAGAAAATAAATAGATCCCAAGTCACTTCTGCTTTTAGTTAGTGTCCTAAGACATCACTTTTTCTAGTTTTCTTTCTGCTTATGGTTAGTTTTCAAAAGCTATGGCCTTTTGTGGAGAGTGGAGAGATGTTCACCTGTTTTCCACCTTCCCTCTCCCTCTCTCTTCCTTTTATTAGAGCAGTGGAAGGAGAAAATCATCCTCCAGGATTCCAGTATTCAAACATAATTTTTCATCTGGGAATATCTTTTCTTATCTATACTTATATGTAGTAGACATTTGTAATTAATGTGTTCAGAAATATTGTGAACATAAGAGTTGAAGAAGAGTCCAGGAGTATCATTGTATCTTAAGTGTCTTCTTTTAAAGTGTAACAGAGAGTGATAGCATGCATGACCTTAAGTAGAAGATAGCCATAGGTTAAGGATGTTTAATGGTCCTGTAGACTGGCGATCACAGGCTAAATGATTTTTTTCCTAACATCGCAGCCTCCCAAAACTTACGGTTTGTGTTTGTGTCTTAACAAAATTTCAAAACGTTACTTGTCATGTACTTAGAGTCATTTACAAAGAATCAATTTCAAATCCTGAGATGCCAGAGCTATCCTGGATATTTGGAAAAGCAAAAACAACCTCATAGTTAAAACATAGTGTGAAGAGGATATGCACTACTTACTGACATATTAGCATTTCCATGTTAGTACATAATCTTCACAATTGCCTAATATTTCATTAAGAAGTTTGCACCATTATTTACTCAGTTCCTTACTATTAGGCTTTTTTGTTTGTTTCCATATTTTTCTCATTATAACTAATGCCTTAACAAATATCATTATTACATAAATTTGTCCAAATTTATTTTGGGTTTACATTCTTAGGCTAAGTTAAGTTAGGCTTAATCTTTTTGAATCTGTTTTTAAAAGGATGATAAATACTTCTCATAGGGTATTTTTGAGGGATGGTGACTTCAGTGCATGCATGACACATAGTAAACACTTGGTGTTACTTATCTTTTCCTCAATGTATGTGGCCATGAGTTTCACTGTATAGTCATAAATAGTATATATTATCATTGTTAAAAAGCCCTAACAGGTGAAAGATAGGTTCTATTATTTTGTTAATTCCTATTTTTTCAATCACAGGGAATGTTTTATGTTTATGCATATTTGCATTACACATGGATTTCCTTTTTGCATATTCCTTTTGTATCCTTTAACTTACGTATCATGAGGACTTAATGTTTTGTTTTTTGCTCTTGACTTTCTTGTTTTTCTAGTGTTACATGAAAAAGTGACATGATAAAATGTTAAAAAGCCTAGATTTGCCTTTCCTTATAATGTGTTTTAAACACGCTTTCCCATTTTCTTACATTTTTAAGTAAAAAAAAAAAAATTGAATTCTAGACTCTTTAAGCCATCATTACAGTTATATCTTAATGTACACTCATTTACATCAGTATAAATTAGGAAATAAATTTAGTGTGTGCTTTTAGAGGAACTGGAGCAGTGAGTTTCTTCTGTCTCCCAAAACTGTCTATTGTACCTTTAGGAGGAAAAAGCTAAAATTTGAGGGGCTTAGGGATCCGTATGTTGCCCATATGTCTCAGTTAGTCTGTGATTTTCCATGGAAACACATTTCTAAAGTTTTTTTGAAAACAGAAATTGTGGGAAAATGACTAGATTCGATTTATAAACTAAGATAACTCTATGAGTATTTCTTTGTATTCTTCATTGGTAATTTGCTTGACTGCACATTCTGTGGTGCTTACATTTGTTTTCACTCCTTATGCTTTGCTTAGCCATATATATTTCTACCTTGCTAATTTTTAGTATGTCAGTTTTTTCTAGTATACTTGAGTATTTTTTGAAAGCTAATCCAGCCTTTATTTCACTTTAATGCTTTTTTAAATGGTATAATTTCAGTTAATTTCATAAGTAGTTTGAAATCTATTTAAACATAAAATGCATTTCCATCTTCCTCCTGAATTTTCCTATGCTGCTTCTTAGAATTTTGGTTTCTCTCAGTTCACAATACTTCATCACTTGCCCCCCTTAACTTTTCTTATTTGGAAAGATCAAATAAAAATGGTAATCTGGTGATTTCTTTCCCCCATTCCTTACTACCTCTCCCAGGGTGTGTGTGTTTGTAAAAATATATTAAAATATTTAACGAATTCAATAAAATTTGAAAATTTATTTTCAAATAAAATAGAATTCAATAAATGCCTTGATCTACTTAGCTTATAAAACAAATACTGTTAAGAAAGTTGACATTGCCTGTATACTTCCCCCCATCTCCTCCCTCTTGATCCCAGAAGTAACTACTGTCTGTCCTAAAGCAGTGTTAGCTTTGGTGTTTACTACTCTTGTGCATTTCTAGAATGTCACAGAGGGTAGTAATATTTTACCATTTTTTAACCTTCTCAGAACTGGTATCTGACAAAATGTGTACTTCTGCACCTTGCTTTTTTGCTAAATCTTGTATTTGTGAATAATTTATGTAAAATGTATTTCTGGTGGATTCACATTTTTACTGTTGCATATGTATAGTATTTTATTTTGTCAGTGTTCCACAGTTTACTTACCTGTTATCTTAATGATGGACATTTTGATTGCTTCTAGAATTTCATTGTTAGAAATTATCTTGCTATGCATACTTTTTTTACTTATCTCCCTGTGTACATAAGCAAGAATTAATCAAAAGCATTCCTAAGAAAGGCAGTGATTCTCAAGTAGGGGAGATTTTGCCCACCAAAGTTTGGCAGTGTCTGGAGATATTTTGGGGGAAATATTTGGAGAAGATGCCAGTGGTGCTGCTAAATATCCTATGGTGGCTCAACTCTATTATTGCCAGATTGTTCTCTAGTTTGGTTGTACCAGTTTACATCCCTGGAGCAGAGATTAGAAGTCCTCATTGCTCTATATTCTTACCAGTAGCTGGTATTACCAGACATTGAAATGTTTATCATTGTGGGGGATATGAAATCATATCTCACTGGTTTTTAGTATTTTTTTTTAGGTTTTAATTTATTTACTTTTTTTCTTTTGATGGAGGTACTGGGGATTGAACCCAGGACTTCGTGCTTGCTAGGCATGCACTCTACCACTGAGCTATACCCTCCCCCATTCACTGTGGTTTTAAATTCCAGTCATTACTTGTAAGAGTGAGCATCTCTTTGTAAGATTACTTTTTCATTCAGGTTCCTTCTGTGAATTGCTTGTTCATCTCTTACCACTTTTAAATTGGGTTATCATTTTTCTTTATTGATTTGTAGGAGATACAGTTCTAGATACTCATCCATCTGTTATTTTGTAGCAAACATTTTCTCCTGACTTTAGTCTGTTTTTTATTGTATTTTTTTAATGAACAGAAGTTACTCATTTTAAGGGTAAAGGGTATAGCTCAGTGGTAGAGTGTATGCCTAGGATTCATGAGGTCCTGGGTTCAATTCCCAGTACCTCCATTAAATAAACAAACAAACAAACAAACCTAATTACCTCCCCCGCCTTTAAAAAAAGTTAGAAGAAAATAAAAGAAGTTACTCATTTTAAAGTACTTGAGTTTTTAGTTCTTTCCTTTTATGGTTTATGCTTTCTGTATCTTGTTTAAGGCATCCATCCCTTAATTTGAGATAGTGGTAATTTTCTCCTGTATTTTCTTAGTGAGCTTTGTCATGCTGGCTAGGGTTGACTGAAGTTTGGGATGTTTCATTTAGGTGCTCCATCTGCTGCTCCTGTCCCTGCCTCAGTCCCACAAATATCCCAGCCCCCCTTCTTGTTGGATGGGCTTTCATCACAGCCTCTCTTCAATGACATCGCTACAGGTACGTTTACTGGTGTTATCATTAGAGCAACATGAGGTAGTTTTGAAGAAAGGAAGTGATCATTTTGCAAGCATTAGGCTGACTACAGTTAGACTGATTTTCCTGTGCTTTCCCAGGCATCCCCTCCATCACAGCATACAGTAAGAATGGCTTGAAGATAGAATTCACCTTTGAACGATCAAACACCAACCCCAGTGTCACAGTGATAACGATACAGGCCTCCAACAGCACAGAGCTGGACATGACAGACTTTGTTTTCCAGGCTGCAGTACCAAAGGTACTGTAATTGTCTTCTTGGCATTTATCCTTTGATTAAAGATTGGCTGATTATTTTTTATGCGCTTAGTAAGAGAGAAATTTTAATGTTTAGAGATTAAACTAAATCTGCAGATTTAACTCAAAGAGCAAATAATGTAACAGTTTTCATGGTTCATTGAAGCAAATCATTTTTAGTGAATACTTTTTACTTGTTGATAAATATTCTTACAGTTAGTATTGTAGGATAAAAGGAGGACATTCTAATAGTAGTTAATGAGAGCGGAATTCTACAAGGTGGTTTGTTAATTAATGCTCAGGGCATTGAGGATAGGTTGGGGTTGAGTAAAGACCAAAAAAACACAAATTCTAACACGGACTTAAAGTTAAATCTAGATAAAGGACTTTATGTGTTTGGTATTCTCTTCTAGTCATTGGATCAGAATGAAAACTTTTTGTCTCTTGGTAATATAAGTGAGAGAAACATTCCTCCTTCACTAACATCTAGTTTACTATTGATACAATGACAGCTTATTTTTATAAACTGGTGTTTTGTTTATATTAAATCTTAGTTTAAGAAGTGTTTATTTCTATCTTTGAATGATGAAAGGTTTTGAAAAAGAAAAATTTAGAATGAGAAGTGGGCAGAATTCTTCTCTAAAAGACGAGATAGTAAGTATTTTAGGCTATATCCTATCATAGTGCCGAAGCTGCAATGGGCGATGTATAGATAAGGGTGTGGCTCTGTTCCAGTAGAACACTTGCAAAAAAACAGTTGTCGAGTCATTCTTGGCCCATGGGCCATATTTTGTCAACCCCTGGGATAGGTTAAGGTAAGTAATCTTTGAAGTGACATGTGAAATACAATATTCAGACAACACAATTTCATAAAGACCTTTTATTTGTGGTTGCTGTTGACTTTGCAATCTTCTTTACTTGCATATTTTAGGAGTCAAAATAATGTAGATGTTTTATAAGCAATAGAACGTAATGGTTTCAATACCAGTTATATGACATTAAGCAAGTTACTTAATCTCTATGCCTCAGTTTCTTCATTTGCAAAGGAAGGGTGTCATCATGATATTTACTTCATAGGGTTCCTTTGAGGAGTAAATGAGTTTTATGTGCCAGGTACTGTTTTAAGCATTTTCTGTGTGTTCAGTGCTTAGTAAATGTTAGCTGCTACCACTTAGGATTTTATACTTACTACTTTAGGCTGCTGTTACAGCAACGTACTGTCCCTGCTTTAAAGCATGGCCTTGTTCTTGGTGCTGTCCTATACAGTGCCTGTTTGTGTACCATGATGTGTCTTGAACTTCAAGATACCATATTTCATAGATTCTACTACTACTGTTTTTACTTTTTATTATCTCTGAAATTGAGGTGCATTTTATTTATTTATTTATTTTTTTACATTTTTATTGATTCATAATCATTTTACAGTGTTGTGTCAAATTCCAGTGTTCAGTACAATTTTTCAGTCATACATGGACATATACACACTCATTGTCACATTTTTTTCTCTGTGATTTATCATAACATTTTGTGTATATTTCCCTGTGCTATACAGTGTAATCTTGTTTATCTGTTCTACAATTTTGAAATCCCAGTCTATCCCTTCCCACCCTCTACCCCGCCCCCCCCCCCCCCCCCGGTAACCACAAGTCTGTATTCTCTGTCCATGAGTCTATTTCTGTCCTGTATTTATGCTTTGTTTTTGTTTTTTAGATTCCACATATGAGCGATCTCATATGGTATTTTTCTTTCTCTTTCTGGCTTACTTCACTTAGAATGACATTCTCTAGGAGCATCCATGTTGCTGCAAATGGCATTATGTTGTCGGTTTTTATGGCTGAGTAGTATTCCATTGTGTAAATATACCACATCTTCTTTATCCAGTCACCTGTTGATGGACATTTAGGTTGTTTCCATGTTTTGGCTATTGTAAATAGTGCTGCTATGAACATTGGGGTGCAGGTGTCATCCTGAAGTAGATTTCCTTCTGGGTACAAGCCCAGGAGTGGGATTCCTGGGTCATATGGTAAGTCTATTCCTAGTCTTTTGAGGAATCTCCACACTGTTTTCCATAGTGGCTGCACCAAACTGCATTCCCACCAGCAGTGTAGGAAGGTTCCCCTTTCTCCACAGCCTCTCCAGCATTTGTCATTTTTGGATTTTTGAATGACGGCCATTCTGACTGGTGTGAGGTGATACCTCATTGTAGTTTTGATTTGCATTTCTCTGATAATTAGTGATATTGAGCATTTTTTCATGTGTTTTTTGATCATTTGTATGTCTTCCTTGGCGAATTGCTTGTTTAGGTCTTCTGCCCATTTTTGGATTGGGTTGTTTATTTTTTTCTTATTGAGTCGTATGAGCTGCTTATATATTTTGGAGATCAAGCCTTTGTCGGTTTCACTTGCAGAAATTTTCTCCCATTCCGTAGGTTTTCTTCTTGTTTTATCTCTGGTTTCCTTTGCTCTGCAGAAGCTTGTAAGTTTCATTAGGTCCCATTTGTTTATTCTTGCTTTTATTTCTTCTAGGAGAACATTTTTTAAATGTATGTCAGATAATGTTTTGCCTATGTTTTCCTCTAGGAGGTTTATTGTATCTTGTCTTATGTTTAAGTCTTTAATCCATTTTGAGTTGATTTTTGTATATGGTGTAAGGGTGTGTTCTAGCTTCATTGTTTTACATGCTGCTGTCCAGTTTTCCCAACACCATTTACTGAAGAGACTGTCTTTATTCCATTGTATATTCTTGCCTCCTTTGTCAAAGATAGTTGACCAAAAGTTTGTGGGTTCATTTCTGGGCTCTCTATTCTGTTCCATTGGTCTATATGTCTGTTTTGGTACCAATACCATGCTGTCTTGATGACTGTAGCTCTATAGTATTGTCTGAAGTCTGGGAGAGTTATTCCTCCAGCCTCATTCTTTCTCTTCAGTAATGCTTTAGCAATTCTAGGTCTTTGATGGTTCCATATAAATTTTATTATGATTTGTTCTAGTTCTGTGAAATATGTCCTGGGTAATTGGATGGGGATTGCATTAAATCTGTAGATTGCCTTGGGCAGTGTGACCATTTTAACAATATTGATTCTTCCAATCCAAGAGCATGGAATATCTTTCCATTTTTTAAAGTCTTCTTTAATTTCCTTCATCAATGGTTTATAGTTTTCTGTGTATAATTCTTTCACCTCCTTGGTTAGATTTATTCCCAGATATTTTATTACTTTGGGTGCTATTTTAAAGGGGATTGTTTCTTTACTTTCTTTTTCTGTTGATTTATCGTTAGTGTAAAGAAAGGCAACTGATTTTTGAACATTAATTTTGTAACCTGCTACCTTGCTGAATTCTTCGATCAGCTCTAGTAGCTTTTTTGTGGACCTTTTAGGGTTTTCTATATATAGTAACATGTCGTCAGCATATAATGACACTTTTACCTCTTCTTTTCCAATTTGGATCCCTTTTATTTCTTTCTCTTGCCTGATTGCTGTGGCTAGGACTTCCAGGACTATATTGAATAGGAGTGGTGATAGTGGGCATCCTTGTCTTGTCCCAGATTTTAGTGGGAAGCTTTTGAGTTTTTCACCGTTGAGAACTATGCTGGCTATAGGTTTGTCATATATAGCTTTTATTATGTTGAGATAGGTTCCCTCTATACCCACTTTGGCGAGAGTTTTTATCATAAATGGGTGTTGAATTTTATCAAATGCTTTTTCTGCATCGATTGAGATGATCATGTGGTTTTTGTCCTTTCTCTTGTTGATGTGATGGATTACATTGATTGATTTGCGTATGTTGAACCAGCCTTGTGTCCCTGGGATGAACCCCACTTGGTCATGATGTATAATCTTTTTTATGTGTTGTTGGATTCTATTTGCTAAAATTTTGGTGAGGATTTTGGCGTCTATGTTCATCAGTGATATTGGCCTATAATTCTCTTTTTTTGTAGTGTCTTTGCCTGGTTTTGGTATCAGGGTGATGGTGGCTTCATAGAAAGAGTTTGGGAGTATTCCCTCCTTTTCAATTGTCTGGAAGAGTTTGAGAAGGACTGGTATGAGTTCTTCTTTGTATGTTTGGTAGAATTCCCCGGTGAAGCCGTCCGGTCCTGGACTTTTATTTGTAGGGAGGTTTTTAATTGCTATTTCTATTTCCTTTCTAGTGATCGGGTTGTTCAAGTGTTCAGTTTCTTCTTGATTCAGTTTTGGTGGACAGTATGTTTCCAGAAACTTGTCCATCTCCTCTAGGTTATCCAGTTTGGTTCCATAGAGTTTTTCATAATATTCTCGTATGATATTCTGTATTTCTATTTTGTTTGTTGTAATTTCTCCATTTTCCTTTCTTATTTTGCTAATTTGTGCTCTCTCTTTTTTCTTCTTCGTGAGTTTGGCCAGAGGTTTGTCGATTTTATTTACTTTTTCAAAAAACCAACTTTTGGTTTGGTTGATTTTTTCTATGGTCTTGTTAATCTCTATTGTATTTAATTCCCCTCTGATCTTTATTATTTCCTTCCTTCTGCTGCTTTTTGGGGCTTTTTGTTCTTCTTTTTCTAATTGATTTAGGTGGTGGGTTAACTTGTTTATTTGCGATTGTTCTTCTTTTTTGAGAAAGGCCTGTATCGCAATAAACTTCCCTCTTAGCACTGCCTTTGCTGTGTCCCATAGGTTTTGAGTGGTTGTGCTTTCATTATCATTTGTCTCAAGGTATTTTTTAATTTCAGCTTTGATTTCCTCATTGATCCATTGTTTTTTCAATAACATATTGTTTAATCTCCATGCTTTTCTTTTTTTTCTCCTTTGTTTCTCTGTTGTTGATTTCCAGTTTCATGGCATTGTGGTCAGTAAAGATGCTTGAGATAATTTCTATCTTCTTAAATTTGTTGAGGTTTCTTTTGTGTCCAAGTACATGATCGATCCTGGAAAATGTTCCATGTGCACTTGAAAAGAATGTATATTCTATTTTTTGGGGGTGTAAAGCTCTGAAAATATCCACCAAATCTAGTTTTTCTATTGTAGTATTTAATTTCTCTGTTGCCTTGTTTATTTTCTGTCTGGAAGATCTGTCTAGTGATGCTAATGCAGTGTTAAAATCTCCAACTATGATTGTATTCCCATCAATATCCCCCTTTATCTCTGTTAGTAATTCTTGTATGTACTTAGGTGCTCCTATATTGGGTGCATATATATTAACGAGTGTAATGTCTTCATCTTGTATCATTCCTTTAATCATTATAAAATGTCCCTCTTTATCTTTCTTTATGGCCTTTGTTTTAAAGTCTATTTTGTCCGAAATCAGTACTGCAACACCTGCTTTTTTGGCTTTTCCATTTGCATGGAATATCCTTTTCCATCCTTTCACTCTCAATCTATATGTGTCCTTCTCCCTAAAGTGGGTCTCTTGTATGCAGCATATTGAAGGTTCTTGCTTTATTATCCAGTCTGCCACTCTGTGTCTTTTGACTGGAGCATTTAGTCCATTAACATTTACAGTAATTAATGATAGATGTGTGTTTATTGCCATTTTGAACTTATCTTTGCAGTTGAATTGGTATATCCTCTTTGTTCCTTTCTTCTTCCTTTTGTGGTTTGGTAATTTTCCTTTGTATTATCATGGATTTAATTTAATTTTTGTGACTCCCTTGTAAATTTTTGACTTGTGGTTACCCTTTTTTTGTAAATCTATTAACCTATACCCGTTTTTAATAAACTGATAATAACATGATCTCAAACCCATCCTACTGTTAAAAAAATTTAAAAAAAGAAAGAAAAAAAATTCTATATTTCCCTGCCTCCCTCTCCCACTCTCAGTGATTTGTATGTCTTCTTTTGTAATTTCGTGTTTTCTTTATTTGTAATTCATGAGTTATCACCTTTCCAGTTGTACGTTTCTCATTTCTGTAGCATCCTGCTGCTTTTCTATTTAGAATAGCCCTTTCAATATTTCTTTTAGCATGGGTTTAGTGTTGCTAAACTCCTGCAGCTTTTTTTTGTCTGTGAAACTCTTTATTTCTCCTTCTATCCTAAAGGATAGCCTTGCTGGGTAAAGTATCCTAGGCTGCATCTTTTTTTCATTCAGGGCTTTGAATATATCTTGCCACTCCCTTCTGGCCTGTAGTGTTTGTGTAGAGAAATCAGCTGAGAGCCTTATGGGTGTTCCCTTGTAGTTCACTCTTTGCTTTTCTCTTGCTGCCTTTAGAATCATTTCTTTATCCTTGACTCTGGCCATCTTGATTATGATATGTCTTGGTGTGGGTCTATTTGGGTTCTTCCTGTTTGGGACCCTCTGAGCTTCCTGTACTTGGATATCTGATTCCTTCTTTAAGTTTGGGAAGTTTTCAGTCATGATTTCTTCAAAAACCTTTTCAATCCCCTTTGATCCTTCTTCCCCTTCTGGGACCCCTATTATGCGAAGATTGGGACGCTTTATATTATCCCATAGGTCCCTTATGCTATTATCATTATTTTTTATTTGCTTATCTTGTAGTTCTTCTGAATGGGTGCTTTCTGTTGCCCTGTCTTCTAGGTCACTAATTCGTTCCTCTGCATTAACTAGTCGGCTTTGCACAGCTGTTAGATCATTCCTCATCTCTGTCATTGAGTTTTCCCATTTTGCTTGGCTCTTCTTTATAGCTTCAATTTCATTTTTGACATATTTTATTTCTCTAAGCATTATCTCTTTTAATTCCTTCAGCAATTTGATCACTCCTTTTTTGAAATCTTGATCTAGTAGGCTATCGATGTCTATTTCATTGAGCTTTCTTTCAGGGGATTCCTCTTGTTCTTTTAATTGGGAAAGGTTTCTCTGCTTCTTCATCTTGCTCATACCTCTCTGGCACTGTGGTTTATGAAGTATCAGTTGTCTATTTTGGATCTTAAGGATTTTATCTATCTAATGCCTATTTAGGAATAGAACTTAGGAAAAAAAAAGGAAAAAGAAAAAAAAGAGAAAAGAATAAGAGAGAGAAAAAGATTTTTAAAAGAAGGGAGAAAGAGGGTTTGAAAACAATGTATAATGAATAATAGAAGAGTGGGTTGAAGCAGAGTATTAATCGGGTGGAGAAGTCCTTTTAAAACCTTAAAAAAAAAGGGGGGGTGGGGAGATGAATATATGTGTTTGAAGCCTGTGTCTAATCAATAACAGGACATCAAAACCCAAGAGAAATAGAAATGAATTAAGAAGTAAAAATTAAAAGAGTAATTGAAAATAGAACAGGTAAAAACAGATTAAAACAAAACAAAACAGAAACAAAAACAGAAAACAAAAAAACAAAGCAAAACAAAAACCAAAAAAAAAAAAAAAGGGGGGGGGTTGTCGGTGTTCTCCTGGAGTGTGTGTGCTTTTAATGTGATGTCCTTCTGTCTTCGTCCTGTTTTGGAAGCTCAGCTTGTTTTCATAGGCCCTCCGTTGGCGCCCTCTTCTGTGCTGCTCCCAGCACCTGTCGGCAAGCAGATCGCGCCTCCTCCTATCACGGGGTCAGATGCAGCTCTCCTCTGCTGCAGGCGGGCGGGTCACTGCCCCTCTGGATGCCGCAGACAGATGTTGCAGACTGGCCAGGCAGGAGGACGGGTCGTGCCCCTTCCCAGCACCTCGGTCAGGGGTTGTGTTCCTGCCCGACAGGCGGGGGGCCGCTCTCCCCCTGCCTGCGCCGCCGGTAGCTCCGCTGCTCTGTGCTGCTCTGTGCGGCTGCGCTCTGCGCCGCTGCTCCGCCCCGGTCGCGCTCCGCCCCGGTCGCGCTCCGCCCCGGTCGGCGGTCCGCCCTGGTCGCGCTCCGCGGGTGGGCTCGGGGAAGATCCAGGGGCAGCCTCGTCCCTGCTCCGAGCCAAGACCCAGCTGCTTGTTTGTCTTTGTGGAGCAAGTTCTCTGGGGTACCAGAATGGAAGGGTCCTATCTGCCCAGGGCTGTAGGCCCGTCTCAGTCTGGCCCTTGAGGCTGCTAAGCCCTTCGGTGCGGACGCAGGTTTCGTCTCTGCCCCCGCCTGGGTGTTAAGCGCCGGGGAATATGGCGGCTCTGCCTGGGCCCCGCCCCTCTTCCCCTGAGAAGTTTCCGCGGGTTTTCAGAGATGGGGGTATGCACCCTTCCCCCGAGAGTACATCAACCTTGCTGTTTTATGGAGGGCCCAGGTTGTTCTGTCCTGTACACCCACAGCCCCGGCGCCCAGCCCCTTGCAGTCCCCCGGAGTTTCCTCCGTGCAGCCGCCCCCGTCCTCCGCCCAGATTATGCAGCCTGGCCCTGCCCGCTGCTGCCGGCCCGCGTCTCAGGCTGGGTGTCGGGGGGACGCTCTGTGCCCGTTTAACTTAGTTCTGTCAGACAAGGGCTGCTCTGTACAGATCCGAGCCTCGGAGGCTCCCCCTCCGTCCCGCTGGCCTCTCAGTTGGAGAGGGGAGACCCAGCGAGCGAGCGCCAGTCCTCCTTTGCCGCTCCCTCCCCGCGGGACCCGTCCCGCGCTGCTTTGCCTTTTGTTCTTTCTTGTTTCCTTTTCTCTTACCAGATTTTTGGCGTTTTTATCTTTTGAAGAGGGCGATGATCTGTTGGAGTTCCGCAGGTGCTCTGGTTGGTTGAGTGGGTCTGTAGATGTGGGTCTTGGTGTATTTGTGGGAGAGGGTGGCTTACAGGCGTCCTTCTACTCCGCCATCTTGCCCGGAAGTCTTGAGGTGCATTTTAAAACTGATACCCTTGTCATAGTTTAATTGGCAGCCTATTTTCTTTCTCAGTGGTGTATAAACTAATGGTGTGATTTACAGTTGATGGCATCTTACATTTAATGAAATAAATGTAAATGAGTGATATTTTAGCTTACATAATTTATTTTGACAATAGAATTATGAATAAGTCCCAATGTAATAAGGCTGTGCATTGAGATTATATCTCTACTCTTGTGATTTTTGGCCTTAGAGAAAACTAGGTAGACCAACAGACCTCCCTCCCTCCTTTCCTCACCCTGCCCACCTCGGTCCCCCTTGCTCTTCTCTCTTTTCTCTCTCCATCCCCTTCTCTTTTTCTGTCTCTTAATATTTTAGAAGACTAAACTTTCAGGAGATACTCTTTTTTTAATTCTACTATGTAGAGTAGCTGTATTCATACTATATTGTGCTAACTGTGACTTACCTATCTTGCTCATAGCGCTTTTATCTCTCTTTCCTGTAAACAAATCCACCAGCCTTCAGCAAATTACGGTGTTTGGCTTTTCCAGGTCTTTTACTGTACAGGCTAATTCTGCAGATAATTTTTCTGTGAGGGCTTTGTGTCCCCAGAGTAGATACCCTGATGTGTTCCACATATATATTAACAAGCTGGTTCTTTCCAGCTTTTCCTTCACCTCTGTCATGTAGAAGTAACCCCTGACATACTGCAGATTATATAGGCTTTAGAGAACAAAGATTCAAGCCTTTGATCCCAGCCATCCAAATACACAAAAGCATAAAGGCCTGTAGTTGGTGACTGGTATGCTGGTTTACTATTTTTAGAAAGCTTTTCATTTCTTTCTACTTGTTTTTAACCATAGGCAACCCCCCCCCTTTTTTTAAACCTGCATAGTTGATCAATTACTATTAAGTGTAGTTGCCAGTCCAAGGTAAGTGGTAGGCTAAAGTTCCTTCTGCCAGAAAGGAGAGTAGTGCATTGCTAGAAACAGTAGGGTTTTATAAATACCATGAAGTGATAGCCCACTTGCCATGAATTGCTGATATCTGGAAAGCAAACAGAATTTAGTAGTAGGTAACTCTGTTAATTGTTAATCCTCTGGGTATCTGACTTTTTTTATTGACATCTCTGACATAGCATTAAGTGTATTACTTTTTCTGAAGAATACCCTTTGTTCCCACTAGACATTCCAGCTGCAGCTTCTGTCTCCAAGCAGCAGCATTGTCCCAGCATTTAATACGGGGACCATCACACAAGTCATTAAAGTTCTGAACCCACAGAAGGTGAGTAGCACATTTAAAGACATTACCTGAGAAAGGTATAAGCATATTTCCTGAAATAAAATGTGTTCTGTGTCTGTAGGTTTTCCTGACTTGTAGCAGAAATCTATTAAAAATGTCTGGTCTAACTCCTTGTTCTTTTGTAGATAATAAATGGAGCCCAGACACACTAAATGGTTTAGTGCCATCTTATTAAAATACAGCTTTAAAGATTTCTCTATTTAGAGGGCTAAAGGTCTAGTTTTTTCTGGAGCGGGAGGGAGAAAGCGTATATATTTTAATCTTTAACACAAGTTAAAGTCTGGGATTAAGAGCATTTGTTGAACCAAATACCCACATTTACCCCTGGAGTTATTAAGTCCGTACCTAAAGTGGAGACATTTTTAATGAAGTCCATACCAAAAGTGGAGACATAATAGCTTTTAGCGACTGAAATTAAGCTATATTTTTATTATATCTTCTCAAAGAAGTAAATTGACTCCACTTGATAGTAATCAATTGACTAGTTTTCAGCAGTTTTTGAAAATGGTTCAGAGAATTTCTTCACCTTGAAAGATTTTTAGTAGTGTCTCATAAATACCAGTATGATTTCCTCCTCTTAGAACACTTTGCTTCTCCTCTGCTAGTCACTGTATTTTGGATATCTATCTATAGCACAGGTACAAATTCCTTTGACAGCCTGATACATAGAGTAAAAATTTTTTTAGTGCGTTAATATTTGAAATCTGCCACATAAAGTAAAAAGTACTTAAAATGAAGTTCTCTTAAAATTACTGCTGTTATCATAGGTTAACTTTTTTTTTTAATGTCTTGGGAACCAAACAAGTTAATGCTTACATTTACTATAGGTTTCACAGACAAAGCAACCAGTATCTCTGAATATAGAGCATAAGATGAGTATATTAACCTCATTTTTCTAGGAAATTGGATACAAGGGTTGAATCTTTGTGAAAAGCACTCAGCAAATGTTACTATGAAAATGCTCTGGGGTGGTTATGTCCTATTAATGGGGTGGGAGGATTGAAGCCAACAGTGTGTTCTGAAGATGCGTTTTCTCTTCTTGACTGCATGATGCTGGCTGATAGCTTGAGTACTAGGTGGTTTTTGTTGTTGTTTGTGTGTCATTTTTTAAGAGACAGTTTTGCTTTAAAATGGTTTGTTTTCTCTAAGATTAAAAGTCTTTTTGTGAACTGTACAGATTCTAGAGGTTTTATTTCAGTATGGAATGTTTTATTCTCTTCACAGCAACAGCTGCGAATGCGGATCAAGCTTACATATAATCACAAGGGCTCAGCAATGCAAGATCTAGCAGAGGTGAACAACTTTCCCCCTCAGTCCTGGCAGTGAGGGTCCAGCACCATTCTCATTCTTACCCCACTCAATCAAAGGAACTCTGGGAAGGAGGTTGTGATCGCTGGCAAGTCCCCCCCAACTGTACCGTGGGCATGAGGAGCTGAAGAGAACTGTTGAGGAGGATTTTCCTAAAGTTATTGCCGACCTTGAAGCATTGTTAAAGACTAATCTCCTCTCCTCCGCTGTTGAGGCCGGCTGCTTCTGGAGGCTACTTTGCACTCTTCCTCCTCGTCTCCTTTTTCCGCACTTCTCCACCCCTCCCACGTTTATAGCCAGAATCGACATTCCCTGGGCCCCTGAAGAAATAAGCAGCTGGTCTGGAGGAGAGGACTGGAATCCATGACAAGAAAACACTCACTCTGTCTCTGCAGCAAAGAGTTGCCCCTTCTTTCTACTGTGTTTCTCTGTGGACTGGGCAAGGTGGGGTATTTATTCCTCACTAGCTGGGTTACCATCTTCAGGCGCTTTTTACATCTGGCTTCAGAATGGAAATGTAATGGTGGACATGAGGGAGCCCTGCCTTTTTCTACTGGTTCCCCCAATGTTTGAAAGAGGCATAAGGCTCCTGGTAGCCTTTTCTGTGCATTGCTGTATACACACAGACACACACGTGTATGTATGTTTGTTACCAAGAACTGGTCAGACCTTGAGAGGTTATTTGTAAACACTGGACAGATGCAGTTAAAAAGAGCTTTTGTTGAGATTTGGCATGAAGGATATGGTGCTCTATTTGTAATAGAAACTTCCAAGGCTCTTCCAGCTCCCCTTTCTCTCCATTCTTTAGCTGTAGTCATGAATACTCTCTGTGATTTTCAAAATTGATTCCCCTTAAAGTGCAAAGTGGACAACTTCTAAAAGATATATTAATAGTTATTAATGCCCCTGTTCCCACAACAGATTTTAAAGTTTCTCGTAAACCCATAACTTGCCTGATGAACTGTGATAAATGGGTGGAGAGAGGAGTTTGCCAATTTTAGAGTACAGACTCCTTGACAAAAGCATCTTTGCCTATAGGAAGAGTATCAGACTCACTCTAGAGCATATTGGAGTTATCTTCTCCATTACTTCAAACCTCCCTTTTTATTTCCTGAGCCTGGCTTGGACCTTGGCATTCCGTTTGAATTCCTTCTTCTAACTGGATCATTTGTGTTGTATCTGTAACACTGGCACTGAAATAAAGACCACACGGTTAAAGAAATCTTTCCTATATTGTACTTTATGGTGTTGGAATGAAGCCTTGTAGCTTCCTTGCCCCCATGTCAGAGGAAGTCTTATGGACACCATAGGGTAGGAATATCCTTTCTTAAGTCTGAGAAATTGGTGTCTTGAAAGAAGCCAGTCTCATGAATATCTGCATAAAGACTTGAGGTCTGGAGCTTCTTAAACTAGTGAGAGCCCAGTACTTTTAGAAAGGACCCCACCATTATCAAACCTTAACGCTAAGTTGCTGGAAGGAGGTAAGGTGACTCCTGTGGCACATGTTGAATGTACTGTGTACTTTCAGGTGCACAGGTGCCTGTCTGATACATTAAAGAAAGGAAAAGTCAGGCCCACCTTGCTTAAAATATTTGTAATCATTACTGTATTGAGTACAGTATAAGGACTACTTTGGCTTTGGTCTTAAACCCGGGTTCAGATATCTATTTTTTCCCCCGTCTATTTCACCAAGCCTTGACTTAAAATCTTCAGTGTCTTGTCAAATCTAGCTCTGTATCAGATGCTAGACTATTCCTAAAGTTTTACAACCTGGAGTTGAACTAAAGGCTCCAAAGGGGAATCTTTCTGGTCTTATTTTGGTGTGTAAGAACAAGATTTACTAAAACTTACTCTACCAGGTAAATGGTTGACTAAATCAGGAACAGGATATTATCTTGTGCATAGTGTTCAGTAAAGACAGTGTGGACTAGTGTATGTTTCAGACAACTGCTCTGCCTGTGCAATGAAAAATAGCCTTTAAGATTTCTTTGCAGACTGATTTCATTGGATGGATACTTAATGCTGTGAAACATGATAGGGTTAACATAATATTGGTGGATTTCTTGAATAGAATTTGTCTAACATTCCTCTTTGTGGCTGAGGCTTATTTTCTCCCTTACATTTATAGTTAATCAGCTCAAGTTTCTTGTTGAACTGAGTTGAATGTCAGAATTCTGAAGACCATGCTATAAGACAGTGCTAGCTAATGGGGCTGGCAAGGGTCTACTCTAGGAACAAAGCGTCTCCTTGGGTGAAGGTGTTTTGAGGTAGTTATGTGATCATCCACAGCTTTGTCTAGACAGAGTAAAAATCATGGCCTTAACACAAAGGGTGCTGTGTAGAATATGAAATGATTCCAGAGAGAGAACCTGAGCACCATGTTCAAGGACTAGCGGCCAGATAACTGCCTACGATACTTACTGATGGTTGTGAAGTCTGTTTCCAGTGATTGGCTCTTTGAAAGTTTCAGCGTGCCTTAGTTTCTAGGATCACAATTTGTTCTCTCTCACTTGGCCTTGCTGCCAAAGGAGAATTCTCTTAATTTCTATGAATACTTGCACATTTCACTAATTTCTTTCCCTAGTATAACCATTCAAGGGAGAGCAAATTTGGATAGATTTACAGCTTAAGAGCCATTGTGAGGAAAGGATGATTTCCAGGGCTGTTTTAATAACTCCAGGGTGATAAGCAGTGAGCCTACGCACACTTACTTTGACAATTTCACGTGCAGTTTTACCTCATTTTTCCCCCCTTCCAGTAGTTTGTATCCTATACTCCTTCCCCACCCCCACAGTAATCCTAAGGGACAATTCATCTAAGTAATCTCAAAAAATTGTAGGAAGTGTGCTCTTCCCGAGAAGCTTCCCCCACAATGCTCCGGTGCTGTTACCTTGAGGTGATTTGGACAGTCGTGGAATGTTTCATGCTGTGTATAGTGATCATCTGTTTATTTTAAGGTCTTTTTCACTTAAAGAAACATTCCTCAGTATAACATTTGGGAGGGGATTCTTCCTTCTCATTGAGTTGAAGCTGTGGTCCGCACCCCTTGTTTGTCACATTCATATAAGAAAACTGTCCAGCACTAACAGGTTTGAGTATTTCCATCTACTATATAACATGCTTTCCATTTTCATGTTCTAGAAGAAGTTGGAAGTTAGGGGATAACTGTTGTTGAAGTTCAACTTCATTATCTTCTGCATTGGGAAATATTTGGGCCTTGGGAACTAGGGGAAGGAAAGTTTGTGTATATTTTTTCCTAGTGAATGTACTTTATCCACATTGTCCTAAACAGAGAGCTATAGGGCAAAAAGTGGATATTTATGAACTTTAGTGCTTGGTAGACAGAGGCGGTACATGTCTGTGTACTCAAGTGTTTGGGAATGGGGAGGATCACTGAAGAGAGAATTGCTCAGAAAGTCCTGAAGTTTAGAACACTTGTTGACCAGCTGTGGCTCAGGAGGGTGGGGCTGCTTGTAGAACTGGAAGCGAATAACTTTTTCAAGCAATAGCAGTGAGTGGGTCCCATCTACAGGTTTTCAGGACCTGGAACACTTAGACAGAAGAAAAGGCTGAAGCAGCTTTTGCACAGTTGCTTCATGAACTTCCACAAGGCTGATTCTGGCTTCAACATGGAGCGTTGGAGGGTTTTTTTTGTTTTTGTTTTTTTTTGTTTTTGTTTTTGGAACCTGCTGTTGTGCTTTGTGTGTTTAGTTTTTGTTTTCCATTTGGGGGCCTCATGGGAAAGAGCTTCTGAACTCTTTCCTTTGTGAACTCCCTGTGTCCCTGTACAGTCCCTTTTCTTTCATGATGTTGTAAGTTACATTTTCATTAAGCCCCATCACACCTTTACTGTAAAAATATTAAAAGGCTGTTTCCAAGTGGGACAGCTAATGAAGTTCTAATTATTGCAGACATATTTTTGAGATGTAAAAAAAATTTAAAATTAAATGATAAGTCTTAGAGGCGAGTGAAGAATAAAATGGATGTAAACATTTACATGGGATGCATTAGAATTCTGCTGTGTGTATTGTCTTTTGGTTGAAACAAATTATGAACAGTGACTAATAATAAAAAGTCAATACTTAATGATTTAAATTTTGCTTCCTCACTTCTTACAAGTGGATTAGAGAAGCCTTGGATGAATTCTTATTCCAGAGCTTTGAGCTAAACTTCCTGACCTGTTAATAATCCTTTTACACAGAAATCTCACTAGGAGAGGAATTTGAACACATTTTTTAAAAACTTGCAGTTACAGACACTTAAAAGTGCAATTGGAAATTTTACCTAGTGATTGTTTCCATGCTGATCTTCTCCACGTGGGTGAATTTTCAAACAAGGCAAAGAAATCATGTCAAGATGAAGTTTATATTAGGGGTGGTCATGGGCCTTTATTACAAGCTTCTACTTGTGAATTGTTGAAGTTCATTTGTGACTGGGAAGAGGGAGGCTTGACCAGCCAAAATAAATTCTATTTTATGATCTATTTTATATGAACTCTTCCATAGAAGTGAGCGTGGTTGGAAGTTGGAAGCTTTATGTGTTCTTTTACTCAGATGATCCCTGACAATCGCTTGATTGAGAAGCGGGAGAGTGTGATAGTCCCCTAATTGAGAAGGAGAGGGGTGTAGGCCTTGGCAATTATCTGGTTTATGCAGAAGTGCCCTTTGTTGCTATCTGATAAGTAACATTTCTATAATCTTTCTTTATATGCAGCTTAGTTAAAATTCATCTTTGTTTCTAATATTAAATTTAGTTGACACCTTCATCTACATGTAATGAGATGAAAATATAAAGGCTACCATAGAAAAGGTTAGCCAGTAATAGACTCCAGACATTTGCTTAACAATGCAATGAATAGTGTTCAAATTTGAACTTCTATCCAGAAGGACCAAATTAATTTTTACCACTTTTAAGTGTTTTCCATCCTATTTCCTTCCCTAGTTCAATTTTCCTCATACTCAAAAACTATAAAAGTGTTCAAGGAAAAAAATTCCTTCAAACCTGGAAGCCAGGTAAATACAGCCTGTTTATTTGGAACTAAAAAAAGGAATATCCATCTGCTCAGTCTATGGTAGCAATAAAGGATTTAGGCCTAAAGGTGACTTGGTGATCATTGAAGGACTGGGAACTAGCTGTAAATAAGTCAACATAGTAAACTGTAATGGCTCCTCTACCAAAAGCTGATAGACAGGAACTCTGCTTCTCCAGACGTGTGCGCGCGCGCGCGCGCGCGCTTCTCCAGATGTGTGTGTGTGTGCGCGCGCTTCTCCAGACGTGTGTGTGTGTGTGTGTGTGTGTGTATGTCCCTCCCCCACAGTGTGTGTCCTTCCAGGTGGAGAAGGAGAGGTATATACAGCTGCTTTGTAGGAAGAATACAGAGAGTAGTGAGTCTAATGACTTCTCTGTCTCTTGTCTTGATCCAAACAGTGATTTTTGTAATGATGAACCTGCGGTGAGGGCAGATGGATTTTTGCACAAAAAATCCCAGAGGAATTTATTTTTAGGGTTAGTCTCAGCTGTTTACCATTTCCAGAAATTGTGGTTACATAACCCTTGGCATCCATAATGCACACTGCCTTGAACTGGGGGAAAACATGAATATGTGACCTTTGAAACAGTATAAAATGTTAATGGCAGTACATGATTTGAAAACTGAGAATCAACTGGTTGTCACCACTTACTGAATTGGATCTTAAACCATGGAGACCTAAAGAGAGAGGCTGCATCATAAATTACCCACTGTAACACATGGGCTTGTAGCTTTTCTCCTTTTAAAAGAGGACAAGTCCTCTTGTTGAACAAGTAGTAAATACATAAGTTTTAGCATATGCTTATATTCTGAATTGATACGTTAGGTCACTTTACCATTAACTAAAAAACAAAAAAACAAACCTATCCACTACCTCTGCTAATCCCCAGCATGAACTCAAATAATGGTCCTGGGACAAGATTCTTCCCCTTCAGGGGATAAATTAATAAAGAGCTTTTGCTCATGAGATCTGGAACAGGTAATATGTAAAACCTCAAGGAACAGGCTTTTAAGAACACTTAATTCTGAACCATATTTTCATTCTTTCCACTGCCTGTCTGCCCTTGGTCTAGTCCACGTCTGTCTCCATATTGGTGCCTATCCCTTACATACCAGTGTTCTCGCTGGGAGAAGTTACCCAGGAAGCAATGAAATGGGAATCCAAGTACTTTGAGTAGCTTTCTTGAAAGTAATTTCAGGATATAAGGAAAGCCCAGGAGGTAGACAACCTAAAAGCTTTTTTCACCTTACACCAGACTCACACAGACAATGCATTTTTTAATTCATTAAAATCAGGCAAAGAAATGAAGATTACTAGAGATTGGAATTTGGTATATACAAAGTAAGTCATGTGAAGGGAGAAAGCAGTGACCAAACTTTCAGAGAAGAAATAATTTGTACACAGAGTCTTTGTAAGAGTCAAACTTTGTCTTGGAATTTAAAGTATATAAATGGATATATATATAGTAGAGAGAGGCACAGACTGCACTGTTAGATCTCAAACTCTTACACTAAACCTATAGTTAAAATAGTCTTAATGTATAGTCGGTCTGGACTAGGCAAGCTGAAGCAATGGATAATAGGTGATACCATTTATACCAATTATTCAAAGAGCAAGAAATTCTTGTTTTTTTTCTACTTAATTCTTTACCAGTTGCTTGAAGATTCAACACCTGTGTAAGAGGGGTAGACCTAAAAATCCAGAGGTCTAGAATGTTTCTTCGGAAAATTTAGAGTGGAATTAACAAGAAGAGGACTCTGAAGAATTGAGTGTATCTTAAATTTGGAAATTCAGAGTTATAATGTCTACTATGAATCACTACTATGTGTTAAGTAAGCACTTTGTATGTATTCGCAACATCTTCATAATAACTCTTAGATACTAATTTCTATTTCACAGCTAAGAACCAAAGGCTTACTTAGATCAAGTAACTTGCACAACGGTATAGATCTAATAAGAGGTAGAGCTGAAATTTGGTATCAGGCTGTCTGACTCCAAATGTGGTCAATTGGTCGGCCACAAAATTATCACTGCAGGAACTCAAAGAAAATAATTAACTTTAAAGATTTTCTTAACTAGCCTTGCAGATAATAAAATGGCTCACAGACCACATTACTGCTTGAAGCAGAGAACAGAGTTCTGATAATTCTACAACATGAGGAGAAAGGGAATTAATACGTGGCTTGGAGGCGAGTTGACATTTCGTACACGAGGTGGGGTCGAATTTGCTGAAGAAGGTCGTGAGCATCTCTAATAAGGAAGAGAAAGGACCTGGCTACTCTGAGTATTCTCAACAATTCGTTCAGTGGCTTTGCAAGTGAGGGTGACAGGCCAGTTTTGAAGTAGAGAGGAAACGTCTGGGAGAGGTAAGTTACAAGAGCCACCCTCTGAGGAGGACAGCGTCCTCCAGTCACTACTAACAGGTGCAGATGCCCCCCTTGCCCCTAACCCAGCCCATACTTCGGAGGCTGGGATAGCAGGAAATAACCCTCCCTGCGCCTCAGTCCTCCGAACCAAGGGCGACCGACGGCGGAGGCCCAGCCCTGCGGTCGCAGCCGGCTCCGCCCGCAGGGTCCGTGGCCGCCAGCCCGCCGGTAGGCGGCTTGCAGCGCTGGTGATGCACCGGGCCCACAGCTACGCAGAGCACGCGGGGCTGCGGGCGGGGCGGGGCCCGGGGCGGGGCCGATGGGCCTCGGGGGGCGGGGCCGCGGATTGCTCGCGCGCGCAGCCGAGGCTCCGCTCGGCGTCGCGCCGGCCGGGCGTCCCTGTGCAGCCTCCGCCAGCCGCCGATGGGGGAGGTGGAGCCGGGGCCCGCGGGCCCGCTGGAGCCCCCGGAGCCGCCCGAAGCGCCCGCGAGCCGCCGGCCGGGCGGGATCAGGGTCCTGAAGGTGAGGCGGGCGGGTGTACGGGATGGGGAGGGAGCGAAAGCAGGGGGAGGCCGCCCCTGCCCCGCGCGGTGGCTGAGGCAGCCGGCGACCCCTGCCTCGCGTCGGTCAGTCAGCTTCACGGCTCGGTCGCCCCGAAACCCGGCTGGAGGGGCCGCGGCACCCGCGGAGGCCTCTTCGCCTGGCGCCCGCCGAGGCCGCGGCCGCGGCCGCAGCCGCCTCTGTCCACACCGCTGCCCATCCCTGGCCGCGCGCCACCCGCCTCACAGGCCCACGCCTTGGGGCCGGCGTCCACCCGGTCGCCGCCGCCCACCCGGTTCCTTCGGGACCTGGAAGCCCGCCTCGGCCTCCCCCCGCCGCGCTCGGGGCCCCGGGCCCGGCGGCTCCTGACCTGCGAGCGGAGCTGGAAGTACGCAGGGCTCTGTCCCCGGACACCTGAAGACATCACCCCTGCGGGAGGATGGCGGCGATGATTGGCCGGGCGCTGCAGTGTGCTCGGGGCTGCGCCGGCTGGAGCGGGCCGACTCTGCTCTCGGGGCTTACCACCGAAGTTAAGACCCGGCCCCCGCCCCGAAGAGCCGGCCTGCAAGCTCGAACTGCCCCGCCCGGAGAGAGAATCCCCGGAGGAGCTTAATCTCGGGGAATTGCGGGGCGTGTTGCAGAAGGGAGGAGGGGTTGGACAAAAAGGGGCATTCCTGCTGGCGGGAGCGGGGCTGACAATCCAGGGAGACGGTAATGGGGGAGCAGTTATGCAACAGGCAGCTAGCGGGGCTTTTTGGCAGGAATTGGGGGGAGTAGGAGGAAATGAAGGCAGATGCAGGCAGGGCGGGGAGTGGAGTCTTGAAGGTGATGACAAGAAGTTAAAATGCACAAGGAATGTAAGTAGGGTGGGGAGGGGACAGGGAAGGTGGCTAAAAGGAGGGATTGGGGGAGACTCACTGGATGGAGTTTTCTTCTAGCCTTTGAAATAGTTGGAGAGAAATTTTTCTGTAGGTCAAATATGTAAACTAGGTGTCCTTCTGGAGGTGGAATTCCTTCTAGAGTGCTAGAATAGGAATCAGCAGGATTTAAAACTTGCCAGAGAAAAGAAAGAGAGCAAAGAAAATGTATATTTGACATGTTTCAAAAACACTTGGCAAAACAATGAAATTACGTGATGTTAAAAAGTACATTAAGTAATAGTCATTCTTTGGGATTGAGTGTGGCATTGTATCCTTGTTATTAAGGTTATTCGTAGGACATCACAAAGATGGTAGCACGGAGAAAAACAATAGATTTGAAGCACCTGGTGAATCCACGAAACAACGTAAAATAGAACTCTGTACGATATAAAACATTTTTTCTGCTACCTCCCAGTTTCAATGCAGCGACTTAAATGACTTCATAGTTTACCTCCACTTCTGCATAAACCTTGTACATATTTATTGTAAAATACTTAATCAAATTTTAAGTATAATTACTCAGAGGTTTTTAGATATTTACTTATATAAGGTCACAAAAATGTAAATGGTGTGTGAACTTAAAAAAGTTCTGCTGGTCTGGCTTATCAGGAAAGGGCTGGTCTGAGAGATAGGTAGTGCCCTCTGACCTAGAAGGTAAACAACCGTGGCTATTTTTACAACTGTTTTTGTGTGTAGGGGGGAGCGAGTTAAATTGTAGGAGGAAAGGAATTGGGAAATGTGGATCTTTACTGAAGGGTCCGGCCTTACTACACTTCCAGGAAGTGGTCCAATCTACCACTAGATCCCTGGGGTTCTAATCTGGAGACCATTATCTTGAGTCTAGTACTGAGCTGGTGGTATGGGGAGGCTGACAGTGTCTAGGGCCCTTGCATCCTTGTAAATAAATGGGATCGGCTATGAAGAATAGGTGTAGTGTGTTCTACGTACACAAATTCCCTTCAATAACTAAGTGGTTGAATTTTGTGTCAGGTGAAACTGGAAAGGAATATCTAAGTAGAAGACTTTATGAATTGGGAAGAAAGTCATAATCTCCTACATGTTCTTCTCTGAAAACCCTTTGAAAAAGGTTTATCATTTTTAGTATCTCTTTTATACTTAATACCAAATCATGAACCTCATTATTGTCAAAGAATATAGATTTTCATGAAGAGGATAATATAACTAAGCCAGTGCAACTTAGATTAGACCTAGGTCCATCTGTATGAAGTATTAGAAAATTTGATTCAAAATTTGCCCCCAGGTTTATTTAGCAAATTACTATTTAGAGTGTACCCCTTTATAATTTTAGTTGGAATGTAA
Organism: Vicugna pacos; assembly: GCF_048564905.1. Classification (NCBI taxonomy): domain Eukaryota; kingdom Metazoa; phylum Chordata; class Mammalia; order Artiodactyla; family Camelidae; genus Vicugna; species Vicugna pacos. Next base: position 44,523,428 of record NC_132995.1, read on the forward strand.
GTATGAGACTTTTAATACTCTTAAGATTACTGGGAGTATCTTTGAAGCAGAAATTTTCCAGATGGTTGCTACAATTTGGAGATTATTTTTTTTACTCAGTCTGCAGAAGAATTGATGTTAAAACTAATCTAGTCAGTGAATGCCATGAGATCCATTTGTTCAATGATAGTTTCTGATTTTTTATCAAAATAATGTGTATATGGTTTTTAAAAATCAATTAATACCTCAAAGATTTTAATGAACTGAAATGGTCTTCCTGTCCTTAACTTATCCACTCCTTCCAAAATATTTCTTAACATGTATATTGCTAGAAATGAGCCCATGTTTTAAAGTTTTGAATGCAGAAACATGTACCTTACTTCATATTTCACGGTCTAGTAGAACTCACTGAGTGTGGGGAGTTACTTCTACCAGACCCTGTTCTACCAGGCATATCTTAGAGTTAATTGTATGTGGGCATTTAATAGTTTATCACCTTTGTATTGACCAGAGCCCTCAATATTATCTTCATTTTTTAGAGAAGTTAAAGTGTAAAACTGAAGTGAGTACTTAATTCATGGCTTATTCTGCTTTCGAGAAATATCTTTAAATCTTAAATGTGCTCTTTATACACTTGTTCGATATGAGGGTGATTATAGTTGTGTTCTGTTTCAGATAAGTTTGTCAACTATTTTTATATAAGAATAAGGGAGGAAATAAAAAGTGTTCTCAATCTAGCAATTCCAGTGGAGTAATGATTCTAAAAGCTGCAAGCATCTCAGAGGACAGTGCTGACCTTTCCAACACTTACCTGATGCTTTAGTCAGTGGAGAAGGAAGCACTAGGTAGTTCAGCAGCGGCTAATAATAGCTCAACAGTCCATCTAGGTTGTTGCTAGAAGGGTGTGCTTGCTTAGTATCTAGGCCTTTTAAATGCCCGTTGCACAGGTTTAAGAGAAGGGTATCTACCTTAGTTTTTCAACTCAGCAGTTTATTTTCATACAGTGGACTATGTCATTTAAACAGGAGACATTCTGTGACCAACAGCACATACGTTTCAACAATGTAAAGTTCTTAAAGATTTTATAGTCTTAAGGGAACTAGATATATACTTTAAAAAATGACTGTTAAAAATCCTCACAGAGGAAAAGTCATGGTTGAACTAATATAATACTTCCTGGGGTCTGTCTTAATGTTCCTAAGATTGGAAAGATTAGTGGAATATTATTTGACCTTAGAAAGTTTTTTTAAAGAAACTTTTTGGTGGTTTTGTGGACTAGTATCTGCTTGGCCCTCTTCTATTAGCAGTGAGCAAGCACAGTTGCTGTCCACTGGGTGCAGAAGGCAGAGCTTCTTTTTAGAAATGTTACTATAGCATATAGAATACTATTTTCAGATGGATCCGTTAATTTTTCCCACAGATTAAAAAATAATATTTAAAATCAGTGGTTAACTATGCAGTAGTTAAGGTTATTTAGTGGTGCAAATATGATGATCCCTGTGTTTATAGAGTAAGTGCTGGAAAGCCCTTTGTTAATTCTGAGATATTCAGCTTTGAGAAAATGCTCTTGATGAGAAGGGAGAGACCTAGTTCCCACTTGTAGCAGAAGTTGATCCTACTTATCTAAAGTTAGAATCAGTAATAATCCTCATGGTTTTGAATAGCTATACTTAAATCCCTGAGATCTGTAAAATGATCGATTTAGCTTTGTTAATCCTAAACTTAAACAATGAAGCCATTCTCGTTTCTTCTTTTTCTTTCTCTCCACATGGGAATGCCCTCTAACTTTTCCATCCCCTTTCTTTACTATCTTTAGAGACTGAATTTTAGGTGCTACAGTTATCCTCAAATATTTAATCTCAATAATTACAAATATAATATTTGCTTTAGATATTTCTGTTTCCTATGAGAACAGTAGCAAAAGTATTTTATTTACTTTGCAGCTGATACAAAGAAAAGATTGTAGGGTTGCCTATAAAAATGGACATTTTTTTCCCCCAAGTTTGTTCAACATCTTGCCGGAGCTAATTAGGCTACAGTACAAACTGGGAATACATTTCTGTGACTTCAGCTGAGTTCTGCATGTATCTCTGTGCCACCCAGGTGTTAAGGCACTATACTAGGTTATTGCTATCGAAGAGAAGAAGAAATATCAAATAAATAATCAAAAACTCATTGTGTTGTACACAGTGATGGAAGTATCTTCACTTCAAAATGAAGAAGTTCTGCTGAGGAGAGCAGAGTTATTAAATCTTTCTAGGCAGGAGGAGAAAGGGAGGATAGGAGACATGGAAGGCTCCATAGAGAGGGGAGCGTCTGAGGAGAGTTCTGAAGAGTAACTGTTCAGATGGACAAGATGGAGATGAGCATATCAAACAAGTCACAGACCTGTGGAATAACTGGTGTGTTTGCGGAGTTGGATATGACTGAAACTGTGAAATGCAGTGGGGAGTGGCTCTGGAGAGGTGTGTCAGTGTAACTGTTTGTGGAAGTTCATTTTTTATTAAAGGGAAGAGAAATGGCCTGCTATAAAAATAGAGTAGGTTAAAAAAAAATTGAGCAGGTAAATGCTGATCTTTAGAAACTTGTTATATTGCTGTAGCAGTTGTTTTTGCGTTAAGGTAAGGTAACTTCACAGTGTGTCTGGCATACCTAAGTTAATCAAATGCAACAGTAATTTTTTTTGAAACATGAGACTGGAAAGAATATTTATGCAGTATTGTGTTGATTCTGCACTTGCTTACTTGGGATATGAAGCAGAGGGTCAGGACCCTAGAGAAACTTTTAGTTTGCATATGGAGACATACAGAAAAGTTTATTGCAGCATTATTTCCAACAGTGAAAAATTAGAGACAAACTAAATGCCATCAGCAGGAGAATGTATAAGTTTTGGTGTATTCATATAATAGAATGTTATACAAAAGAATGAGCTTCCACAAGGTCCTAGGTTCAATCCCCAGTACCTCTATTATCAATCAACTAACCAACCAAGCAACCTAATTCCCACCCCCCCGAAAAGAATGAGCTGGGTGTATTATCATAGATATATCTCTAAACCTGTGTTGAATCAAATTTGAAAATTACAGTGACGTATATTAGGTTTTAGATAAAGTTTTAAATCATATAAAACAATACTATATAGTTTATAGATATATACATATATGACAAGCCAAAAAACATGGAATGATAAATACTGAATATAGTACAATGTGTATTTCTGGGGAGAAGGGGAAGGAAATGGGATTGTTTTAGGTACCAAGTGGCTTTAGCTATATATGTAAGAATATATATAGATGTTCTTTAGAACAATTATCTGAACTAAAGATGGGAGATTATTAAAATTTGTGAAAGTTGGGCAGTAGGTACATGGTTGTTATTCTTGACACTTTTCTGAAAATATAAGGAAAAAATGGTCAGAAGTTGATGGACAGAAACATGAGCAGCTAGCGATAAAGAAAATTGTTTTCTGGTTGAAGAATGGATGTGGCAGATGTGGAGGGCGCTGTGGGAGGAGGCAGTTGGGTCAGAGTATTGTTGGATACAGAGGAGAAAGGTAAGGCGAGGACTGAACATGTCCAGTTCAGTCAGACTTTTAAGCTAACGATTTCTTTCTCTTGGCATCCTTTAGAGAAATATGAAACGCAATGGGAGCAGAAACTGTTTGAATAGGAGAAGTAGGTTTGGTTCTCGAGAGCGAGACTGGCTGAGAGAAGATGTGAAGAGAGGCTGTGTTTACCTCTACGGAGCGGACACGACCACTGCCACTACAACCACCACCTCCTCCACCACCTCCGATTTACATCTTGTCCTTTGCACAGTGGAGACACCAGCATCAGAAATATGTGCTGGAGAGGGAAGGGAAAGTCTCTATTTACAGCTTCATGGAGATCTGGTCAGGTGAGATCTGAGTTTTGCCACTCTCATTCTACTGCACTGTATGTCACATGTGTTTCTGTCGGAAGTAGACTTCGGGATGTTATTCGTACTGCAACTGATGATGACCACTGAGTCACTAGGCTTGGAAAAAAATTTGTCCTTGGAATGCTGATGTTAGGATTCTTGAGTTTAAAAACTATCAGGGAAATTTAATAGTTACTTCTTTTGGGTTACACCATAAGTTGGATGTCTAAGTTTAAATATTTTCAAAGTTTTTCTTCTTTTGAAAGATAATACATGTAAATATGATGAAATAGAAATGTGTAAAAGAAAACAGAATGAGAAGTACATATGCTTTTGCATGATTACATATCTTTATTTACATATAAATTTTAAAACTAATGGTGCTGTGTGCAACACATTGTCGACTTAATCTCTCTGAGAGATCTTTCCATATTAATATTTATATAGTTTTCATTTATTTGATGGCCACGTGGTATTCAATTTTATGAGTGTACCGTAATTTTAGCCAGTCTCCTATTAATGGACATGCAGACTGTTACCAGTTTTTTTTTACTACAAGCACTGCTGTGATGAATATCCTTGTACCTGTGATATTTCTTCTATGTGGAAGTCATCTGTAGGGTAAACTAGAAGTGGAATTGCTGGCTCAAAGGATATGTGCATTTATAATTTTGATAGATATTATCAAATGCCTCTTCATAGAAGTTATAACTTTGATGAGTAATATCAAAGTATACCTGTTTCCCCCCTTAATTTCTCCAGAACATGTTAGTGTTAAATCTTACATGTATACACACATACTCGTGTATGAGTGCATACTTGACTGTGAATAGAAATGATAGTCAACGGTTTTTGAAGAATCATATATTTAGCATTCCAAACACAAATCTTTTTTCAAAACTGATGACATAGATTTTTGCAAATCTGATAGTTTTGTTATTTTGTTTTAATTTTCATTTATCTTAGTGAGGTTTAGCTTACTTTCATAGGTTTAAGTCATTTGTGTTTTCTTTAAAATTTTTTATATAAACGTGAAGAGGAAAAGTACTCTCATAGTCGTCTTATACTGTGCGTATGAACTCTGATTCAGCTTTTTTAAAAAAGTTACTATCTGTTCTTTGAGTTAGACATCAAATAAGAGCTCCTTAAGTACTTGACCATTGACTTTCTTTCCTCCCCCTTCCCTGTTACAAATAAATGTCTTGAAACAAAATTTAAAACTGTGGACTCAATACTGTTGAAAGTGAGAAGGGGAGCTCCCACTTACACCTAAAAATGTGATAATAATAGTAACACCTTTAGCCGAGCTAAAAATTGATACCATTTAAAAAGTCTAACCTGAGGTTTATTATGTGTTCCTTTTAAGATTTGGACTAATTCCTGAAAAAGTAGATTAGCACTTGAATGTTTTCCTTGTTCACCAGTTAACTACATTTCCTAAATCCATTTGTAAAATGAAAGGATCAGACTGGGTGATCCTTAGGCTTTTCTAAATCTTAACACTGATTCCGATCTAATTTTATCAGGTGGAAAGCCTTGACCTACATTACAGCTGGTAGTGATTGATGGAGTTCAAGTATTTAAACCTGACTTACTCGTTTGTATACTAATGTGTATTTGTATCCAAATCTATTAGAAAACTGGAGAAAATCCCACTTGAATTGCCTTGCTGCTACTAGTTGTATAGTTAGTTAAGAATCCAAATGTGATATAATTTACTTTTGTGAATCTAAACTGTACTTAAAATGGAGAGTTTGTCTCTTTTTAGCCTCGTGGCGTTGACAATTTTGTAATGAAGTAGCTCTTTGAAAATAATTGATTGCAAAATAAGGAAAACACTATTGAACTGTAATTTGAAGGTATGAATCTATTTTCATTGCTGGAATTGCTCAAGAAGTCTCAGCCAGCCAAAGAATGATGGTGATGATGATGGCACATTTTAGCTAACATTAAGTGCTTTCTTTGCTAGTTCGGGGGCTTACTGCTTAATGCACGCTTTCTTATTGAATCCTTACAATAACTCTACAAGAGGTAGGATCGTTCATTGCTTTCAGATGAGAAAAACTGAGGCTTTGTGAGAGGTCTGGTAACCTGTTCAAGGCTAGGCACTTACTGCCAAGCAGTTGGAATGCTGAAATCATTCGTGGTAGATGGTGGACTTCCTTCTGAGTAAAGGCCCTCTAGAGGGAAACTGGCACAGCGCCCCTTACTCGGTTTCACTATTTAATCATACTTATTTAAAGATCTTTTAAAATCTCTTACTCAACTGTTAATTGTTTGAGTTCAGTCTTACATTTATCTAATCAGAGGAATAGGTACTTTGTAAGAACCCTTCATAAGATAGTTGACAGTCTAAGGCATTATCTTTTTTTTAATTAAAAATTTTTTTAAATAATTATTTTTCTTCTTTCTTCCAGTTTTATTGAGATATAATTGACATACAGCACTATATACTTGTTGGGGGGGTGAGGAGGAGGTAATTAGATTTTTTTTTTTAATGGAAGTACTGGGGATTGAATCCAGGACCTTGTGCTTGCTAGGCATGCGCTCTACCACTGAGCTATACCCTCCCCACAAGGCATTATCTTTATTAGTAATTTTTTTTGCTGCTTAGTGAAGTGCAATATGTGTTCATTATAGAAATTTTGGGAAAATGAAGAAATATAAAGAGAAATAATAATTTTCAATATTCATGCTTTTTGGAGATCATCTCATTTAATCCTGGTAACAATCTTATGAGGTAAATATTTTCCCCATTTTATAGATGAGGAAAATGAGGCTTAAAAAGGTTAATCATATCACCTAGGATCACTCAGCTAGTAAGTGTAGAGCTGGAATTTGAACTCTGGCATTGACACCAGATTCCATATACTATGTTCCCCCATCCTTGCCATAGTAACATTTTTTTCCAGATCTTTTTTGAAATGAGTGTGTGTATGTAATTTTAAAAAATTGCATATTTGGACCCACACCATATATTCAGTTTTATTTATTGCCTATTTCAATTAATTTCCTTGTGTCATTAAAAATTCCTTAAATACCAGTTTTAATAGCTACAGAATCTTCCATTTTGTACATATACTGTATTCCAGAAACTTGAGAAATAATGTGCAGTAATGGTTTAGAGCTTGGGTTCTGGATTGAGAGTGTGTGGGTTCAGCTTCTGGCTCTGACCATTACTATGCAACTTACCTGATGTTTTGTCCTCAGTTTACTAATCTGTAAAATGGAGGATAATAATACTTACATAAGGTTGTCATGATGACTAAATTAATTATACATGTTATGAAGGTTAAATGAATTAATACTTGTAAAGTAGAACTTCTTAAACTCTAATGCCTACCTGGTGATCTTGTTAAAATACAGAATCTGTTTCAGAAGGTCTGGGATGGGGCTTGTGGTTCTGTATTTCTATTAAGCTCCTAAGTAACGTGCTTGCTACTTTGAGAAGCAAGGACATAAAGTACTTAAAATGATGCCTGGACCTAGCAAGTGCTCAGGAAGTGTTACCTATTTGAGTTGTTGCAGGTCATTCAAGGTTTAGACGTAGTGTGTTGGCTAAAGCTTTGCCCATAAATCTATACATTGTTGATTTCCCTGGATTAGGTCCTGAAAATGGGATTACGGGGACTAAAATTACCCCATGTTATTCCTAAATCATCCATGACTTCCTTCTTTCCTTACTCTTTTTTAATCATGGACTTATCTCTTGAGTATAACCGAGGGCTAACTTATAGAATTCTAGTACTTGAGAGAACCTGAGAGAGATATCTACCAGGGATAAGAACCCAACCTAACAGCCCCACCACCCCCTGCCTTTTCCATCTGGAAACATGTGTCGGGCATGGCTTTTTGGTTACCACATCAACGGGGGAGAGTTAACAGCATTTACAGAACAAAGGCCAGAGAGCCTTAATGTCCTCAGAGTGTGGGACAGTGTTGTACAGCAAAGAATTGCTCTGCCCACAAGGCCAGTAACTTCCCCATGGGAATCGCTGAACCCATTTTTCCTTCATCTTATAGATGTTAAACAGAGGCCTGGAGAGGTCAGGTCCAAAGCTGCCTGGTGCTAGAGCTGTAGTTGGAACACAAATGTCCTGTCTCCCAGTCCAGTGCTCTTTACGTGATAATATTTAGCCTGTCTGTTTTATTAAACTGTTTGAGTCATAAATGACTCACTAGTGAAGCTTAGTGCAATCATTGCCTTCTATCTGAAAAGTTGTAACAAGATCACTTGTAACAAAATGGAGTGCCCTTTGGCTCATGGTCATATATTTACTTTTATTTTTAGTCATCAAAATGACTAAGATTTCTGTGTAACTGTCTTTGATAAACTATCTTTTAAGATAAGCTAAGAAGCAATAGATGTGTATAACAGACAATAATGCCCTTGGGATTTGGGATCCTGAGTTCTAATTCCTTTCCTGTCACTGACTAGCTGGGTAACCTCTTAACAAGTCACTGAATTTTTACTTACCATTTCTTGATATTATAAAAGTGAAATGGAAAGTCCAGTTTCTGATGCATCCTGAGCTGATTACCACTGAGGAAAGAAAAAGATTATTTTTGTTTTATGCTTCATACTTATGTACTACTTTAAAAGAATGTGTTATACATTAAAAATTTGTTTTTATTAAAACTTTTTGTTTTGTTTTTACATTTTACTACTTCTGGAACCAGCTTATATCTTACAGTTGTAGGTAGGTCATAGTCTAATGGGCAGTGTTTTTTGCAAGGCTGTCTGGTTTCCTGCAGTACTGTTCTGATACTAACTACCTGGAGTTCACACAAACTTGAAAAGTTAAAGGACATTGTCTTCAAGAAGACCTTGACTGCCTTGACTTCAGAACCTGGCTGCACTTCTGACCAACTGGATAAAAATCTAGGGGTTCCCATGACCCCTTCAGGGTTCACTAATTCACTAGAATATCTCACAGAACTCAAGAAAGCGGTACGTTAATATAAAGGATATGTATCTGGACCAGCCAGATGCAGACACACAGAGGATGAGGTCTGGGAGGATCTGTCACCCTCCTGGCATGTTAGTTGTGCACTCACCAGGAAGCTCTACAGAACTTTGGTACAGAGTCTTCACTGAGATAGTATTGAGCAGGCTGGATTGATTGAATCAGTGACTACGTGCTTGAACTCGGATCTCCAGCCCTCTCCTCCCCAAGGTTGGGCTGACTCCATGCCCCAGCCCTCTCTTCTGGTAGCTACTCTTTCTGGTGACCAGCCCCCATCCTGAGTCAGCTCATCTCTTAGCTTAAACTCGGGCTATCCAGGGGGCTCATGAATAACTAAGACACTCTCATTACCCAGGAAATTCCTAGGATTTAGAACCTCCGTCCTAGGGACAGGGAAGGCTAGTAAGATTCTTATGCAACAATGATGCATAAAAATAGTATATCTTTCAAATGATAATGTATTAGACTATAATGAAGTACAATAATTTTAAAACATAATTTTTTTAGGGTTCTTGGTGTAAGTTAACATACTTTGAACTCTCTTCTGCATAAATTATTTTAACTACATCTTTAAAATAATGTGATTTTCCTAAAGGAGGCTAAGCTTTGTCAGGAAACCAACACAGGTTCAGACCCTGATGCATTTATGTACTAATTGTGTGACTCTGAACCTCATTTTACTTATTTGCAGAAATAGACCTAGTTTTGTAAAATGTGAAACACTTACATACATTGAAGTATCCTTGTTACTGTTTGTATTACACTCTATTTTGTTGGTCTTAACATTTGCAGGTTTTTATAGGTGGTCAGAGTTTGAGCCAGGAAAGACCTGACTTTGAGGTAGAGATTGCTGCTGTGCTTTGTTAGGACCTTGGATACAATACATTGGGTTTTAATAATGTATAATTTGCCTCCCACTATTAACTGGAATTCTTGTGAAATAATACTTGGAATGAAATTTTCTGTTACCAATATCTTAACTGTGGTCACTGTCTAAAATAACTGTTGGCTAAGAGCTATAAATCGCTGTTGATAACAGTGTTATGTTGGTTGGCTGTTCTGGAGAGAAAATCAAATGCGCATATCTTCAGATTTACAAGGAGTATAGTAGCTGCTGGAAGCCTTAGAAGCAAGCCAAAACTATTAACAATAGACTTATTGTTTCTCCGTAAAGCTAGAAGAAGTATTTCAAATGCTGAATGAAACCTTTCATTGCCAGCATTACTCTCTCCTACACCTGTTTGGCACTATATACATTTCTTTTGATTTGTGAGAGATTTAACAAATAGCTAATTAGCCACCTGTTAAACTTTTGGAACTTTGAAACACAAAATTGATCTGTAAGCATATTACACGTTTTCCCTCCCCCAGTACGCTCTACTCTCTTAAGCAGATGAGTTTAATGAGTAAATGGAATTAGTCTCTTGTTTTACTTGTTTTTGCAGTTCTTGAAATTTTTCTTGTTTGCTCATTTATGCTAAATTAATAAGAGCAGATGTTAAGATTTTCTTGATTTTTTTTTTCCTCCCACCAGGGAAAATACTGTCTAGGTGGAAATATATAAAAATGGTTTCCAAAATCGAGAGAGCCTTTTTAGACCAGGAAATTTGATTATGTAAAATATGTCAGAATTAGGATGTTTCCTCTTCTCTTGTTTTTCTAGGGAGGAAGAGAAAAATTGAGCTAGTGGGATTTGGCCTGAAAAAACTATTTCTTGGTTTTGAATGTGTGATCATTTATGGAATTATATTTACATTGAATTCTGTATCCAGAAATAATAGCACTGTTCAGGTAAAATTTGAATTGTGTTAGGTTGGTGTCTTGGATACCTCACAGACCTTTGAATTCTCAAAGTCCCTAAAGATCATCTGGCCAAACTTGATTCTTCTTTAGAAGAGGAGACTTCGAAAATTTCTGTGACAGATGGCTCTCTAGCTCTCTGTGAGTTATTCTAAGAGGCAGTCTGTTTCATTATTGGGCATCTCTAATTATTAAGGTTCTTCCTCATTTTTAATCCAAGTTTACCTGTGCAACTTTTTCTTGTTGGTTCCAGTCCGATACTTTGGGGCAGTCTAGAGTAACTCTAATCCTTTCCAACATTGGAAGATAGAGACAGCTCTTTATGCCCTTGGTCACCTTGTCTTCAAGTTAATCCTTTAGGCTGTCTTCAGATTACATGGCTAATTGACCCCTCCAGGATATATTTTATTACAAGTCTCTTAAAAAGCATCCTTTTTAGAAGAATTCTACCGTTGTACTGGGAAGCTGCCTAATATTGTCACAACCCTTTGAGAATTTTTATTTTATTTGACTAGAGATTAATTGTAACTGGTATTTTTATTCTGAAGTTTATTTTCTGTTTCTATTAAATTCAATATTTATTGGTCTTTGTAGGGTTTTAGTTCTTTCATCGTTCCCTATGTAGTAGTTCTGAGTTTATGGAAGCTAAAAGTCAGAAGTGAGCAGTCAGGAGGGGCCAGGTGATGGCTTTATTTTTGTTTCTTCCTGCTCATCAATATGGTTTCCATTCCTAAAATAGCATTTTTATACAGTTGTTTATATTCATCTTTGTAGTGTTCCCATTTCATGTTATTTTTTACTTAAATTTTGTGGCCAACAGTATTTTCAGTTTCTTTAACCAGAGAACACAGAGGTCCTTCATATCTTTTTGCCATGATGGGAAGTGTATCATGTTTCTTTTAGTTAATACAAGTCTTAAATTTTCTAAACAATTCTTTTAAGACATAAAGAGTAACGTTCTTCAAGACCTTTTGAACACATAGGTTTTCCTATACTTCTTAATTTATTGTTTTTTTTTTGAGGGGGCGGAATTAGGTGTATTTATTTTTTAATGGAGGTACTGGGGATTGAACCCAGGACCTTGTACAAGCTAAGCATGCACCCTGCCTCTGAGCTATACCCTCTCCCTCTCCTGTACTTGTTTTTTGATTGTTGTTTCAGATGGGGGAGATACTGTATTTTTATTTAATTAAAATTTTATTCCAGTCCTAAGAGTTTTTCTGAATAATTATCAATGTGTTATTGAACACTACTACGTGGGAAATATTTCGTTAAATAAGCACTGTATATACTATATGATATCTTATTTTAAACAAATAAATACTTTTAATAACAACTCTGTGAGTTAGGCACTACTGTTATTCTCATTATACTAATGAGGAATTTAAGACAACCAGGTTAAATAACTTGTCCAGGGGTATGCAGCTAGTAAGTGGCAGAAGTGAGACTCAAACCCAGACAGTCTGACTTTTGGAGTTCATACTCTTAGCTGCTGTATTTACGACTGTTTGCTTTCTGATAAAAGAATTGTAAAAGAGCTATCTTAAGTCTGTGTGATTTAAATTATGTGGTGTCACCAGAGGCCACAAATGATTTACTGACATTATGGTTTTACCTAGTTTTCAGTCAGGACCATGTAGTAGAGTGATTTCTGGGGAATTATTGGGCAATTCATTCCTGATTTTTATGGAAAAATCATCTATGAAGCCAGAGGTAATATATAGAATGTAGTAGGCAACACAAAGTCTCCATCTGTAATTGTGTGTGTAGCTTATATGAAATAATTTATGGCCAGGTCTAATCTTTTATATCTATATCTCATAATTTCGATGCCTTAAAGTTTGGACGAGAAAGTCTCAAAGGACCTTTTGGGGGATCCCTGGGACTTTTTGAAGAGGTGCATGAAGTTAAAACTATTTCATTATAATAATGAGATACTAATTTTCTTCTAACTCTCAGTCTCATGAATATACAGTGGAGTTTTCTAGAGGCTACATAACATAATATTACAATAGATTGAATGTAGAAGCAAATCTGAGAATCTAGGTGTCTTCCATTAAACCAGCTATTAAAGAGATTTACAAAAATGTAAAACAGTGTCAATCTTCTCATTAAATTTGTTTTATTTTGGAAATACAGTTTTCAAAAAATACTTGTTGACATATAATGGGTTTATTGTCATTAAAAAATGAGTAAATGTTTAGAAATTCTTAATTTTACCTTCTACCTCAGTAAATATCAATAGATACACACCCCATGTAAACAAAAGCTTTCTGGGTGCCTCACAGACTATCGAGAGTTGCCAAGACCAAAAACTTTGAGCACCACTTGTTTGGGTTAGTTGTATCATATGATATTAAAGAAAATCTTGATGTAGAAGTAAAAATGTAGAGCATGTTAAAAGATTTAAAAAATTAAATGAAGCATTTTTATTAATTACCAGATATTTTTCTTTTCACTTGTGTAAGCAGGAGACTGGAACCTACAGAACGACCTCTTCAGATTGTTTACGATTACTTATCCAGGCTGGGGTTTGACGACCCTGTGCGCATACAGGAGGAAGCTGCCAATCCTGACCTCGGCTGCATGCTTCGTTTTTATGGTGGTAAGAATTTATCAGTGGCTTTGTGAATGTGTTAACTGCTTTTAATTGATCGTTTGTACCTCTGTCTTCAACCTTTTAAAAGTTTTTTTTTGTCAAAAGCTGTTTTTAAGCCAATCAACGAATTAATTAAAAAACAACAGCAAAAACAATTTTCCCTTTTTATTTTTGCTCTTTTTATTCTAGTGTTTTGCTAACTTACGGGATTATTGTATACTTTTGCCAGCATCTTGATCAAATCATGCTTTAGTATCAGTTATATTTTAAGGTTCCTTATAAAGTACATGAACTTTTGGATATTTGAAGAATATTGAGAAGTAGGTGGTTATTGTCATATATGACTTAATATTTAATGAACACGTCTGCTAAATGTGTATATTGTTGAACCTAGGATTTTTTACTTTCTCTTCTCTTTTGGTGCATTTTTCTCCTATTGACTATTTTTCACCTTATCACTTTAGTAATAAGTTTATATTTAATGAAATCAGATACTTTCTGAATGTTACTTTCCAAATATACATAGTCTCCTAATACAACTACTAAGTACCATTTTTTGAGTGCTTACTATATACTTTTATGCTTATGAATTACCCAGTTTACTCATTTATAGTCACCTTATGCTCTAGAAATTGTTACCTCATTTTATAGATTAGCAAACTGAGACAGAGGAATTAAATGACTTGATCAAGATCATACAGCTAATAAGTGACAGTCATTTAACACCTTACAGTTTTGAGTTAATATGACCCACTTATCAAACAATTGAACTGATAACTAAATAATTAGTGTAGGTAGGCATAACTATTTACTAAGAGTCCCTGCTCTCATTCTTCAAATTATTGATTTAATCTCTGTATGCTTGATATAACTCCTATGACACAGTGTCACAAACCAGTTTTATTAACTGTACTTCACATAAGATTTTATGTATAATTTTTCATCACAATAATATTTTCTGACATGTTGTTCCTTGAAAGTTGGTTTCATTTTATTTTATTTCCATTAATTTCTCTCCTTTGCTAGTTCATGGAAGGAGAATAGTTGCTAGGTTGACGTTAAATCTGAGGAAAATCTTTTAAGACTAATTTGAGGAACACGACCCATCTATTACTGTAAAGCTTGGTTAAAAAAATAAATCTGGGAGAGTAACACGCTCCTTATCTGATTGTAATTGAACAGGAGTTCTTCATTACATGTTTTCATTCTGGGGTGGAAGTTGAGCCTTGGTGTGCCGGCGAGCTCCTTTTTAACCACTGAGATTGCATATGTAGTCAGTTACACTGCACAATGGTTGGCATGATTCCATTAATTTGTATAACCCCACCCACCAGATAAATAATAGCATGCCCAGAATCTTAATATTCCCTTAAGAGGATACTTTCAGTAGAGTCTAAAAGAGTACCAGTTTGTAGAATTTACTGTATTTTGGGGGGAAGTCTTTTACAGAGAACATTTCCAAAAGTGAGCTCTAATTTAGAGAATCTAATATAATTTGAGTGAGAAAATTATGATTGAGAAAGAGGTTTTTAAAGCTAGTTATTTTTGAAAATAGGCAATATATGTATATGACACCAGAAGTAAAAGGTAAAAAGGAAAAAAAATATGTAGATAAGGATATTACCTTTTGGCTGTGTAACAAATTGCCTCAAAACTTAGTGACTTAAAATGATAATAAATATTTGTTATCTCATACAGTTTCTGTGGGTTGGACATCCAGGAGTAATTTAGCTGGATGGTTCTGACTTGGGTCTCATGAGATAGTAGTCTCTATGATGGCTGAAGCTGTAGTCATCTGAAGACTTGAGTGAAGCTGGAATACTCACTCCTAATAACATGCCTCACTCATAGGTCTGTTCGTAGAAGGCCTCAGTTCCTCATCAGCTTTTAGCAGGAGACCTCAGTTTCTTGCTATGTGGACCTCTCTATAAGGCTGCCCAAGTATCTTCGTGGTGTGGTAGCTAGCTGCTCCCAGTGATGAGACACATGCACAAGCACACGCACACACGGAGGCCTCAGTGTTTTTTATGACCTAGCCTCATAAGTCTCCATCATCTTTACCACTTTCTGTTTATTAGAACTGAGTCATCAAATATAGCCCACACTATAGGGAGGGGAATTAGGCCCCACCTTTTGAAGAGAGGAGTATTAAAGAATTTGAAGTATTCTCTTTGAAGCAAATAGCTTATAATCCACTTTCAGTATTTCATGCATTGAGTTTTTGGTGAGTTAATTTAGTTAGAATATAATGTCAGAAGGGCCCAAGTTCAAACCAGTTAATTTTGCAGTGTTTGCTGGAAGGAAAAAGTACGTGGTACTCCAGGTGGCCCTTATGCAAATGCTAGTTATCAACTTGCTTGTGGGGGTGGGGGTGGCAATGAGTGGAATGACTGGCTCAAGCCGTGGAAATAACATGTGACTAAAGGTGATTGATCACAGAGATTAAGAGAGCCCATTAATCAGCTTCTTATTATGTGTGAGGAAATGGAGTCTAGAAAATGTGATTTGCTAGTGAAGGTGTAGTTCTGGGATTGAATACCTTAGGTAGCATGACACCCAGCCTGAGCATTTCTTTCTGTCCTATATTCTCTACGCATGTTGTTTGAGGCAGTTTCATCCAAGGAGCATAAACACAAACACAAGAACCCAGATACAGAAGAATCACATAGTATGTTTCTGTTCACTTAAAGTTCAAAAACAGGCAAAACTCAGCCATGTTGTTCAGAGATGTGTGACTTACTAGTATCTGTTCATCCAAATCTGTCCTTTCCTTCTTCCGTAATAAGACTTAGAGTTGGACAAGTGACTGCTCAGTCATATACCTCATTTCCCAGTCTTTCCTGTGGTTAGGTTTGCACCTGTGACAATGTTTTCTTCAGTGGTTTGGAGTGGAATTGTGTGCCACTTTTACACTTGGATCCTAAAACCTCATGCATGCTTCTTCGTGCTCTTCTGTAGCTAGAAAGGCAGTCATCACAGCAGTATTTGAAGTCATGTGTTGAAAATGGCAGAGCCATCAGCCTGAGTTTCTTGACAGAGTTGACCCCGGGTGCAACCCACAGTGCCCACCCCAGCAGAGAATTAAAAATCTGTTGTGTTTGAACCAGTATATTCTTTTTGTTATAAGTAAGCTGCTATAACTAATGCAAAAGTAGCAAATATATAAAGAAAACAAGGAAATGATAATTATGAAAGTCAAGAGAATGGCTGACCTCTAAGGGTAGAGGGAGGAGGACGTGATTCCTACAAATAAAACTTTTGAGTCAATACAGGTATATATAAGTAATTATCTATTAAGCAGTGATATATAATATGATAATTATGATATAACAATCAATTTGATATATACCTTTTCAGAATTTTCTTTTGTTCCTATCTAATATGTATTTGCGGAAATCTATTTCATTTATATAAGTGGTATCATTTGGTGTTGGTCTTCATGCTTTTTTCTCCCAACAATGTTTTGGAGATCCTTCCTTTACTGTCTTCTATATGCATTTCTCTAAGTTATGAGGTATTGAGTTATAGTTTATATAACAGTTTTCCTGGTAATGGACATTTACATTATTTCCAGTTTTTTACTTTTACAAACAGCATTGTAGTAAAGTTGCATTTTTGTGCACCTGCATTTCACCAGAGTAGATCACTAAACATGAAATTATTGGATCATAGGATATTCACATTTAAGATATTAATAAAAATATTAATAGTTACTACTGCAAAACAAATATATATCCCATCAGTATATCAAAGCACCCCTTTGCTGACAATATCACCTTTTAATATTTTTAGCATTTAAAATTTTTACTGATCTGATGGATAAAATGATGGTCTCATTGTTTTAATTTTGTTTCCTTGATTACTGCTGTGGTTGAATATTGTTTCATATTTATATTGGATCTTTAGGTTTCTTCTTCTTTGAATTACCCATTTATATTTCTGTTGTTTATCTTTTTTCATAGTTATCTAAAGGGCTTTTGTATATATTCTGAATATACATCCTTTGGATACTGTATTTGTGACAAAATTTTTTTGCAGCCTGTAACTTGTTTTTGAATTTTGTTTCCTTTTTTTGTGTGCAGAAGTTTTATTTAATCAGATTCAGTCAATCTTTTCCTTTAATGCATTTACATTCCTTCCTATCCTAAGTCATAAACATCCTCTGTATTTTCTTCCAGTACATTTTTTTGTTCCAGTACTTTTTTTTCTTCTAGTACTTTTATATTTTTAAAATGTGATAAGAGGTAAGGATTTAACTTTTCTTCTTTCTCTATTGATAGCTAATTGTCCCAACAACATTTAGGAATAGCTCATCCTTTTCCTGCTGATTTGAAGCATCATCTTTATTAAGTTGCTATGCAGACAGGGGTCTATTTTTGAACTCTATCCTGTTACATTGTTCTATTTGTCTTATACTAATACCAACACTGGTTTTATTAGTACACTTATCTGATAGATTTTGATAGCTGATAGGGAAGTTCCCTATCATTGTTCTTCTCTGGAAAATTGGAGATCCCTGGAATCATAGAAGTCTTTCTGGAGAAGTAGTGTTTGAGTTGGTTCTTTAAAAATTGACAGAATTTCAATAAGCAGAAAGGGAAAGGAGGACAGAGGTGGGGAATTAGGCATTTCAGTGCATGTTCTGTGAGTCACAGATACTTTGAGTCTAGATTGTTCTGGGCCTTGAGCGCAGCATCATGAGTTTAGCCTTCACTTGGCAGATGGTAGCGGGAAGTGATGGGATCCAAGTGGGCCAGAGAAAGATGAATTGGGTGCCGGACTGGATAATAATTTATGTGTGAATTATCAGGGATCTGAACTAGGGAATGGGAAGGAATTGTTCATATGAGAGTCTTTGAAGGAATAATCAGTCGATATTGATGGGTGACAGGAAAAGAGAGTTGAGGAGGGGAACTAAGAGGCAAAGCTGACTCTGCAGTTTTGAGCCTGGCGGCTTTGGGAGTGTGACAGGACTTGAGTTGTGAGAAGGATCCGATTTGCAGGGATGGTGACGACTTGGTTTTAGGCATGTTTAATTTTAAGTTGTGGTAAACATCCAGTGGGAGATACCTGGCAGGTGACTGGAAATGTGGAACTAGGAGCTTTGGAAATACAGATCTGGGAGTCAGGTACATGGGAGGATTAAAGCTGTGGAAGTGGTTAAGATTATCTTGAAAAGAATACTTATATATAGGAAAAGAAGGGGGCTTAATGCAGGACTTTTCATTTTAACAACCAGCATTTGTTTTATACCCTTACTATGTGCTGAGTACTTCCTAATGTGCCGAGCACACTACATACCTTTTCTCACTTAATCCTTACAGCCATATAGGTGAGTAATACTACTCCAGAGAGATTCTAACTTGCCCCAGTCAAATAGCAGAGCTTGGAGCCGAAAAATCTATCTGGTTCTAAATCTCATCCTCTCAACCTCTAAGATACTCCACCATTTAGTTGTTGGAGAAAGAGTTTAGAGGAGTAGGAGGAATCCATATAATGTGAGAGCTGGTAAAGACTAGGGATCATCCAAGCAGACTCCTCGGTCTTTAACTTGGGAAACTAAGGCATGAAGATAAAAGAAGACTTGTACAGGGTCATGAAACCAGATGGTAGGATTGCTTAGCCACCAATCTTCACAAATTTTCTACTGAAATGCTTCAAATAGCAGAGTGTTTTTGTGTTGTGTGTGTGGGGGGAGGCTATTGCAAGTTTGAAATTTGTTTTGAGGTTTCCTGCTTTATTTTTTAAAAGTAAGTAAATGTTTCATTTACTTCAGAGTGTGTCAGCCAATATTTATTTATTTGTCTATTTAACTTTTTATTTGAACTAGCTTTAGATTTTCACAGCAGTTGGAAAAATAGTACAGAGAGCTCCTGTACACCCTTCCTGCAGTCACTTAAGCTGTGATTCTGATATATATATAGTATAATGAAGGATATAAAAAGGAACAGTGCTTCTCTGAGTTCTTTCAAGACTTTTTCTTTGTCTTTAATTTTCAGCAGTTTGATTATGAAGTATCTGGGCTTGAATTTCTTTCAGGTTTAGCCTGTTTGGAGTTTGCCGAGCTTCTTGAGTCTGTGTTTATTCATTTCTTTCATTTGGGAAGTTTTTGCCCATTATTTCTTCAGATTATTTTTCAGCCCTGCACTCTTTCTTCTCTCCCTATGGTTCTGTCCCTTAGTTTTAGTTTCAGAGTTTCTGGCATGCTGCTTGGGATCACATCCACACTTGTGTACTTCAAGGGTGAGCCCAGGAGTTCATGGACAACTTTATGGGATTGTTTTCCTGAGCTCCTTTCTCTTCTCAGTCTCCTGGGGCATTATTTCACCAGCTCTGTCGGGCTGTCACCACATCAGTGCCCGCACTCCAGGGCCCAGTGGCAGGAGGGGACAGAAAGTGTAGTGGATTTCATCCATTCTCTTGGGACTGCAGATTTTCCAGTCAGAGAGCAAAGGTCACCCCTCTTAGGGTTTTAGGTGCCTGTGTCCCCTACCCTTGTAGCCACTCTTGGGGACTGGGACTTGAAAAAGTGAAGAGAAATGAATAATTTCTCCCATTCCCTCTGAGCATTGAAAGACCCCTTTTCTACTCCTCAAGACAGAACTTGAGGTCTCCTTCTAGAGCTCTCTGTCCACACCAGGGCCCACTTCTGGGCTATCTCAAGTCCTGGCTAGGGCATGTCAGAGGAGGAGAAAATTGTAAACTCACCACTGGTCAGGTGGTGTTTTGAATTGTGTTCTTCCCTAATCTGCTTACTGCTCTTTGCTTTTCAAAGTCCTTGTCTAGCTGCTCCAGGTACGCTGTCCAGGTTTTATAGGGGAGTTCAGTGGGAGAGACAGGGTGGAGTGCTTTCTCTGTCTCACTCAGACCAGAACCTTAATGATGTCTTTTGATTAAAAGAAGTACTTCATTTTAATATAGTCCAATATAAATCGTTTCCTTTATTATTTTCTAGAAGCTGTATTGCTTTGCCTTTCAGTTTATATTCACAATTTATATTATGTGTGACTTCATTTTTTATTGTCTGTTTATCATGATCTCATGGGCCTGTATATATTTGTTTCAATTCATTGCAGCCGTTCTTTCTAATGTTCAGTTTGTCCCATGTCAGCTAGTGGGAGCTCTTTCAGATTGGCTTCTATGTCCTTCCAACATGAACCCAGTAGTCTTTGATAGCATTCTGGATTTTACATTAATTTCCTGCATAACAATATGTCCTCATCTGATCTTTTCATCTTCTGACTCAGACCTGGAATAGATTATTTTTCTAAGGATTCCTGGTTCATATTAATGAAAAATGATATTTAAAGATTATACTGTGGGCAATAGAAGTACTCATTGCTGCGGGGTTGTCCTTGATTCTTTTTTTAGAAGCTTTTTATTATAAAAGCAATCCATTTTCTTTAGAGAAATCTAGAAGTATAAATATATAAGGAAATTAAAATTATCCCTTATTTTCCACTTAGAATCTTGGCTTTCAAAATTGTAAATCTGTTTTTTAATTAGAACTATTAGACATTCCAAATACTTACTAGAACTTCCTGATTCTGCTTTTTACCACTTTCAGAAGACTAGAGACGTGAGGCACTCTGAATATGTAGAAAAACCTTCAAAATCAATTATAAAACAGCATATTATCTCATATATAAATAACTTACCTCCTTCAAAATTGAATGTTTTCTTCTGGGAGTGGTGATGGATAGATTTAGGAGTTTTCTCTGTAATAAAATGTAAAGAAATAAGGACGAGATAAAAGAGACTCAGAGACTTTTACATCAATTGATTTAACAATTGATCTGATCTTTTTACATAAACTTTAAACTGTTTAGACTGTTAGGCAGTGTGGAAGCATGATAAGCTATAATGAAGTCCTATTTTTGTATAATTTAGCCAACTTTAGTAGGTGATGCTGTTAACCAGGATGGGGAATATAAATTGAATAGCAGATTTGGGAAGAATGATGAGATTTATTAAAAAATAACAACTTTATTGGGATATAATTCACATACCATAGAATTACCCTTTTAAAGTGTACAATTCAGTGGTTTTTAGTGTATTTGGAGAGTTGTACAGCCATCACCACTGTTTAATTTTAGAATATTGTCACCACCATAAAATGAGACCCCATATCCATGGCAGTTATTCCCCATTCCCTACTCCCACAGCACCTGGCAACCATGAATCTACATTCTGTCTATAGATTTGCCTGTTCTGAACAGTTCATATGAATGGAATCATACATACCTGGCTTTCTGGGGCTGGTTTCTTTACTCAGCATGTTTTCAAGGTTCATCCGTTTTGTAAATGTATCAGTACTTCATTTCTTTTCATGGCTGTACTTCATTTCTTTTCATGGCTGAATAGTATTCCATTGTGTTCATATGCAACATTTTGTTTATGCACTCATCAGTTGATGGGCAGACATTTGATTCCACATTTTGGCTATTAGAAATAATGCTACTATGAACATTCATGTACAAGTTTTGGTATGGACATATGTTTTCGGTTCTCTTGAATATAGATGTAGGAGTGAAATTGCTGGATCATATGGTGACTCTGGGTTTAAATTTTAAGGACCTGTCAGATTGTTTTCCAAAGTGATTGTACCATTTCATAATTCTGCCAGCCACAAGGGTTCTAATTTCTCTACTTTTCTACCAGCACTTGTTATTGCTTATCTTTTTTGATTATAGTCATCCTAGTGGGTGTGAACTGGTATCTCGTGGTTTTGATTCACATTTCTCTAATATCTAATAACTAATGACATTGAGATCTTTTCATGTGCTTTTGGCCTTTTGTGTATCTTCTTTGGAGAAATACCTATTCAAATCCTTTGCCCATTTTTTAATTGGGTTGTCTTTTTATTGCTGAATTGTAATAGTTCTTTATTTTGGATACACATTTCTTACTAGCTTTATGATTTACAGATATTCTCTCCTGTTTTGTGAGTCATCTTTTTACCTTCTTGATGGTGTCTTTGACACACAATACTTTATTTTTGATGAAGTCCGATTTATATTTTCTTTTTTGTCACTTGTACTTTTTATGTCGATATCTAAGAAACCATTGCCTAATCTAAAGTCACAAGATTTATTCCTATGTTTTCTTTTAAGAGTTTTATAGTTTTAGTTCTTTGAGAAGAGCCTCAAAAGGGTAAACTTATACAGTTTCTCAAAATATGGTTTGTGGGCCATCTGCATTTAAATCACTTAGGATACTTGTTAAAAAAATATATTTTTCCTTTGTTCCATCTGAATTAGACTCTCTGTGGGAAGATTGAGGCGTCTGCATTTTAAAGTAATTCTCAGATAATCCTTAGGCACATAGAAATTGGAGAATCCCTGAACTAAAGGAGTTCTCCAGTTGAGACTGAGAGGAAGTGGGAGAGAACTTGAATGCCCTTGTAGCTCTGATAGAAACAATAGGGAGGGTGGAGCTGAAGCGTGAGAAAAAAGAAGAACCCACTTCCCCAAGGAAGGTGGAATTTAGAATTTTGGAATTTAGAAAGGATTGGCCTAGAATAGAAGGAGAAGTGGCCCTCCACTACATCTGGTATTAACATACAAAGCTGTAAAGCTTTGAAGTAAACTAGCCCATTTCCTTATTTTTTATATGGGAAACATATAGTTAAAAGGGCAAATTGATGCCCAGGGTTCCATAATCAATTATGTAGTAATACCAAGTACAGCCCATTTCCCCAGTTCCTAGTTTATTGCTGTTTGCATCACCTCGTGCTGTTGCTGCTTCTGTTCATTTCTTGAACTTTTCTTTTTTTTTTGGTCATTTCTGTATAGAGTTACTATCTGTTTTCAGTAGTGCTTTAATAAACCAAGAACATCTCTTCTGTCATAATGCTCTGTTCTGCTCACTGTATCTCAGTCATATAAAGATGTTTAATGGAGGTAAGGTGCTAAAAGATAGAAAAGCTCTTGTGTGCACCTATCAGCTTCTGCCACCGTGATTGGGATAGTTGACTAAAATATCAGCCATAAGCTTTTCCTCACAAAAGAGCCAAAAGATGGAGGATTGTGTAGAGAACTAATTATTAATGTCTTCCTTCTAGAATAGACTAAGCAAAATAATAGTGGCTGTCGTTTATTCCATACTTCTTTTGTATCTAAAACTATGCTTAGTACTTTACATTCATTATCTGAATTTTTTATAAGAACCCTCTGGAGGTAGGTAGTATTAAGACCCCAGACTGTATAAATGAGAAAAGGCAAGGTCAATGAGATTATGTAGTTCAAAGAAACAAATAAGTGGCAGAATCAGGATTCAAACTCATGTTTGAATGTCTGACTCTCAAGTCCATGATCTTAACTACTCTGTCATACTGCGTTTCTGTGTGTTCATGGGAGATAAGGTTGTTGGAAGAAGTTTTAACAATGGCATCCAGAATAACATGTTGCTCTCTAGACCAGAATTCACAGTACTCCCATTATATAACTTCAGTGATGGATGACGTTTTAGGACCAAGATCTTATTTTATAATGTTGACATGTAATACCTTCTTTTTCCCTTTCAGTATTCTTGTACTACTTAATGCTGGCTCCTTAAGTACTGTTCTCTTTCAGAAAAACCATGCCAGATGGATCATCTGGATCGAATCCTTCTGTCTGGCATCTATAATGTACGCAAGGGAAAGACCCAGCTGCATAAGTGGGCTGAACGCCTGGTTGTTCTCTGTGGCACCTGCCTCATCGTTTCCTCGGTGAAGGATTGTCAGACTGGAAAGATGCACATTTTGCCTCTGGTTGGGGGAAAGGTAACACTCACAAAGATGAATTATTCTTCCTTTGAACACCTTTATTAAAAAAATATCACATGTGCTTTTCAGAGCTTTTTTCACATCTTTTCAAAGAAGCCAAATATGAGCATTATTGATTACATCACAGAGTTTTTGCATTCATAGGTTTAAACAGAAGAAACCCACTGAGGCTAATTTAAGCATGAAACAAGTTTATTTACATCACAGACTCCCTGGGAGGTCCAAAGACTGTCCATACCCCAAACTCTGCTGCAGAGCCCGTCTGTTGAAGAAACATCTGCCTCCACTGCTAGGCACTGAATGCACCCCTGGTACCACCAAGAGCAGATGGAGGATGCTACCACTAGAAGCTGCCTTTGGAAACTAGAAGTAGTTGTTAGCATCCATCATCAAAATAGATTTTTTTCCTGTTTCTCCTTTTTCCTTGTTAAACTGAAATTCAGAGCCTGGAGTGGTCATAAGTCCCTGTCCAGCAGCCGGGAAGGCCTGCTGTTTCTTGCATCTGTGCTGTAGAATACCCATCGTAGGAAAGGCAGATGCAAGTCGTCAAACAGAATGATAGATGACTGGAAACAAATAGTATTAATATGAAGCTATACATTGTTTTCTTTCTTTTGTTTTGAATCTTTAACATCATAAAACAATCTGAATTTAAGAGATCTTCTAGATAAAATAACTGAATTCCTTCATTGAGACATCCAGTTTGATCCAGATATACAGGAAAATGGATAAATTACATATATAAAAAATAAGTGAATGAAAGGGCACAGCTGAGTTTAGGAATGTAGAATAGAAATGTAAGTGGTGAGGGCCTGCTGGACTCTGGGTATTAAAGTTTGTGACAGCCTATGAGTTTAGCTCCTGTAAGTATTTGGGTCTAAACATACTCTGCTGATGATGGGAACCTGGCCTAAGCTTATTGCTGGAGGCCAGGAGATGAGTGGTGTTCTTTGCTCCTGAAAAAAATCTGGGAAAAAAACACCCCAAAACCCAAACCCAAAAACTTCTGTAAACCACTGGCTGGAACTGAGACTTGTTTCTAGGTGTGGTCCTAAAGAGATGGATGGACCCAATTATCTGGCCTGTGACTGGGAAATGGACAAGCCCTAACTGGCCTAGAGATTGAATGTGTACAATTCCCATATCAACCATGGAGCAGGAACCCCTCACTGCCAGCATGAGACCTGGTTCTGGTCTCAGGGGCTGAGGGACAGAGTGAAGAAAGTGAGTAAAATTGCTCCAAAGGGAGAAGGTGAGTGAGACAGGGTTGGAGGATTGGTAGACAGGAAGTAGGAGGCAGAGGAAGAAAGAGAAAGAAAAAAAGAACCTTCCATTCAAGTCATTCTTGTCTGTTCTCTGTCTTCCCTCTCTAATAGAATAGAGTTTTGTTCAGGGTGGCAATATGACCAAAGTCAAAAACTCTGTCTCCCCAACCTCCCATGTAGCTAGTGGTGGTGAAGGAATTTAAACATAAGTTTCCAAGTGGGACTTTTGGGAAGGGCCTTTAAAATGGGACAGACGTGGATGGCTTGACCCTTTGCCCTACTTTTCCTTCCTTTAATGGGACACAGTCCCTCAGCATGGGAGGTGGAAGAGTTATATGGTGACTGGGAACTGCAGGCATTTGCTGAATGTGGCCTTCTGGAAAGCAGAAGGTGCCTAGGTCCCTGGTGGTGGCGTGGAGCAGCTGTCCACTCCTGGACTTCCTCTGTCTTTTTAAGCCACGTTTACAGCTGAATGTAATTAACTGATATACGAAGAATTTCACAGATAAAACATATAAAATAGCCTTTAAGGGAGGCTCCAGTATACATCTAATAACAGTTACAGAGAAGAGGGCAGAGAAGAACAGATAAGCAATGTCTGAAGAAATAATGGTTGAAATTTTTCTGGAAGTAAAGACAAACATGAGTGTTCAGATTGGAAAGACACTGGATAATAAGCAGGGTAAATAAAAATAACTACACATGGACACATTGCAGAACATGAAGAAGAAAATCACAGATACTTCAGAGAGAAAAGATGACCTGCAGCTAATTAACAGATAGACAACAGCCTTCTTTTCATCAACAATATCTGTAGAAGAGTATTCGCAGAATTGTTGAAAGAAAATAAATGTCAACCTGTGTTTTACATCCAGCCAAATTATTTTGTAAGAGTCAAGGCAAAGTAGGACATTTTCAGACATACAAAGAGTAATGAGCTGGCGTATCCTCACTGAAAGAACTAAAGGATATATGTCTAAAATATGACACCCCTCCAAGATAAAAGAAAACAACAACAAAGGAAAGTAGATTCAAAGGGAAGACATGAGATATAAGAATAGGTGATGAGTGCAGACACTGATAAAATAGGGTGGTAAATTTAATACTGATTCTTAAAAGGTTTAAAATTTGTAATATTTTAAATATAAGTTTAAACTACTAAAGCTCAAACTGTCCTGAACAATATTCAAAATGTGGTGTGTTTGGTAAAGAAAGTGTGATACAGTCTTGGGATAAGAGGAAAGGAACACCAAACAGCTTTACACTTTATTAGAAAAATTGTCAAGTATGAATTTAAAAATTTAGGGATAACCACTAGAAGTAGAGAAGGAAAAGAGAATATAAAAAGTTCTGTGATGCTAAAAGAAGGCAGGAAAAAGGTTGAGGAAAAGGAGCAAAATAATTAGCTTGGTAAATTATCACAAATTTTAGTGATAGAAATAAATCCAAATATATCAGTAATCACAGTAATTGTGATTTTGTCATGTTGTTATTTAAAATCCTACTACTTACTGTTTATAGGAGACATACCTAAAACTTATTACGTTGAATGTGAAATGATAGAAAAATTATACTGGTCAAATAGCAACCAAAAGAAAATTGGTGTGGTTATATTAACATCATACAGAACATTTATATGAGAGTTGTATGCAATGAAGGACTTGCATCCAGAATATGTAAAGAACATTTACAGCTTGGTGATAGACAAATAACCTAGTCAAAAGACTGATGAATGTCAAGTTTTGCAAAGGTAGGGGCAGCTGGAAAGCTCACACATCATTGGTGGGAATGCAGTCACTTTGGAAAACTGATTTTTTTGTTTCTTACAAAGTTAAGGATATGCTTATCAGATGACCCAGCTATTCTCCTAGGTATTGAGAAATGAACCAAAATCTTTATGAAAAGTTTAAGTGAATGTTCATAGCAGCTTTGTTTATAATTGCCCAAACTGAAAGCAACCTGTATGTTCACTGACTGGTGAATTGATAAACAGATGTGGTGTATCCATACAGTGGAATACTATTGAGCCACAAAAAGGAGTGAACTGCTGTTACACACAAGAACAAGGGTGGGGGAAGGGTATAGCTCAATGGTAAGAGTGTGTGCTTAGCACGTACAAGGTACTGGGTTTAATCCCCAGTACCTCTGTTAAAATAAGTATATAAATAAATAAACCTAATTAACCCCCCCAAAAAGCAAAAAACAATAAAATGAGGGGGAGGGGAGAACAAGGGTGAATCACACAAGCTTTATTTTAAGTGAAAGAAGCCAGGCATAAATATCTATTGTTATGATTCTATTTATGTGAATTTCTAAAAAAAGACAAAAAACTGTTTGTGATAGAAAACAAATCAGTGATTGCCAGGATATGGAAGGAGACGATTGACTACAAAAGGGCACAAGGATAGTTTTGGGGGTGATGGGGTTGTACAACTATATTCATTTATAAAAACTCATCAAATTGTTCACTTCAAATTTGTGAATTAAAGAAACCCCACAACTTTTATAGAATTACATCTCAATAAAACTTGCCTCCCAAAAGACTTAATGTGCAAAAGCATTCATAGGGATAAAGAGGCTCACTAGAAAATTATGAAGGGAATGCTTCACTGTGAATATTTAATAATTGTGAAGTTGTACATGTATTAACAGTGTAGTCGCAACATACATAATGCAAGATTTAACATAATTAGTCAGAAGTTGAGAAATTAACTTCTAGTGGGAGATTTACAAACCATTCTCAGTATTTGACATTATATGACTGTATATTTTTCCTTGTCAAACACTCCATAATAAAATATTTAAAAGAAAAGATTATTCTAAAGAGGTTAGTAATACCTGTTCTTCATTTCGACCAGATCCTTTGTTTTGACATACTCACTGAATTTCAATGATTTATTACTACTAAAAAAAATGATCATGTAAGTATCACAATTGAATGTTATGAATAATATTTAATTGTATTGTTTTTTTTATATGGTTCTTTTTTGTTTAAAGCACCTTATGTTTCTGCCATTTGGCAAAGAAATTTACTTGGCACCAGAAATCTAATGATTTATGAGTATAACTTGGAAGTTTCTAGCTGACTCATTAAGATTCATTAGCTATGACATACCAAAGTGAGATGTCAGACAAAGATGTAAGTGGTTCTATAACTATAAAAAGATTTCATCCTCATCAAAGCTATGTAGGTTGGGTTGTTGGAGTTTGAGGGAGAATTTCATTGAAGAGAGCTGCTGTTGTACTTTGAATCCTTATCACCACCCTAAGTAGGAATGGAGGAAATTTCTTCCTCTTTCCTCAAGCTTAGTGAAAGGTTTCGGTGGGATTCAAGAGCTTGTTATGGGTCTCCTGCAGTAAAGGGGACATAGTAGACTGGTGTCCTGCCTTCTGACCAGTAAGTCTTAAGGACAAGGGATAGGCTATTAGCTGCTTTGGCGATAGAGCAGAGAGCCTAACTCATGTGTTGG
This sequence comes from Vicugna pacos, assembly GCF_048564905.1. Lineage (NCBI taxonomy): Eukaryota > Metazoa > Chordata > Mammalia > Artiodactyla > Camelidae > Vicugna > Vicugna pacos. Next base: position 44,552,176 of record NC_132995.1, read on the forward strand.
GATCACCATGTACTCCTTGGGTTTGTTAGTATGTGACCCAGATGGATTGAGAGAGAGCAAGAGCCATGGCATGGATGGGTGGATTCTCTTAGAACATGTCCGGTGAGGCCACCTAGAGGGGCAGACAGACTTCCCTGGAGGACAGGCTGTCAGTGGATCAGCAGATTCCTTCAGGTCTGAGAAGGGAGTGATCAGCTGCTGGAATCACGTGCCTTAGCCTGGTCAAAGGATCTGTACATGAGAAACCACCATTGGTTGTACTGGGCACAGGGTATCCAAAGAATCCTCAAAAGGATCCATTGAGGAAAAGCATCCTCTTTAAAATCTGGTAGGACCAGAGCATGTGAAGTCAAGTTCTGACTTTGCTAGTCTAGTAAGAACCTTTGGGCTTGTGTCTTCCCTGTTCTTCCTCCTGCTCCACTTCAGCCCTGGAGGAGGTCAGAAATGGCTTTTAGCCCCGGCACCTAATATGTAAGGGAGGAGGTGAGTCCAAAAAGCAGGCCAGAGTACCCCTTGCAGGCAGGCAGCTACCTCCAGCATGCGCCCGTGGTTAGGGCAAGAGTTGGCACAGTCTTAACTTTGAAGTGGAAACTTTGGTTCTTACCCTGTGGGCCTGTAGACTCTCCTGTTCTGAAACAGGCAGGCATTCTTGCATCACAGGGACTTGTACTTGGTGTTTCTGAGCTGAGAATGCTTCTCCCCCAAGAGATTTTCACTCCTTGCTCCCAAACCCCTGTGGGGTCTTTGCTCACATGTTACCTCCTCAGTGAGTCCTTCCTTAACTGCTCTGTTCATAACTCAGACCACCCACCCTGTTCCCCTCCAAGCCTGTGCCCTGCTTTGTTTTTCTTTGTAGAACTCATTCGGTATTTTATCATGTTGTGCTACATCATGTCACCGTTTTGGTATTAGAGTGCTTGTCCCTCTCAAATACAAACTCCATTGAGGGCAGAGGGTTGTTTGTTTTTTCCCTGGCTGTGTCCCCAGCACCTACAACAGTAAAATGTGTTCATTCAACACATACTTAATTACCAAGTTGAGACTATCTTGTGAGTAATAAATTTACAATTTGTGATTTATGACTGTGCCCTGTGAGTCCTACTCTTTCAACATACCTGTTAAATAAGTATTCCTTTGTTTTTTTTCTAAACAGCCTTATTGGGCTATAATTCATATACCATACAATTAACCCATTTAAAGTGTACAATTCAGTGGCTTTCAGTATATTCACAGAGTTGTGCAACTGCCACCAGAGTTGATTTTAGAATATTTTCACAACCCTGAAAAGAAACCCTGCACTCCTTAGCCGTCATCTCCCCATTCATTCCCCAACCCCAGGCATCCATTACTCTACTTTCTGTCAATGAGTTTGCTTATTCTGGACATTTCATATGAATGGAATCATACAATATATGATTCTTTATGAGTGGCTTCTTTCACTTAGCGTACTGTTTTCAAGGTTTGTACGTGTTTTTGTGTGTATCAATATTTTATTTCCATTAATGGCTGAATAATATTTCATTGTATGGATATACTGTGTTTTGTTTATACATATCCCTGTTGATGAACATTTAGGTTGTTTCCGCTTTTTGGCTCTTATGAATAATGCTGCTATGATTCATGTACAAATTTTTGTACAGATTTGTGTTTTTTTGGGTATATACCTAGGAATGGAATTGCTGGGTCACATGGTTACTCTACGTTTAACCTGTTGAGCAACTGCCAGAGATGTTTTCCAAAGTGGCTTTACCATTTTACATTCCCTCCAATAGTGTAGGAGGGTTCCACTTTCTCTGCATCCTTGCTAATACTTGTTAACCATCACTTGTTATTATCCGTGTTTCTGATTTTAGCCATCCTAGTGGATGTGACGTGATTATCTTGTGGCTTTGACTTGCATTTCTCTAATAACTAATGACGTAGAACATCATTTCATGTACTTATTGGCCATTCCTCTGTCTTTGGAGAAATATCTATTAAGATCTTTTGCCTGTTTAAAAAATTGTCTTGTTATTGTCCTTTAATTTTTTATTAGAATTTTTTTTTCTGGTTCTGGTTTTCTTCCCACCTCTTCTGTAGGTAGAAGAAGTGAAGCGACGTCAGTACTCCCTTGCGTTCAGCTCAGCTGGAGCCCAAGCTCAGACCTATCATGTCAGTTTTGAGACTTTGGCTGAGTACCAGAGGTGGCAACGGCAAGCATCCAAGGTGATAAGCTGTCAGACGTCCTGACGTGGTGATGAGAGCAGAGAAACTAATAGAAACATATTTTGAAACTGAACTTACTCCCAGGAGATTGAATTATAATTCTTAGGCACATCACTCCAGGCCTTTCTGAGTACATAGTGAATGAAATGGAATACCACCGAGTCCTTAACTTATTATTTATATTTGCGTAGTATGGAATGCTTTCAAAAGTGTTTTCAGGTGCATTTACCTTTATACCATCTGTGTGAGGAAGGTAGGGCCTTGAAGGAATTGAGTCATGGTGAGATTCAAATGACTTCCCCTCGACTGTAGTAGTCACTGTTAGATGGAGCCATTCCCTAACTCATAGTCTAGTGCTTCTGTATATATTTATATTTATCACAGCTTTGATGAGCCACTTCAGATTTGAACTTATTGATGGGAAAGGACCTGTGATCCTGTCGCAAACCATTCCTGTGTGCTGAAGATAATTGGCTTTCTTAGCCTTTGAAGATGAAGTGCTTTAAGATTGTATTACATTTTCTAAATTCTCTTGTTCTCCTAGCCATCTTTGTAGAATTTCAACATATTTTTCTTTAGGAAGCTAAATAGTTGCATAAAAAATTGTTTCAGTGTAATGACATGCCATCAAAATATGAATGAGTTTTGCAGTGATAGTTTGTTTTAGGCCCATTTTCACAGCACATGTTTTATTAGCATACTGTTACAGCAATATAAACCTTGTTTTGGTTTTATTGAATTTTCTATACTTGTGGTGGTAATAAAATCTGTTCTGAATAAAATTAGTTTCAATTTTAAGTAGGTATTCCATTCTTCTGCCCGTATAAAGAGAAATTAATATTTTGAGCACCTTTTTGCATGCTAAGCAGTGTTCTGTGTGCTTCCTTATTTAATTTTATCCTCATGGCAGATGAAGAAACTGCACAAGTAAGGAGCAGAGCTTGTGTGGCTGCAAAAGGCCATATCTTTCAATATCACACTCCCTACCAAAGCTTTTGAGTACAGTTATTTTGAATCATCTTAACTTGGCTTTCTGCATGAAGTGTTAACTTTCTGTCTTAATGATTAGTATGTTTTTACCTTTTACTTTTAGACACTTTATGGTATATACATTTGTGTTTTTCAAGCAGCTTATGGTTTTAGGAAAAAGTGAAAATTAACTATTTTTTATAAACGTATAATTGGATTTCATGACCTTTCTTTCCTTCCCCATCTTTTTAATTGGTGCCTTTTTGTGTAAATGCCGTTCCTTCGCCTGCTGGGTAAGAGATGTTCGGGGCTGACTCAGACGGCTCTTCTCTTTGCCTTTGTCCAGGTGGTGTCTCAGCGCATCAGCACCGTCGACCTCTCGTGTCAAAGCCTTGAGGAGGTTCCTGAGCATCTCTTCTACAGTCAAGATATCACCTACCTCAACTTGCGACACAACTTCATGCAATTAGAAAGACCAGGAGGCCTTGACACTTTCTACAAGTATGTGGGGGATAGGTTTCCAGACTAACTTACTAAAACAGAATCTTAATCAATACCTGTAGAGCAGGCATGCTTACCATCATATATATATTTGAAAATTTCCCCTATATTTTGAAGAGGAAGTAAGAGTTTTTATTTACACAGTTTTCCCACCCTCTTCTCCCTTTTGTACAAGAGAAGATAGATGCGAAGTTTCTGTTATAGAGGCAATGTTGAGCTGCCCTTGATCTGAGTGGTCTTTTTATGTAATCATTGACAGAGATGCATGACCTGCAGCCAGAGTGAATGAGAGACTCCATGTATAGGAAGTTTTTGAATCAAAAGTTTCAAACTTAAATAACTTAAGGGAAATAGGCCTAATTTCAAGAATTCTGCTCCAGGGTTGGAACTTTTATCTTTTCTTTGCACCTGCTACCTCTAACTCTCGAGCCTTTTGTCAGCTATGAAACCTCTCTCTTCTAATAAAGGAGCCATTTCAGTCCTAAGGGACTATAACCCTTGTATTTTTCCATCTCCTTTGTTAGAATATATTCCCCATTTCCACCCTTCACCCATGTCACCTCCTTCCTCCCTTTAAAAATGGGTGGAAGTGAATAAATATATGGTATAAGTAATTGTCTGGGCTTCTTGTGGGAAGGGGAGAAATTGGAAATTAAAGCGTTCAAATTACATGGTGATTAATAAGATACACATTTAAATGACATTTTACATATGTCGTTAATAACTGATATTTCTAGAATAATCATCAGAAAGCATATGATTTTTACCTCATCTGATACATTTTACAAAGTTTTTCAAGTACGAGCTTTTCAAGATTTTCTGCCTTTGTAAGGAAAAGAGAGAACACCGTCACACTAGACCTGGTTTCCTTGATAACTTGGACCGCATGTTAGTCATCTTAGTGTCTGTGCCACACAGTGTCTGGCACATGCTGAGTGCTCAGTAAATATTATCAAAACAAATTCTTTGATGTATGTTTAAAATAGATGGCTTTTTCATTCAGTAGTATGATGTGCCATTGCTTTGTAGATTTTCTCAGCTGAAGGGCCTGAACTTGTCCCATAATAAGCTTGGGCTGTTTCCTGTGTTGTTATGTGAGATTTCTACCCTGACTGAACTCAACCTCTCTTGTAACGGACTCCACGACCTGCCGAGTCAGATTGGCAATCTGCTAAAGTAAGTGTCCGATGTTTACTAGATTCGTCTCTTCCTTTGTTTGCAGAATAAGGAACTTGTCTGGCATTTGGAATGAAGATAGTTCTGTGAGCTCTTGCAGTGAAATAAATCATGTTCTTATGAGGACGCTTGTCAGCAGCAGTTACTTGCCCACAGCAGGGACTAGTCCTTCAGTTGTAATAGCAGAGACGCTGACTACTTTTGGTGTTGGAGGGATCATCCGTGTCAGTTATGTGTCAGTCTTCATATTGAGTCTCTGTAGATAGACTTAGGGCATTTTATCGTTATTGGATTCATAATAAATTACTGACATAAGCCAGAATCCATAATTCTAGTTCTCTGCATTCCAGTTAAAACCTTTCATAAAGTAGTTTTCTTTTGTTTTCTTCCTGCAGTCTTCAAACCCTCTGCCTTGATGGCAACCTCCTGACTACTTTACCTGAAGAACTGGGAAATCTGCAGCAGCTTTCCTCCCTGGGAATTTCCTTCAACAACTTTAGTCAAATTCCTGAGGTTTATGAGAAACTCATGATGTTGGATAAAGTGGTTATGGCAGGAAATCGAGTGGAGGTCCTCCACCTTGGGGTGCTGAACCGGATGAGCCACATCAAACATGTCGATCTAAGGTGAGGTCGTTCTTCACTGTTCCTTCCTCTGGCCTGACCCCTGATGGACCCTTGTGGTTTCTTTATAAAGACTCTATATAAAACATGAGGATTTTAGAACAGTGTATGTTTTCAAAGCTGTAGTGAAGTCTCATTTTCCACTCAATGGCAGAGAGGCACGAGTGAGGTAGGTGGACCACATGGTTGAGACTATTGCATTGCCTTTGACAAAGGTTGTTCTGACCTCCCCTCCCGGCAACATTTTATGAGAATTCCGGTTTCCTCACATCCTTACTATGTTGGACTTTAGCAGTCTTTTTCCTTATTGTCAGTGTAGTAGGTAGAAAATAGTATTTCCTTGTTTGAATCAACATTTATTTCTTTATGAGTGAGGCTGAATATCTTTTTGTATGCTTATTTACTGGTAGTTTGCATTTTTCCATAAACTGGACCATTTTTCTGTTGAATTATTGGGTTTCTTCTTGAAATCCATTGTATTATAATTAAAATGTTAACAATTTTACTACTAATAATTTTTATGAGTTCTGTTCTCTTTTTAAATTGTTTATTTATTTATAATATTTTCCTAAGGGAAGCTTATAAAAGATACATATTGGATATTCCATCTTTTACACTAAGGCATTGATGTCCCTTGTAAAGACATAGTAACAGAAGAGTTTATTAAAATACAGGAAAATGAGAACAGGCCTGTGTACATCAAATCATATACTTGTGTAGAAGAGAACGAAGAAGTCATCATTTTCTGTGATTTGCCCTTGAACTACTCCATATGGATACAGATTATTTTCCTCTCCATTAATTAACATAATTGGAACCTTAGCATGATGATTCTCTGCTAGGGGAGAGTAGGCAGAGCAACGAGAGGGAGCATGGCTGCTTTCTCTTCTCCTGACATGGTGCTCCACGGCTGCCTTGCTGCTCACCAGCCCACAGGGGTGTGGTCATCTTCTTGTCCCTTTGTCCTACACCTTCATCCCTACCTAACCTTATTAGGTATTTGGATGTATGTTTTAAACTGTTTGTGGACATGGCCCCTTTTCCTTTCTCTATTTAATTTGTACATGTATTTGCCTGTCTGGATTGTCTCTAACTTAGTTTACAAACACAGAACTCAAGGTACAGATATCTGGGGTTATTTACTTAGTACCTTGCAAAATGAGGTAAGTAGTAAAATTATTAAGTTATTTAGTAAAGAGAAAAAGGGATCATACCTCTCCTGTTTTTCTTTTGGCGAGTGCATTTAGTAGAATTTGTTTCTAATTTCCTTATTTTTGAATATTAAGGATGAACCATCTGAAAACCATGGTTATTGAGAATCTGGAGGGGAATAAATACATCACCCACATGGATTTGCGGGACAATCAACTGACTGACTTAGATCTTAGCTCCTTGTGCAACTTGGAGCAGCTGCATTGTGAGCGGAACCAGCTGAGGGAGCTGACGCTCAGTGGCTTTTCCCTTCGAACTCTCTACGCCAATTCCAACAGTGAGTTCTCTACCCAGCCTCCTGCTTTGCCCCTTGTAGCTCTTGTCTGAGTTTTCCAAGGACAGTGGTGTCCTCAGCCACTCTGCGGAGTTTGAGGTTCATTGAGGCCTGGCTTTAAGTTTGCTGTCAGCACTTCAGTGGTTGAGATAATGCATAAAAAGACATTGCAGGGTACTCTGAGATTCACTAAATGTGCATAATAATCGGCATTTTGCAACATGACAGGTGGTTGGGAAGATGGGCAAGCATATTCAGAAGAGAATATCAGTAATAGTCCGAAACACAGGTTGGCCAGCTACAGCCCAGGGGCCAAACTGGCTTCCCATCTGTTTCTGTATGGGCCACAAGGAATGAGCTTTTACATTTTTTAATGGTTGCGTTTAAAAAAAAAATCAAAGGAAGAATAATGCTGACTTGGGAAAGTTATATGAGATTCAAACTTCAATGAATAAAGTTTGCTGGGAACACACCCACATTCGTTTACATCTTAACCACTCTCATGCTACAGTGGCAACATTGAGAAGTTGTGGCCCACAAACGCCAAAATATTTACTAAACATAGAGCCCTGTACAGAAGAAGCTTGCCAATCTCTAGTCTAAAATCTTGTGCTGCCCCAGTTCCAGAATTAGAAGCCCCTCACTTCAATGGTGGTTTTCCCCAGGGATATTTTTCAGTGTTAGAGGCCTCATATTTGTTGAGGCCAATTCTATTTATAGAGAGTTCTTCTTTACCAAAGGAGTTATGTAATTGACCCTTGAACAACATGGATTAGAGCTGCACAGGTCCACTTATACTTGGACTTTTACAGTTAACCCTTAAACAGCAGGGAGTTTAGGAACTCCAATCCTCCACGCAGTCAAAAATCTGAGTATAACTTTACAGTCAGCCATCTGTATCCGTGATTCTGCATCTGTAGATTCAATGAACCATGGATTGTCTAGTACTGTAGTATTCACACACACGCACCCCTATATTATATGAGGATTTTTTTTAATGGCGGTACTGGAGATTGAACCCAGGACCTCGTGCACGCTAAGCATGTGCTCTACTGAGCTGTACCCACCCTACAAGAAGATTTTCTTCTGCACAGAGTGTTGGTGCCTATAGCTCCCATGTTGTTCAAGGACCGACTGTAATTTTTTTTGTGTTTAGAGAAGGAAAGTAAAAGATGTTCAACTTTACCAGGTGTCAGAGAAATGTGAATTTAGGTAATACCATTTTATAGTCATCAAATAAAATAATAATGCTAAATGCTTATTGAAGATGTGGAAAAGCAGCAGCCCTCATCCACTGCCAGGGGGAGTAGGTAGAACCACAAACCACCATGGAGAGCGGTATAATGGCGTTAGAGAATTCAAAGATACATGTAGCTCGTACCCTGGCAGTTCCCCTGCTTGGAATATTGCCTAGACACTCACATGTGCACAAAGAGATATATCCTAGAATGTTTATCACAGCAGTATTTATTTTAGTGAAAAGAAGAAGAAAAATATGACTATTAGTAGGAAAATGGGGAAGTAAAGCAGTGATAAATCTCTACAATAGAACATTGCATGGCATTGGAAATGAATGTACTAGAGCTTTGTGTATTCATATGAATAAATCTCAGAGAGTTTTTGAGCAAAAAAAGAAAGTGCATGTTTTGATTTCCTGCAGTTAAAGGAAGAGTCCTCTTAAAACAGAAAGGTGCCTATGAAATTTCACATTCTTAAAGCCTATGAATTTAAAATGAGATGCCAAGACCTGTTACCCTTCTATAGCAGTAAATTCCTTTTTGCATTTGGAATCAGATAATCCTTGGTTTTTATGACTTAGTTTTTTTGTGTGTGTGGGAGGTAGTAATTAGGTGTTTTTTTTAACACCTTTATTATGGATGGTATGGTTCCTGTACAGAAACTACACATATTTTGGATGTACAATTTGATGAATTTTGGTAGATGTATACACCCATGAAACCATCACCACAATCAAGATAGCTAACATTTCCATCACTCCCCAAGAGGTGCAATTTTTGAATTAGGTTTTTATTTATCTATTTATTTTAATGGAGGTACTGGGGATTGAACCCTGGACCATGTGCATACTAGGCATGCACTCTACCACTGAGCTATACCTGCCCCTCCTCCCCCCATATGACTTAGTTTTTAAAATTTTATTCTCTTTTTTGATACTCTTGTAGTGCATATTGGTCTGATTTTTGGAGAGATGTTAAGTGTATTCAGTATTTTATTAACTTCTGTTGTGGTCAAGAGTAGACATAAATGAGGTTTACTTTCTTCATTTGTAACACCATGTCAAGCATTCAGGATTCAGTGATAGAGTACACTGTGGTAGTTACGTCAGATTTTAAAACACACAAAAAGGTTGTTTTCTTAGCTGTAAGTATGCCATAACAGTATGAAAGAATCCATGGGAATGATAAAAATCATATTCTAGATGATGTTTGTCTCTTGGTATGTGTAGTGTTTTAAGTCTTAAGAAAAAGGAGTCTGAAGTATATAAGGCAGAATGTGATTTGTTAAAAGCTAGATGATGGGTGAAAAATGTTCATTATTTACTCCCTGTACTTTTCTGTATCTCTAAAATATATTACTAGGATAAAAGATAGGTAAGGATTTCCCATTTCGTTGCCTTTTATCATGTCATAGAAACTTCAATTTGCAGCTTAGATTAATTGCTTCAATCAGAAAAGTGTCAAAGCTGTTTGTTGACTTGTGCTGTTGGTAGATATTGTGAGGTGACAGTGGGTCTTTTGTCATAGAAACACTTATTATTGGGCCTAGTCTCTATTCTTAATGTATCTAAAGAATCTGAATAACTGGCCCTCTTGGAAAAGGGCCCCTTGACGTGCACTGCAGTCCTTAGTAGATTCTGTCACAGAATCTGTAAATGGGGCTTGTTTAAAGTTAGCTACTCTATTCAGAATCCTTAAATTTACAACCTGGAAGAATTCACACCAACACTTGAAGTTTTGATGCCTCAAAAGTAAAGAATTCAGCCTTCAGCTTTGCAAAAGAAGTTATCCAAATAGCCAGTTAACATAGGGAAAGGCACTCACTGGTCATCAGTGATATGCAGAGTGAAACTCCAGTGTGACACCACTGCACACCTACCAGAATGACTAGAATGAGAAGGACTGAAAATACCAGTGGCACCTGTTGGGTGTGTAAATTGGTGCAACCACTTTGAAAAACCACATGGTAATATCTACTAAAATCAAACATATGCACCCTCTGCACTCAGCAGTTCCTCTCCTAGGCGTGTATTTAACATAAATGCACAAAAGACATGGATTAAATGTTCACAGAGGCACTACTCATAGTATCCCCAAACTGGACAAGGCTTAAATGCCCATCAACTCTACAATGGGTAAATAAATGGTAGTATATTCAGAGAAAAAAATTTTATGCAGCCATGAGAATGAATCAACTACAACTATATTCAATAATATGGACAAATATCTCACAAGCACAATGTTTAGTGAATGAAACCAGACAAAAAGTTGTATATGCCAAATGTGTTTATTTATATAAACAGGCAAAGTAATCTGTATGTGGGGTCATGAATAGGGGCAGTGAGGATGAGGAGCAGTATCTGGGCGGCTAGTATGGTTCTGTGTCTTGATCTGGGTACTGGTTTTATCAGTATGTTCTCTTTATAAAAATTCATTGATCTATACATTTAAGATTGTTGCTCTTTTTTGTGTTTATGTTTTACTTTAATTAAAAGTTAAAATGTCACCAGTAAAAATCCATTTGCTAATTTTTTAAGGTCAAAAGCTAAGTAATTATTGTTAACATTTAACAAGTGCCTGATTGAATGTAAATCCGGGGCAGTACATAAAATCCTTCAATTAGTTGTTGTATTTGGTTTTCAAATTGGGATTGATCAGTAAAAGTCATTGTGAGTTCCCCACTGGTTTTTATCTTCAGTTCATCTCTGTAGATGACATCAGTTTTCATCAGTTTTTCCCCTTGTGTCCTCCCAGTTGCATTCTTCTTTGGAGAATGTCACTAACACCTATTTGTTTTCCAATTAGGGCTGACAGCAGTGAATGTCTATCCAGTACCCAGTCTACTCACTTCTCTAGAACTCTCCCGGTGAGTGTGCCTCATGAGGGTGGTGCTTGTTTGATTCCTAACATTTAAGAGATGTATGTGGGCAGTCAGGCAGTTTTGAGGTACAAGAAATCTAAATATATTGAAATGTTTGGATAACCTGGAGAAGGGTGTAGGATGAGTGGAGGAGTAAGTTTAGTATGTATGCTATCTATTAAAGGAAAGACCCTCTGGAAACAGAAGGGTGCATCTCAGTTACTCATTGTTAAAGTCTGTGGATTTAGGATGAGGTACTAACAAAGACCTATTACCCCTCCTTGGCAGTGATTGCCTTTTTCCAGATAATTATTGGGTTTTAGTAACTTAAACTTATTATCTTACTTTTTTGATACTCTTGTGACCCATGCTGATCTGATTTTCAGAGAGATATTACTTACATTCAAGATTTTATTACTTCTCTTACTGGTCAAGAATAAACATAAATGAGATTTGCTTTTTTCTCTTTATTCATCTTTAACACTATATTAGGCATTACTATTCAGTGACTGTGTTTTACAGTCTAGTGGAGAGTTTGCAATCACACAAGGAGTAACAGAGTAGTGTCTTAAGTGCTGTGAGTGTAGAGTGCTAGAAGCAAGTAGCAGGGGAAGTGGACAGAAGTGAGACAATAAATGCAAAGTACGTGTCATATGCCTGACATAAAATAGTCTCTCAAGAGTGATAGGCAGGTTCCTTTAGATATTTGTTACTTTGTTGTCATTATTATTAAGCTTTTGTTCTAGATTCCCTTCCATCCATTTCTTTCTGTCGTGTCTTCCCGGCAAAACCCCAGCACAAATCAAGAATAAGATTTACCCTGTCCACTGAACTTGATCATTACTGAAGAAAATCATGAGTGGACACCACTGTAAATTTGCAGTTTCCAGCCTCATCTGGAGTCTTTCTCTTGTCAGCTCCTCCCAGGACTCTGGGCATCTGTTCCAAATCGCTTGGCTTCTCTCAGCCACAACGCGCCTCATCCCTTCCGCTCTAGACGCGACTGAGAGAGTGGAGGACATCTGGGTTGGTCTCCCTCCACTCCTGTCCCCTTGCTGACATTTATGTAGAGTCACATCCAACCTCAGCTTCTTCCTCCGTTCCAGGCCGCCTTGCTCCCATCCACTCCCGCTGCCCTGGACCTTGTTCTGTTTGTCTTCCTCCTCTCCTCTCATGCCTGTTCAGGGGTTTTCTTTTTCTCGATCTGTACACACACTCATACCTCTTCTGTCTTAGATGAAAAAACGTGCCCTTTATCTTGCAGCCCCTCTAGCTACTGCCTGTTCCCTCATCCCTCTCATCCCCCTTTTGTCCCAATTTCTCAAGAGTTACTTGCATTTGTTGGCTCCATTTCTGTTCCCATTTGTTCATCCCACTGCAGCTGGCTTCAGACCTTCTCTTGTGGAACTTTTCTATATTGACACTGTTAATCTTGCTCTCTTTTCTTCAGACATGCTGTTTCCTTGGCTGGCTGATATAGTCTTGATTTTTTTCATGCCACTTTGACCATTCTTTCCATCTCTCGTAGGCACTCCTCTTCCTTAGCCCTTTAAAGGTCAGTTACTCCAGTGTCTGTCCTTGGCCCCCTGTACTTCTCATTGGACACAACCTCATTTACTCCCATGATTTCAGCTACACTTCAGTGTCACCATCACCCAGATCACCAGTCCAGCCCCTCTTCTCGCAGCCTCAGACCTATGTGTCCAATTTCATAATAGATGTTTCGACCTGCACATTTTCAATTACCTCAGATATATGCAACATTAAATTTATTATCTACCCTTCCAACCCACTTAAACCCATTTGTCTTGTCTCTGCTTCAGCTTTGGGCATTATCATAAGACAGTCATAGCTAGCTGAACACTACTGAAATTCATGACTCTCAGCCTCATTTGGAGCTTAGCAGTCCTTTCTCTGGATAGAATTTTCTGATTTTATCCCTGGTCTTCTAGGCTAAAGCCTAAATTTCTCCCTTGGATCTTCCCTGTGCTCTACTCCCATGTCTAATCCACCCCCAAGTCATTTTGATTTTTGCCTCCTAAATATTTCTAGCCCGCCTGCCTTCCCTTCCAGGTGTATTACCACTCACTCCTTATCATTTCTTGTCTGGAATTCTGTAACAGCTTCCTGATTATTCTTCTGTTTACTAGTATTAACCACCTCAACCAGACCTCTGTGTAACCATAGCGTGAGCTGTTTAAAGTGCAAAACGGACATTGTCTCCCCACTGCTCACAGCCCCTTCAGGGATCTCCCTGCACTTGCAGGATAAAGTCATGGTTCTAGACACGGTTCAGTCTTTCTAGCCTTGTTTCTTCCCACTCTCCGCTCCTCATTTGCTGCTCTGGCATCACCAAACAGCTTATTATTGTTTTCTTGCCTCTCTACCCTAGCTCACGTCACCACCTCTTGCCTTGGAACGTCCTCCTTACTCAGGTCATTTTATAGCTTTCTCCATGCTCTGCCCCAGAGCTGTATCTCTTCAGGAGCTTGCCTCCATCCATGTCAGGCAGAGTGCTTCCTTCATGAAGCAGTCAGAGCGGTATCTGCGTTTCTCTCACAACACTTCTTCTGCCTCATCTTATCAATTCATTGATCAATAGCTGCTTTAAGGCTTAGAGAAGCTGAGTAACATCTGGAAATAAAAGTCCTTTTACTGAGTATCTGCCCAGTGCTCTACTAAATTTTTGCGTTCACATTCTAAATGACCTGGAACTTTTCCCCTCACTGGTTATCTTTTGTCTCCACCTGCTCACTTTTATTCATTTGGTTCATTTCCCCCAGAATTTGCTTCTCTTCTCCCCCAGTCATTACTTGGGGAAATCCTACTCATCTTTGAAGATTTGTTTAAAATGCCTCTTCTTCCATTCAGTTTTTCCTCCCCTCTGCCTCGTCCCATCCCCTGACCCGTGTGCTTTTCTACTGCTGAGCATGCAGCACAGTCCATCCAGTCTCAGACGTGTTTTTGTGCTTGTCTCTCTCCACCCTTCTATTGCAGCATTCATTGAGCACCTACTATGTTCCTGGTAGTGTACCAGGATGCCTTGGTGGGGGTGCTTCTGCCCTCCAGGAGCTCAGGGCCCAGCTGACAGATAAAGAACCTACTAGGGAAATGGAATGAGTTCTACTCATCATCCTAAATGATGCCTTTTAATTATTTATTTTCTGCAGAAACCTGCTGGAGTGTGTCCCTGACTGGGCCTGTGAAACAAAGAAGATAGAAATACTAGATGTGAGCTATAATCTTCTGACAGAGGTTCCAATGAGGTATGCTTGTGTTAATATATATATTTTGTGTGTATTTAATTATTTTCCTAGATTTGGGTTGCCTTTCAAAGGTACTTTGATTCATTTGCTCAATAAATATTGAGTACCTGCTGAGTGGAGGGCAGCGCGAGTGCTGTAAGGAATCCACTATCGCCCAAGGCATAGTCTTGGCCTGTAAGCAGATGGTTGAGATGACTTGTGCAGAGATGACTGTGATAAAACATGGAGAGAGTTGCTGACATAGGTTGGTGACATGATAGTGATAATAGTTCATTTGTACTAGATGATTTATTATGAGCTGGGCAGTGTTCCAACAGCTTTACTTTTATTACCTTATTTAATCCCGTATCAACTTTATTTTATAGATGCTGTTATCCTCATCTTACAAGTAAGGAAACTAAAGCTTAGAGTGGTTAGTTGACTTGCCCAGGGTCACTTAACTAGGAAGTGATAGGAGCTGGCATCTGAGCGTAGTTATTCTCACTCCAAAGGCTCACTCTTGGCCACTAAGATACATAAATAAAATGTTTTAGAAATTCAGAACTTTGAATAGAGAATTCTTTCTGGAGAATGCATATTCAAATTGATCTTTGTAAGATGGTGGGATTTCTGTATGTGGAGGGAAAGATAGAGGTGTTGAGGGGTGGGGGTTGGTATATTAAAAAGATGTAAAATGTGAGGTTATTACTTAGTAGAGTCTTTAAAAGTAAACACATGCAGTGTAGTATTAGTAGGTGTGAACACAGCCTTGCAGTCAGACCTTCGTTCGAATCTTGACTACACCATTTTCTACATTCAATGTGAGATCTTTGGCAAATCAAGGTCACTTAACCCTTCTGAACTTCATAGTTAAATGATCTGGCCACATTTTAAGCACCAAATAGATAGTAGTTTTTGTTATTAACTTATACTCAGTTGTATTGATGTTAATAAATTCACTGAATTTAGGGTACTGTCTGCCTAGACCTAAAGTCTCAGTTGATTTATTACAGAAATTGCATTTTTTGTTTAGACGTGTTCTGAGTTGTGTTTTTTCATTAATCACCTTTCCCCAGAATGCTTTGAGTAACTTCCTGGTGGGCGGTGGGTAAACAGATGGTCGAGGCTGCTTTCTTGGCTTAGACACCTGTTGGTGATGATACTGTCTAGGAGAACATATTTCTATTAGTTTACTGATTTCAGCTAAATAGCCAAGGAGAGTCTCAGGAGGAAAGATTTAAGTCTGTTATCCTGTTTTTGTTTCTTCTCTGTGCTCTTCCTCGTTAGAATCCTTAGTAGCTTGAGCCTCAGAAAGCTGATGGTGGGACACAATCACGTGCAGAACCTTCCAGCGCTGGTGGAACACATCCCTCTCGAGGTGTTGGATATTCAGCATAACTTGCTCACCAGGCTGCCAGATACCCTCTTCTCCAAGGCCTTAAAGTAAGTGCTGTAGATTTTAGTTGGGAGAACAGAATCATTTGGCTAAGCAAACTGCCTGGACTTGTCATTAGAGTGACCTTTGGAACTATCTTTACAGAGTGTCCTCCTAGTCTAGCTTTGGATGGAGACTTATTTGCAATTTGTGTGGAATAAAATATGACACTGTCTTATGAGGCAGAAATCCTCAACTCAAAAGTTGAAATAACCATCAAATACTTAGGAAGTTATGGTGTTTTAAACAGGTGTTACCAGGTTGGGAAGGTTCAGGCTTTCATCTCAGGAAAGGAGTACAGTTACGATCTTCAAAGAGAGATTGCAGCATTCTGATACAGCTTTTTGCCGGGGGCGGTTTTCAGCTTTTGCATTAGGGAGAAAGGGACATAACACTGAAGATAATCTAGTTTTTGCTTCCAGCTCTACCAAGCTATCACACAGTTATATTATTTTTTGAAGGGTTTTTTTTTACTCCCTGCTTTGAAAACTGTGCATTTAAATGTAACATTGTTCCAAAAGTATTATTTGCTTTCTCAGTTGTAAGTTAACAAATAGTGTGTCTTCCTGTTTTAATACCCATAATCAGGTTTATTTAACATATATGTCACCATTAAATGAAAACTAGTTTCTCTGGCAGTGTGGAGAAGGCAGTATTGTCTTCAGTTTAGACATGGAGAAAGCAGAGATAAGCAGAGGTAAGCAGTAGTAATTTAACATAAGGCTGAAGGAGACATACCAAAAGTATTTCGCCCACAAGTGTCTATCTTGTTCTTTGTTTGGCAGCTTATACATTTCTTCATGTATAATACACTTGGTTGGATTTTCCTAAAATAAAATCTTTGGAAATTCTAAAAAACGTTTGAGGGAAATTTTCTGTTTGGAAAGTTTATGTAGAGTCTTAATTGTTAATTAACAATACAGTCCATTTCATTCTGATGACAGTCTGAATAAAACTAGTTTACAACTGTGAAGTCCTGTAGTAAGGAAGTTACCTAGCAGTTCTAGCAAATTGTCAGTGATGTTTAACACTAACCCTGCACAGAGCACTTTTGGGCCATACAAAGATAGAAACAGACACACTGAATCCTCAACAGCTTAAAAGCTAAACAGTGATGTGGATCACACAGTTTGAAAAAGACTTAAGAACACACAAATTTAATAATATTAGCTGCCTTTTATTGAATATCTCCTGCGTATACCAAACACCGTGCTGGGCAAATTTTTAAAATCATGCCATGTTTTACCTAGGAGACTGGTGATGGTTAAAATGAATTATGATACTCATTGTTGACAAAGGTGAGAACAAATGCATTCTTATATCCTTCTTGTGGAAGTATAGTTTGGTATGGCCTTACTGGAGCTCAGCTCATATATATATATATATATATATATATATATATATATATAAATCATAAAGACATGTATAGCCTTTGACCCCACAGATTCTGCTTCTAGGAATGTAGCCTAAAGAAATAATTGGGTAGGGACTCAAAGGTGCTCATTAAAATGTCTATAGTAACAAACACTGGAAACAGCCTGTAAACTCATTAGGGAATTATAGAGGGGTTGGCTAAATAAATACGATCCTGTTAAAATCAGACAAAAATCTTTCTAAAAGGTGTCTTCAGAGTTCAGATATTGGTGAACATGATACTCAACACCCTTTCCTTTCGGGGGACAAACAACCAGTAAAGCATGAAGCTGGTTTAGAATTGGGCCCTTACAGAATCCTGGAAACCCAACTAAGCCCATGTTCTTTCCTCTCTACTTGGCCTGCGTGAGTTGAGTAACAGGAAGTTTGGTAGAATCAATCAGAGAAAACTACCTGGTGGAAATTACTTTTGTCATGAGTTTGGGAGCATGGAAAGTCACTGTTAACGTACTGAGATGGCATGTGGTCTGCATGTAAGAAGGCAACAAATAGCCATAAAGGGAATGATGGTTTGCATGTGTTCCGGCAGTCTCAGATACTTGAATGCATCTGCAAATAGTCTGGAGTCTCTGCCATCTGCTTGCGCTGGGGAGGAGAGTCTTAGTGCGCTGCAGCTGCTCTACCTGACCAACAACCTCCTGACGGATCAGTGTGTGCCGGTGCTGGTGGGGCACCCGCACCTGCGAATCTTGCATCTTGCAAACAACCAGCTACAGACTTTTCCCGCAAGGTAAACTAACACAAACTTTGATTATTTCAGACACGTGACATGAATTCTGCTTTTGTCAGACAGCGTCACAGCCATCTGACTAGGTGCTCCTGCTTTACTTTGACTGACTTACTGATGCTGTGATTCCACTAATTGAATGGGAAAATCTGTTTGTACCGGTTGTTAAGTATCAGTAACCACAGAAGTTGTGGTTAAAATGTGTTTAATTCTTAGTTCTATTTACTAAATATTAGTCTGAGGATTTTCAACGTAGAAAGGTACAGGCCTATGAAATAACTTACATATGTTGAATGCCTACTGTATATGAGGTACTATGTAAGTTCTGGGGAAACAGTGGTGATTAAGTTACAGTCTCTGTCCTCAAGGAACTTGCCGTCCAATTAGGGAAATAGACAAGTATATAAGCAGTTACAGTGCAGTAGAGGAAATGCAGGATGTCAAAGACACATAAGGGTAACTGCACTGCAAGAGTTGGCCTTCCTAGGGGAAGAGATGAATAGTATTTAGCCAGGCTATATTCATAAGACTTAAGAGAGACGTTTAATGTTGTCCAAGTTTTAAACAGTATTAGTGGAAAAATAAATATCTTCCAAGATACATTTGATTAAAAAAAATTTTTTTTTAGAAAATTTAACACCAGAAAAATCTGTGAAGGTAGTCATTAAAAATCGTGTTTTCAAAAACTAAGAAGATAGGGAAATGACATTTGATATAATTGGGATGAAATTAATGTATGTATTTCATATAATATATCATGTTTGAATGAAAACAAAACTATATTTTATTCTAATTTTATATATTTTATTCTAATTTTGATTTACAAATTTTCTTATAAATGTATTAAACTCAGAAAACAGAGATTGAAATATTTGGAGCTTATAGAAGACAGGTGGGATAAGCTTGTCCTTGAAAGAATCTGAACAGTGGCTTTTAAAGTGAATGTGGAATCTTAATATCAGGATGTGATAGATCTCTTGAAATCCTATCAGATTAATTCAGTTGGCCTCAAATACGTTCATGTAAAGTGAAAATGACACACCACTGACAAGTTATGTTAGCTTAGGAAGCTGTTGGGAGATATCAGATGTAATACTCTGAAACTAATGAATTCTGCCTAATTTGATGGCACTGTTATTGTTGGAGGGGTCAAAAGCAGGCTAATGTAAAACTTAAAATACATCAGAAAATGTGAAACTAAGTAGTTAGAGGTAAAGACGAGAATTAACAGGAGATTACACAACATTAGAGTAATCTGAATACAGATAATAAAAATAAATGGAATTTAGGAGCAGTATATTAAAGAAAATGTATATTGTATACTGAATAATAAATCTACTGTCAAGTCATCTCCTGAACAGTGTTATAATTGCACAGGCACAATCCAGGTCTTCTGTTTCTTTTGGACTGTTTTCAGAATCTAACACAGTTCTGGGTGCTCAGTAAAAGACTGATTGCGATACAGACACTTCGTTTCTGTCTACAAGTTGGAAAGTCAAAAGTCCAAGTTGGGAGTAGTGTTTGAGAAAAGTGTGAGATTGGACATGGGACCACTTTTAAAATATATTATTAAGTAACCAAAAAAAGAGCAAGTTATAGAACAGTATGTATAATAAGCATTATGTTTTAATTTGAAAGATAGAGTTTTATGCATTAAAAAGGACAGGAATAATGTCCACCAAAATGTCATCAGAGATTATCAAGGATTAAAAGTTTTTTTTATGTTCATCTCTATTTTTCAATTTTTTTCAGTGTTATTGTTTTAATAAGAAAGAAACGATTTTACTTAGCTTAATTTTTATAAACTATTGATTTTCTAGCAATAGAAGTTATATGAAAGGGACAGGATAAAAATTTCCTGTAAACTAGATCTGCATATGAAAAATTCGGCAAGAAATTCGGCAAAATGAAAATAGTAACTTTTTTCAGATTGGTGGTATTACTGTTAATTGATCTTCTTTATTTTCCAAACTTTCTATGTTACAGCAGTTTATTACTTTTATAATTTTTAAAATCAACAGATAAAGAGAAATCAGAGCAGTTTGCAATAATCTAGATAAGGTGTTAGCCATCTTACTGTGCAGAAAGCTTTGGTTACCTTTTTGGGACAGTGTGAATCCCCTACCTCACAGTTCCCAGCACCACGCTGGGTGTACAGGAGGCACTTGACAACTGTTCATGAAGAGGGGTTATGTTAGGAATACATGACTGTAGAAAATTAAAACCAAAAGGAATCTTAGTTATGATTTAGTACCACTTCTTTATTTTACAGCTGAGGATATTGATGTCCACTGACTTCAGCTTACCCAGTATTTTGCAGCTAGTTAGTGGAAAGCAAATGCCATAACTAGTTGACCAACCCTAGGCTAAGGCTGATTTAGGCACTTCCTGTAAGTCAGGTACAGGAAGGTGTTCACGCCTTGAGACCCAGCATCTGTAAGGGAAGCAGGTGAAGCCACAGCCCTTGAAGTGCACCTAGAGGGGACGAGGCCGAGGCTCGTAGGAGCCTTGTTCACCCACTCTGGTGACTGTTTCCTTCTGGGCAGGCGCCTGGCAGTGGACCGTTCACCTCTGCTCTAGCCTCTGTGGAACTTGCTTGGCAGCTGCTCGTTTGGATGCAGTGTGGTATTTTGGTGTTTCTTTTTCAGCAAACTAAATAAATTGGAGCAGTTGGAGGAGCTGAACCTAAGTGGCAACAAGCTTAAAACCATTCCCACGACCATCGCAAACTGCAGAAGGCTGCACACGCTGGTGGCACACTCCAACAACATCAGCATCTTTCCCGAGATACTGCAGTTGCCTCAGATCCAGGTACTTCGTGTGCTGCAGTGATGTCCTCCCAGGGAAGTGGCAGGAGGGTGACTGGGGTGGTTCTTGTCTCATAAGGAAAGCGGCAGTCTGTGATCACAGTGTATTTAATTGATTCCTGGGAAGAAATTAAGTTTCCTTTCAGGATATAGTAGGAGACTGAGGGTTAGACAGAGTTAAGAATTAACCTAATCTCTTCATTTTCCTCTCAGTTTGTAGACCTAAGTTGCAATGACTTGACAGAAATCCTGATTCCAGAGACTCTGCCTGCTACTTTACAAGACCTGGACCTGACTGGAAATACAAATCTGGTTCTGGAACACAAGACACTGGACACATTTAGGTAGGATGCGTTTTGAAGTTGAAACCATGTGTGCTCCTAGTCATGCCAGCCTTGTGTGGTTCTTCTTAAGGATTGTGGAGACCTTGGTTCATTAAAGGCATAGAATGAATTTGTTCATAAAGCTCCTCAGATCTCTTCTTTGATTCAGTTTTTGATGGATGTTCTATCCAGTAGTCAGCCCATGTGTAGTAGAGCTCAGCATCATGACTACTGCTCAGCCATCCCCCCAGTATTTTTTTTTTTTTAAGTAAAGGTAGATTTATTTAGAGAGACACATACTACATAGAGTGTAGGCTGTTTCAGAAGGCGAGAGAAAGGCCATGAGGTGTAGGGGTTGGGTGCTTAGGTTAAGGTAAAAGTAGATACACTGTCCGTAGACAGAGTACGGGCCATCTCTGAAGACAAGAGAGTGAGAGGCGCCATGCACCCAGTACTTTTACAGGGCAGGTGTTGGGCTGTACCCCACAGGCCTGCAGGCCCTGCATTTGCCCAAACTTAAGACCAGAGAAAGAGCCCAGAATCAGCAACAGAGACATCAGTGGTTTAATGGACAGGGGGATCTTACATGTCTGAAGCAAGGTCCTAGAGTGAGACCCGACCATGTGCAGCAGACAGCTGGCAGGACATGACAGTCATCTTGGCTATAGGGGTGGTGGGTTGAGTTGTGGGGCTGTTGCCAGTTACAGAGGAAACTGATGTCAGGTTGGCTTATCAGTTACTTGGAAAACCAGCAGAGGAGCATGTGCCTCACTGCCCCTTTGATAAACTTTCATAGTAGAAATAGTTCTGATCTAAAGATTAGAACAGTCACTAGCTGGGGTGGGGATGGGACCAGCAAGTATGTAGGCATTTACTGATTAGGTTCTATGATTAAGAAGGAAGGTCAGTCAGGTGGGTCAGGTGTGGGCAAGGCAGGCACTGGTCGAGCAGGGGACGTACAGAGAGCCAGAGAACAGCCATCTTGTGTGGCCTGATGCAGGCTAGGTGGTTTAGGTGGCACAGATCACATTATATTATAACATCTAAGAGACAATGCCAAGATTTCACTGTATCAAAATACTTAAAATAAGTAGACAATTGGTTGAAACTTAGAAATCTTTGTTGTGCTTAGTTTTTCATGGAAATGAACAGAATCAATTATAATAAAATTGGCCCCTATTTTTTTCTGCTGCTTCTCTCCTTCTTCTCTCTTGGCCAGTGGTCAGCACACTCCTTTATTTAGTCTTTCTGGAAATGAATCTGGGTCTGTCAACTGGTTATCTTATAAAAACATATGCTGGGATAGTTTTTGTAAAATACAGAAGCGTATATGGTTTAATCTTCCCTTCTTCCACTTCCCACAGCCATATCACTACCCTGAAAATTGATCAGAAACCTTTGCCAACCACTGATTCTACAGTTACATCAACCTTCTGGAGCCATGGACTGGCTGAGATGGCTGGGCAGAGAAACAAGTGAGTATCGTGGCCATGGAAACTGAGAAAGTTCCCCCGACATCTGGGAACTGATCTAATACTGAAAACTAGCTGCTGTTCTCCTGTTGGATGTAAACAAATCACAAGATTCCAACATCAGATAAGCTCCCTCTGAGACCATGAGCCAGTAAGGCAAAACAAGATGAATGTACGTTCCACAAAATACCCAGCACCCCCTCTCATGACTAAGACGAGTGACTGCTGCTTTCTTTACCAATCATAACATTGTCCCCTCGCTAATGTTCTTTCCCATAGATAAGATTTATTGAGATCCCTAACTGTAGAATATTCTTGCCTTCTTATAGCACCAATCTAGTATGATCCCACACTTTGTTAGACCCTCCCCAAAATGACACAATCAAAGCCCAGATCCTGTACTAGGTTATTTTCCCAATATCCTCTGACATACCCCAGAGTCCCATGGTGTGCTTTCTCTTGTTGAGAGGTATAATATACCCAACTTATTTAGCCACAGGTGTGTTGTGCACCTAGGGGTCTTTGGCTGAAAGGTGTTGATGACACTAGTCCTTAATCAAAAACACTTAATCTTTTTAGCCTTCTGCAACAGTGCAAAGCTAATGTGTACTGCCCCTGAATGTGGCTGCATTTCCCCTTCTCTTATGACATCAACTCTTTAAGATGCTGCTTAATTATCTTATGTAACACTTTTTCATGTGTAGATTAAGTTTTACTCCTATTCTTCTCCACCATCAATTAATACGTACTTTTCTAAAGAAGGCTCCCTGGAGAGCGCTTTACCACTAACTCTTTTTGGTGTTTGTCTTTCTCCTGTTTCTGTGATAGGCTATGTGTATCTGCTCTAGCTGTGGATAACTTTGCAGAGGGGGTGGGAGCTGTATATGGCATGTTTGATGGGGACCGAAATGAGGAACTCCCTCGCCTACTCCAGTGTACCATGGCGGATGTGCTCTTGGAAGAGGTACAGCAGTCAACCAATGACACAGTTTTCATGGCTAACACCTTCTTGGTATCTCACAGGTAAGCAGATGGGTTGAATAATTCCTAACTCAGTTCTACTTTTAGAAAATCTCACTAAGCCAGAAGGTCAAGGTCTCAATTATAGGTACCGGAGCAAGGTGAGATCGTGCTCCGTGTTGCGTGACCATTCTTTGCATCAGCATGGAATGTGGGGACTTCGGCTCTTTAAAGAGCCTGTGGAGCCATCTGTTTTCTCTGTTGGAACCAAAGACTGCTGAGAATCTGGAAAGCCCAGAAATCATGCACAAAACATTGTGTGTGTGCATGCACGCACATGTGCGCGCCTTTGGGAAGGAAGAGATAAGCTTTTATGAGATTCTCCAGAGTCAGTGACCTACAAAAGGTTAACCTCTCATCACGTTCTTGTGTTTAGAATACTTATTATTGAGGATTGACCAACTAATCCTCTCACTGAAGTCTAAGCCACTTAAGAGCAAAAACCCTATAAACCAAACTTCTGAAAAAATATCTTAGCAGCTAATGGAGCATCTTCACAACAGGTCGGCTGCTTAAAGGAGATGTACAGCTGCGAGGTCATACCTTGTATAACTAGGGTTGAAACGGAACAGCATGGAACCCGAGCTGGTTTTATCCATCATTATAACACAAAGCAAACATGGTGGTTAAATGACTCTATTTTTCAGTAATAAAACTGAGCCTAGGGCCTTGGCAAAATAAATGGTTTGAGAAAGGAAACTTAGTTTATGAAGCACTTATCAAGAACTGGACACTGTACCAAGCATTTTTCATACTGTATCTTTAATTTTTCAAAGCAAGCCAAAGAGGTGAGTATTTTAAGCAGAAAAATTTCTCAGAGCATTAGCATGCTGAGGATTCCATGAGTGGCAGAGCTGGAATCTGAAACCCAATCTTTCCGACAGCATCTGCTCTGTGCTTAGTATTGTATACCAAGTGCTTAGGGGATAGATGCCACGTGTTTGGGAGAAACACAAGGAAAACGATGGTCCTTCCTTCAGGGAACTTATAACCTAAGCAGGTGGTTCACAGAGTGTGGTTCTAGGACTTGCAGCCTCAGCATTACTGGAAACTTGTTGGAAGTGTAGATTTTTGGGTCAGCCCCTTACCCACTGAATCAGAAACTCTGGGGATGGGCCCAGAATTGTTTTTAATGAGCTATTCAGGTGATAAAAGTTGGAAGCCACTGAATTAGGTCATTGTAGCTATGATCAGACATGAGCAGAAGCAGCAGAGAAAGCTGCACCTCCATTGTCTCCTTTCCCCTCACCCTTTCTGTAAAATTTCTTAGCTAAGAGTAGAAGGCGAGGCTCTCTTCACCATCATCACTCACAGCAAGAGATACCTTCAGGTGGCTGACAGTGAGGCAGGTTCACGGTCATGTTGCAGAAAAACAAGAAAACCACAGACACGAAGGACCATTGCTTTTTTGTAAAATTAGCTACCATGTTTTCATTTTCTTTTCTTTCTAAACAGGAAATTAGGAATGGCTGGCCAGAAGCTGGGCTCCTCTGCCCTCCTTTGTTACATTCGCCCTGACACTGCCGATCCAACGAGTAGTTTTAGCTTGACTGTGGCCAATGTTGGCACATGCCAAGCAGTCCTGTGCCGAAGTGGGAAACCAGTGCCCCTCTCTAAAGTCTTTAGCCTGGAACAGGACCCACAGGAGGCTCAAAGGGTGAAGGACCAAAAAGCCATCATAACAGAGGTGAATCTTGCTCTCCACCAGTCACTTCTACCCCCTGAATCTAACAAATGCTGTTCTGCATAGAGGCAGTAGAAGGGCTGTTTGTTCTTCCTATCAAGCCTTGTAAATTGTATCCAGTCCAGATAATAGTACTAGAAGAAAATCTAATGAGTTAGTGACTAGCAGAAATAAAAAGCAAATTAATTAGAAATGAAGTATTCTGATTTGTGATCCGTTAGATGTATAGCTAGCATATGAAATGAATGTAAGTGTTCCTCTTGAGTAATTTCCATCTGGTTTGTTATTCCAAACAGAAGAAAAAGTTCTGTAGTTTGACATCCTGTTCTGAAATGCAAAACTTCACAGTATTTTTCCTGTTTATATTATATATGGCTTAGTATACTCTGGTGTTTTGTTTTGCTTTTCTTTACTAAGGAGGCATCAGTATTTGCTATTTTGTAACTTTTCTCCTTTTTCAGAAGTTAGCATATCATTTTTGCTTTCAAGGAGACTTTAACAGTTACTTGTGAACATTGTTTACTGCAAAGCAGAACTCTGTTCAGATCTTTTGCCCATTATTATTAGATTGTTTGTTTATTATTGAGTTCTTTGTGTATTTTGGATACAAGTCCTCATCAGATATGTTTTGCAAATTTTTCTTCCAGTCTGTGGCTTGTCTTTCATTCTTTTAACAGTGTCTTTTGCTGAGCAGAAGTTTTTAGTTTAATGAAGCCCCACTTACCAATTTTCTTCTTTCATGAATCATGCTTTTGGTATTGTAACTAAATACTCACTGCCAAACCCAAGGTCACATAGGTTTTCTTTTGTGTTGTCTTCTGGAAGTTTCATATTTTGTGTTTAGGTCTGTGATTTATTTTAAATTAATTTTTGTGAAGGTGTAAGCTGTTCATGTGTAAATTCTTTTTCTTTTTTTGTGAATGTCCCAGTTTTCCCAGCCACATGTGTTGAATAGAGTATCCTTTCTCCACTGAACTGCCTTGGCTCCTTTGTCAAAGATCATGGAGTCTCTTTGTGTGGGTTCACTTCTGGGCTGTCTGTTCTGTCAGAATTCTGAAGTAAGGACTAGATTCCATCCAAGGAAGCACAAAACCAAAAAAATAACATTATATTGTGGTTGATACTATGGGGGTTCTAGAACTATGGTCTCTCAAACAAATGATAAAAGATAATTTTTATTTGATTAGTCTATTATAGAATTTAAATAATATTTAGATTTTTCTTAGGGGTCCTAGACAAGTAGGAAATATTTTTATAAATGTATTTTAACTATAGACATTTATTATTTGTTAAGCATTATATTCTAATTATTTTGTTTAATTGTCACAGTAACCCCCATGAAAGAAGTGCCTTTGTTTTCATTTTATAGATGAGGAAAATAAAATTTAGAGTTTGTGACAAATTCTGATAAATGAGAGCGCCAGGATTTTCCGCCAGAAGATGACTACAGCTATGAAATTAATATATTGAGGGCTTTAGAGGTTTTGTTTGTTTTTATCTTGAGAAGAAATCAGTATAAAGCATCTGTCAGATGAACATTCCCAACCTGCAACCAGGGTTATTCCTTTTCCTCTGAGTTTAGAATTGCATCATTCTTGGTACAGCCCTAATAGTAGATGAGTTATGCCACAGATTTCAGACTTTCCTTTTCTAGGCTAAACAACTTCAGAGATGATTCAGTGCTTTAGCTATAAAGATTCTCTTAGCCATTTAATATCTTCCTGAATCTTTTCAGTCCCAACTGTGCCTTTAAATGAGAAGTCCTTGTTAGTGAGCCATCTGAGCTTTGGCCTCTCAAAGAATACTAGTGATGGGGAATTAATGCTAGTTCTCCTTACTGTTTTCCTAACAGATGTTTCTCTACTTAAGAACATGCGGAGGCCTGTACTTCACATTAGAGCAGGTATCTTTTGAGATGGAGGTGCCTTTTAGCCACTTAATTTTAATTGGTTTTAACTTGGTCCTCAGAACTATTTGTGGTATAATAAACACTGGATATTTTGTCCTTTTAGAATTCTATACATTTATTTTGTGTAAGTCCACCTAAAATTACACAGATCCTAGGAAAAACTACCTAATATGTCAGTTCTGTTTTATTGTAGAGCCCTACACATTGTGATCTAGAAAGATATAAAACTATGTCACTGTTGCATTTCTCAGAGTTGGCATTCTACTTGTCTCTAGGACAACAAAGTGAATGGGGTGACCTGCTGTACCCGGATGCTGGGCTGTACGTACCTCTACCCCTGGATCCTCCCTAAGCCCCACATATCTTCCATTCCACTTACCATTCAAGATGAGCTGCTGATTCTGGGAAACAAAGCATTGTGGGAACACTTGTCGTACACAGAAGCTGTCAACGCAGTACGCCGTGTGCAAGACCCATTAGCAGCTTCCAAGAAGCTATGCACATTAGCACAGAGCTATGGTTGTCAGGACAATGTGGGGGCGATGGTGGTTTATTTGAACATTGGTGAGGAAGGCTGCACGTGCGAAATGAATGGGCTCTCCCTCCCAGGACCTGTGGGATTTGCTCCAACCACCATCATCAAGGACCCGCCCAAGCCAACCACTCCTTCCTCTAGTAGCGGCATTGCCTCCGAGTTCAGCAGTGAGATGTCCACCTCAGAGGTGAGCAGTGAGGTGGGATCCACTGCTTCTGATGAACACAACACAGTTGGCCTGGATGCTGGCTTGCTTCCAAGGCCAGAGAGGCGCTGCAGCCTCCACCCGATGCCCACCTCGGGGGTTTTTCAGCGTCAACCTTCGTGTGCAACTTTCTCGAGTAACCAGTCTGACAACGGCCTGGACAGTGATGATGACCAGCCTGTTGAAGGGGTCATAACAAATGGCAGCAAGGTGGAAGTAGAAGTGGATATCCACTGCTGTAGGGGAAGGGATCTTGATAACTCTCCCACTCTTATGGAGAACCCTCCTGCCCTGTGTCCCGAGGAGCGTGCTAGAGGATTATTTTTTGGGATCCGAAGACAGAACAGTGTGAATAGTGGCATACTCCTACCGGTGAGCAAGGACAAGACGGAGTTACAGAAGTCTCCTTCCACCTCCTGTCTCTATGGAAAGAAACTCTCCAACGGCTCCATTGTGCCCCTGGAAGACAGCCTGAACCTCATTGAAGTGGCCACAGAGGCACCCAAGAAAAAAACTGGCTATTTTGCTGCCCCAACTCAGCTGGAGCCAGAGGACCAGTTTGTTGTACCTCGTGACCTAGAAGAAGAAGTAAAAGAACAGATGAAACACCACCAGGAATGCAGGCCTGAGCCTGAGCCCAGTGAAGAGGATCGGACCGAGCTCCCGGAGGAGTTTGACACAGCGCTGTAGCCCTCCCCTGGGAGCTGCAGCACTGGGGAGGCGGTGGTGTTGGTGAGGGGACCCTGTCAGGGGCATCTTGCCTCTGCATTCCTAAACCATAAAAAAATGGGGGAGGGAGGTAGAACTCAGAGCCAAAAATGGTGAAAGCTATCAGGGTCTTGCTCTGGATAAGCTGGTAAACACCATCAGTGTTAAGTTTCACATCTGATCCGTGTTGGAATTCCCAGAGGTGCTGGGAAGCAAGCAGACGTTGCTCTGTGTCAGTCCTACCACCTGCCATTAATCCTTTCTCTCCTAGGATAATTTTGAGAATTTGCCTGCCTGGGCAGGAAAGGGACCATTTCTGTGGAGGAAATAACCGAAGATCGATTCCCTTTACTGATTGCTGCTGACGGATCTCTGTGACAGAGAAATCACCTTCTATCTCAGCCTAACTGATGGGATGTGATGTGACTAGTCACATGGCTTTTCCTTCTTCTCTACGAGAATACAGCCTATTGAAATGACGTTTATTGGAAATGTAGAACCAATCAAACAGATAATTTATGTATGTAATGTAATGAGAGCACTTTTCATTGACTGTGAACTTTTTATTTTTGAATCTGCACTCGAGCCAATCTTCTTAGAGGCAGCCCGGCATGTTTGTCCACAGGCAGGATGACCATCGGGGGTTGGAACCGGCTCTGAGGGTACTAGGACAGGCCCTGGGAAATGGACTCAACTGTTGGCTGTCAGACTGTGAAAGTTCCTGAGAAACTTGGGGGAGTAGGATCTTTTTGGGGGATGAAGATGGGAAGGAGTGAGGACTACTTCCCTCCAGATCACAAAAGAGAATAATTCCTTGCCATATGTGACACCTGCTAGGAATCTCCCAGCAGATCACAGGAGAGGCACTTGGGGGTTGGCCTCTTTCCATAACACGTGGTGGAGTTGGCAGTCAGCCTCCCAGGATGTAGGGCCGAGGCTGATGCTGCTCACATCCAAGAAACCTCGAGTTATAGCAGACGACTCTGAACAGACTGAGGCTGAACGAGAGCAGATGGATGGAGCCTGCAGGTTAGACAAGTTCCTTCTCTCACTCTCAAGCAGACGGATGGTTTTCTAAAAAGTGAGTAGAGGGTTCACCTCTTCCAGAGTCCTCTTCCAAAAACTGCTTATCCACCTCACATGGTTTCAGAGTACTGGGCTCAATTACTGAAGGACTTAATTGAGAAAATCCTAAGCTTACAGAAGACCTGGTTTACTGTATTTTTTGCACATTCCATGTAACCCTAGCAAAATGCAGTTCCTTTTATATTTCTGTTCTGATGCCTTTTCCATTAGGAGATTTACGTAGGAAAATTAATTCCTTTTTATTCCTACAAAGTTTTGACATTGCTTGATTTTACCCAATGGGGAATGTGCTTTGAATTTTTAGAATACTTTCACAATTAAAAAGAAAATAGAATGGAACCACTTTTGTTTCACAAGAAACAATATTAAAGATAGGGTTGATCTATACATATACATGTAGGGGTTTTTTGTTTTTGTTTTTGTTTTTGTTTTTATGTTTTTGTTAAAGCAGTAGTAGCAAACCAGATGACCTGTCCACAAATGATTATGTATCTTCATCTTCTCAGAGGCCCCATGCCTGCGTGTGTGTATCAGTGGGGTACACTCTTAGGGGATTCCATACCAATCGCTGTCTAATTTTCAACCCCTCAAGAATTGGAATTTGAGTCCCCAGATTGTCAGGAACACTTGACTTTTCTGTGTCAAACTACTGGTTAGCTACTGAAAAATTTTAGAACTCAGGTCTTGATTTGAAGTGGAGAACATAGTGGTTTATGCAAAGTTCAGGTGCTGTTAGAAAGATGGGAACAATAGCGTGTTGCCGCCTTATTTTTATATGGAAAAATGGGGGGGGGGATGAAGGAAAAATGAAAATGAAGGAAAAACTCAAGATAATAGTGATGGAAATTATTTTGGGAATATACCACTTTAATATCATAGTTAAAATTGTCTTAAAAATTGTCCTTTATCTGTGAACCCTTTTCTTGTCTTCTGTTTCCCACCCTACTAATTGGAACCAGCACAAAACCCAGTTACGGAATGACTTTACTAAAAGTAAATGTATTTATTTACTTTTTAGTCAGAAGAACTCTAAAATTCCAAATGTTCTTTTATATGGTAGATTTATGTTCAGGAAACATTAGGTTGTATCATTAGGTTGTATCAAAACCCTTTAATATAGGCCATACCAAAACTGACTATTCTTTTTTTATAACTTCCTTTAATTCATTTCCCTCTATAATTGCTCTTTGTTTAGACAGAGGATAAAAGGCCATAGCCCATCACCAAAAATACAGAGAACTCTTGACCTATGAAGTCATTTACAATTATTGTGTGATCTGATTAGATTCTCAGATGGTGAAAGCCAGTAATCTGTCTCCAGGTGAATGTAATCTCCTTCCCAGGACTTTACCCAGAGGATGTGTTCCCCAGGTGGGCAGAGGCCCATTGATCTCTAGCCCAGAGATTCCGGCCTCTGCATGATTCTCAGGTCCCTGTGTGTATCTCCCATTTAATAGAGACGCTTAAGAGAATTTCTGAAAGGGGAAAAAAAAAAAAAACAAAAAGAATTTCTGAAAGGACATCACTCCTTCTTAGGGGAGCAGTCTAGAAGTCCCATGGAAGAAAGAAAAATACACAAGTCTTGGCCACCATGGTATTTTGATTTTTATCCAAGTAGATTGGAAATATATTTGAAAGTTTGAATGCTAGTATGTCATAAAGCTACCATGCTACCATAAGGGTCACTGAATTATCACTCCTCAAACACGTGAGTGAGGGCTTTATTATACTACTGTAGAGTGTGTGTGTGTGTGCAATAAGTTGATGAATTCATTTTCCTGGTGTATAGAAGAGCCAGCACGAGCAGCTTGGTAATCATTGGGTGCTATTTTAATTGTTTGTAGCGAATACTGTTTTATAGGAGATGGAGCCAGTTAGGTTTGGCTGATCTACTGAATATCAAAGGATGCCCTTCTTTTCATGTAGACTTTCAGCAAAAGCAGGTACTTGGAAGCCACAGGCTCACCTTCTCTATCTACTCAATAATTACTAATGAAGAGACCTCCATAAGGGAGCACTTGGCTGTTATTGATAAATGTACCAATTATTAAATAATTAGTCTCCAAGCCATTCGGTGATGTCTGCAGCATCACTGTAGAACTGTCTTGTGTCACTTTTTACTTCCCTCTGGGTGGGGCCTTTCAGACTCCCCAGTCATCGAGGCAAGTTAATCTTTCTCTCCAGTTAGTGACTTTTGCTCCATAGTTGGGTAAGCACTTACTAGATTGAGAAAAGCAGCTACAGTAAATCCTGCTCTGTTTCCCTCATTTGGTGATCATTCAGTCACACATAAGCTCTTTGTATTCTAAATTTCCATGCACTTCTCCCAGACGCTGTAGGGTTTTCTCTCACTGTTGCCAGTGGATGCCATCCAGACAGTGAGTTCATATCTTATGGTTTTGTGCAATCATTGTCGTATTGTAGTCCTAAGACTCATTATAGTGTATTTTTGATATTTTTGAAATGTGTTAAATTTTTTAATTCAATAATATGAGCCAGAGCATGTTGCAGCAAATCTATTGTTTGTAAAAAATAACAATAACGATAATAAATAAAATAAAATGGAGTATCTTTTTCATGGCTTTGTTTTCAAACGGAATACCTGTTACTTTATTTTAGCATGAAACTGCAATTTTCTCCAGCTTGTATATAGAATTAGGTTCCTAACCAAAAGCACCTTTAGGATTTTTCTGTGTTTTCTTGCTTTAGGGGAAGACAGCAAATGAAACCACATTCCATGACACTATGAAGCTCTAAGTTAAGGAAAGAATAAATATTTTTGATCACCTTTGAAGCTTAAATAGCAATAAAGATTTTTTACATTAAGAAATATTATATTCTGACTTGGTTTGTATGTTTAAAGACATCCCCAAGACAGGAAACATGGTCCTTATTTACATGCAGGTTATTAGCTGACTAGAGGGAACTCAACCTGTAAATAATCTACAGCTCCTCTTAAACTGCAGAGCTAACAGTGACGCAGGAACTAAGTGGGTAATCCAGCCATCATGCCTTTCCTAATGGCTTTGGTGGTAGAACTTAAGACAGTAGTGGGTTTAGGCTCACAAAACAGTTCTAATCCAGGTAAGCCTCTAAACTGTCCACCTCCGTTGGTTGTCTCTCATGATCTCAGGGCTTCCAAGCAAGATTAGCTACCTCACTCCAAATAAAGGCCTAGGTGAAATCATTTTGCAGGTTTCCTCCTCATTTTGCAGAATGAAAACTCACGAACTATTCATTGAGCACCTCCAATGTGCTAGGCTCAAGGCCACCATCTACTTCTTTAATAACTCGGTTCCTGGAATACCTGCCTTTTCCAGGGCTGCAGAAGTGAATTCTCTGAGTGTGTTCTCTGCTTTGTTTGATACTATTTCCCTGGTGCATCACACACCCCGAGAGCATACTCGTCCCTCAGGACACATTCCCCTGTGTGATTCAGAGTCTGAGTTTTGCCTCTGCTACTTCAAGGGGTTTGACTTCAGGCACGTTCACCTCTCCAAGGCTCAGCTGTTTTTCCTCTCAATTGCTAAATGGAAATAGTATCTCTCTCATCAGATGAGATGATGCCAGCAAATGCTTCCTTAGCTCAGTACCGGACCTGGCACAGTGAGCAGTCAATGGAACGTCAAGAATTGGGTGAGTCACTTCACCTTCTTGGTCCTTTGTCTCCTCATCTGTAAAATGTAAGTAAGAACCTGACAGGTGGTGGTAAATAAGACAAGTTTTGCTAAAGGCGTTTTCAATGTTTTGAACCTACAATGGTGGAGTGATTGAGAGGAGCTCAATCTTGGGAGCAGTATCGCAGCTGGGCCTGGGCACAGCCCCGGGGTCAGAGAGGCCAAAGTCCTCATTTTCTCAAGCCCAGGGCCCAGGTATGGGCAAAGATCTACTCAGGCCATGTTCAGGTGATAAATCCTAAGTGACGATAGTGTTTGAGGAAGTTTTTGGGGGGAGTAGGGTGGGAAAGTAGGTGAGTTGTTTGATTTCTGCTGCTATTAAACGTCTTGTCTTACAAAACTCAGTGAAAACTGCGGGCCTCTGGCCACAGCCCCAGGGCTAAGGCGGTGGAGCAAAAGGACCTTTCTGTGGCACCAGTGTTTGTATGGTAACCTAGCAGTGAAGATTTCTAGTTGATTATTTTCCTCCAGGCTTTACTTTTTGTAAAAGTATAATCTAGATATTTTCCTATTTCTGTATGAGGTTTAGTTTTGATCCTTCGCCATGACTAGGTTCTATAAGAATTAGCTCTTGGAAGGATTTGAGAGGAGAGAGGAAAGGTAATACATTCCAAGGAGAAGAGTCAGCAAACATGCAGGAGTAAAAATGGCCAACACACATCAAAGGAAAATGACATTGACTTAATTTTTCTTAACAGTCATTTTGGTATACATTGAAACAGACCTGTGTTTGCTGATTTCTTTTTTTTTTTAATTGAAGTATTGTTGATTTACAATGTTGTGTTAGTTTCTGGTGTACAGCATAGTGATTCAGTTATACATATATATTCTTTTGCATATTATTCTTCATTATAGGTTACTACAAGCTATTGAATGTAGTTCCCTATGCTATACAGTAGGACCTTGTTATCTGCCTTGTGTATAGTAGTGTGTGCTGATTTCTTACTAACTATATAGATTAGAGAATCTGATATTTATGTCAAAATTGCTGTTCTTAGAGGGGAGAGTTTAGCTCAATGGTAGAGTGCATGTTTGGCATGCACAAGGTCCTGGGTGCAGTCCCAAGTACCTCCATTAAATAAAATAAAATTTAAACATAGCCCTTCCCCCCCCAAAAAAAAACAAAAAAAAATTTCAGTTGCTGTTTTTAGAACTGTACTAAAAATTTGGTTTGTACTTAGTAATAGTTTATTTCATTTATAACAGGAAAATTAAACAATATTATGAAAAAAAGAGGACAACTTGGGAAAAAACTACAGTTTATAATAAGAACATGTATTTCTAGTTGTATCCAACATGAACTGAAAATCTGAGACTAGTTGTGAAGTGTAAGAACAGCTATAAAATTTTAGGTTAAAATTATTCAAAGAACTTTATTTTTGAGATTCAGTGTTAATGTTATCTTACATTATGGAAACAATTCAGGGTCATGAGAGATTATGACCCACCTTCAAAGGCCTGCCCTCACCCCACTTAGGACCCAGCTGCTCGCTCCTCCCTGGGGAGTGAGCAAGGGCACCTGTTACTTTTGCTCCCTCATGCTCCAGCAGGAGCCCAGTGTAATAACTCATTTGGACTTTAACCACACAAATGCTTTAAAATCATTCCACTGGGACCAAATACAGGGGGAGATGGAATGTTTTTCTTAGTGACTTTAGTTAGGACAGGAAAGATATCTCTACTGTCACACTGGGCCTGCTATCCCTGATGTGTCGTTCTCATCTTCAGAATTTCTCTGGCTATTTAGCTGTTGTGATTATTACCTTACCATTTGGCAAGGGAGCCAAACCAGAAGGGTATACCCAAATTTGGGATGTTATTCTTTGTAGCAAAGGTGGAGGTATTTTTTTCAAGCTCTTCAGCCAACAAAGACTTACAGAAAAATGGGATGATTATTTAGCTTTGCACTGGTACCAAAGGGAGCATTTATAAAATCAAGTTATGTGAAACCACTGTTGTCTAATGTGCAATTTCAACGGACCCATCTTTTTGAGAGAAATAAGGGAGGTGGGTTGACATTTAGGTTCCAGAAGACCTCAGAGTGTTCTAGACCACAGGTATTCTGGTGCATCACTGTAATTTCTGTGCTGTTCTTGGCTGTCTTGGTAGTGCTTCTGTTCTCGGTAGCTCCGCAGGGCCAGCACCACACTGGCACCGTACATGATCACCAGAAGACAAGCAAAGGTGGCTGCTGCGCCGTCAGTGCCTGACAGCTGGCAGTTCATCCAGGTGAGCCCCTTGCGGGCGTAGACCCTCTCCCTTGTCCTGCACGTGTCCGTGGAATTGATCTGTAAGGCAGCGTGGAGGTAAACACCGATGCCTACGCAGTAGCCTACCGCTGCAAGAAGGCTGAAGGCGGCCTCCAGGAGGAGCCACTTCCTTGGCAGTTTGTTCAGACTCTTGGCTCCTTGGAGTAAAACACCCAAGGTGAGGACACCCAGCCCCAGAGAAACAGCCACGCCGCCATATATCAGGGGTGCCCGGAGGACCGTGTACTGCTGGTCCAGCTGCCGAACCTGCTCCAGCTCAGTGCCCTCAAATGGTGAGTAATAGTTGTTCCCAAATCCGCCGCCGCTCGCAAAGCTGGCGCTGAATCCAGCAAGGACAAAGTAAGAGGCCACGATACACATGAGAATCATCCCATTCAGTATCACCTCCACTATCTGTATCACACCTAGGAGGAGAGAGATGGCGGATTTAACACTGATGTCACTCACCCAGGAAACTCTCCAGGTCAGGGAAGAGAAATACCACTGGTGGCCTGATTGTAGGGGACATGGTCAGATTCGACATTAACACCCTTGGTTTGAAAACAAAAAAAAAATCCTTGGTTTTTGATTTTCAATACTCATGTTTGAAAACTCAAAATGCCACTGTGGAAAAAAATTGGGCAGTTACTTTAGAAATGAAACATATACTTCCCATGTGACCCTGCAATTGTACCCCTGAGCATTCATCCTAAAGAAATGAAAACTTAGGTCTAATGTCACTGTAGCTTTATTTGTAATTGCTGAGGATTGGAAAACCAAATGCCCTTCAGTGGGTGAATGAATGGTTGAAAATTGTGGTACATCCATCCCATGGGAAACTACTCAGCAGTGAAAAGGAATGAGCTGTTGATACTCTCAGCAACTCAGATGGATCTCAGGGGATTTATGATGAATGAAAAGAAGCCAGTCTCAAAAGGTTACATACTGTATGATTCCATTTATGTAAGTCTCAAAATGGCAAAATGACATAGCTGCAGAGCAGATCCATGGCTGTTGGGGGATGGGGATGAGTGGGAGCATGGGAGGTGGAGGAGTTTGGGGTAGATGTGACTATAAAGGGGAGCACTAGGGATGCCTGATGATGGAACAATTCTGTAGCTGATTGTGGTGATGGTCACACGAGATAAAACCACACGGAACCACACTCACACAGACAGGAGTGCATGTGAAAGTGGTAAAATCTAAATAAGCCCTGGAAGTTGTCAAGTTTCCTGGTTGTGATATTGTACTATGGTCACTACTGGGGAAAACTGGGTTAAGGTTACACAGGATCTCTGTACTATATTAGCAATGTTTTGTGAATCTATAATTATTTCAAAGTTTAAAGGTTTTTAAAAATCAAAGTGACATAATATAAACTGAGAAAAATCACCTATGTCCCTGTCCACCCTGTGCTTTACCTCCAACTACTTCAAGCATTTTCTGATATAACTTTCCAGCATTCCTTTATGCAAATAAAAGCACTCAAATCCGAATTTCATCCCCCGTTCCCGGCTTTTGTCACAAGGGAGCATGCTACACACATGGCTCTGCATCACACTTTTCCACTTACTCTTCCTAGAGGTGTTTTCAGATCAGCTCCTACAGTGTCCACATGCTCAATTATGTGGCCTCCAACCCCACTGTGTGGATGGACCAGTCTATTCAACCAGGATCCTACTGCTGGATACTTGGCCTGTTCACCTGGGGGTTCACTTGCGTGCCAGAAGGCAGTGGAAGCCAAGAGGTGAATGGAGAATGAAAAGCGTGGTTTCCCAGAAATCAGGAAAACCTTCTAGACATAAGGGGTACCACAATCAATGTGTGTAACGTACTCAGGCAGCAGCTACTGGGCTTGCTGATTCTATCTCCTGCTGGGCCCACACGAATTCCTGGGAGGTCCCCAAGGGCCCAACAGTTAAGGGCTCTGACAGTTGAAAAGCTACATTCCTCTAATGTAAATCTGAAAATAACATCAGAGCAGAACTGCCCACTCTCCACCCAGGCACCATAAGCTACTGGCTACTCTCTCCAGACAGCAGAGCAAGCAAATTGACCCAGACATCATTCTGACTCACGGAGAGTAGCTATCTCTGGCACCCAGCACCTTTCTTTGCCTCGCTTTTCCTTCTGCGTGCAGGTTAATGTCTCACTCCCTAAAGGGAAGCAGGGTTCTGTGCTACTACAAGATGGGGACAACCGGAATGTTTCCTTCTGGGACAGATTCTGCCAAACAGCACCATGCAGCACATGTCTGCTAGGCCGAAATGTAATAAATCCATATCTTGTCA
The DNA here is from genome assembly GCF_048564905.1 of Vicugna pacos. Lineage (NCBI taxonomy): Eukaryota > Metazoa > Chordata > Mammalia > Artiodactyla > Camelidae > Vicugna > Vicugna pacos. Next base: position 44,590,041 of record NC_132995.1, read on the forward strand.
CTCATTCCATCAACTGCGACAATCAAGAGGAATAACTCTGTTGCCCGGTCCAATGATGAAGGAATGTGGCCACTGAATATTATCAGAGTACCAGCCAGGCCTGACCTGGCCTAGCTAAAAATATCAAAAAGGCTCCAGTATTTCCAAGTGTGCGGTTAGTGCAGAAAGATTCACAGACATCAGAAAAGAGCAGCTTCCTATAGTGGGTGAGACGAATCTCTGGAGACAGCAGAAGGTTCTGTAGAGGGAAGTGGAGACTGAAACAAGACAGGAGACTTGGTTTAAACTAGCATCTTCTTGGGTGAGGCTCCTTTTGTGGCTGATCATTTAATACTCTGCTTCATTATACATCTACAATCTGCCTTTTCACTGTGAATGTGAAAAAAGAACCGAGGAGAGCAAATCAAATTTTTTATTTTTAATTTTTCTAAAGTAAAACTAATACATGTGCAGTCAAGTCCTACATAAAATGAAAAAAAAATTGTTTAAATCTCTCTAGGACCAAAAACTGGTAATACTTTCTCATTATCCTCTAGTTTTCTAATCATATATAAGCAAACATATGTATTTTCTTTTCTAAACCCACATGGAACTCACTTTTTAAATGTGATAAATAAGGAAATAACATTATAAACATATTATAAAGAGAACCATCACCTCCAAATTAAAATTTTTCTTTGGATTTTTATTGGAGCCACATAAAGCAAAGAACACATTCACCTGTACCAAGAATATATGGGACTGTGCCATAAGTCATCATTTAACAAACAATAGGAACCCAGGAAGTTCTGGCCAAAAGTAGCATTCTTCTGCTGGGAAAGATTTTATATTCTTTAATTTTGGATGGATCCTGAATTCTGGATGTCGGGTTGAATTCTTCCTACAATGGCACATTTACAAGAGGTACAAAACACTTATTGAGCTTTCAAGACCATTGTTAAGGGGCTTGTTAGAATCGCTTCTTTACAACTCAGTGAATTAATCTGATTCCTCTTTTCCCAGCCCACGCCTCCCTCCAACTTAAATCTTACAGGACTAGTTTCCCCAGTGCCCCCACCCCCACCCCTATCCAGAGCATTAAGGAAATGAAGGACTGAGAGTTCAGCGTGGAAAAAATTCAGGGCTAATCTGCTTAAGACAGCTGTGTTTGGAGAACTTCAGGCTGAAATGTTGTTTCACGTCTATGTGGCTTTTCATGAACTTTGAAGATAAAAGCCTTCACATTCACTTGGTTGTCTCCCTTTATTTAATCATGAAGTGCATTTTGCTGCAGCACATGCCTTTTCCTTGTTGGTCTTGGGCTCCAGTTTTGGTTGTTTTTGTTTTTGTTTTTGTTTTTTTTAAAGTAATTTTGGTTAGTCTCTCACCACAGAGGGCTTCAGAACCAGGACATATTACATCACAGAGTGCTGCACCAGGGAACCTGGAGCTGGGTCCAGCAAGCCAAAATGGCCTGTTACTTTTCAAGGCTTGGCAAGCTCTACAGCCAAGCATTCCATCACAGACAGCAGCTCAGAGTAACTTCCATCACTCAAGTTCAGCAGAACGTTTTAAAAAGCCTAAAACTCCAGCATTTCTGCTGGCTTCTCTTTCAGCTTCCTGACCTTCTGGTAACCCCTGATGGCCTGCACGGCCCCCAGGGCAAAGACCCCAATGCCCAGGGCAGCAAAGATTCCAGCTCCTATGTCTCCCCCATGGAAACTGCAGCTGAAGCCACTGTACCCTTTGCTCTGGTACAGCGCCTCCCTCTCCTTACACACTGGGGAGGCATAGGCCGCAGAGAGGTTGTGGAAGTAGAAGTACAAAGCTGGGATATACGCCCCGGCAATGAGCACATTCAATAAGCCTTCGATCACCAGCCATGTGGGGCAATGCCACGGGACCCGCAGGACACCCATGGCAATGAGGAGGCAGCAGAAGGCCATGAGGGCTCCGCTGCAGGCCATGGCCACAGTGACCGTGGGCAGCTTTAGCTGGTAGAACTGGACATCCAGCCGCTGTGCTTTCTCCCCAACGGCACCATCAAAACCACTGTAAGCCCCTCCGTACTGGTAGTAGTAAATGCCCCCCAGGCTGGTGATGCCTGTGTAGCCCCCCGTGGAATTGTAAGACACAGAGCTGCAGGCCAGGATCAGCAAGTTCAGGAGAACCTCCAGCATTTGGCAGCAGGCTGCAAAAGAAGGGCGTGGTACCATTTTGAGACATGCTACTTTGCACTTGGAGACTTTCACCTTGAGGCTTATCTTCCAATTGGCAGCTCACACCAGCCAGCTCTTTACTCTGCCCCCTGGGAGGCCTGAGCAGCCAAAGCTGCATTGAGTAGCATTAGATAGTAGAAGGGAACTGTGGTCTCCAGAAATGATGTCAGAAAGACTTTGGACTGAAAAGGGTAACTCTCAAAAGAGCACAGCAACCTGCCCCAGAACTGCAGGACAATGAGGGGCAGAAGGGCAGCTGGTGGTGGTGGAGTAATCAGGTCAGTTAGCAGAAAGAAAGGCATCCTATATGAAAGGCAAGAACATTCTCCGCCTTGGCCCTTCCCTGCCAAAAAGACTAAAAAATAGTTATCTGCTCTTCAGATATGTTTTGTGGCTATCTTCAGTTTGAAAGAAGAAACTTCAAGTTTGAAAGAAGTGATAATACAGTGCTTAAAAAATAGAATGAAGTTAAGAAAAAGCATGGAAGTTATCCATCAAAATGTAAACTGTGGTTCACATGTATTAGATATAAGAAAGACTAAGTTAATTAAACCTACAAGGCTAACTGAATTTAAGAAACATAATTGGTTTTACTGATCCTAGACTTTAACTCAATAAGTATGTTTTAAAGTTTAATTTTGTTTTCTTTTGGTTTCCCTGAAGAGCAAATCCGGGCTGTGATATTTTCCCAGGGCTGGATTCCTCCAGGACCCTTGCTTCTTTACTTGGACAGTGAAAGAGCTCCAGCTCTTCCACCAAAGCTAGCCGCTTTCCTTAAAATCAGCTTTACTGCGCGATAATGTATACACAACAAAGTGACCGGTATTAAGCACACAGCCTGATGAGTTTTGACGGTATGGGCCATGTAATCGTAATCAAGATATAGACCGTTTTCATCCCCAGAAAGTTCCCCAGTAGTCCTCTGTGGTCAGTCCCTCATATTCCTCCTCAGGCAACCACTGATCTGCTTTCTGCCATTATTAGCAATTAGGTTTGTCTTTCTAGAATTCCATGCAAATGCAATCACACACTTAGATATTCTTCTGTTTATGGCTCTTTGCTCAGCATAACATACAGCATAACATAAAGCTCCTGAGCTGGGAGCTGCCCAAGCTGGCACAATTCTGGGGGGTCAGCTGGCTGTGGGATCAGGCCGTTGCATCTCTCTGGCTTTTAGGGAACTAGGTTTTGTGTCTGCGTCCAGGTGGCCTAAGCATGAAGGTGTGTTACGCCTGCAAATTCTCTAACTGAAACCAGGCACTCTCAGATAAGATCTTTATACTCTGCATTTCCCCCTGCAATGCAAATGGCAGAATTGTTTTCTTTGATTATAAAAGTAGCATACATTGATGGTAAAAAAAAGAAAATCTAGATTCAACAGAAACATGTAATATAAAAATTATGTAAAATCCAATCAATGAAAATAACCACTGTTACCATTACTTCTCCTTCTGGACTTTCCTGCCATGTGTGCCTAATTTTTGCTATTGTTTATTTGCTTTTAGGTAAGAACAGGGTTCTGTTCTCTCTATTACATAACCTATTTTTTCTCACTTAATACAGTGTGAACATTTTTTCAACCTCAGCAAATATAAATCTACTTTATAGTTTTAAAGAATGTACAGAATGCCACAATGAATTTAAATAGTCCCAATGTAAAGGACATTCAGGCTTTTCCCCATGTTTTGGGAGCATGTATTTCTTCACAGAGTCTGGGGAGGACAGAGCCCCCATAAGCCCCATATTTCTGTTGTAGCTTTGATCCAATCAGAAAACAAGAACCAGGGCTGGGGGAGACGTCTGGTGACGTGTGTTTTTAAAAATAAAGGCCCAGAGCCTCTCCAGGCCTTACCTGCCCCTTGAAGGCATCTGGCTCACTGAGTCAGCATCCCTCTCTCTTAAGAAGGAGTGCATTTTAGGTCATTTATTCTTCTGATTCTGGCTGAATCCTTCAGATCTGTCTGTTAATGAGTTAACACTCTTAAAGTCAACAGTGATTTGAAATCGACATGAGCTCAGCACTGGGTTAGAGTATTAAATAAGCACATAAAAGAGGGACTGAGAATGGAAGTTGGGGAGGAAAACCCCACAACTGTCCCCCTGAACCTTTTCAGCATCATCACAGGTCAATGCCACTGGCAGTGAGAAGTCATCCAAAACCCAGCCCTCCAGGCTCTAAGTGAGAGACAACACCACTGACTATAGAGATTACAACTCTTGGGGAGAGAACGAAATTAACTTTTTAAGGATGCTTTGCAAGTAACGCTACAAGCTGAATGCAACTTTTTCCCCCCTGCAATTTCCTTGTTACACTGGCCTGACTTCTCCTTTTGTCATTTTCTCCATAATAATGTGATCACCAAGGATCTAAAGGGAGAGGAAAAGAACAAAAGGGAAAAGAGAAGCTGCTCCGAATGCAAATTGGAGGGAGCCAGGAGGGAGCAGGACGTGGACCTTCTTCCCAGGGAATGTGTAACTCATCATCGCCCCTCCTAGTAGTATATCTATACACACACCCACACACACACATGCACAACCTATACACCTATGGGATTCCTGGTTATCTGATATGCCCAAGTGACATTTGTACTTGCTTTTTATCTGATCTTTAACCTCAGTCTTTAAAGATTTTAGTAGGAGTGGATTCTTGCCGGTAAAGGTGAATTCGGGGCTTATCTCTTTTTGTCAGTGTTCCACTGAAACTCCTAAGGATGACTCAGCCCAAACATCAGGGTCTCTGCAGGAAGTTAGAGACAGCCACCGCTGCCTCCCGTTTTTGCCAGTTTGCTGGAAGAGGACATGATTTCATTGATGAGGAAAAGAAGTCACAAAAGATCTGCTCTAAGATGAGCCTGAAAATCTTCAGGTGACCTTTACCCAGGCGTGCATTTCCTGCTTGAGACAAGTTCCCAGCATTTAATGGCTGTTTCTCTCGGCA